>NC_136462.1:14266163-14908663 GCF_902686455.1 Sciurus vulgaris | reverse complement strand
GAGGAGACGTACAAATAACAAATTTCAGGGTATAGCCAACACTGGGGAAGACAGGGAGAACAAAATCAGAGAGGGTTATTTAGTGCATTTCTAGGGAACTTGTAAGGTCCTATTTCTTTATTATTTTTATTTAAATTGTATAAATAATTTATATGCCATTTGTATACACTTTACGTGTTAAATATGTAAAGAAAAGGGTACTTTATATACAAAGAAAAATAATATAGATGTATGAATTGTGTTTTATAGAAAAAAAAGATGGATGAATCTAAGAAAAGCAGAAGAAAATAAAGTTAACCCTTGAAAATAATTTTAAAAATTGTTGAAACAAACAAAACCAAAAAAATCTTAGGGAATCGGCCAGGCATGGTGGCACACCCCTGTATCGCAGCAGCTCTGGAGGCTGAGGCAGGAGGATTACATGTTTAAAGTCAGCCTCAGCAACACTGAGGCATTAAGCAACTCAGCGAGACCCTGTCTCTAAATAAAATACAAAATAGGGCTGGGGATGTGGCTCAGCGGTCGGGTGCCCCTGAGTACAATCCCCAGTACCAAAAAAAAAAAAAAAAAAACTTAAGGAAAGAGACCAGCAATGATCCCTTCCAGGAAAAACTACCATATGGGGCCTGAGTGTTCTAGGTGAGCTCAGTAACAGCTTGCCTAAGAAGATGACCAGGCTGGGAAAGAGAGAAGCCACTGCTGCAGCAAAGGAAGGCGGTCCGTGGGCCTAGCCAGGCCTCCTGACACAGGCCTCCACCCTGAACCATGTGGAAGTCCTGAGCAGGCACAGATCCATGTCTCACGTCTGGGTCTCCTGCTCTTTCCTTCTTCCCAGCCAGGTAAGGACCAGGACTTGGCCTGCCTTGACACGGTGACAGGGAGCTGCTGGAGAGAATGAACAGTTTGCCACATGCCAAGGTTTACAGGGATCAAGCCGAATCCTCACAGCCCCCAATGGAGCTGGTCTTATTAACCCTATCTTACTGATGGGAAAGGCAGGCTCAGAGAGGTAAAGCAACTGGCCGAGGTCACCTAGTCAGCTACAGGCAAGTTCCGATATTAGCTCAGATGTCAAATCATTGTACTTCAGGCAGGGCAGTGAATTCACCTTTGGGGGCTGGAGGGTGACATTCTGGTGAAAGAGGGCAGCTGAGACTGTCCTTCCAGGGGCTGGGACCCCCTCTTAGTCACCCAGAAGCCATGAGTGGTTCTCTGTCTTCACCCCTGGATCCCTGGGCGGCTCTGCACTCCAGCCACAGCATTCAGGCTTCTTGGTGCCCACAGAGCCCCTGGACGCTGGGCCAGGGGTGGGTCCTGACTCCCAAGCTGGGGAGGGTCTGAAAGTCTGCACTCCTCACATGTTCCAGGTGACGCACACGTGGCGGGTCCACAAATCAGGTAGCCAGAGCCTAGTCCTGGGCAGAAGCCCTGGCAGCCCCTCGGCCCCCAGGCCAGCTCTTTCTCACAGGGACTCACCAGGGCCTGGCTCAGAGCCAGCTACCACACATTTGGAGTTTCTAAAATAGAATGGATAAAATGGTGACTAGGGTGGGGAATGAGGCAGAAAACAGATTTCCCGGGTTCTGTTTCCAACTTGGCATTTGCCCTTTTCTTCCTTATTCATCTCTTGGCAAAACGTCTAAACCAGCTCACTTTGAAAGTGTCCACTGCTTGGAGTCCCTGATGGGAAGGGGTTGCAGAGTCCCCTCTCAGAGAAGCCAGAGCCTTAACCATGGCCACGAGGCCCCACAGGATCTGCCCCCTCAAGTTCCCTCCCTAGAACGCACTTCTCCAGCCCCCTCTGGTCTTACCTCGGGAGCTGCCTTCTCCATGTGCCTTCCTGGGCCACTCTGGTGAACCCTAGTTTACTATGTAACTAGTTGTCCCTGTGTCCCGCCCCTACCCTACTCCCAAAGCACCTTTTCCCTTCCCGCTTTATTCTTCTGACAGCACTCGCCACAACCAGGCAACCTACACACAAAACGATCCTATTCTGCATCCACACCCCTGCCCTTCCCCACGAGAAAGTGGGCTTCACACGGGATGGGTTCCGTCATTTTTGTCTGTCTTGCTCACTGGTACATCCCCAGGGCTTAGAACAGTGGATGGCCACAGCAGGGGCTCAATACTGGTCGAAGGAATGCATGACGGGCTCCTTTAATCTTCACAATCCCACAAGGTAAATCTGCTAATCCTCATTCTAAAACACGGAAACTGAGGTTCAAGTAGTTAGGTGATTTGAGCAAGGTCACAGTGTCAAGAAGCGGCAGGTGCAGGGCTCAGGCCCAGGCTGGCTGGTTCCAAAGACTGAGCTCCCTTCTGCCTGTGGCTGCCCTCAAGGTAACCGTCTTAGTTCCAGTAACATGACATGAACTTGCTTTCCTTATTCCAAGCAGCAATTGCTTTACCTTAAGGATTCTGACAAGTCTGCCCAGAACTTGTGCCACTGCATCTAAAGGGGTCTAAGGAAGAGCCAGGAGGCCTGGGGCCAGGAAGCAGTACCAACACCAGCCCAAGGGAGCCCCCATGGCCAAAGGAAGGTGTGTCAGCCACCCTCAGGCACCTGACACCTAAAGGAGACCACAATAACCCTGTTTGCCTTTCATTTTTTTTTTTTTTGTTCCTTTTCTTTTTTCTTTTCTTTTTTTTTTTTTTTTTTTTTTTTTTTTTTCCTGTGCAATCTCTTTGACCTTTTCAAGTCTTGGTGACCTTTTATCATCAAGGGCTACTGCTCACTATGTGAGCCTCTGGGACAAAAATCTATCTCCTATGAGTTTCCCAAATCTGAACCTGCACCCAGACCCATGAACCACAATGTCCTGCTGCTCACCCCACCCCACTCCACCCCACCCCAAGCGCTACTAATGAAACAGGCTCTGGAGAGGGAGCCCAGGCCAGCTGGGAGTATGAAGGCACGTAAGACAGGGCAATGCCACCAAAAGCCCATCTCCTCTCATTCCAGGGCCCTCCGTGGCTTGAGTGCCCACTTGTGCTCCCACTCGTCATTCTCAATCATGTTAACTTGCCTGTTTCTTTAAATCGCTTCTTACTACCTGAAGCTACCTTGCTTATTTACTCCCAAATGAGCAGACTCCCCAGAGGACAGTCAGCACACGGAGGCAGGGCTTGGTCAATGCTGTTCCCCATGGTTCTGTGACTGGCACAGGTGGGGCATGCGCGTATTGGTCAAGTGAATGAGCCAAAAGACCAGGAAGCAAGTGGATTGGGAGGAAAACAGGAAAGGAGAAGGGTGAGGAAAGCCAGTGACCCTAACGAGGAGGGCAAGGTCAAGCTGCCTTTGAGGCTCCAGGGACTGAACACTGGAGGAAGAGGTTCCCTACCAGGCCCACATAACTGACAAGTCAGTGTTTCCCACCAAGCTGAGCGCAGGAGGGATCTGGGTTTCTTCCACACCCAGCGCCATCACGGCCCCTTCATATACTCAGAACACACCCGCCCAAACTAAGGTACCATAGTTGAGAGTGTCCAAACCCAAGTTCTTATTCCAAGGCACTAATACCATACATGACAAACACAACCTATCCTTGAAAAAGAAATGGGACATCACCCTCCATTTCTGGGTAGTCTGAGGCAAGAAGGTTCAAAATGGTGCAGATATCCCTTCCTGGATGAGCAGCGACATTCATTCATTCATTCATTCACTTTCATGCTTTTGTTCAGCTACATGCATCTCTGGCTTTGGGAAGCCAGAGATGAAGCAGGACAAAACCTCTGCCCTCTTGTCAGTCTACTGGTGCCTGCGGTTTTGGCGGGTACTAAAAGACAAGTAAATATTAAAGATACTTGCTTCCAAAACAAATAAGGCCACGTGGAGCTGTGCTCTGGAATGGGATTTTGGCTGCAATTTTAATTCGATTAGTTGGAAGAACCGATTCAATCACCGGGGTCATGGACCAACTCCAGGCACCGGGCTCCTACCCAGTCCCCTGCTCTTCTAGGCACCAAGCCCCTCACCCACCCAACTCCATTTCCCAACATTCTAGCCTCTCTTGAGCAGGTTCTCTCTCCTGACTCCGCTGACTCAACTTCCCCCATATTCCTATATTACATTCCCACCCTGACTTCTCCAAGTCTGCATCCTCGGCATCCTACTCTGAACCCTAGGACATGCACCCCAACCTGTCACGGTCACCCCCCCATACGCTCCAAGTCTGAGCTTCCCCATGGGGCCCTGGATCACCATATGTTGACAACACCCTGGTTCTCGGGACCCCTGAGCGCACGGTACACACACTCTGGTGGCCCGCCATCGGCTCACGCGGTGACCTGAGGATGCGCCCCCGCATCACCTCCAACTTCTCAAAGCCCAGGCCCGGGTGGCCCCGGGTGCCGGCACCCGGCGACTCTGGAGCCGATGCGCCCAGACTCCGCCGACGCCCGCCCTGCGCGCCCAACTCCGGGCGCCGGCACGACCCCTCGCCCCACCCCGCGCGACCCCGGGACCCCAGCTGCCCGGGACCCCCCGCGCGCGTACCCCGGGCCTGCGCCGGCCGCCCGGCCGCGCCCCGCGCCCGCCGCGCCGGGGGGCCCGGCCCGGCCCGGCGGAGGCCGCGTTGCTCCCCGTAGCCCCGGCGGCGCACCCGCGCGTACCGTTGGCGATGAGCTTGGCCGACAGCTGCTTGACGAGCTCGGGGATCCGCTCCCACTGGCACTCGGAGCGGCAGCGCTCGATCTCCGTCTCCAGCCGCGAGCCCGCCTTCTTGGTCGCCATCGCGGCCTGGCCGGGCCCCGCCGCCCGCAGGCCCCGCAGGCCCCGCAGGCCCGCCGCCGCCGGGCGCCCCCTCGCCGCCGCCCGCTGCCGCCGCGGGCTCGGGCTCCGGCTCCCGGCTCGGCGGCGAAACGGGAGCGCCGGCCGGGGAAGGGGCGGGGAGGCGGGCGGCGGCGGCGGGCGCGGCGGGGCCCCGGGCGCCGCGAGGAGCGGCCCCTGCCGGCCAGGGCCGGAGCCGCAGCGCGGGCCGGGGTCGCGCGGGCCGGGGCGCAAGGAAGGGCGGGAGCCGGCCGAGGCCTGGCGGCCGGCGGGTGCGAGCGGGACCGCGCGGAGGAGGCGGCCCGGCCGGGCGCCCGGGGCCGGCCGCTGGGCGCGGAGAGGGTCACGAGCCGCACGCAGAGGCCGGCGGCCCCGGGACAGGGCCGCGCGCAGCGGCGGCCCGGGAAGGTCACGGCCGGGCTGCACCGGGGCGCCAGGGTCCCGGCCCCAGCGGGTGCGAGGCGAGGCCTGCCCGAGCCCGCGCGGCCATCTCGGTCACCCGGGGGCCCCTCTGTGCCCGCGCTGGCCTGTGCCCTTTACTGGGATGCCCGCTGCCCAGGCTGCCCTGGCCGCCATCCGGCCAGAGGTGGGCGGAGACTCCTCCCTCGGCACCTGCCGGAGGTTCCCCAGGGCCGGTCCGAACCGAGCCAGGAAGGGAGCACTAGGAGGAGATCGCCGCCACCGGTGGGCTTTCCTTGCCTCGACCCCTGTCGTCGGAGAGCCAGGGGCAGGTGTCTCAGCTGTGCGTTTATGCCACAATTACAGGGGGTCTTCCGCTATTTTAGGTGCGGGGATGCGGCCCTGAACGGAAAAGACCAAACTCCTGTCAGGGTGGAGCTGCCATTTCAGTTAGAGGAATGAAGAATTAAGCAAAATAAACTAGTAAGTTAGAAGGTTAAAACGGAGTGCTGGGGCTGGGGCTCAGTGGAGAGCCGCCTGACACGTGAAGGGCCCTGGGCCTTAGCCCCAGCACCTGCAATAAATAAATGAAAATAAGTTAAAGTTTAACAAATGGTTGTTTGAAAAAACAGAACAGAATCCAGTGGAGGATACAGAGTGAGGGGGTGAGAGCTGTGATTTTTTTTTTAATGGGATGGTCAGAGATGGCCTCATCACACTGATATTTGGCAGAGTCTTGCTAGAGCCATGAGGATATGGCCATGAGGACATGTGTGGGGGAAGAGGGTTCCAGGCAGGGGGAACAGCCAGTGCAAAGGTCTTGGGGTTACAGCATATTTCACGGTCTGGAGAAACAGCAGAGGCCAGGAGGGCTTCTCACCATCTGACATCTGGAGTGGAGAGGAGAGAAGGACAGGGAGTGAAGCAGCAGCTGAGCTCAGAGGTGGGGGGAGGAGTTGTAGTTCCTGTGCCCTGCGGGCTGTTATAAAGACTGTGGCTTTCACCCTGGTGAGGTGGGGCATCCAGGGAGAGCATTTAATAGAAGAGTGTTGTGCCTGTGGTTGCAGACTCGAGAATACTGCCAGCAGTTCAGGAGAGAGATGGTGCTGGTTGGACCAAGAAGTGAGGGTACTCGACTCCAAATACTGCAACTGCGGATGAAGCTGTTGCCTCCATCCCCTCTACCTACAGGTTCCTTTCTCATGCCATCCACAGCCCTGGGGCTTATGAAGAGCGACACTGCGGACCATGTGTTTCCAGTGGGGAACCTTGATAGAAACAGGATGTGAGACAGGAAGATCAGATGTTGTCCAGTGTGACCAGCACAACTTTCGGTTCCTCTGAGATGTTGGACGTTGCACTGATGACCTCAGACACTGGGGACAGCCCAGGGTACAGGGAAGTGGAAAGGTCAAGTTTCTGCAGGGACCCTTTGGCATCCTCTCCCTTTGCCTCCACCGAGAGAGCACCGGAAGGAAGGGAAGGGATGGAGAAGGCGTGTCATGGGAAGTGCTCCCCACCCAACTCCAGCTTAGAAGTCCGGCTCTCCAGATGTTGGCCTGGAATGTTCTCTTCTCTGGCTCAGGAGAGAAATTCCTGTGCAGTCTTCTCAGGTCAGAGGTCACTGAGAGGCCCTTCACCGTCTGACATCTGCTGTGTGAGCCCACAGCACTGCCTGTTTCCCTCTGTGGCAGCACTCCTGATGACAGGCACCAGGGACCAAGGCTTATGCTGCCTCGGTTGTCCCAATGCAAGGTAGATCATCAGCTTCCCCCTCTCCTCCCTCGCTAAGTCGCCTGCCCCATGAGGGCAGTGGCATTTGACCTCGTTCTCTGTTGCTCACCTAAAGCAGCAGCCCCTGGCTGGGCCACGGACAGGATGCAATAAAGGGGAATGGCTATTCTGCAGCTCTGTCCCCCATACCTAGCGCAGGACCTGGCATGATGAGTAAATGAGGCTGGGGAGCTCCAAGGTCTAGAATCAGCCTCCAGACGTCTTTCTTTAGTATTTAAGACAACAAATATATGTGACTTGCTGTGGTTTGGACATGGGTTGAATGTACACGCCTCAGGCTCCTGTGTCAAGAACTTCATTCCTGGTGTGGTGGTGCTGAGAGGTGGGGAGGCCTTTAAGAGGTAGAGGCTGGTAGGAGTTCTTAAGTCATTGTGGGGTGGCCTTCTGCAGGGATCAAGGTAGCTCTCTGTACCCTGAGCTTTTGTGAGTGTGAGAAAGGGAGCTGTTTGCAGATGAAGCCCACCCTGAAGCTCTCTGGCTTCCTGTGTGGCCATCTTTCCCTCTCACAGATGCTCATGTCAAACATAAGGTTCTCACCAGAGCCAGGCTAATGTGGGGGTCACGCTCTTGAATCTTCAGGACCGTAAGCTAAATAAGACTCTTTTCTTTATAAAGGTAGCCTGCCTCCAGTTTTTCATTATAGTTATGACCACATTCCAGGCTTCCACCTCACTGTGGGCTGACACCCATTTGCTTGAGTGCCCAGGTTGCTGGGTATAGGCTTGGGAGCAGAAGCTGACAAACATTGTCAGTATGACCCAACAGAGAGAAAGAACCTTCTGGACCTTCAACCCTGCCATCTCTGGGGTGATTCCCACCTCTGCCATGTTTTGGTCCTTGCCCGCCACTGGTGCTATTCTCGCAGCTGTCACGACAACCCTAGAGAGACACTAGTGGTCTGTGAAGAGAGATTTCCAGAATGGTTTTCCAGGTAGTAATTACCTGCAGGAGGCACTCAGGTAAATTCAGGAGTAGGAAGTCATTCATACTAATAATAGTAATTAAACCAGCATCTTTTTCTTCAGGAATTCAGGTATTACAGGTTTGACAAGGAAGTAAAAAATCCCAACCTGGAGGCAAATCCAGTGCTGAAACCCAGCAGTGCCTGGCAGGAAAGAAGCCAAACAGAGGAGACTTCAGGATAGATCAATGGGGAAGGATGGGTCGCCAGGAGCAGTGGAGATGGGCTGCATGGCCAGACCAAAGGTCAGTGCTAATGGGTAGCCTATGTGGTCTAGAAACCTCCCAAACCCCCAAAACCTCATCTCTCCAGAGCCTGGATCCAGCTAGGATAGGGGAAGAGGTAAGGGGGGAGGGAGAGGCTAGAGAGAGGTAGAGGGAGATTGTGGGTTGGGCTGGGGTAGAGGGAGCTCATGGGAAGGAGACACGGGGCCTCTGCCATTCCCTGGGCCTGGCCTGGTCTGAAGGCTCTTCAGCCAGATACCCACATGGTCCCTCCTCCCTTCCTTGAGGTTACTTACCCCAAGGCCAGGTCCTCAGGCCTTCCTGACCATCCCATCTAAACTCCTTCCCTGCTGTACCCTGACACTATGCCCTTACTATGCCATAGGTTTCTTCTTGTCCCCTTCTGCACTGTATGGATACAGCAGAGATTGTCTCCCCCCACCCCACCCCCACACACACTAGATCAGACTCTCCCTGAGGGCAGGGTTTTTGTATGGTTTTGTCCACTGCTGTGTCCCCAGCCTTGAAGACGGTGCCTGGCACACAGTAAGTGCTCAGTGAACATTTGGTGTGAATGAGTAGAAGGCAGGGCGTGGGCAGGCATGGGACAGGTGCCCTCCAGGTCCGAGCATCCCAGGGGAAACGCCCAAAGGGAAGCGGGAGTCCACTCACTGAAGTGGATGCTTTGGGCTTAAGCGGGAGTTGAAAACCCATAAATAGGAAGAGATGGGGGCCTCCATGTGCTAGCAGAGGGAGCAACTTCTTTTCATCTTCCACCTGGCCCTGCTGGGGCCGCAGCCCTGTCATCTGACTGCCAAAGCCAGGCAGACACTTTGTTTCCCTGGGAGGTGTGACCCCTTGGCAGCGGGTGCTGTGGGCTGTGCTGCCACATTGTCCGCAGGGAGCCTGGAAACCGTACCAGAGCTCGAAGGCCTGGGGCGTGAGTAATGAGGTCACTGTGCCTTTGGCTGGATTTTAATTATGTAATATTTGATGCACACAGAAGCATGTATAATTAAGAGGCTCCTATCGACCAAAACAATAGCTGAACATCAGCAAACTTCTGATTACACCAGAACTGGACTGCTTGTTACGGTACCCTTGCTTTGTTCTATCACTAAATGTGCTTAACACCTCTTATAATAATGCATGTCATGTGGAACCCCATACCTGCTTGTTTGGTTTTGCTTGTTCTGGAACTTTCGAAAATGGTGTCATGTCTGCAGCTTGCTTTTTTGCTCATTGAATTTGCCCTGTTGGTGCACATGGTGGCCCCTCCTTTCCTCTGGTGTGTCATATTCACTGCTGTGGCAATGTCACACCTGAATTATCCTTCCTGCAGCTTTATCAAGACACCAATGTCCACTCCCACTTGAAACCCACGCCAACTCCCATGTACACTGAAAACCACCCCCATTTCCAGACCCAGGAGACCCTGCTTCCAGCATCATGATACATGCAAAGCTGAAACCATTTGTGCTTAGTGGGTGCAAACTTGCAACCAGAGAGGAGAAAGCCTCAAGAAGGTTGCTGTCCTGTCCTGTTGCTGAGCCCAGCTTTCCAGGGGGGAGAATATCAACATGTCACAGTCTGTGTCCACTGCCAGGATGAGGCTGGACAGCCTCATCTCCATTCATGCCAACCTCCCTTTGGCTTTGGATCCCATAACAATCAAGTCGATTCTGGAAGCTTTGTGTTTTTCTCATACTCAGCATCCTGGGGACACTTTCTTGGTCTACCTTCCCCCAGAAAGGCAAAGAGTGAGATTATGACAAAATACCTACCTGTGAGTGTAAAGGAATATCAAAGTAGAGGTCAAAACTATTCAGACATGGGGGAGAAGGTTGTACTGCCAACAGGGAGGAGAGTGCTCCTAAGAGGGGCACTCAGACTGATTTGAGTTTCCTAGAAGCCCAGGCACAGAAGAAAATATACGGAAATTCGGTTTGACTGAATGACACAGCTAGGCTTGGGGGGAGGGCTCAATGGTAGAGTATGTAGTTGTCGTGCACAAGACCCTGGGGTTTGATCCCCAGCATAAGTGTGCATGCACACACACACACACAAACACACAGATGATGTTGATTCACACATCTGGAGTTTTAAAGAGAAATCAGGAACCAGGGAAACAGGAGCCAGGTTGTCCCTTGGAAGTTGTATTAGCAAACATTTTTGAAGTTTTCACTCCAAACACTTGACCACTAAAAGGAGTCTTGGTGACACAGAAGCTGCTTCTGTTAGGAATTGTAAGATCTTCCCCTGCACAAGGCCACTAGCATGCAAGCTTCCCATAGTTCAGTGGGACATTTATTGATCACCTCCTGTGGACCAGAGACAGTGTTAGGCTCTGGAGACACAATATTGTACAGAGTATGCCTCTATCCCTCAAGTCATTCCCAGTCTGGTAGGGGAAAGGAACAAAGTACGCAACAGATCTGCAGTTACTCAAGAGGAGCACTAGGACAGAAGTCTTCCTGGAAGAGGTAACCCCTGAGCTAAGCCTCCAAAATGGATTTCAGGTCTAGTCCTCTCACCAGCTCTCACCATTTAACGGGGTGGTTCTGAGTTCTTAAAAAACCCTGGACTCAAAATAGAGTCTCAGTGTTCACACACATCCAGCCCCAGATCACCCTGTCAATGAGAATAACCCCACAGCTTGGTCACTCTTCCTGCAACTCGCTGTCCCAAACAGTTCTGATGGAGGTATATATGACCCCACCAAGCACACAGCTTTCTATTGTGTAAATACCCCCACAATATTGAATGCTCCCAACACTAAAACAATGCTGATTACAGGGACCTTTCCCTGGGACTAGTAAGGTGTCTCATTCCTTGTGGCTCTTGGGGGTGGGGGGAGGGGTCTTCACCTGATAAGGAAGTTTCGGTCAAGCACTGCTCACCAATTGGTTGATGATGAGGTATATGCCAGTCTCCTCATCGGTCTAGGTTGTCCTGGGCTCCTGCCCATGCTCTGTCCTGTCAGAGTGACAGCTGGTAGGATGCGAGGAGACCCAGGTTACCCATTCTTGTTAGGTGGGGTCTCCCATCCAGCAGAATTCCTATTCTGAGTTCTCAGCAGCACACTGTGTGTACGTGTGTCTGAGACCTGGATTTGATTTTTCTCTCTTTAACGGACCTGCTGGGTGACCTTGTGAAAGTCATATCCCTTCTCTGGAGTCAATTAGTTCCCAGGTTAAAAGTGAGGAGGTGGTGGTTAGCAGCTCACAGTAAGGCCCAGCGAGAAAAATTCACCCACTGAGAAGCAGGAGAACACTCGTTAAGTACAATATTAAAATAAGTAGGAAGTTAACTGATCTGCCAGGTATTAAAGAAAGGCAGGGGCAAGATGAAGGCGCCGGCTCTACTCCACAGCACAGCCGTCGCAGGTCCGCGCAGGAAGCCAGCACTTTGGCTGGTTGCAAGGCAGACTCCGTTCTTTGTCAGAAAGCAGCATCCCCCTCGAAGGCACCCGTTGATGGCGAGCGGCCCTCAAACCCGCAGACCTGCATGCGGAACCCAGCTGCCCTCTGTCCACCCGGCTGGGCTCGCGCAGCTTTCCCAGCTCGGATGGAATGGGCGGGCCCAGTGCAGCGACGCCAGCCAATGAGAGAGTCTGCTGATGAGGTCATGGAGTTCCTCGGCACACCATTGGCGGCTCCTTCGCGGGACTCGGCGCCGGGGCGGACAGCGGGGCCAGGAGCGGGTCCTAGCTTTTTCTCCGCGTTTTTTCACCCGGGAATGGCGAGCGACCTGATGAATCAGACCCGGTCTCTTCCTTCAGAGAGGCATGAAAAATGTCCAGAACGAGGAGTTCTTACCCACCCAAGAGGCAGGGTCGATGTATCTGGGGGCAGCCCCCATTGAGTTTAGATAGATTTATTTTGCTTTGTTTTAATCCGAACATTGATTCATGAATCGCTTCAACCACTTAAAGACACTGAGTAAACTTCCACTGTTTGATCAATCTCTGACTTCCCCATGGAGACCCCCCCACACACACTCAATGTTGGGAACACCCAACACCAGCTTGGTTTTATAGATGGGGACCTGAGATCCAAGGGTCTTGACTGGGTTATGTGGCAGTGGGGACAACAGAGCTGAGCTCAGGGCTTTTGCAACCTCTTGGGACTCACCCCATGACTTTGGGTCACAGCCCGGGACTCTCCCGCCAGCATGGCAGTAGTCAACATGGGGCCTGTTGCCTCCTGTGGCAGGCTTTTAATAAATCAGTTTCATTTTCAAAATACTGCCCAGAATAGTCTGTGGTCAGCAGAAAGAAGCTGACAGCACTGTCTATTCTGGGACATTGTTTTCTGATGAGCTCCAGTGGAAGGAGTTGGTTTGAATGCTTCTTGCTGAGGGCATGACATTGGCCCTCACCCCACCCAAATGTCTTTTGAAAGGTGTATCTAGGTGTGACGGCCTCTCTTTTGCTGCAGTCTGAGGCCGAGAGGAAATAGAGGCCTAAGTACTGTGCACAGACTGGGTGACTGGCTGGCCAGGGAAAGCAGGTAGCGGAAGGCGCAGTGTGAGATGGTCCTATTGCAAGGGGCCAAGTGGCCATTTGTTATGTTTTATGACCTCCTGGTGAAGCCAGAATTGGGAACAGGTAGTTAGTGTAGAAATAGGGGATCGGGTCAAATCGAGGAAATGGAGGCCATAAAGTCATCTGCCTCTGGAAGTTGGAGACTGCCCCTGGAAGAATGGAATGTCAAGGGTCTCCAGAGCCCATTGATTACCAAATTTACCTGCCTTTATCAAGGACTGCAAACAAGGAGCTGCTAATTAATGCCCCCCCTGGGGGGGGGGGGCCCTTGCCTGCCTGAATCACCTTGGCCCTCCCCCTGCCCATGGTTTCTCACTTAATGCAAAACCAGGCCTAGTCACGTAGGCAGGAAGGAGAGATGAGGGGGGAGAGAACTGGAGAACAAAAGAGAATTTAACCTATAAAAGATGTAGGGTGCGCTCACTTCTTGGGATTCTAGAACATCAGCCATGGCCCCCTTCTCCCTGCCGGGAGAAGTCTGTATTATTACCTTTAAATAAAACCTGCTTAACATGCTTGCCTTGGCTGCTTCTCTAGTGTTCAATCTTCAACATTAGAAGGAGCAGAACTCGTCACCGGTAAACGGCGGTATCACTGGCATCTCCAACTTTCCAGCATGTGAGCCCCCGATGCCCCACCACCCAATGAGACAGAAGCCTCCTCCTGGAGAAGCTGAAAGAGCCAGGTGCTTGTTGTGCCAGACTTTCCAGAGAACACGTAGCCTCAGTGCATGAGGCCCACGCCCTCAGAGACCAGGTGCAGGAATGGGCAGCCGTTCTACTCTAGAGGCATCCCGGGCCACCATCGTTCTGAAGACTGCATGGGGGGCGAGGCAGGCAATGCGCCTGGGTGCTCCTGCCCAGCAGGGGGGCCAGCGCTTTATGTCCTTGCCAGTCCTGAACGCAGTGTTTCTGGATGTCAGGACTCTCAGTATGGGCCCCTTCCTCTCAGGGACCTTGAGTCCCTGTGATCAAGTCCTTTCACCTGAATCAGGCAGGGGTAAATTATTGGTGGCTTGTAGCAGACTGGACAGGTGGAGGAGGCTTCCTCTAGGAGAGACAGGCACCAGCTGGGCAGAAGAGGGTACAGGCGCCCCTGCAGAGGGACAGCATCAGGGTAGGGCGTGGGCCGAAGGTGAGGAAGAGCAGACGCGGTCTGGCCACTGCCGCACGGTTTTCCTTTAGACTGTCACAAGTTGGCAGCGGGAAGTGAGTCACAGCTGGGTCAGGCGGGGGCATCCTGCCACTCGGCTCCTCACAGGAGTTAGAGGGTCAGGGGAACTGAGCAGCTGCAGGGCTTTCTTGCAAGTCAGACTTCTTTCCTTTTGCTGCTTTCTGAGCTTTTTGCTCTAGAAACTGGGGTTTTGTCGCCCCCTCAGTGGAAAGGGAGGTTAGGTTTAGCAAAGAGAGAGGCAGGTTTTTCTGGTTTGATTACAAAGCCTCAGGGCGCCTCTCCTTTTGCCTAGAAAGCTGTCCTTCCTCTCCTACTGTTTTAACTAGGGCTAAAAACCTTCCTCCAATGAAAGATGGAGCTTAAGGTGCCCCCTGCTCTACCCCAGCGTGGCTCCCACATCCAGGCCTTCAGTGGACACAACCGATCCAGAGGGACTGGCCCTCACAGCTCTGCACCCTCAGCATGGAGTCAGTCTCAGGAAGAGGCTGATTTCCCATGTGGGAAAGCTCTGCCTGGATATCGGGACCTTTCCTGGGAGCCCAGTTTGGGAGAGCTCCTGGGGACTGAGGAAGAGGCCAAGGATGATGGGAAGTAAGCTGGGGCAGGGCAGGCCGTGACAGTCCTCTCCACCCTCCTCTCCAGTCTCCTTCCCACAGTGCCAACAGCACAGGGATGTACAGGCTCCTGCACCTCAGCCTCGTCAGAATCCCGAGAACAGGACAAAGCCAGCTGGAGAGACTGGGCTGCAGCTCTGTCACCTCCTCCCAAGCCATGGACCTCACACAGTGTGGTACACATGTGCATGTGGACAGGCCCAGAAGGCACCTCACACAGAGTCTGAGGAGCACAATCTGGAAAGAAGGTGAAGCAGGACAAAGCTCTCCAACAGCATTTCCATCCTGAGTGGACAGACCAGCGCCTGTCCCTCACACATTCTGCAGGGAACCCCCTGTCCTCACGCTGGCCGTGAAGCCTGGGGCACCATGGGCCTACCTGTACCTCTCCACAACCCCAGGATGCCCAGTGGCCAGGGCCTGGGCCTTAGCTGGTCCACAGCAGGTACTCAGTCCCAGAGCCCCCAGGGAAGGAGCAAGACATGGTTTCTAGCTTTTTCCTTTCATCATTTTTTGTTGCCCTTTGTGTTTTTACTATAACAAGTGCCCACAGTCCTTCCCCTGCTGGAGGTTTGGGTATATATTTACTTCTCCAAACAGACTAGGTCTGGGTCCCTTTAACTCCCTCACATCATAGGCACGTGGTTGGCACGCCATCCAGCTTTTGAATGAAGGAGCATTTACTGAATGGAAAGGTCATGCAGAGAGGCCCCCACCTCCTACAACACGCTTGGGTAGTATGCTTGAACTGTGTGATGGAAAAAGGTTTATTGAGATATAAAACACATAATGTACAGTTCCCAATGGAAAGTAGACAGTTCAAAAGTTGTCAGTATACAATTCCCAGTAGCAGCCAACCAACCAACAAAAACATTGTCAGTATATTCACGGAGTTGTGCAATCATCACCAGAACCAAATTTAGAGCATTTTGTAAACCCTGAAAGAAAACCCCATGGTCATTAACAGTTGCTCCCTCTTCCCCCGCCCCCCCCCACCCCCCAGGCCTAGGATTGTGTTACTCTGCCAACCATTTTTAAAAAAATGGACTTTGACAGCTGGCTTTTTGACTTAATTTTTTTCAAGTTTCCTCCATGTAGTCGCGTGCATCAGAACGTCATTCAGTTTTATGGCCAAATAATAAAAGATTCCATTATATGGATACCACATGGACTCGTCCTTTCATCAGCCGATCGATACTGGGTTGTTTCCACATTTTTGGTATGTGTGGTACTGATGCTGGGCATGGGGGGCTACTGCCTGATGACAACGGAAATGAAGTTGAGTCAGGGAAGACTCTCACCAGGGCTTCCATTTAGGAAGGGAGGGACAGCTCTGACAGAAGGATCCGCGGCTGGCCCCTGAGGGTAGGAAGGGAGCTCACTGCACTTGTTACCAGCAGGGGCAGGAATGCCGGTTGGCTTCAGGCGTACAGACTCCAGCATTACGCCCCATGCTGAAGATGAGCTACTGCAGCTATTCAGGGAACACATGCAGGGCACCCTGACCTCACCCATGCAAAGCCCGCACTGGTGGCGGGGTGGCCCACACCAAGCCTCCCAGCAGCTACTGGCAGGCACCAGTCCAGGCCCACAGGTACATTTGCACTGTGTTCCTCTGTGGCCCCTGTCTCCACATTGCCCTGAACATATGAAAAAAGAAAATTAGTTGTGGATGACATAATACCTTTGTTTTATTTATTTATTTATTTCTATGCAGTGCTGAGAATTGAACCCGGGGCCTCACACGTGCGAGGCAAGCGCTCCACCACTGAGCCACAACCCCAGCCCCGCCCTGTACACTTGTATACAAGCTTTTGCATAATCACAGTATCGTGTCTGTTAGGCAAGTACGCAGGAGTAGGCTTGCTGGGTCTCAGGGTAACTATACGTTTAAACTTTTGAGGACTTGGCAAACTGTTTTCCCAAACAGCTGCGCCATTTCACATTCTCCCCAGCACTATGTGAGAGACAGTTCCAGTTTCTCCCTCTGCTCTCACACAACAGCCAACACAGGAGACTTCTGTGACTCAAAAGGAGTGGGAGTTCTCCCCACCCGTAAGCGCACAATTCTGAGGTGGCCCCCAGCTGGGTTTCATCTAATGCAATTCAGTTAGGACACTATCCACCTGGAGATAGTATCAGATCCCACAGGTTGTGGGTTCAGTCCCCAAGACTGCCCCCACCAGGCACCAGGATCAAGCCCCGGGTAATTTGACCTGTGCTCTCGACCAACCATCCACAAATCAGGGTTGACAAGCCTGCCTCAGAGTCCATTCATTTGTTGACTGACTCTTAGAACTCAGGGAAGCACATTTACTGGTTTGTTTTAAGAGGTATTGCAAAGGACTTAATACATACAGGGCCATGTATGTGGGAGGAAGCTCCAAGTTCAGCTATCTAGAAGTTCCAGGAAGAACATTCTTCTGTCACTTGCCAACCATCAGTCAACTCATCGACATACAAAAAGACATTTACCACTTGGAAGAGTTCAAGAATTTTAGGTGCTGTTTGCCAGGAAACTGGGATGAAGACCAAATACATATTTCGTAATATCACACTCCATCTTCTGTATCTTTTTGATCCTAGCCATCCTAGCTATGTGAAGTGGTATTTCATTGTGGTTTTGATTTCCATTTTCTTGATGACTAATGACTTGGAGCAACTTTTCATGTGCCCGTTGGCCATCTGCCTATCTTTGGGTAAGTATTTTTGCTCATTTTAAAAAATTAATTAATTAATTTATACATGCCAGATATTAAACCCAGGGGTACTTTACCACTCAGTCCTTTTTAATATTTTATTTTGAGACAGGGTCTTGATGAGTTGCTTGGAGCCTCACTTAAATTGCTGAGGCTGACTTTCAACTCACAATCCTCCTGTCTCAGCCTCCCAAGCTGCTGGGATTATAGGCATGTGCCACTGCACATGGCTCTTTACACATTTTTAAACTGGGTAATTTATTTTTTATTATTGAGTTATGAGAGTTCTTTGTATTTCCTAGATACAAATCCCTGATTGGATATATGATTTGCAAATATCTGCTCCCTTTCTGTGGGTTATCTTTTCACCTTTTTGATAGTGTCCTTTGGAGTACATATATTAATTTTAATGAAGTTTAGTTTATCTAAATTTTTTTCTTCTGTCACCTATGCTTTTGGTGTCTTACTTAAGAAACTATCACCTACTCCAAATCATGACGATTCATGCCTATGTCCTCTAAGAGTTCTGCAGTATTGGTTTTTATGATTAGGTCTATGATCCATTCTGAAATATTTTTCTGTATGGTATGGGGTAAGGATCCAAATTCATTGTTTGACATGTGGATATCCAGTTCTTCCAAGCACATTTATTAAAAAGAGTACTCTTTCCCTTATTGAATAATCTTGATGTCTTTGTCAAAAATCCACTGATGTGGAGAACAGGCTCTGCTCTGCTCTGAGTTCTCCAAGTGTACAGAATGGTAGTTCTCAGGCTGTGCCTGACCCTTTGTTTCTCCATTTTGTGACACAGTAGTTTGCCATGAGCTACTCCATTTTGAGTTTAAGTGTTGAGGTGGAAGGACGCCACACCTTGGTTTGTATAAGTAAACAACTACCATCTGCCTGGCATAACCATAAGGCATAAACTGATAAACTAATCGTGCTAATAAGAATGACCACTGTGAATCTATGAGACTAACCCAAAGCACATGGATGCATGGATGTAGCAAACTCGAATCGGACATACCAGGTCCACAAGCTTACCAAACACCAAACCACCCAGTGAGGCAACCCCCTCACTCAAGACCCATGAAAGGAAGGACAGCCAGAGACTGATAGGGTGGCACCCTGACCCCCACACCTGCTCACGCCTTGCCCAGGAAAGTCAGCACAGCCATGAGCCTCTGAATCTCCAGCCTCAGACTTTAGCAGAGGGCAATTTCTCCAGGCTGCAACGACTACCAAATCAAGAAGCTGGTCATTTCAAGCTGACGCTCCAAACTGACACTGGGAAACTGCCTCCTTGGCCAAAAGAAGGGTCTGCCCGTGGACAGCTCTGAGCCCTGAACGAGTTCTTCAGCTGGTTCCAATCTTATCTGACCACCTACAGGGACTCTGCATTCATATCTGCCTTCCGCTTGGCTCTCAGCCCAGTCTTCTGAACCCTGGTGGCTGCCTTAATTCTTTCTTAGCTTTTCATTGCACAATGAATAATTGTGTCAAATGTGATGTGTGACTTCAGGGTTTTAAATATTAGAAATTAAAATTGGAATAAAAGAACTGTGACTGCCCGTCTTATGACTTGTCAGGTGACCCGCAAGTATTCAGTGAACTGCCACTGTTAAAAGTGGTGCAGCCTGTGAATTTAGAGTTATTCAATAAATTCTGACATTGTGGAAAGATACAAAGGTGATTTGTCTGTTAATGACATAGCTCGTTCATGACAATTGACCACAACTTTTGTGCATCTATGTGACTATGCTTATGTCAGTATCACACTGTCTGGACTGTTGTAGCTTTGTAAAAACCTTGAAATTGGGAAATATGAGTTCTTAATATTTTCTCCTTCTTTTCCTCCTCCTCCTTCTTCTCTTCCTCCTCCTCCTCCCCCTCCTCTTCCTCCTTTTTTTGGTACTGGAGATTGAACCCAGAGGTGCTTAACCACTGAGTCACATCCCCCGCCCTTTTAATTTAAAAAAAAAAAAAAAAATTTGTGGGGACAGGGTCTCACTAAGTTGCTTAGGGTCTTGCTAAGTTGCTGAGGCTGGCTTTGAACTTGCAATCCTCCTGCCTCAGCCTCCCAAGTTGCTGGGATTACAGGAGCACACCATATTTTTCTTCTTTTATATGATCATTTTGACTATTTGGGATTTCTTGCATTCCCATGTTAAAATTTGGATTGGTGTTTTAATTTCTGCAGACACTGGCAGCCATAATTTTGATTGGAATTGAGATGAGTCTGTCAATCCCAATCTGTTTGGGAATTGTTGACATTTTAGGAATATTAAGTCTTATCCTGTCTGCTCCGCTTTGTTCCTTGTCTGGAGCCATGTTGGAAAGAGGCCAAGAGCCAGATTTACTGTCCTGAGGCTTTTGGTTCCTGCAATCAGAGAAGACCTTCGATTCTTCTCTCAGAGACTCTTGGGAATCAGGGCTCAGCCCGCTTCTGGACCATCTCCTGCATGGTAGCCAGTCCTGGACCCCAGACTGGCTCTAATTTCCAGCACTGTCCTGCAAGACCTGACCAGAAAATGCTCCAGTTGAGGCCTCAGACACTTTACCACATTAACAAAGCCTCTCACAGGCCTGCTTTTATACTTACAGGCCATTGAACACAAACAAAAGGCTTCCATCCCAAAGCCTCACCCTTCCTTCCTCCTAAACGTCCTTTTTGTCCCAAAAGACTGGATAAATGCCTATTAACATGCCAAAATGTCTGAAGATAATACCTGAAGTCACTAATTGAGTAGGATCGTTCATAGTAAATGATTTTTATGTTCGTCAGAGTTGAAAAATTTTAGAGAACATGACCAGCACTCAGGGAGACTGATGGAACTGTCCAGAACCCAGACCAGGCTGAGAGATGCTGGCCTTGGGGCCGTGTATACTGAGAACAGAAGCAAGAGTGCCCTGAATACAGATATACAGAGGGTGTGGAAACCTCTGCTTTCTCAGTCAGATTAATAGAGATCTTAGCATCTCTCTCTCTTCCACCCTCCCCCAGCATATTTAGAATAGGGCACAGGGGGACCTGCCCAAGAGAACCTGTGGACAGATTCGGTTCCACAAGGCCCGTGTGCCTCTGAAGGCCCAAGAGTCCGCATGCAGCCCCTGAAACTAAACTTTGCACAGTCCACCAAAGTACCCTGCGGATCATCTGGGTTAAAATGCTAATCCTAGGCGGCCTCGTGTAACCATTTAGTGTGCTTAGGGTGGATCACCTCCAGTACCAGTTGTTCAGGAATGTTCTAGTTTAATGAAGAAATTGATGTGTGGATCTGTTCTCTCTGTAGCTGTTCCTCCTCTCCAGGTTGCATAACCAAGAATTGGCTGCTGTTTGCTGGTGGGACTAGGCCCATGTGGTCTTTTAAAAAGGCATTATGAAATATTCCAGTCATGCGCAAAGGTATTAGGAATACTGTAATAAACACCTGTGTGTTTTCACTAAGCTTAAGAAATAAGACACCAGAAATGTAGTTAGGGCCTCCAGTGAAAATCCTTCCTTAAAGAGCCCCAAAATCTAAATTGGGGTTTTGCAATTTGCTCATGTGAATCAACGGCAATTCAAGGTGATAGAAAATTAAGCACAGGCTGCTGTGTCTGATCTAGTAAGATGTGGGATAGTTATGACATTACTAATAATTATTATCACTCTGACTATAGTTTTTTACATCTCCAATGGGTCACCACCATTAATTGGAGAAGCCCTGCAGATTAAGCTGAGGACTCCCTGCACCCCTCCCCCTTTTTCTTTCTGGTACTGCAGATCGAGCCCAGGCGTGCTCTACCCCAGAGCTAGATCCCCAGCCCTTTTTATTTTTTATTTTGAGACAGTCTTGCTAAGTCACCCAGACTGGCCTTGAACTGGTGATCCTCCAGCCACAACAGCCCCTGGAGAAGCTGGGATCACAGGCATGTGCTCCAGGCTGAGCCAAGGCCCCTGTAGCCCTTTGTCATCCTAACAGTGCCACATTGCAGCAGGAAGGGGTGCAGCCCAGGTGTGAGGTTTGCTGAGGTCACGGACTTCCTTTCTGCATGTCATGCTGGTTCTCCTGCTCAGGACCCCCTGCTAAGCTGCATGGTATAGTACTGACCTTAGACTGCCCCTCATCTATCATAATCTATTCATAGCTATTATAATTTTGGAGCCCTTAAATATATTATGTAAACTTTATATTGTGGACTTATCCCAATAAATTTTCCAATCTTCTGCAGTCTGAGGGCCTATTGCTGAAAGTGACTTAAAGGTAGCCATAATATTATCTCTACTTTACAGATAAGGAAATGGGCCCAAAGATTTGATTTCCAGTGGCCTGAACTCATGTAGTATTGGGCAGGGATGAGGGGTTGGGGGGAAAGGTGAAATTTTAAGACAGTCTTTCCCCCAGTTCTTCTTCCACATGCTGATTCCTGTTTCTTGCCAGGCTGGCCCAGTCATTGTTTCTTCAGTGACTTATAGTTAAGCCAAACTGTCCAATGGAGGGTCTCAGGTCTGTTTCCTGTGGTTTCTTAATGTACATACCGGTACCAGCTGCAGCTTCAAAATATCACTGGGCACAATTTGGAAGGTACTGATGGGTGGTTTTGCTCAGCTGTATCACCTGTGAGTACGCACGTTTGAAAGGATAAATGGTTAATATTTTCTAGAAATATCCATGGATGCTTGGCGTATATTATCTTGACTCAATCTGGTTATGTGGCTCAGCATTCTTTGTGACCCAACATTTTACAAAGTAGATGGGTAACGAGGGCAGCAGCAAGTCAGAGCCACCCCTCTGGGTGACCAGGGGTCTGAGGTTAGCCCCGCCACCCCACACCCGTCTCGGTCCACGGCCTGGGGTTTTGCCTGGTTTTGCCCTGCGGATTACGTCTTTATAAATAGCCAAGCACATGCCTGGGTTAGCTGTTAATCCATGGGGCTGGCTCTGAGACTTCAGAATCATGTCTGCCTCAGTCGGAGCCGACACACACTGAGGAGCCCTCCCCACGCCACCCTGGGTTTACACTAGCCGAAGGGCCAGGACCCCTCCAGTTGTGCCAGAGCCCATGGCTCCTGGCAATTCTTTGTGGTGAAAGGAAATTCTTAACTGGGGCAGGAGATTTCAAGGCCCATGAAGAGGTAGGAGAATGGAACAGGAGTGGAGAGCAAGGACTCAGGAGGCAGGAGGGTGGCTGTGATTTCTAAGTTAGAGCCTGGTGCACAACTGTGATCCCAGCTACTCGGGAGGCTGAGGCAGGAGGATCATAAGTTCAAGGCCGGCCTCTGCCACTTAGTGAGACCCTGTATCAAAATAAAAAAGAGAAAGGGCTGCGGATGTAGCTCAGTGGTACTCAATCCCCAGTACCAAAAAATAAAGAATACAGAGCTGACAGTGCCAGCAGGATGGTGGCAGGAAGTTGAGAGTGAGGCCCAGATGCAACTGAAAGACCCTTGCGCTTTCTATTCTTGCCACTTAAAACGAAGCTCTAGAGAAAACGCCCTGCAGTTCAAACTTGATGCAAAACATAGACAAACAAGTACAGGCCCAGCTGCAGGGAGCCAAGGCTCAGCCAACGAGCGGACGGCACTGTACTCCTGGACGCCTAGCAGCCCCTGTTTGCTGGAGGACACATTTATCTTCCATTCCCCAATTTTTCTCTTAGTTGATTGAGCTCAAGATGGAAATGTCTCGAGGAGAGCTCCCAGGGCCCTGGCCCTACCCTGCCACTTGGGAAGCAGTGGGAAGGAGAAGGAGCAGCCTGGGAGGGCACTGAAAGATAGTCCTGTTTTGCCCCTGGCTGTTGACAGCTGTCTCCTCTGTGTTGCATTCATTTGCATGTGATGTAAAGCTGTGTCCCCAAGAGAAGTTAAAAAAAAAAAAAAAATACAGCTTTGACAAATACAGGGCAATGCCCAGGAGAGAAACAGCAAGGAGAGCACAGTGGAGGGGAGACCCAGAGGTGGGCCTGGCCCTCGCTGCCCAAGCCACGGGTGGACGGAGATGAGGAGGTGGGTGTGCAGTTGCTGTAACAAATCACCACAAACCTAGTGGCTGAAAACAACACAAAGGTATGCCTTTCGAGGTCTTTTTAAAATAGATATATTGAGATATAATTCAATTCACCCACGATTCAATGGTTCTTACTATATTCTCAGACAGGCAGACAGGTACAATCATCATCTCAGCCAATGTATCATAATTTTGTCACCAAAAATAAAAAAGACCCTGTATCCTGTAGTTATTGTTCCCATTCTCCCAAACCCCCAATCCTAAGCAACCACGAAATCTGGGTTCTGAGGGCCGGGGACAGTGGCATGCTTCCCTCCGAGTGACACCTGCCCTGTGAGCTATGTGCTTGGTGGGGTGAGGTGGGCAGTAGCCTTCGGTCTTCTTGGCCTATCTCCAGCAGCTCTGCCTGGAACTTGGGTCCTACACGCCAGGGCAAGGCAGTCGGGGCCCAGTGTTCTTGGTGCCCTGTGCCATCCCGAGGGGTTGCTGCGGGGAAGATGAGGGCTTCTCACCCCTCTCTGCTCTGGCCCAGAACTCAGCCTCAGCAGGAGGGGGGGGGGGTGGAGGTAGGGTGCCCTGCCTATGTCCCGCCTCTCCCGGAAGACGGTCCTCTGACTGCGCCTGGGGCGGGGAGCCTTTGCTCCAGGCTGCACGGTCTGGAGTGGAATCTTCTGAGCTGGGGGGTCAGAGTCCAGAATCAGTCTCACTGGTCAGTCGAGGTGTCAGCAGGCCTGGCTCTTCCTAGAGTGCTGGGGGGAGAGTGCATTGCCCTTTCAGCTTACAGACGCCACTTTGTCCTTAGGCTCGTGGTCTCTTCCACCATCTTCACAGCCAGGAGCGTCTGCTCTGAGCTCCCGACTCCCTCTTGTAAGGACCCCGTGACTACGTCAGCCCACCGGGATAATCCAGCATGGCCTTCTGCCTTGACATCCTTTCCTTAATCCCAGATGCAAGGTCCTTTCTCTAAGGAAGGTGGAATGTCCACAGGCTCTGGGATTTCAATGTGGACATCTTTGGGGACATTATTCTGTCTGCGACAGGGTAGGAAGCACAGAGACAAGTGGAGGCCTCCAGCTGAGAGGTGGGAACTTCACACTAAGGCCCTGTTGCTCATTCCCAGAACTAGGCAGGAGCAGCACAGGACATGGTGACAGGCGAAGCTCCCTGAGCTGAGCGTCCCTCCCCAGCACCCCTCCCTGCCCTGCTGGAGTTGGTGCTGGCCACTCTGTCAGCAGGCTCAGGCCTGGGTGCTCTCCCCTGGGCATGTAAAAACCACCCTGCTCATTAAACCCTGGCAGATATGGTTGTGCTAGGGACTCACACATCATCTTGCATCCAGGTAATTACTCATCGAGGAGTAGTATTTGCATTTTAGAGATGAAGAAACTGACTATCATCACACAGGTGGAGGAGTAAGGATCTGTGGGGCTTTTAAGATATATCTACTCTTTGGGGGGCTGTGGCTGTGGCTAGTGGTAGAGCAGTGGCCTAGCATGTGTGAAGCACTGGGTTCCAGCCTCAGCACCACATAAAAAAATTAATACATGAAATAAAGGTATTGTGTCCATCTACAACTAAATTTTTTTTTAATAAAGTATATCTACTATTTGAATCTTCAGTGTCTAATATTGTGCATTGACCTGCTGTCCTCTTAAAATTTGAGTTGGATGTGAAAGTTTGTTTTGCTTATAATAATGTAATTTATCCTGTTTTCAGATATGAAGATATGTTTTTTGAGGTTATGTATTAAAGATTTATCTTTATACTGCCATTTTTGTAATATAAGTTGATTGCTGGCTAAAAATAAATATGTCTCGAGATTAAAAAAAAAAAGATCTACAATTTCTTTGGTACTCCTCTCTTCAAAAGACGGAGCCTCGCCAGGCACAGTAGTGCAGACCTATAATCCCAGAGACTCAGGAGACTGATGCAGGAGGACCATAAGTTGGAGGCCAGTCTGAGCAACCTAGTCAACCCTGTCTCAAAATAAAATGAAAAGGGTCAGGAATGCAGCTTTGTGGTAGAGCATTCCTGGGTTTAATACCCAGTACCAACAAATAAATAGGTAAGAAAAATAAAAGATGGAGCCTAAGTTTCCTCCCCTAAGCGTGGTTATAATTGGTTGATGGCATCTAAATAACGTAATGTGGTGAGGGGCTGGTCTGTGAGGTCCACCATTCAGTCGAGCCCTCAAAGGATGGCAGCCCTGGCCAACGTCTCCATCCTGACAGCAGCCTGTGGGACTCTGGGCTGGAACCACCTGGGTAAGCTGCTCCTGAATCCATGACCCACTTGAACTGTGAAATAACAAATGCCTCTTATTTTAAGTCACTAAGCTTTGGAGGGTTATGCAGCAATACATCCCTAACACAGGTCCTGAGTCTGTGCTAGTCCATCAGCCAACAAGGCCTCCAGAATAAATTAGGTGACTGTTTCTTTGGGAAACTGAGAGAAGCTGGCCTTGAGGGATCTGTGGAGAGCTTCAGAGGACAACGTGTGAAGGATAAGTGGTCACTGGGGGGCGGAAGGAGGGTGGCCTGAGGAATGAAGATCAGGTGGGTGGGCGTCCTCACAGAGGTGGGAAGCAGGCCACCAAGAACTGTGGCAAGGCAGGCCCAGGTGTTCCCACCCCTCCTGCTCTGCTCAGGGTCTTTTCTCCTGGAAAAGTGATGGATGGAAAACCAGAGGAGACCATCAGAGCACAAGCCCTGGAAGGGTGGCTTCCCGCTGCTCTGAAGGTGCTCTTCAGAGTGGAGCAGGCGAGCGCCCTCCTGGAGCCCCGCCTTCCGTCGTCCACCCGCCATCTTGGTTCAAGCACAGTGGACTCCAGTCTTCTAAGATGTAAAATGACTGATGTGTACTTTTTTTTCTTTCTAGAACGTATTATTTATCTTATTTTATTTTTTAATTTGTTCCAACTAGTTATACATGACAGCAGAATACATTTTTTACTCATGTACACAAATGGATGTGTACTTTTGTATTTCAACAATCTTAGTTCCAAAAACCAACGCACTGCCCCAAGAAACCCCCCATGAATCCAGGTCAGATATCAGGTGTTTATTCAAGGACAGATTTATTCTTTTCTTAAAGCTTGAACAAGTACATCTTTATGCACACAGAAGTTGGTAAAAAGTAAGCCCTTACTGCTTTGTTAAAAATAAAACCCATACATAAAGCTTTCTGGTCAAATTCCCCAGGCAGGAAAATATCATATTTCTATAATACATTCACTTTTTCATTCAAGGGTGTTTTAAAGTCCACATAACTCATTTGGACTTGCTGAACCAGAAGTAAACTGACTTTAAGTCCATGAAGGGAAAAAGTACCTGCCTCTTTGTAACTGCTGAAGTTAAGTAGCTGTGGAATTTTGAACATTCTCAATAAATAGAATATAAAAATCAATTATTTATCAGGGACAGTTTATTTTTAATCAAAGGCTTATCAATTATCATTGGAATAAAGCATTCCAAGGATATTAAAACACCTGCATATCTACAGCAACAAAGGAAACATATTCCATGTACCTCTCCTAAGTAACCCCAGAAGAGGGAAGAAATTCATTATAAATTAATACCTGAAGATTCTAGCCCAGTTAGAATCAATCTACTTTAAAAATCTGCCATAAAGCATATAAATATAGAATTCAGGAAAGCAGGTAAAGAAAAACTACTACTTACTAAATGTTGGTGGTATCAAGCAAAAATTGTCATTGCCTCAGGGCAGGGACAGTTCATACTAATAGAAATAATGGAAGACAGCAGAGAAGAGGAAGAGATGAAATAAACCAATCGTTGATGTGAGAATAATTTTATTCCTTGTAATGTAAGAATGTCTCATATTCTTCTAGAATTAGGGGAAAAAAATGCAAATAAAATTAAGATTCATGCCAGTGGAGTGACTTTGTCAAAGGCTGGGCCCGGAAGGGCTTTCAAAGGGGTCAGAGACCTGTTCTAATTGCCACCCAAAATAAATCCAGCCCCATCTAGAGCACCACAGAATTGCACTTTGTAACACTGCTTTTTGCTTCTTTTTAAAAGACTTGGGGAGGCAGGAGGGGGCAGGGAGAGAGAGAACCTCACCGTGCCAGACAGACCGGGGACATCAGCGAAAGGTCAACGCAATTGACTTCTGCCAACAGCAGCGTCTACCCCACTGACGAGCACAGGTGCATTTTAACAGGAGAACCTGCGCCGGAGGAGGCGGCTTGGTGTCCCAAAACACAGAGGGTCCTTTCAGATTTGGAAACTTTAATTAGCTCCTGCTTATCAGGCAACTAACAGAATCAGCAACCAAAAGGCCATAAAAACACTTTCAGCTGTAGCCCTTGGAAATCAGAAACAAAGTTTTGATTAGAAATAAACAAGCACTCACATGTTTGGTGTTTTAAAAGGGTGCTGGGTACAGATCTTTTTTCTATCAATACATTCATCTGGGTGGCAAATCTTCAGCTGACAAGCCACCTTGGACGGCTATGAGCTGATGTGACTGGAGAAAAAATGATTTAATTAGTTAATTTGGTGGCTATGCACAGGTAATTGCTGCAAAGAGTTTGGGGACTCTGGCAGCTCATCTCAACACTGTTCCATAACCTGGTAGCCTGAACAGAAGCAAGGTCAAGCACAGCTCCCCTTAGGAGGGAGGCAGGAGTGTCACAGTGTGTGTGGTACACATTATTGTACTTTACTTGTTGCTGCTGATTTGGGGTCAGTTAGCAAAACCAGGTATGATCATTTCCCAACAATGGGTAGAGTTTAAACATCAAGGCTAGGTGATGTCCCACCATCTGTCCCACTGAAGGACAATCAACACACTGTTTCCCGGCCTTCTTACCCAGCAGTTGGTGTACGCTAGAACCTGAGTCTCCCTGAACCTAGTGCTGTAGGAGGAGCTACGCTGCTGGATGTTCTGGTGTCGTGACCAAACTCTCGGGTCCGGCGAGGGGCGAAGGGGGATTGGAAAATAAAGATTCACAGACACAGATCTTGAAGATTAAGCTGGGATCCGGTGGAGCTCTGCTCTCTGATGGAGACGCAGATCTGAAGAGTTAGGCCAGCAATCTTTATTCATATATGTCTCATTATCAGGTTAAAGACTATGCAACCATTATTCTTCGTATTCAGGAAAGTTACAGAGACTAGGCCATCTGCGTAGCTTTTCCACAGTTGCAATCCACAGTTCCAAAGTGCAGTAGTGTTAGGAGCTTTGTGCAGCTCTCAGGAAAGTCCATTGTTTAAAGTTACTGTAAGGTGGGCAGGAACAGGAGAAGCAGAGCTGGTGACACGTTGTGGTTGTCTAGCCAAAGAATTCCTTCCTTCTTGGGAGCTGTGTGCCTGAGGTGAAGGTCAGAGCTGGC
Source organism: Sciurus vulgaris (assembly GCF_902686455.1). Lineage (NCBI taxonomy): Eukaryota > Metazoa > Chordata > Mammalia > Rodentia > Sciuridae > Sciurus > Sciurus vulgaris. The sequence goes on along the minus strand of NC_136462.1, from coordinate 14,880,139 downwards.
AGGACTCTCGCACAGGTCTCATGCAGGGCTATGCCACAGCAGCTGAGCATCCTGTGCCCTTGCACGGAAACATTCCCAGGCACTGGGCCTGCCACATTTCATCAGAGATGCCCAATCCCAGTCGCTGCTCTCCCATCCTGTCACTGCTCTCCACATTCTGGCACTTCAACCTGCCCTGGGAAGGAATCTGCTCCCATCTCCAAGGGAGCTCCCAACCTGGATTCCTTTCCCAGAGGTGCTGGCCTGCTTCTCAGGCACTGACCTGGAATGAACCGCTTCTGCCCGTGTTGAGGACTGTTAAGTGAGTGACAGCAACCCATCTAGTTGCCATAGACAGGAACAGCCCACGTCGTGACTGTTCCATTTAAAAACACAAACGCCCCTCCCCCTTGGCTATCATAAACACCAAATGGAAGAGGACACATAAAGAAGAGAATATTTCCAGATTAAGAGAATGGGAAAAACAAAACCGAACCGGACAATATGACATTAACCAGGCCTTTTAAGTAAGGATGGCATTGAAAACAAAATTTAAAATGTTTACATCTTCTAAAATAACACATGGTTACTTCCAAGTATTAGGAAGCTCTAGAACAAACGATGCACTTCTGAGTAGTGAGAAGGCAGCCCCAGCTTTCCAAAAAAGTCTTCCTGGTGAGGTCACCAGGAAGGAGCCCCGCTTCCGCAGGAAACAGCTCTGGGTGAGCGCTAAGGCTCCTAAACGCTTAGATTCTCAGATATGCTAAAATACTGCTATGACTGTGATTTAATATGGCTATTTGTGTAGCCCCCAAAATAAATAAATAAATCTGACTTGAACAAGACATCTACAAATTAGCTGTGTGCATTGGTGTATTTCAAACCCACCACTCAGACCTACAATATACACTATACATTTTTACTAATACTATTTGATTATAATAAATGCAAAAGCTTCTCATTCTCATTTTAGAACTATTTTATTCTGTTTCTGCTTTAAAATGTTAGCCAATAGTTGCACACAGAACCAGGCAAAAACACTTTTTAAATTTACTACATAATAGAAAGTCTGCAGTATTGTATCAACTCTGTGTTCTGTCCATCCTTGTGATCAATGCACATGATCGAGTTTTCTTCCTCTCTTTTAACCGGCCTTCAGCATGCTGGTGAGGTAAGGAAGATCAGGTATAATTATCTCCATTTTTCGGATGAAGAGAGAGGCACAGAGAGGCTGAGCCAGCAGATCTGCAGTCATTCTGGAAATACAGTGCAAACTGCCTTCCAAACTCCTCTTTGCAAAGTCGTATTTTTTAAACGGAAATTTCACCTAAAATGGTTCCTGGGATCTATGGTTCAAAAACTACTAATGTTTAAATACCTTCAAAGGAAGCAAATACTTATGTACTAGTCCAATTGTGTGAAACCCACCATAAGATATAGTTCAAGCCAGGTGTAGTGGCACATCCCTGTAATTCCAGCAACATGCAAGAACCTCGAGCAACTTAACGTGAGACCCTGTCTCAAAAATAAAAAATCAGGGCTGGGGATGTGGCTCAGTGGTAAAGCACCCCTGGGTTTAATCCCTGGTACCAAAAAAAGAAAAAAAAAAAAAAGATATGATGTGAAAATACTTTCAACGTGGAAGAAGTTCCAAGTTTAATAGAAAAACAGCCTATTACATTTGTATACTGTTAGTACAGTTGGCTCAGGTGGCAATGGAGTACTGCTCATTTAGAGTTTGCCATGTGAGACGCAGACATGAGACTTTCATTTTCTCCATTGTTGAAAATACTTATCTTTAAACAAAAGTATATTTCAGTGAGCCTCTGCTGGGAGGAATATTATCAAGTCTGCAAAGCAAGACCAATGAGAGCAAGTCCAGAATGTCTGCAAAGGACTAACTACACTTGCTATTCTATACAGGAAGTGAGTTGTCTATCAAAGCAGAGGAGCGTTCGTTAGAATGCTTTGCTTAATTTGCCTTAATCCAATGTAGGCTTTGAAAAATTTCTCCAAATGAAAGAACTTCACCCAGGTCAGATGTTTTCCTGATAATTTCTACTGCAGAAACTTCTTAGGTTATCAGTCACAAAATAAAACAAACTCCAAAGCCTAGCAGAAAGAACAGACCAATCAAACTAAGGTTTCCCATCAACAAGTTTCATTAACCATAGTGTGGCTAATAAAGTAAGCAACACTTTAAGATGTCTAGACAAAATCAACCAAGCGGATAAACACACTCCTTAACTTCATCTTAAAAAAAACAGAAACAGAAGCAAAGCATCTACTATCCATGGGAGTTTTAAGTACTCAAAATCTAACACTAAATTCTCTGTATCAAATAAAAATCCTGTGTCTTTAAGGTTAAACTAAAATAGTCCTGTGACTCTGGAATATTATCACCTGTTACAGCTATATCAGGTCTTCAGGAAAACTATGAGATGTTATGAGATTGAATTATTTGAGCCCATATCTTTCTTTTTTTTTTTTTTTTTTTTCTTTTAGACAAAGTCTCACTATGTTGCCCAGGCTGGTCTCAAACTCTCCATTCTCCTGTTTTAACCTCCCCAGTTGCTGGGATTGCAAGTGTACGCCACTGCACCTAGCTAACCCATTAGCCATTCTTTTTGTTTAAAAAGAAACTAACATGGATTTCTCATACTCTTTCGGTGGACAGCATTTCAGCACAGGTGGGACTCGCTGGGAGGGTAGACAGTAAATTTAAGGAATGGGTTCTTATTAATTAGACGTTGTAAGGCCCCAAACATGTGTATACACATAAGCAGGTGCATCCATACGTTTCACAACACCAAACTACTACCTATGCAACTAGAAATCAGAATAATATTTTTTTCTTCAAACTAAGGTATGTATTTAGATAGACTATTAATGTAGCCTTATTTTAAGTAATTATAATGCACGGAGCCTGATTTGAAGCATCAAGACTTAATAATTTATAACTTAATAATTCCTAAATTAGCTACCAAATTTAAAACAAAAACCTCTTACTACAGAGCTATAACCAAACATTCAAAAAATTTCATGTGAAACCAGCACAAAACCTAATTTTCTGAAACACCTATATAATAAAGGTTACCTATTAACTCCAATAGTCCTCAATATTTGTCCTTTTAGGTTTCATAATATACATATGGCTTAAATAGCAACTTAAAATCTAATTAGAATTTTTAATAACATTTTTTGCTCAATGTATTCACCATTAGAAAAAAAGTTTTCTGGGTTTTTAGGTGAGCAAGGTTTGGTTATCCTGACATCAGAAAGTCAACACCCAGACTTAGAAGCAAGGACAACAAAATTAAAAAAAAAAAAAAAATCTGGAATATTTTCACAGTATAGACTTTAATCAAATATAAAAAATATATCAAAATCAAAGATATACATAAACTGACTTAACTACAAATGCATCTTTAACTTCCCAGTCCCCAAAAGATCTATCACTAACAATGTAACAAAATACTTACCTGAGTTAATACAGTTTTAGGTGCACTTTGTCTAAACATATTAAGGAAAAAATTTCAACAACTGTTACTATTAAAAATACTTTCAGGGCTGGGGAGATAGCTCAGTTGGTAGAGTGCTTGCCTTGCATGCACAAGGCCCTGGGTTCAATCGCCAGCACTAAAAAAAAAAAAAAAAAACCTTTAAAAATTTATAAAAAGTACTGATTTTATTGTACTGTGGTATATATCCTTCACATTAAGGTGGTGTATATCCTTCACATTAAGGTTTTATGTAAAGCAATTTGTAGTCTGATACGATTCAATTTCATTTGCTATAAAAGCAGTCTGAAGTTTTCAAAGCCTAATTGATTTTCTTCAGTATAGCTCTTCTTTGCTTTTGCTGGGGATAAATGCAGTTTCTTTGATAGAGCTATCCTTCAATCAGTGAATAAAAAGATTTACAAATTTGCCCTGTGTGGATAAAACTTTTGCACTTAATGCATATGCATATAAACTCTTCAGGAAAAAGATATTTTAAATATAACTTTGGTACTGGGAATTGAACTCAGGGGCACTTTACCACTGAGTCACATCCCCAGCCCTATTTTGTATTTTATTTAGAGACAGGGTCCCTCTGAGTTGCTTAGCACCTCACCGTTGCTGAGGCTGGCTTTGAACTCACAATCTTCCTATCTCAGCCTCCCAAGCCACTGGGAGTATAGGCATGTGCCACCGCGCCCAGCTTAACTATATCTTGAAGAGACAATATAGCCTGACTTTAGGAAAATGGAGAAATCATGAGTAGAATTAATTTTATGATATTTCAAAGGTATTGTTTGATTGAAAGACAACTGCTAGAAATGACTTCATGAATACATAAAATATTTCAGTTAGTTGAGCAGATAAGCTTGCTCCTGAGAGAATGTTAATCCAAGTGGGATAAGAGAGATTTTAGGAAAACACTCACCGAAGAAAAGCATGTCTTAAACAAGCCCCCAGTGGTCCTGTTAGTTCAGTAGGACAGAAAGGAAGGGATGAACCTTTAGATCATATGCAGGAAGAAGCTGGATGGGGGCACCATCAAAACACAGCACCTCCAAACCTATCGACAAGTTCCTCAGCATTGGGGGAAAAAGTGACCCAAAGGAGGTTCCTTCTGTGAGGCTGCAACTTTGGTGTTATTTGCAAGAAACAAAATTACTTTGTACCCAAGAACTTCATTTCTGCTTGAAAAGGTTTTCCACCCATGATATCAAGCATGCTTCAAACAGAATTACTGTCAAAGAACAAAGGGCTGGTGGGCTGGGGTTGTGGGGGGCTGGGGTTGTGGCTCAGTGGTACAGAGCTTGCCTAGCATGTGTGAGGCACTAGGTTGGATTCTCAGTGCCACATGTAAATAAGTGAATAATATAAAGCCCCATCAACATCTAAAAAATATTAAAAAAAGAACAGCAGGCTGGGATGGCATGCTTCGAACAGCAGAGTATTAGAAATGAGTTCCTCAAAAGATCTGTAACCTTCCTAGGGTAGTTCTTTTTTGTGTGTATAGTTTTTGGAAAGCTAAGATGACATTCATATACCATTAAATTTATCATCTCTTGCTGGGTTTGATGGGAAGCATAGTGATCCCAGCTACTTTGGAAGCTGAGGCAGGAGGATCATTTGAGCCCAGGAGCTCAAGGCCAGCCTGGGCAACACAGCTTGACCCCCTGATCTCAAAACAAACAAACAAACAAACAAACAAACAAACATTTTAAGTGTGTTCGTGGTTTTTCAGTATGTTTACAATGTTGCACAATTATTACCTCTGTGTAATTCCAGAACATTTTAATCCGCCCCATGCCCCATCACCTGTAGTCAGTCAGCAGTCATTTCCCACTTCCCACTCCTCATTTCCCACTCCCAGCAGCCTGTGGAAACTATGGGTCTTTTCTGTCTCTACAGTTCACCTGTTCTGGGCATTTCATATGAATGGCATAATGCCTTTGTGTCCAGCTTCTTTTAGTTTATCTGGTAGTTCCTGAGCCCGTCCCAAAGGGCTGTAATTCCAAGGACTCCAAACCAAAGGTGCTCCAGGTACTGGATCTGGGTATATTCTAGTATCACTGCAGTTTCCAGACATGATGACAGTTCTTTCCCTATCTTGATAATATGAAAGCAGATTATAATCAGAAGTACAGATTCTCTGCAATCTGTCTTTGGAGTACAAAAATGATCCAATGGACAAAGTTTCTGAAGTGGGAAAGAATATCAAAGGGGTAAAATTTTTGATTTGACTACAGTATTTTCATAGTGATATGTGTCTAGATTACATTTTCTCTTGCTAACAGTGATGTTTAAGATAGTCTGGAAGACTGAGGACACCAGCCATTTTATAGGATCTCAAAGCATCTAATAAGTGCTTAGTTGCCTGTGATATGTTTTTAAAGAACTGAGGTTAAGATGGGAAACCAGAGGTATGCTGATTCTTCACTAGTTCTCACGTTGGCATTCATGGAAAGACTTGATTTCAGAGCTGTTTATTTCCTATAAATCTGTTCCGAGAGCTTTTACTCAAATTGTACAATTGTGCTCCAAAGAGTTTTTCATGCACTGATCTTGTCTATATGATGCTGTGACTCACAGACGTGGAATTAGGCATGTGTTAGCTTTCAAAAGGTAGGACAAGGATGGGTGTATTGTGGGTAAAATGTGAACCGGGTGAAGCTTCATAACACTTTAAAAAAGACTAAAAATGTTGATATAAAGTTAGAAGATGGAATAATCTAAAAAGGTCTCTGTCCCTCATGTAACCCCACAGGAAAAGTCTGTGTTTAATTACTACAGTTTAATTATTAGTCTTTCTATAAACAATTGGCAGTAAGTCCCAAAGTGACGGAGACTTTGTTCTATCACCTGTATCTAGAACAGGACCTGGCATGAGTCAGGCGTGCAAAACTGTTCAATGAAAGAACAAATGCATGACATAGGAGAGGGACCTGGTGGCCTCTGAAAGGCACTTGGGACAACCATGTTATCTCTGCCAGAAGCCACTGTGGGGAAATCAACAATGATGACTGAAAAAGACTGCCACCAGATTTGTGCTTTGATACAATTAGAGTAACCTGTGACTAGGACTCCTCCCCCCGCCACCGAGAGCAAATGGAACAGAAACGTCTTTCACAGGCACCAGGGAGCAAACCAACAGGGCAGAATCCTCGGATCTCACCAAGGGCACCCGGCCAGGACTTCTACTTCTCCGAAGGCACTGCAAGCTCACAGCACCGGGAAAAGCTACCTGGCGGAAAGCAGCAACCCCACTTGGTTGAAGGGACAGAGGTTGGAGCAGGGGCTGTGACAGCAGCTAGGATGTGAGGCGAAGTCCCAGGGAGAGAACACCTCGGGAAGTAAACTCCAAAGTGTTGCTAGGACACCCAATCCGCAACATGCGCACACAGGGTGAGACCCCGAGAGAGCCCGCAGAACAGCAGCTGGGAGCCTCAAGACCTGGGCAGAGGGGTAGCGGCTCTTGGTGCTGAGAAGACCAAGGAGGACATTCGAGGCCACCAAGATGAAGTGGCTCTGATAAAATAATGCAGGCTTTCAGGTGAGAACCCAAAGAGGCCATGTGCTAGGGACAAGAGCAAAACTAGAACACGCAAAAGCCCTGACCAGGTCAGAACCCTCAAGAGGACTGCGGTGACCGGCCTGAGCTTCAGCTGCCCTGCTGAAGAAATCAGCCTTCCCAGGGAGGACCCAGCGTGCAGGCCTCTGCCACCTTCAATACAGGCGCCGGGAACCCAGCCAAACTGAGGAGGCACGCTGAGAAATCAAAGCGAAGACCGAAAACCAGGAGAAAATAGAGGAGAAACAAGCCACTGGCCGCAGTCAGACTTTGGACTTTCCAGACTAGTGTTTTAAAATCATTTTAATATGTTCAAGAAAATAGAGGAAAAGACAGAATTCAGGAGGGACTTGGAGTGTATAAAAGAGTGAATAAATACTTTAGAAGTGAAAATATATAAAATTAAATTTAAATTCATTAGACCTAGCAGAACAGAGAATGAGTTAGAAGACAGGTCAGTAAAATTTACTTACCTTTTTTTTTTTTTTTTAGGTATGGGGGAAATAATGACGGAAAACACGGGGAAAGCTAAGATAAAATGAAACACGGTGAAAGGTTTGGGATAATCCTAAGAAAGAAATGAACTAATTAAGAATTACTAATTAAGAATTCCAATTCTGTTCATCAACAGTAGATTGGATAAGTAAATGTGAAGTACTCATCTGATGGAATACTACACAGCAATAAAAGAACAGCCTACTGTTGCTAGTATGTGCAACAGGTAAATTTCACAGACACCATGTGGATCCAATAAAACCAGACACAGAAGACCTTCTAGGAAAGTCAAGAACAGAGTCAGAAGCCAGAAGAGCTTGAGTACTGCCTGGGAGCCTCATCTGAAGCTGGGTGATGGTGATATGGTGGGAATTCATTGAGCCATACCCGTAAGACCTGTGAACTTGATGTTAGATGCAATGAAAATGGAAAAAACATGATCACTACCTGTATGTAGTTTTGAGTATTCCACTTGGATTTGTCCCTTTGACCATGTTGATAGAGAAACAGAAAAGAGAGGGTTATCCCATGAGCCACCTAGAAGAAAAGGATCACCTTATAAAGCCTACAGAGACATGTTAAATAACTTGTTTTACTCACATAATGGACACAACTTTCCAAAGAAATTTATTTATATGGCCAATGAAACAGTGTTTCTGTAAAGCAGCCCAATGTTCACAGCAAATTTTATTTATATATATATATATATAGATATTTTAGATAGATCCTAACTTATTCATTTATTTATATGCGGTGCTGAGAATCGAACCCAGTGCCTCACACATGCTAGGCGAGTGCACTACCACTGAGCCACCACCCCAGCCCCTCTCAGTGAATGTTTAAAGCTCAAGTTATCAGGCTACTCTCTCCCAAAGCATCATCCCAAACCTTACCCTGCTCTGTCCCAATCAAGTCTTTATTTAGACGACCTTCACTATAATCTATAAATGTTAGTCAGTACATGGACACAGTAAGAAGCAGCGAGTGTAGGAATATATGAATGAATATGGACTCTTTTTCCCAAAGAGAAAAACAACGAGAGAAACAGCACAGGCGCTGAGTATGGAACTGCCAGGCAGGGGAGACGCCGGAAGGGCGTGGGGAGGAGCGGCGCTCTTCCATCTGAGGCTGGGCTATGTTTTTAATAATCACCCACACAGAACAGAAGGAAAACGACATTTTCATCTTTTTATCCTCCACTGGTCTTCTAGTAAGACAAGTTCTTATCTTTATGTACAGCTGTGAAAGAAGAGTTATATAGATTATTGCAGCTTAGATTATTTTCAGCAAGATTCAATTCCGTAACCTATGGACACATATTTTTGACAGAAAAGTACACCAGCTGTACATTTAAATGCCAATCTTAAAAAATTCCTCTAATTATATGTTTATGTGGTTCAGCCTCTTTTTAAAAATTCATGCCAGTGGAGATATTTTTCAAAACTTTAAAACTAAAAGCATTGACTTTTTATGAGATGCAATGTTTTTATATTCCCCTTCTTATTCAGTAAAAGACTGAGCATTATTACTGTACATTTAATTATTCCCTTTACACACATTTATAATCTCAGCAAGTCAGACAGCAGTGGAGTCCCTTAAATAAACTATTATGAATAACCCAGTACCTGTCACAGTCATGGGTCCTTAGTAACTATCACACATCCATTCCAACACAGCACAGCTCATTTTATACCAGCAGCCCCTTACAAAGTTAAATAAAACTGCAGTAACAGGGCTGGGGTGTATATGTTTTCTATGGGTAGAGTGCTTGGCCTGCATGCACTAGGCCCTGGGTTCAATTCCCAGTACCCAAAAAAACCCAAAAAACAAAAAAAATAACAAACAAAAAAACCCACTGCAGTTAAAAATGCCAAGTGCCTCAACTGGATTTTAAAACAAACAAACAAGAGAAACATTGATTTTCCAATCTATCTACAAGCAGAAGTGTCAGAAAATAAAGCCACAGTATTCCATGCATACAACTTCAATTTTCCTTCCAAGTCATGGAATTTCTTTTTTTGTTCTGTTTTCATCATCATCTTCTCTCTCCTTTTTAATACAGGAGGGCTTCAAAACAAATGAAAAGATAAAAATTGCTTACTGGGGGAGTGGCAAGAATACAACCAGATTTTTTTCAGCAGAGACAAATTTTATAGGGCCATAAAAATAAACATGTTATACAAAGGAAAAGAACAATGGAAACAAATAATGCTAGATATTACCCCAGGTGCCTGTGCTCTGGAGACCAGTTGCTATATTAAATACCAATTTTACTCATTTGAAATATTTAATGCTGTACATTGGCCAAGTTGCATTCTAACTAGGAAAATATTACAAAATGTTCTTCCACCTCTCTCAGCAGAAATTCACTAAGAAAATTAAGCCTGATGAATAAACTACCAAGGACTTCTTCTTTTAACTGAGGTCTCCTTCTGAAGGCACAGTGTCAGCTTTGTGCACATGGTCAGAAGTGATGGAGGGAAGGAAAGGGCCTGCGATCAACAGCACCTTCGTGCCTCAGAAGTGACCTTGACACACCTGGGAGCCACTTCTGCTTCTTACTCTTTTTCAGTCTAATTAGGAGAATGTGAAAATATTGGCACTTTATTTCACAAATCGATGAAGCAGCCCTGGGAGGAGGAGAAGCATTTGGAACAGTGATCAACTACTCAACTGCATGCGGCAGAGCCGGGCAAAGAGGAGGGCTTGGAAGAACACAGAAAGCCCCAAGGTTGGCCGAGCTGAAGGCAGGACTGAAGTGAGACTCAGCAGAAGTTCTGAAGAAGACGCCCCCTTGCAGACATGTTTTCTCCCCGGAGAAATAAGATTTAAAGAACTACTCTGAAGGAAAATATTCTCTCTAAAGAATGTCACAATTTAGAGAGAAGTTCACAAGATAGTGGAGAAAACCTTAATGTTGCTGTAGCTGCTTTTTTCTTTGAGCACATTATACTTAAAAATTATTTGCTACATCCTCTGTTAATTTTGGTTTATTAATTTCATTCTTGAGTTTTATGATGACTCATATTTAAATTCCAAATTTCATTAGAGTTTACCACATTCATTTTTGTGCCAGATCAAGTGACAATGGACACTCAAGTGAAGCTTTGTGAATTTTAAAGTACAATTCACTTTACTTTGTACATGTGGGGTGTAATTAAGTAAAGGCCAAAAATTGGGGTGTTACGTTATAAGAGGCCACACATCAGCATCTTAAGAAATTTCATTGTTGGGCTGGGGATGTGGCTCAATTGTAAAGCACTAGCCTAGCATGTGTGAGGCACTGGGTTCCATCCTCAGCACTGCACATAAATACATAAAAATAAATGTCCATCAACAACTAAAAAAAACATTTCAAAAGCCATATATTATTAAAAAAGGATACTTCAGTGCAATGATAATTCCTCCACAAGACAATTATTTTGACATAATGTAAGTGGCACATCACAATTTAACTTGCTTAGATTTTAAGAAGTATTATAAGTGTTACACACATACATCTATCTATTCATGCTATTACTATTGGTCGTTGGGAGAACACAGTAAGCCAAAAATTTAGAATAATTTAGAAATTTTCAACATTGCAAGGTACCTTGTTCTTAAGTAAATATGAGAGTAACAAGCTGGAGGCGTGGCGAACAGTAGCCAATAAATTGTAGACTTTTATGAAGGATCTTGAGTATATACTTAAAAAAACAAAGTAACCAAAGGAACTTCCTTATTTAAAAAAAAAAAAAAAAAAAAACCCAACAACAAACCAATCATCTATCCTGGTAGGATTCCTTAAAATAATTTATAATTAAAATGCAGTCATTTACATACTTATTCAAGAAATTAGCAGTAATCTAAAAACAATTAAAAGGCAGTTTTTCATGGGCAGATGAACTGTAATTCCCAGACAATCATGTTGAAATTAATTCAGAAGACTGATGTTCTATCCCAGTAGATCAGTGGTTTCTTACTTTATAGAGGCTTGGGAGAATTAGTGCATTTCAAAATAGCCAACTTCACTCATTCAGCCACAGGTCTGGCATGGTAATTACAGAAACTGGTCTTAACTTCTTTCCTTCATTACCTTCCTGTCCTTCCTTTCCTCTCAAAGTATTAGATGTACAGTTACAAAATACACGTCCTAGGAGGTATGACGGCATAAAGTACACACGATGCAATCCGCAGGGAAGAAGGGAGGGGTAGATTGGCTCTATCGCCCAATTAATGTCATAAGGAAAATTTAATATATATATATATTTTTAAGATCTACTTCTATTTGACTCAGTATCACCAGAGTCCTTTCATGGTACACTTTTATATAAAGTATTCCTTACCACTGAGTCTTGATGTCACCGGAGGGGAGCTCTGCGACCTGTGCTGCAGTGCAGCATGGGGCGCCATCTCTGGGGGCTGGAAGTCAGGGGAGGGATGATGCCGCCCGACAGGAGCACAGGCTGTGTGCTCTCCGAGGTCTTTTCCAAAGCCCTTCTGGATGACTGAGGCAGGCGCCTCAGCGGATGGAGAGCCCCATCCTTCTCCCCTCCGCCTACTCTGCCCGCCTTCGCTGGTCTCAGTGTCAATCAGGTCCTCCAGGAGAGGATGGAGGGGCAGAAATGAAAGCGAAGCGCGTCCACTCCAGCATCTGCTGTGAGCCAGTCGCGCCGGCAGGCTTAGGGTGTGCTGTTGGACCATTGTTCTGGATCATTTTCTTTTGCAAACACAGTCCCTTTAGTTTCTATTCTACATCTCCTATTTTCTACCAGGACTCATAGTTCAAAAAAATGACTTGAAGAGCTAACTTACGCATTTCCAAATATAAGTATGCCTGATATAAAAATAAATGGACCTTTCTTATGATAAATAAGTGCCTGATGGCATCGCATTTTGTAAATTAGCAATGGTTGGTAATAATTCACCACAAAATTTCCCATCATTACTAGGAATGACTGAATGGAGTATAAAACTTTCATCGACTCTGAGAATTATGTAGCCATTTGGGCCAATGAAAAGCGTAGTTATTCCCCAAAACCATCGTGGACAAAAATGTGAACAGGATAATACAATTTTTTGAAAATATTTTAATATTTGCCATTCTTGTTGCCTGTGCTATTAATATATACATTGATTTAGTAATAAATATGCTACTGATACAGAGTGCAATATTTTTAGTATTTAGAACTGGTTGAAATTAATGCTGTTATTACCTCGGGAAAGGGATAAATAAATATCATGCCCAAATTCCAAACCAATGATCAAGAGGATATCATCAACAAAAACTATAAAACATGTTGGGCATTCTCTTTTTAAGCATGATTCCTGTAAACATGGCAAAGATCACTTTTCTCAGTCCTGACATTTCATGAGATGGCTTTAAAAGAAAACATAACATACAAATCCTGTCACTTAATGATTTTTGCATAGGGAATGAATTAACTGTACTTTTAAATGCAGCAATCTTAATGAAATGTCTTCAGCGCATAGAACTTGTTTTCTGTATGAATTCAGAACTTTTGAGCAATAAAAGTGCTCTGCATAAGTTTATAAAATATGCTTTCTGGATTTAAAATTTAACAGAAAATTTTCAAAACAAGTCATAGGTATGATTCCAAAATATTATGTACATAATATCTGACTACAGGAGGAAGTGTCTCACTGTAGCACAACACAGTGTACAAATATGAAGCACAGTGTTGAGTGTAATTTCCCTTTAGTTTTTCCTCAGATTGGTGCATAAGTGGCTAATGACACATTATACAAAGCACCCCATTCTACTTGTTGCACACAAAGCAGAAGAGGGATGTAAGGACAAGTGTAAGTAGATAATGGAAAAAAAAAAAAACAGCAAAAATACAGTACATATGCTTCCAACAGTGCACTTTATAAAACAGATTGACTTATTCACACTCTTCTACAAAGTGCAATATTACTTAAAACAAAGGGACATGTACTTAATATTCTGCAATAATCTTTAAAATTAATTACCAGGAAAGGCCAGTGCAAAATTAAAAACATACATAGCTTAGCATGCATCTCATGAAGATCCCAAAGACAAAGCATGGGACCTCAAGTTCTAGTAACTTTTTTTTCTAACTTTTTAGAAAAAGATTAATAGCAAGTTATTATCATATATAACCATAAAATAAAAACAATAAGTTAAAATTTTCTCTCTCAAGAAATAAGTATATGCCACACATAAAATTCATTACAGAATATTTTGAAAACAGACCTTTCGCTCTGCTAAATCACTATCCAAAGGACACAAACCTCTTAAAAACCCACCTTGTCCATCAGGCATAGTGAAAGGCATCAAGTCTGACTGGCAGACATCTGAGAAACCCGTGACTTACGCAGTAGGCAGCGTCCGTCCAACCAGTCCCTAGATACCTTTAGGGGAACCTTTGCCTTTTCAAGAACTGTCCTGCTGGCATCATGCTCGGGTGCTAAGGGTATCACGTCTGCTCCATTCACAGTGGCATTCTCTGTTCAGTGCTCTTGCTCAAGGATAACCACACAGGTTTTCCTGAAGAAATTCACGAGGAGCAGATCCCAGTGAGACCAACGGGACAATCTTTAAAGCACAGACCACCACCTCGGGGTCATGCTGAGGGACAGCCAGGTGCCAGGGCCGCGGAGGTCACCCCTGCCATTGGAAGGCCACTCAGTCTGAGAACTGGAAGAGGCTCTCTGGGTTCGCGCTGTCGGCGGCGTGGCTGGGCTGCAGCGTCTTGGTGGGCGTGGTTTTCCCGTGGGAGTGGGAGGAGGAAGAGTGGGAGCTCTCGCTGGAGCTGCTGCGCGTCTCCGTGCTGGTGCTCGTCCTCTTCATTTTCCTCCTCTTAGCCAGCGGGGCCTTATCGACATTCTGAAGGCAAAACCCTTCTCTCTTATATTTGTTAAAGGCCTAGGGGGAGAAACAGGGAAGAAAAAAGTACCGACATTTTCAGAATGGATGGAACTGGAGAATAGCACGCTAAGCGAAATAAGCCGACCCCCAAACCAAAGGCCGAAGGCTGGGTTATGGGGATGCTGACGCAAAACAAGGGAGCAGGGAGGGGAAGAATGAAGTTCATGGGATTAGACAAAGGGGACAAAGGGAAGGGAGGCCGGAGGGGAACAGGAAGGACAGCAGAATTAATCGGACATAACTTTGCCAGCTTTGTATTTGAGTACATGACCAGGGTAACTCCATGTCGTGTACAACCAGGGGAACAGGATCCTGATTAGAATAAGTTATACTCCATGTATGTATAATATGCCAAAATACGTTCTACTGTCACTCATAACTAAAAAGAACAACAAAAAAAGTATCGACGTTTTTATAGTAGATAAGACAGCAGAAGACAACTTTCTGGGGCAACCATAGCTCTAAGCTATGAACAAAACTCTAAAAACTTTTAATACTCAAACCTGCCAGCAGGGGAGAGTAGTTCATGGGGAAAGAATTCTGAAGACGTCATTTGCATCAAACCAGCCAGGCAGTTCGAGTCAGGATTGTATTTATTTATTTATTTATTTGTGGTGCTGGGGTTTGAACTCAGGACCTTGTGCACGCCAGGCAAGGCTCTCTGTCACTGAACTGCACCTCCATTAATTTAATAAATCTCTTTAAGAAGTTAGCATTGAATCAATAAAGAACTCAAAAAACTCTACACCAAGAATGCAAATAATCCAATCAACAAATGGGCAAAGGAAATGAATACACATTTCACAGAAGAAGATCTACAAGCAATCAACAAACATATGGAAAATGTTCAACATCTCTAGTAATAAGAGAAACACAAATCAAAACCACCCTAAGATTCCATCTCACCCCAATTAGAATGGCGATTATCAAGAATACAAGCAATGGGGCTGGGGAGATAGCTCAGTTGGTAGGGTGCTTACCTTGCAAGCACAAGGCCCTGGGTTCGATCCCTAGCACCAAAAAAAAAAAAAAAAAAAAAAAAAAAGAATACAAAGAATACAAGCAACAACAGGTGTTGGCGAGGATGTGGGGAGAAAGGTACACTCATACATTGCTGGTGGGGCTGCAAATTAGTGCAGCCACTCTGGAAAGCAGCGTGGAAAGTCCTTAGAAAACTTGGAATGGACCCACCATTTGACCCAGCTATCCCACTCCTTGGCCTATACCCAAAGGACTTAAAATCAGCATACTACAGAGATACAGCCACATAAATGTTCATAGCTGCTCAATTCACAATAGCCAGATTGTGGAACCAACCTAGATGTCCTTCAATTGATGAATGGATAAAGAAACTGTGGTATATATGTACAATGGACTATTACTCAACCATAAAGAATGATAAAATTATGGCATTTGCAGGCAAATGGATGAAACTAGAGAACATCATGCTAAGTGAGATAAGCCAATCTCAAAAAAAACAAAGGTCGAATGATATCGCTAATAAGTGAATGAGGACACGTAGTGGGGGGAGGGAGGGGTTAGTGTTAGGGTTAGAGTTAGGGTTAGGGAGGGGGGCAAGAATGGAGGAAGGAAGGACTATATAGAGGGAAAAGAGGGGTGGGAGGGGTGGGGGAAGGGAAAAAATAACAGAATGAATCAAATAACATTACCCTATGTAAATTTATGATTACACAAATGGTATGCCTTTACGCCATGTACAAATAGAGAAACAACATGTATCCCATTTGTTTACAATAAAAAAAAAGAAGTTAGCATTACATCTCAGTGAGAAACCGCTGACTAACTAGAAAGTATTGAAGAACATTAGAAATCCAAAGCCACAATCCCCTCCATTACTTTTACTGGTTCCATGTCAAGACTGAAAATTCCAACCACAAAGTTCCAACACAGAGCCGATTCAATCCATTTAAGTCCTTGCTCTGCACACCCAGTGCAATGTCATTTGGCTTATCTTGGTCACTTAATACACACAGAGAATCAAAGTTCCACAAACATCATCCCATCCGGTCTTGACTTTTCTTAGCCTCAATTGTGAGCAATGAATGGTACAGGCACTTGACAAACTCACACATAATCATCACTGAGAAGATCTGGATCACCTGATATGAATGCTTGTAGCTATCCTCTCTACGTCCAACATTTTCTGCTTTATTACTTTTTAAATTTTATTATTATTTTTTTCAGTGCGAGCCATTAATAAGCAAGCACTCCACCTCTGAGTTACATCCCCAGTCCTTTTTATTTTGAGATAGGGTTTTGCTAAGTTACCCAGGTTGGCTTTGAACGTTTGATTTTCTTGCCTTAGTCTCTCAAATAGCTAGGCTTACAGGTGTACACTACTATGTCCAGTTATTACTTTTAAAATTCAATCCTAGTGCTGATGGCTCAACATAATCCCATCAGAGAAAAATTTTCTGCCTCTCTAACCCATTATTTCTTTTTTAAAAAATTTTTCAAACTTTTTTTTTACTCTTTATTTATTTTTATGTGATGCTAGGATCGAACCCAGTGCCTCACACATGCTAGGCAAGCACTCTACCACTGAGCCACAACCCCAGCCCCTCTACCCCATTATTTCTCAAGTTAATTATCTTGATACATTTGTATCTGTTTGATACAAGGGTACATAATGTGGTTATTATCAAGTAGAGTCAGCCTTTTAAGGATACAGTCTATACTTACACAATTAACTCACTTCAAATCCCTCAGTCCTAGACTACGACATGCACTATCAGGTTGCTGAATGAACAGACTTTTGCTTATGCCTTAGTTCCTAGTGTTTAGTTACTATTTTAAAACATGATTTTGTTTGGGGGGGGGAAGGCTTTTTAAAAAATCATGCATGTTGTTTAAGTTGTTTCCATTACTTATTAAAATCTTTCAGCTGTTCCAATATCAGACTACTGTCTCCTCTCACAAACTCATTCTGAACACCAAGTAAGTACTTTGTGGGTGCGCACTGACTCCGACCCCCCATGTAGATTCTATTCATGTGTTTATAGTATGAAGCAGTTTATAAAAATATGCCTAAAATTAAAAGGTAAATATACTGTGAATGTTATCAATGTAGTGCATGTCTCTGAGGCTACCAAATAAGAACATGTGGTTTTGGGTCTGGGGTTGCAGCTCAGTGATAGAGCTCTTGACTAGCATGTGCGAGGCACTGGGTTTGATCCTCAGTATCACATAAATAAATAAATAAATAAATAAACTAAAGGTATTGTGTCCATCTACAACTAAAAAAATTTTTTTTTAAAAGAAATGTGTTTACGATCCCTTTTCAAATCATCCACAGCGTGTGCAGTGCAGAACCTCACATGGAAGGTTGCTTTCACACAGGTGTGCACGGCAGCTCCTGAAGATCCCAGAATGTCTGGAGTCATCAGAGGATTCGAGGACAGCTGACTGCCATCTTGAAGCCATTCATTGTATCTCAAGTCAGACATTTTAAGTCTTTTGTTTGGATCAACTGTGAGAAGTCCTGTGGAAATAAAATATTTTAATTTTAAGGTTTGCCATTTTAAACATGGTTTAAAAATCTATCTTACACATAAATTTCAATTGTGTTCATATGACATGAACAAGTACTTCCTACATGAACAAGGTTTCCTACAAAGATAACTACTTTTTTTTTTTTTTGGTACTGAGGACTGTTGAATCGAGGGGTGCTAAACCACTGAACCACATCCCCAATAATTTTTATTTATTTTGAGACAGGGTCTTAGTAAGTTGTTTAGGGCCTCACTAAGTTGCTGAGGCTGGCTCTGAAGTTGTGATCCTCCTGCCTCAGCCACTCAAGTCACTGGGCTCATAAGCACGTGCCACTGTGTCTGGCAATAATGACATTTTTGTATATATTTAGATCTTCTAGCGGACACTGGATAATGTCACAGTAGCCTATTCTAGGAGACTGTAGGCTAACTAGCTTTTCAATCATAAAAGAAACCCCCAAAACAAAGACTCCCACTGATGACTTGGTAAGCTCCAATGAGGAGAGAACACCTAGATCTATGTCACTCATGTCCCCGACATTTACCAGCATCTGCTACAAGTCAGGGAGGGCAGGAAGGCTCTCATGACTCAAGGAGTGACTAGAAGACAGGGACAAAGAGCAAGCTAGTCCAACAGGTGTGCACAGGGACAGTAGCGAAACACAGGCCCAGTGCTGGAGGCGGGGCAGCCTGGAAGGATCCAGGAATCCAGTGCCTTAGGATGAGGAGAAGAGGGCAAGAGGAAGAGGGTGCTCCACTGTAAAGAAATGGAGACACCTGAGCGTCTCCTACAGCGGCAGAGGAAGCAGGTCCAGGTAATTAGCCAACATACCCGCGTGTAAGGGGTATGATTCCGCTTCAGTCACTATGCACCCCACAGGACACCACGTTTCATGAGATGCTTACCTTGGATCAAATCTTTAGCCTCTTGGGATACATTCTTCCAGGCTTCTCCTTCAAAGGAGAAATCTCCCTTCTTAATTTTCTTCATGATTTCCACTGCACTGGTGCACGTCAAACTTCTGTCATGAGACTGGAATGGAACCTGCCCTGACAACATTGTATACTACCACGGAAGAAAAGTAACAAAGCAGAATGATCGCAGCCCCTCCAGTAATCCTAGTACCAACTTAATCAGCACAACTCACCAGCTATTAGGACTAGCATTATTTGGTTTAAAAGATTACATGACTTCTATCACTGAAGTAAACACATATTTCAAAAACTTGTAAACAAAGTGGCATGAATTTGTATGATACTAAGATTTTAAACCATTTTTATTACTACAGTAGTACCCCTTTATCCAAAGGTATCAACTTGTAATTTTAGTTGATTATCCAGTAATCAACTTCTGTTAAGATTTTCTGTCTGCAGATATTTGCAAATGATGTGGCACAAAGCACAGAGACACATTTATACAAAGATATATAACTATACATGCATGTGTATGTAGAAATATCTCTATTCTTCTGTATATATGTATTATGTCTGTCCATAAACATATGTGTACCATAAATACATGGCGAGAGCACACACACACACACACACACACAAGGAAGAGTCACAGAAAGAAAAAGTAAATGCGGTGAAATGCTAGATGCTCATATTATTATTCTCTTATGTTCTCTAGTTTTGAAATTTTCAAAATAAAATTTTGGGAACAAAATAAAAAACAAAAAACAAAAACCAACGTCTCCAGAATAAAATACTCTAAGAAAATAGGTTTTAAATGGAATTATGTGCTATATCACAGGTATGTTGTATATCCTGTCCTACGTCTCCTAAATCCTTTGTGTTAATGAACTAAATTCATATATTGAAGCCCTTACCCTCAAAGCCACTGTACTTGGAGAACAGAGTTTTTTTTAAGGTAGTTAAGGAGAAATGAAATTATGTGACAGCGTCCTGATCCAACAGGATAAGTATTTTTAGAAGAACAGACACCAGAGAGCTCCGTGTAAGCACGCACCAGTGATAGGCTTTAGCAAGTACGTGGCAAGTAGGTAGCTGTCCGTAACCCAAGGGGAGGGCCAACTCTACTGGTACCTCAATCTTAGAATACCGAGGCTCCAGAACCACAAGAAAATAAATTTCTGCTGTTTAAGTCATCCAGTTTGCGGTATTTTGTGACAGCACAAACCTTAATATGCTGTGTAAGCTCTATTTTAATTAAGCCCTCAGACAGGGAGGGTGCATCCATGGCATATCCTGGGTCGTAATCAAAGCCACATGATATTACAGGATATATTTTCTTCTTTTTTTTTTTTTTTTTTTTTTGGAGTGCTGGGGATCGAACCCAGGGCCTTGTGCTTGCAAGACAAGCACTCTACCGACTGAGCTATCTCCCCAGCCCCAGGATATATTTTCTTAGAGTATTTATTTTACTTAGTGAGGGCAAAATGGTTTCTTTTCATAATAAAATACCCACATTCATATTTATTACACGCAAAATGCAAAAGGGTCATACATTTAAGGTAAATCAGGGGATTCCAAATAAATTTTGTGCTTGCTGTGGGATAATTCAGGCTTTGTATTTTAGATGTCTGGAGATATACGTTCCTTTACGCAAAGCTTTCTCTTTTCTTGACAGTTTAAAGTAGGTGTTAATTTTTTTCATTTTCATCTTGTATCTTTAAAAAGCAAGACTTAAATTTATAACCACAGTACCATTATTATGCTTAAAAAAATTAGCAGTCATTTCTTTGTGCAATCTCATTGTGTTATACTGTATATGTATTTTAATAACATTTGTATGAATTACATTTAGAATTTGAATTCAATAAACAGAATTTAGATTTTGCTTGCATCAGGATTCAAGTAAAATGTGAACATTGTTTCTGAAGTGTCTTTTAACCTGTAGGTTCCCAAATTATCTTTTCTTATAATTTATTGCTTAAGATGTGGACTTCCAAATGTTCTCTCATATGCAATACCAATGTACAACAAGGCAGGAGGGAAGAAGAGAACTTCATTGGATTAGACAAAGGGGAATGAAGGGAAGGGAGGGGGATGAGAATAGGAAAGACAGTGGAATGACATAACTTTTCTAGGTTCATATATGAATACATGACCAGTGTAACTCCACATCATGTACAACCATAAGAATGGGATCCTAATTAGAATAAGTCATACTCCACATATATATATAATGTCAATATATACTCTACTGTCATGTATATCTAAAAAGAAACAAATGAAAAAATTCTAACCCCCAAAATAATAAAAAATTAATAAAAATCAAACAAGTAACTAACCAAATAATCTCATTTCTGAGACACTAACACCTTCTAAT
Organism: Sciurus vulgaris; assembly: GCF_902686455.1. NCBI lineage: Eukaryota > Metazoa > Chordata > Mammalia > Rodentia > Sciuridae > Sciurus > Sciurus vulgaris. The sequence goes on along the minus strand of NC_136462.1, from coordinate 14,858,904 downwards.
CCAGAAACTATGAAAATTATCTGAATAAAGATATTCACTCAAGATTATTTATAACAGTTCATCAGAGCCAATTGGTACAAGCAATCAGACGATATGAGGAATAAGGGCACGGCAAATATTCCCTCATGGGAACGTTAGTAAGCCTTCCTAGCAAGATATGGATCAAATCTAGTATCATGTTAGGTGTGGGCACAATATACAATTGCAGTCATACTCAACTATAACTGTAAAAACATGGATATTAAAAGAAATGGGAACTATAAAAAAAATATGTTAGCTTCTAGAACTGCCCACAGTCTTGACATTTGGACTGTACTCTGGTATCACTTAGCCTGTTTCACATCCCCTGTTTTTCTTGAAATTTGGTAATCAGATCTAGGGGGCAGAACTGCCCATCCATGCCTTTATGGAAAGTTCCTTTCATAGAAGTAACACCTGGGCTCTACTATACCTGTCTGCATGTCTAAGACTCAAACCTTAAGAGCCTGCTGGTCATAATTGGCCTAGATTTAAATGGAAGCTTCTTTAACAATGGAAAAGAAAATTAATACTAAAAATAAAAGACTCTTTTTTATTTACATCAAATTTTTGAAGTCATTGCTACTAATGGAAATGTCATCAATTTAAGTCCATATAACTCCTCCAACCTAGAGTAGTTTTGTTTTCACAGTTGTTTATTTTTACTAAAATAATCCTATTCATAAGTGTTAGATTGAAAATGATAACTGATTTAAAAGTGCTCAGATGAAAATCACATAAAGCTTAAAATAAAGAACCATCCTGTAGGGACAAGTGGCTGCCATTGGAGGAGGACAAGTGACACCAAAATAAATCCCAGATGGAGTGCAGATTGAAGCATAAGAATAAAACAGAGAAATGTGAGGGTAAGTTAGGAGAATACTTCTAAAATCTTGGGTTGAGGGCAGGGATGGAGTGACAGTCTGACATCAAAGCCACATACCACACAGGGAAAGGCTGACATGGCTCAGTACACGGGGAAAAGACCTTCTCTATTTATAAACTCCTCTGAAAACAAAATTAAAATTCCTTATTACTATAAACAAAGTTTTCAAACAAAGGGTAATCCAGAAAAACATCTCCAATATTGATGGCAGACAAAGCATTAAAATCCTTAACAGACCTTTAGGATTAAGTAGGAAAAATCTCCCCACAGGCCAATGAGCAAAGCTCATAAAGAGCAATTCATAACTGAGAAAATACAAATGTCCAAATGCATGAAAAGATGCTGAGAGCGAATATTCATCAAAGAAATGCATGCTAATTATAAGAACAGTGGAATGTAATTTAAGATTGAAACTGAAAGCACCCAGCGTTCCTGCATACAGTTGATGGGAACATAACCTGGTGCATCTTCTAGCAGGGAATCTAGGCATCCATGTTAAAATAAAGATGCAACCCTCCCTAGGAATCCATTCTAAGGAAAAATGGGACAAATGCAAACATGATATATAAAGTACTTATTCCTATAGTTTATAATTACTGAAAAACAGGAAAAATGCTAAGTGGTTAAAGAAATTTCAGAGAATCAAACTACATGTATAATAGAAGCTCATTTGTTAAAAATTCCACATCCACATCCACATATAACAATATGGAAGATACACTGCAGCAGGGGGACAGAGGGCAAGGGGAGCTTGCTCAGCGTCATCTTTGAATGAAAAGGTTAGGAGCGATTTTCACTTTGTTTCTTGCATCTTTCTGTATTATTTCAAAATTTCCCTCTATGATCATGTATGATGAACTACCTGCAGAAAAAGTAATGCTATTTTGAGGTCAAAACATGCTCAGATTTTTTTCCAGCTTAATGTTCATTTTCTGATTATATCATCTAGGCACATTTTGTAAAAAGCAGGCTTACATGATTGCTACAAATTACCATAAGTATTTCTAGTTCAATCTATTAATTTGTTAATTTATCCTAAATGATTTTAATTACATTTTTAGTCTGAAATCTCACATAATTTTTAAAAGTGTTTTTGTATTAATGAGTCACCCTGCTATTTTCACATTATAACTGATATGTCTTATGAAAATACACTCATGCCTCTTTTAAAAAAATACCATATAATTCATTCATATGAAACAGGCAACTTAAACATTTCAAAATAAACCCAAATCTAACATTTTCTCTAATCCAAGTTTTAAGAAAGGGACATATTCTTTGATAGGCCTTCTAATTGGCTGTACAGAAAAGAAACCAATCGGCCATTTTTTTCCCCTCACGAATTGAAGAAAAACAGCAAAGAGAGAAAAGTGCAGAGGACACCTAAGACCTGACCAGGTTCAGTGGCTCTTCTGTGACACTCACCAAGATGACACCCAAGCTCCATAGGTCACAGGACTCATCGTAGCCGTTGTGATTCAAGAGTTCTGGGGCTGCATAATGAAGGGTGAAGCACGGGGTCTTCAGGGGCTGATTGTCAGGCGGCTTGAGGCGTGCAAACCCGAAATCGATAACTTTAATTTCCAAATTATCATTTTCATCAGTGAATAATAAATTCTGCAAGATACCAATACTTCAGTTGGTTTCTCATTGAAATGTCAGAGGATCTGCTGATCCTGTTCATGGAGCATTTCATGCAGAGGGAGAGTCTGACAGGGATGGCGTGGGGGCTGCATGTCAATGTACAGTTGCTCTCTTTTTTTATGCTTTTTTGTCTTATTTCCATTTTACAATGTTGGGAGAGACACTTTTCTACTGCATGTGTCTCTTTTCCTTTGGCTTGAGTCTGTCTGCCACTTCCTCTATGACCTCCTTTCCAAGCCCACCTCCCAACCCAGCCCCCTAGGGAATACCACCCTAACCATTCACCCAACTGAAATGAGAGCTTCTCATGTTTTCTCATCGCCTGGTTTGTTTTTTCTTCCTGGCACTTATCAACTCTGTATTTTCAGTTTAATGTTCTGATACACTAGACCATAATTTCATAAGGGTGGGGACTCTGTGTTCCTAGTCTTAAAGTAGGTGCTTTGGTAAATACAGGCCTTCCTCATTTGATTGTGCTTCATGTTATCGCTCTTGGTGGATACCTCATTCTTTTGTGTTTAAAAGTTTCGGGGCTTTTTTTTGTGTGTGCAGTACTAGAGACTGAACCCAGGTGCCCTCAACCACTAAGCCCTTTAAAAATTTTTAAATTTTGAGACAGGATCTTACCAAGTTGTCCAGGCTGGCTTGGCACTTGCCACCCTCCTGCCTCAGCCTCCTGAGTAGGTGGGATTACAGGTGTGCATTGTTGTGCCTGGCTCAGATAATGCAATTTTCAAAAAATACTTTTTAAGTTATTGATGGGCCTTTATTTTATTTAGTTATATGTGGTGCTGACAATTGAACTCAGGGCCTCACACATGCTAGGTAAGAGCTCTACCACTGAGCTACATTTCAGCCCAGATAATGCATTTTTAACAAAAGAAAGAAAGACCTGTGGCAGCCTTGGGTTGAACAAGTCTCTCAGCACTATTTTTACAACAGTGTGCTTACTTTGTGTCTTTGGGTAATTTTCACAATATTCCAAGCTTTTTCATTATTATTGTATCTGTTACACTGATCAGTCCTCTTTGATGCTGCTATTGTAACTGTCTGGGGGACACCATGAACTACCCATATAAGAAGATGAAGTTAATCAATAAATGTCCTGTGTATTCTGACTGTGCTGTTTCCTGTTTCTCTCCCTTTCCTCAGGCCTCTCTAGTCTCTGAAACACAATAACATTGAAATTAGGTCAATTAATAACCCTGCCATGGCCTCCAAGTGTTCAAGTGAATGGAAAGGTCATGTTTCTCACTTTAAATAAAAAACTAGAAATGATTAAGCTTGGTGAGGAAGACACGTTGAAAGCTGAGATAAGCTCAAAAGTAGGCTTCCTGGGCCAAACAGTCAGCGGGATGTGAATGCACAGAGAAAGTCCTTGAAGTAAATCAGAAGTGTGACACCAGTGCACACACAAACTAGAAAGTGAAACAGCCTTAATACCAACAGGGAGAAAGTTTTAGTGGTTTGGACAGATGATCGACTCAGCCACGACCCTCCCATAAGCCGAAGTCTCATCCAGAGCTGGACCCCAGCGCTCTTCCATGCTCTGAAGACTGAGAAGGCGAGGAAGCTACAGAGGACAAGCATGAAGCTGGAAGTCCTGTTTGTGAGGCTGAAGGAAAAGATCATGTCCATAGGATGAAAGTGCAAAGTCAAACAGCAGGTGCAGTAAGTCACCCAGAGGATCCTGCCCAAATCACTGACGAAGGCAGTGATGCCAAAAACCAGATTTTTAATGCAAACTACAGAGCCTGCTCTTGGAAGAAGATGCCACCTAGGACTCTCACAGCTGAAGAGAGGTTGATGCGTGGCTTCAGAGCTCAAAGCACAGGTGACTCTCTTTGGGGTTGACACAGCTGGTGGCTTGAAGTTGAAGCCACTGCTCATTTATCATGCTGAAAGTTCTGGGTCCTTAAACCTACTCTGCCTGTTCTCCACTTAAGGGACAATGAAGCTGAGTGACAGCACGTCTGTTTACAACACGGCTTACTGAACATCTTAAGCCCACTGTTGAGACCCACTGCTCAGAAAGAGATTCCTCTCAAAATGGTGCTGCCCATCGACGCCGCGTCTGGTCACCCAAGAGCCCTGATGGAGACGCACCGCGAGGTGGTCTCATGCCTATCAGCACACACCCGTCCTGCCTGGGGAACAAGGGGGATTTTGACTTTCGAGTCCCGTTATTTAAGAAACGGATTCTGTGAGGCTCCAGCTGCCATAGGTGGTGATTCCTCTGAGTGATCCGGGCAAAGCAGGCTGGAAACCTTCTGGAAAGGATTCACCGCTCTAGACTCCACTGAGTGCACTCAAACTCCTGGGAGGAGGACAGAACGTGAACCTGAAGAGGAGTTTGGGAGTCGATGCCACATCCTTGAACTTTGAGGGGCTCAAGACTGTGGAGGAAGTAACTGCAGATGTGGAGGAAATAGCAAGGGACTAGAACAGGAAGGGAGCCTGAAGACGTGGCCAAACCGCTGGGACTAGAACAGGAAGGGAGCCTGAAGACGTGACCAAACCGCTGGGACTAGAACAGGAAGGGAGCCTGAAGACGTGGCCAAACCGCTGGGACTAGAACAGGAAGGGAGCCTGAAGACGTGACCAAACCGCTGGGACTAGAACAGGAAGGGAGCCTGAAGATGTGACCAAACCGCTGGGACTAGAACAGGAAGGGAGCCTGAAGACGTGGCCAAACCGCGGCCCTCTCACGACACAACGTGAAGCACAGGAGCTGCTTCCTCTGGATGAGCGGAGAGAGTGGTTTCCGGAGCTGGAATTGGCTCCTGGCGAAGGTGCTGTGAACACCGTTGAAACGACAGCAAAGGGTTTAGAATAAGACACAGCGTGGCTGATAAAGCAGGGGCGGGCTCGAGAAGATGGACTCTGACTTTGAAAGAAGTTCTACTGTGGGCCAAACGCTGTCAAGCAGATCCCACACTACAGAGGAACGTTTCGAGAAAGGAAAAGTTAATCAGTACATCTAACTTCATTGTCATTTTATTTAAGAAACTGCCACAGTGACCTTAACCCTGATTGGCAACAGCTATCGATACCCAGGCAAAACCTTCCACCAGCAAAACTTGATAACTCACTAGTTTAGAAGGCAGTTAAAAATTTTAGCAATAAATTATTTTAAAATTGAGGTATGAATGTTGATTTTTCAGACACAATGCTATTGTACACTTAGTAGACTACAGTGTAGAATAAAAATAACTTTAATATATACTGGGAAACAAAACACCCTGTGATTTGCTTTATTGGGGTAGCCTGCAACCAAACCTCAATATCTCTGAGGTATGCCTATATTTGTTCACTGAATAAAGGTGTAAATAAAACAGTTATATGATATTTAGCTTAGTCTATTAAAGAAAACATGGTGGAGAAACAGGTTCTCCACAACTGTTAATTCAGAAACACTTTCTCCAAAACGGTTAATACTTAAACATATTTAAATGTTCAGATATGCCTCAAATATTCAGAAAACATGGTTATTTGGATCATTACTTCATTAAGTCTTCTACATTGTTAAGGCTTTACTATACCACTTTGGTGCTTGCCACCTGCTTAATAAATGCTGATTTTTCAGACACAATGCTATTGTACACTTAGTAGACTACAGCGTAGAATAAAAATAACTTTAATATACACTGGGAAACAAAACACCCTATGATTTGCTTTACTGGGGTAGCCTGCAACCAAACCTCAATATCTCTGATATTGTTCTAATATGCACATCAAGCTAGTACCTAAAGTGAGTGAATCTGACTCTACTATCTTTAGACATCCTAACAAAATCCACTGTGCCTTTATATTGGTTATATTCTTCCCAGTGCTAGAATGTCATTTGCTTTGCTAATGCTATTCCAGCTGAAAAAGGAGACGTGACAGAAACTTTCACTGATGCAAAGAAAAAGCTTTTAAACCTTTCACTTAGAAGTTGAAAATGAGTAAAGTGGGAATTAAGAAAAACAAAAAATGTAAAGTTCTCTTAAATCTTCTATCAAACAATGCTTAATCTTTGATTGTGACAAGTGAAGTCACAGTTGGGTGTGTGAATATTTGCTTGGGAAAAGTCTTTGGCAAACAACACCTGAGGCCCCCATAGCGCCAGGCACATGCTGCCCAGGGCAGCGAACGTATTGGCCCTCCTAACTGCACTTGCTTGCTGAGTCTCTGGAAGTGACTTGAGTTTATTCCATACTAAGATTGGCAAACGACCTCTCCATTTTAGTTTTAGAAGTGGAGAAAATGAGGGACTGTGGCGTTCACTTTAATTTGATGACTTTAATCCATTCCTCCTAGTCCTGAGCAGGTAGAACTGGAGCACCCTGCTCATCAACTCTCCCACAGCGTTAGAGACAGCTGTGCGTGGGGCGCGTGCAGGGGAGTGTGCGGGTGCGCGATCAGGAAGTAAGCGGCCAATGCCCTTTCAGCCTCATTCCAAGTTCTGCCTGGAACTAACGTGATAGATACAACTTTTCTTAATCTTCCAAGAAGATGGGACCAGTTTGAAAAACACAAAGCAGCCTATGAAGAATGTCAGCGGGCTTCTAAATTTATCTGATTCTCTCTCACCTAGAACTTAGGATTTTCTCTATGCAGAAATGAATGCTCCATCACCATCAACAAAAAGATATACAATCAGATCTTAAAATGCCACATTGGAAAGGGATTAAACTTTTGCTTTGGAAATAATATACTGTGCCATTTAAGAGTCCCAGTGAAAGCTACCTGATTATGAAGATGTTAGTTCAAAGGTACATTTTCATTATTTAAAAATCTAGTTTGATCTTAAGACTATAACTGGTAGAATGTCCTCAATAATCTGACAATTCTGTTTCATTCCAAATGAAAGAAAAAGGCTTATAAAAAATAAGAAAATTAAGCCAGTTGTGGTGGTGCATGCCTGTAACCCCAGCAGCTCAGGAGGCTGAGGCAGGAGGATCTCAAATTCAAAGCCAGCCTCAGCATCTTAGTGAGGCTGTAAGTAACTCAGTGAGACCCTATCTCTAAATAGAATATAAAATAGGGCTGGGGATGTGGCTCAGTGGTTAAGTACCCCCAGATTCATACCCCAGTATAAAAAAAAGTTATCTTTTTATTGAGGAATTAGGAAAGCAACTTTAAATTCTGCTGCAGAGGACCACTGCCTCATTTCAGACTCATGAGATGACAGATGGCCAGTTATCAAAGAATAAAACATGTGAAAATGAATTCTATACAGTCATGGAACAGATCTTCTTTTCCATTAAAAAAACTACATGCTTGTTCCCTGTCTATCAAGAAAACATTTAAGTGGTGTGCTTTCACATTTAAAAATAGACAGCTAATCTCCAATGTACAGAGTACCATATTTTCAGTGGGCGTTGTGTGGGAGGGAGAGAACCAGGATGAGGGGAGCAGAGGGGAGCCTACAGAGTGGCAAGTTCATCAAACACAATGCACTTCGGATTCATCACTAGTAATATGAATGATTAATAGAAGGTACACACAAGTGTAAATACATTAAAGGAACGATCAATTACAGTCACCCCTCCATGTTCACTGAGTTTTTTAAATTGTTTTTTAGTTGTTGATGGATCTTTATTTACTTATTTATATATATGTGGTGCTGAGCATCAAACCCAGTGCCTCACACATGCCAGGCAGGTGCTCCACCACTGAGCCCCAGCCCCAGCCCTGCACTGAGTTTTATAACTTTAGCTTCAATCATCCATGGATCAAGACTTAAAATAAAGTGCAGTGGTACTGAACATGGACAGACTTTTCTTGCCATGTCCACTAAACAGTATCATATAACTATTTGAATAGCACTTACATTGCATTGGGTGTTACAAACAATCTACAGGGGAATTAAGGTATACGGGAGGATGTGTATAACAACATGCAAACAACAGACCATTTTATATAAAGGACTTGAGCACCCCTGGAGTTTGGTGTCTATGGGAGTCCTGGGACTGACTAGTCCTCCACAGAGTCACAAGGATGACTGTATATTTATTTGAATGTACAGATTTCCATTTTTAAGATGGCCTCTTCCTCTAATGATGAAAGATACTTAAATAAAAGGCAAAAACAGTAGTTTTAGGGAAATATTCTTTTGTTGTTAACAAAAAAGAAACAACAAACACATTAATATTTTAAATATATTTGAAAATGCACCCTAATCACATGGATCTAAAAATAAAGATCTGTTTTAGAGAGGCAATATGTATAATTGTGCTCATGGCAAGGGATGATTCACTGTTCCTGTCTTATAAATTACTGGGTTTTATTTTTCAATTTTCATTATTGTTTTGTTGATTTTCAAAAAGGAGTTTTTGTATTTTTGTATTTTTGGTAAAAAGGGATTACTCTGAGTAAGAACCCTCTTTATTAACCTTTTAAAAGAAGAAATATTTTAAAAGCTGCTTCTTTTGCATTGCTACACAGTTCTATAAATATTACAGTCGGAGCACAAAAAGCCCATACAAAGATGGCATAACTTATTAAACCAAAACAATGCTTTATGTGTAAGTATGTACAATAGAATCATATGCACTCCCATTCAGGAACTAATCAGTTTGATCACAAATGGGAAAAATAAGTTTTTAAAATATATTCTTAAAAAACTCTGCAAAATGGAATACATACAGAAGGGATATTATTTTCTGTTACAAAAATTTTCCATTGCTATTTTTAGTCCACAATACTTGCAAAAAGTATTTTTTCCATGAAAGGTTCTCACACTTGCAAATATAACCTCAAGATGATCAGCTGGCCCAAAACCAAACAAACAACTCCCCAAAATCCCACACAAACCAAAACATCAAAAGGACAAATTTATTTCAGACTGACATAGAAAAGACACCCCCCCTTGCCCCTGATATTTTCAAGTATCTACTTAACAACTCTGGGGAAACAAACCCTCCAAATTCCACAACACTTGGGGGATATTTAATAGTGAATGTCAGATGAATTATAAAAACGATTGCACTGGTTTATACCTCGGGTTTCAGGTCGCGGTGCACCACTCCGACGTCATGCATGTGGCTGACAGCTGAAACAAGCTTCCGCATGATGTAGCTGGCTTCCGTCTCACTGAAGTGCTGCTTCTTCTTTATGCGTTCAAACAGTTCTCCCCCATTCAGCAGCTCCATCACCAGAAAAGTATGCAGCTACGAAAGAAAACAGAATAATGTGGAAATTTAATGAAATGGAGAAGTCTATTAGTGTATAAAACATTTATTGACTATTATCTATTATCAGTAAGTATAAGTAATCCCTTATTTAAATAATCACCAGCAAGCAATCTTTGAATTTTAGGGAAAAGATCTGAGGGATAATGTGGCTTTTTTAGAATTCTATTTTGGTAATGGAAAATTTCAAGTACTTCAGGGAAATCTTCATATATCCTTTCCTTGACTAATTCTGTCATTTGAATTCCATTCTAACCCAAGTAATGACAGTAATCTGAAGTCATCTGTTAAAAATAATCTAGAAGATTATCAACTAGGTTTGGTCAACTGTGCACATGAGGCCTGGCACGCCCATTTAATGACACATTTACCTCATAAGAAAGGTACAGTTTGATAATGTTAGGACACAAAAGACTAGCTTCAGGGTTCCTACTGATTTTGTGTTACAAGTATCCATACTCATTTTCTAGGTTTTTTTAAGTAACTGCTTTTGATCTCTACAGAAACATCTTAATTAACTACTTTATAAGTTACACATTTACATGCTCTGCATATATTTCAATAAAGATGAGAGGAAGGACTTACATCAGCTCTCAAACGAACACAAATGGTTTAGGAAAAAACACATCAGTATTCAGATTCAGGCACTATGTACAATAGCACTAATATCACTCAATAAATGCTGCCAGAATTAGCAAACTCATAAAAACTTCTCCATAAAAGTTGCAAGTATATTATTCTGAACATAATAGAAAATTTAAAGTATGTAAAGCACAGATCATAAAGTGAACTATACTGTCACCGTCAAAGGTTGAAGACCCAATCTCACTGCTACCCATCAGTTAGAAAGAAGACCATCTGGTTATGGGGGTGGTCTAGGCAACCACATCATCATCATGGGAAAATCTAAGGTATATTTCAACAACTACACGTTAGAATAATAATGTATTTACACTAGTATATATATGATTATATTATGAGATGATTTATATTCTAGTAACCCTTGAATATAAAAATAGCAAATAATTAACTTCAGACATAAACAGAGAATCATGAATGTGGTTTCTGAGATCCAACATCAGTCTGAAGTCAGAGATCAAATGTCCTGGCTGGGATACAGTTGGGGCACAGATGCAGAATCACTGAGGGAGATTCCTAAGGTCACCCATTGATTCCTTGATCGGTAGGTCTACATTAGCAGATGCTGTCCAGGCTCCATCTCTCCTCCTTGTGGTACTGGGGATTAAATCCAGGGCTTACCCTTGCCTAGGCACTCTAGCCTTAAGCTGTATTCCCAGCCTTTTCATAAATTTTATTTTGAGACAGGGTCTCACTAAACTGCTCAGGTGACCTTGAATTTATGACCTCTTACTTAGTCTCCTGAATAGCTGGGATTGCAGGTGTGCCCCACGCCTGACTCTTAGTTTCTTCTTGTGTAGCTCTAGTGGACGGGGGACTCACTCCCTATTCTAAAATGGAGTAACTCAATGACGTGGGAGGCAGTGGAGAAGCAGGGAGAGCAGTCCCCAAGTCACTGCTTCCAAGGGTTTCCTTTTCTGATTATGAGAACCAAAGAGCAAGTAGAGAGGATAATACCAATTTTGGGTGCTCACTGCCTGACATAAAAACCAGGCTCTTTCTGCCTTCTGTCACGCAGTAGAGTGAAACAATTAACAGCTTGCTGGGCTCTGATGTTGTACGGCTGGACTCAGATCCAGCCTTACCACTTACAAACTCCGACACCCTGTCAGTGAACTGGGAGTCTCTGTGTTCTCACCGCATGGAGTATGGTAAGGACTGACCAAGGTGATACATGTAGAGCACTTGGTGTGGTACCTGGGCCACAGGAAATACGTGATTAGAAATGGCAGCAATCATTACAGTTTTGATAATATGGCTGCTGCTTCCTGAGCTCACTGGGAGGTATCTTTCTTGCCCTGGGTACTTAGGGAATTTCAACGTAGTAGAAACCTGGGTCCTTGCTATTCTAGTCGTGGATGTCACAGATCACAATGAGGAGAGCCCCGAACAGCAGATCAGGTTCTGCCTACTAGATTTTCATTGGACTGTTGTACGATTTTGGTGCAAGTCTCATGATCCTTCAGAACCTCAGTGCCTTCCTTTGTAAAACCAGGGCAAACCATATTTGCGATGGTTTTAGCTGCTGTGCCTCTACGTTGTCTTGAGCAGGACTGTGTCATTCCACCTGGTCTCGGGAAAGAAGACTAATGGGGCAATTTCAGTCACGAGTTGGCAGGGGAAGGGGCTGAGAGGTGACACAAACCCAACACAGTGGTCCCTTCCCATTTCCCAGCTTTCTGTTGGACAGCAAGACTGGGAGTGGACAAGAGGGCAGCATGATCTAGGCTGGGGAGAGCAGAATTTGCCCTCTGAAGTGAGAAGCTGCAGGGAGCAGCCCTGCCCTTCTGCTTATGCTTGCCCTCCGGCTTGCAGGAAGTGGGCTCAAGGCTCTATGCTCTGCTCTAGAAGTGACAAGAAAGCTGAAGTACTGAGAAGCATGCACGGTGGTGGGCGCAGCTGCCCTGGCAACAAGTGCCCTGTGCTTGGGACAGTGCCCTGAGCTGCTGTCCCCATCCTCCTTCCCTGGCACAGGTGGTAATGACAGAGTGAGGAAAGCAACATGGCAGGAGGAACTGTTTTGGGAGTGGGTAAGAGCGTGTGTGGGGTGGGGTGGGGTGGTTTTTCTGCCCTTCCTAGTGGCCAGGTGATGCTCCATACCAATAAAACTGGTGAGAAATGGAACCTTCTATGTGAACTAGGACACAGGAGGAAAAAAAAAAAACACGTGAATACCTGATCATGAAAAACTTCATGCAACTTCACAATATTGGGGTGTCCTTCACAGAGCTTCAGAGCTGTTATTTCTTTCTGAGTATTGGCTTCCATCCTGCAAGATGAAATAGTTAGCATCTACATGATTCTTCAAGCAAGTTTTTATGGCAGTTTTGCTCCAACCCCAATTTTGTTTTTATTTACAGTGCGCTCAGAATACACATATCAAAGTATGAGAATGAGGTTTAATGAAGTTTCCATGAAAGTAATGAATCATACACCCCAGAAAAGTAGGACTTTTTCTGGAGAAAATTATTCTCTTTGAGTCAGAAAAGAGCTAGTCATGCAAAGAAATGGATGCTCTATTTGCCTGACAATTTGGTAATAAAAATAGACAGTCATGAGGGTAATAATCAGTTACTGAAACAACTAGCTGGCTCTTGAAGCTACCAGTAGCTTGCTAAACAATTTCAGAGAAAAGTACTTGAAACATACAACTAATAGAAATAGCATTAGCAGCTGAGATCACTAGGCAAGTTTGACTAAATGTATCACTGTCACAAGAAAGTTTCCCTGTAACAATCTCAAAAGCATATCAGATTATGATTTCTGTCTAAAATGGATTATTTATCAGAAAATATCTATTAGAACTAGAAGTACAATGTATCAACCAATGAGCCATGTAGTTAAGACTGTGGGTAGAAAACCTTAACACACTGTTCATTTCCTTTTCAATAAAAACCTCTTAATTTATAGAACCCACTGACTAGGATCAATACACATGAAAGACAGCTAGAAACGGTCATACCTTTTGCTGATTATTTTGACAGCAAATGCTTGGTTACTTTTTTTGTGCACACACTTTCGACAAATGGAAAAGCTTCCTTCTCCCAAGGGTTTGTCCTTCAGATCTAGGTCATAGTGTTGATAGAATGGAGAGTCCTGATGAGAAACCAACAACATTTAACTTAAGAAAAGGTTAGAAATACCAAGGGATAAGTAAAACCACAGAGCAATATAAAATTATTAACATTCATAAATCTGAATGGAATACATTTGTAATCTAAAATTCATTTTACTTTAACTTGTTTCTATTTTTATCTACAGCATTTACTTAATATACATCATTTTCTAGGGCAAATATTGCTCTCTCCTTTTATTCACGCATTTTCTAAAAGTGTTCTTCAGTCGATGAGTGATTCTGTTCAAGTGAGTGGACTGGAGAACTCTGGTCTCGCTGACCGCTGAGCAGCCACACCCACGCACCTTCATCATGGCACTCCTGGCCACGTTTGTCACGCCAGGACGCTCGACTCCCATCTGAAACTGAAGAGGATCTATGACGGCTGCATTGCGCTTGAACAGGATAGAAGGAGCGACAAAGGAATAGCCCTAGAAAAGAGAAGGGAAGGATAAGGACTGACAATCTGCAGGTTAGTGCAGACTAGAGGACTATGGATTTTTTCTTTAAAAATACTCAAATATTTATTGAGAGGACTCTAACTTTATTTGCAATCCAAAACGCAGGAGTATTTCAATTCACTACGAAAATGCTTTTCAGAAGGAGACAATGCCATCTTCTGGTAGAATTAAGCCAATTCAAAAAAGGTAGAAAAAGACTTCCTCCCTATCCCACCCTGAAATCTGACTCAGATCCATAATTGTTTTGCATTTGCTGATAGAAGTTTGCTTATAAACACAAATAACTTCTCAAGAAAGATATAATCAAGGCATTAAACAATGGTACCAGTACTACTGTGTTTCAAACTAGGACGATCACGAGGTTCCTTAAAATTTATTTCTAATTTGGCCATTATTTGACTCCTATTTATTCAGAATAACTAAATTTAAAATTGAATTTTGGAGGAGGCCAAATCCCATGTCAGAATGACGCGGTGAGCCAGAAGTGATATACCGATGGATGACTAATGTGCTCAAGCTGTAACACTGACTAGCCCATCAACAAACGTCTAAGTGCTCAGTCTGCTAAGAGCTCAGAATGAGCAGGACGCATTCTGGGTGGCCACATGGCCCCACTCCACAAGCAAGTACAGGAGTCAGGGAGGGAAGTGATGGTACCAATGAACAGGCAGAGTATTTTATCTTAAGTCCAATTCAGAACATTTTCTAAACGTAAGTCTCTTCTAAGAGTTGGAAAGTAGTTAAGATTATTCTCTGAAGATGAAGAATCAGATAACACTTGAACTAAAGAATATTTTACATAAATAGAGGGATAAATAGAGTATTGTGATTTTTATAAAAAAGCCTGAACAAAAATGAAATTTCAGGTAAGAAAGAGCTGATACTTATATAAAAAATAAACACACACTATCTGCTCTTGAGCAAATCATAAGCTTCAGTTAGCGATGTGAAATATCTCTGTACTTAATAATCTTGACTAGATTGGAGAACCCTGATTTTAAAATGCCAACAGAACTACTTTAATACGGGGAAACTGGTCTTTTCCTCCAAAGCTCACCCGGCCAGTGTACAGATAGCGCGCACCGCAAGCTTACCTGGAACAGTCGCTCAGAGCTCGGGGGCAGGGCTGCGGGAGAATAGGTGGGGTCCATTTCTGTGAACTCTTCAGCAAAGTTACTCACGTCTAATTCGTCTCGGATGACTGGCTTAAATGGTGCAGGCACTTTTTTGGCAGCTAAGTCATCCCAATTGATTTTCTAAAGAAAAAAGGAAAAAAATTGGTACAAAGTAGAAATCAACAAAGTCAAAATATATTTTCTATGAATAAAAAAATAGATTGGGATTTTAATTACTAGAGAGAGAGGCTTAAAATAAGAGGTTTCAAGTCAGTGATTTTTCTTTAATTGTTTTTTCAAGGAAGAGCCCATTTTCTTCTAACTGCTGCTGCTGAGTCCCAGCAGGCAATGTGGTATCTGAGTGAGCATGTGCCTTCCCTCCCCAGGAGCCCCACAGTGTCCTCTGGGGGCACCGAGACACCCTGCTCTACCCTGGGAGATACCAGAAAAATGACTTGTCTTGAGCCTCTGAGAAAGGAGTTAGGCTCCAAAGAAATGAACAGAAAATAAAACAAAACAATGCATTAGAGGGCTTCAAAATGTTCTCTTTATATGAATATTAACTCTGCGGAATACTCCAGTTCCCTATGCTTCTTTTCCTCCAGATTAAAAAGAAACTTATTTAAAAAAATGTTTTTAGTTGTTGATGTATCTTTTTATTTTATTTATTTTTATATGGTGCTGAGAATTGAACCCAGTGCCTCACACATGCTAGGCGAGTGCTCTACCACTGAGCCCCAGCCCCAGCCCTGAAACTATTTTTTAAAAGGCATGAACAGAAGTTTACTTAGGAGGTAGATACTGTGCTTGTAAGTTTGTATTGTAACACTCATGTGACCACTCTTCTCATCTGACTGTGTTCATACTGCCTCTCATCTCCCCCAAGGGAACATCTGAGTCCCCTTTCTGCCCTTGTCACACTTGCTAATTGACATGTTTTATATCATTCAAATTCAACCCCCTGCTGCTCCTTTATGCTCCTCTGTCACTTAAAACAACCTCAGATAATACACATTGAATTCTACAGATTCTCCTTTTACCTTATTTTTTCAAATCTTAGATGTTATCACTGATACTAAGGTAAACCACTGTTTTAAGTAATTAAGAAAAAAAGCATTATAGATCAGAATAGTAAGATGAGGTTTACTACAAGATGCACACTGATTTTAGTGATGATAAAGGTGAAACCTGTACCTCTTGCTTATGAAATTCATTAAGTTGAATCAATCATATAAAATGTCTTTTTGTTATGCTCCCTATGGAGGCAATGAAAATAAAATCATTAAGTTATAGCTCTTCTGGTTTTTAGCTAGAATGGGTTTTAGAGATCGATTAGTTCATCCTTCTTAAAAAATCTGGAGGGAAACCTAGGCCCAGAAATAAGAACTAACCCTTTTATACAATATGTGGTGGAAGAGTCAGCCTCTTGATTTTCAGTGAGGATTCTTCCCTTGGCGTGGCTGTCAGGTTTTCCACCATACACATGTGATTTGTACTGGCTATTGTACATACATTAAGAAACACTTCTAGAATAAAGGTATGATTTAAAGAAATACGTTGTTGGCAGGAGAATGCTGCAAAACTGATCCACCCTTGTTCCATTTCTGGAGAAGACGACCGTTTAGATGGTTACAAGTAGAGTTCTGGGGCCTGGGGAGATACCTCAGTCAGCAGAGTGCTTGCCTTGTAAGCACAAGGCCCTGGTTCAATCCCCAGCACCGCCCCCCCCCCCCCCAAAAAAAAAAAAAAAAAAAAAAAACCAAAACCAAGTAGAGTTCTGGTCTTTTCCGAAGCATTCCTACCATTTAAAAAGCCAAAGCAATTAAGTAATCTAAAATGATTATTCCAAGCTATCAAAAAAGAGAAATTCCTCTAATATGAAAGAAATGGCAACATTCACAAATACAGGAACGATGGAGAAAAAGATCCTAGGAAAATAGGATCAGGGATATTTTGCTTGAATTGTTTCTTGAATTTTATTCTATTGTTAATTCTGTGTCAAATTTATGAATAAGATATTTGAAATAGCTTTTCAAAGAATAACCTTTTCAAGTCACATGAACTTATGAAATGCATATTATGAGAAGTTCACTTCATTCTAAATGTATTTCTCACGATGCTAATGAATTTCTTTAAGGTGTACAATATTAAATGATTACACTAAGAAACTGAAATAATCATGCTCTTTTCTGAGCACTGAAATGCAGAGGCAGTCTTAATTTTCAGTGAATATTTTTCTATATTTAAAAAGCAATGAGGAACAATATGAAAGCTTACTTGACAGAGTAGTTTTTTCCTTATTTTGGTATGCTCTTTTCATTTGTTTGATAATATAAAAGCCCACAGAATAAAAAAATCTTGAATTGTTCTTTTAGACTATAAATATTTAGGCTATACTTGCTGATATGAGCCTAAGCCTTAAGCTCAGAGTTTTAGAAATCAAGGTACATCATCCAGGATTGACCATTTAGACTGAAACAACTAGCCAGTCAATTTAATTTTTTTCCCAGTTACTTAATATTTTGATGTTTTCCTGTAATAAACTGAGCAAACTACATTTTGCAGCTGGGATGGTCCTCTGTAGAATGGAATTGTTAGTTTTTTTTTTTGTTGTTGTTGTTTTTTAAGAAAGACACAGTCACAGAGACAAAGAATATAAATGAGTAACTGTATGTTGCAGATGTGTAGTTTTTTAATTTTTTAAGATTTCTCCTACGAACAGAGGAAGAGATAAAATCACCACATAAAGGTGAAGTACAGTGGCAATAATAGCTCCCGAACTGAGAAAAGAGCAAGAAATATAACAAGTGTCCTTAGTGCATATACCAGAATCTCAAGGGCATAAATGGAAACCACTACTTAGAAATTCTAATCCATTGGTATGGAGAAAATTGAATGCTATTGTAATTGGTCACTCCTGCTGCACCTGGGGAGGAAAAAGACCATTTAGAATTATGCAAGTAGAATTCTAGTCCTTTGTAAAGGACCTTTGTCATCTTTTTATTTTTAAGGTACCAATGTAGTGATAATAGGTAGAAAGTGACCCCTGAAGAGGGACTGTGTTCACTCCTCCCACCAAGAATGTCAAGCAGCCTGAACACAGTAGGGGTGAGAGTCCATCCATCTGCTCAGTAAACTTCACCTGAAAGAAGAGATGTTCCTTGATTTCATCCGCATCTCGAGGACCACATCCCAATCTCTTCTTGGGATCTTTCATCAGAAGACGCTGAATCAGGTCTTTAGCTAACGCGCTCATCTCCTGTGGATAAGGAGGCTCGCTTTTCAAGATCCTCCTGTAGGCAAATGAAAATTGCTGTTAAACAACCAGAGGATGGAGTCACAGTGATGACATTTTTAGCAAAAACAAGCATGTTCACTTTGAAGCTGAACTACATGAGAAAGATATTTTAAGATGAATCAATAGTATCTCAATAAAGTTGAAGAAATATTTTAAAATGAGATATCATAAAGTCAAATTTCTGAAACCCATAGATGGTTTTTCAGTATAAGTCAATCCTAAGGGAAGGCTACAAATCCAAACATTTTACTGGGGAAGATAAGAAAAAGGGCCTGGACTTTGGGACTAGAATAGACCCTGCACACAGAGACTGGACAGACTCTGATAAAGGACTTTACAACAGAAAGAACTAAACAAATTCAGGCAAGTGAATGCAGCTCTCAGATTCAAAATGAAGGAAGAATTGCCATCCTCTCCACTGGCCTTGAGTGCCAGCCACTGTGAGGGCCAGCAGGAATCCAGAGGGAAGCTGAGCAAGACGGACGAGGCAGAACCACCTGGACATGGGTCAGTTCTGATACCTGAATATGGGCCTGGGGTGGGGGCTTTGCATGGGCAGGAGCACCTGCCTCATTATTTGCTGCTGTAGAGCAGACAGGGCCTTTGAGGCAGCTAGAGCCCAGAGACAGTGAAGTCTATTATGGAAAATTAAAAAGAGATAGAGAGAGAGGGAGAGAGAGAGAGGGAGAGAGAGAGAGGGAGAGAGAGAGAGAGCAACAAAATTTCTCGAGGAGAAATTTATTCTGGTCACAGAAGAAATGAATCTAATTCAAGTGTACCTTTTCCCCTCATAAAGCAAGACCAACCATTTAATTAGAAAAATAAGGGAAGAGACTGATTGAAATGAAAACCTCAGCACAGCATGCATGAAGATGAAGTTACTCCATTATCTGCATGCACAGGATTCCTGTTGTGCATACTAACAACTATCATGGACAAAAGCAGATAATAAATGAGAGTATAGTGTGGGAAGAATTTGGACTTATGAGGCCAAACAAGAGATCCACACTGGCTCTGTTCCTTACTGGTTGTGTGACCTTGAGAAAGTGCAATTTGGTTTTCTAAACTGCAAAATGGGAATAACGGTAGTACTTGCCTAAAATGGGTATTACAAGTTGATATGTACAATGCCTATCACCACACCTTGCACAAAGCAAATGCCTGACACATGTGAGCTACTAACTGCTCTATTCCCTCATTCTAAGGTGCCCATAAAGAAAAAAGACATAGATGCTATATCAAGTACCTACTGAGAATCATTGAATGATAACTATATATATATATTTCCTTTGGGGGTACTGGGGATTGAACTCAGCGATGCTTTACCACTGAACCACATCCCCAGTCCTTTTTATATTTTATTTTGAGACAGGGTCTTGCTGAGTTTCTTAGGGCCTTGCTAAACTGGACTTGAACTTGCAATCCTCCTGCCTCAGCCTCCCAAGCTGCTGGAATTACAGGCATGAGCCACCTGCTGGAATTACAGGCATGAGCCACCATGACCAGCCGGAACTATAATTTTGACAAAAACTTACAACAGAGTTGTTAATATCAAAGTTAATTCTACTTCTAGCCCTCCATGCTGAGAACATAAGGAGATGTTAGTAGAACAAGGAAAGAAAGAAACAATCCCCTCTCCCTGATTCTTTCATATGTCCCCACTGTCCACTGCTGGAGGGTTTTCAGTAGGAGCAGAGACAATCCTCTCCTTAGATCAGATGGATACGAGAAGGAAATTAGAAAGTCTCTTTCTCAGGGAAGAACAAACACAGCCTTTCCCATTTTCTCCTTCACTGTACTTTTCGAAGGACAGAATTCCTTGTGTACAGGAGCAGCTAGAGATAAATGCACCATTGGTGATACTCAGTATTTCTGCATCTACTGCTTCTTAAACCTCGGGAAGGCTGCAGTCTGCACTGGGGGTCTATTCCAAACCCAGCACCAGGGAAAGCAGCAGCCAGGTCTCTGAAGACACACACAGGGAAATGTCCACTTTGGCGAGTTCACCCTTGAGAGGAGGCACACCTGAAAACAGGGACGGCTCTGCTGAGGTGCCACGCCCGGGAAGAGGAGCACACAGACACCATAGCTCAGGGCAGGGACTTGCTAGGTGCACAAACACTACTAGCCTGGAATCGAGGGGACGGCCTGTGCTGGGTGCAGAGGGCCAATGTCTTAGATTCTGATTAGGGAGGGAGCGGTTATGGCATGATATGAGGCGTCCCCCAAAGTTCCTGTTAATGCAGGAATATTTCGAGGTGAAGGGATTGGATTGTGGGTGCTGCAGCCTAGACAGTCCATCTGAGGCCTCACGGAAGGCAGGAGGCGGAGAAGGAGATGGTTCCCTCCCAGGCCTGTCTGGCACACGTGACTCAATCTGCATATGTACTCTTTTTGGGTCTCACTCAGCTGTCTCTTCTTCTTTAAAAGTTTTGCTTGCCCTTGGAGATTTTGAAGATGAAATTTTTGAAAACTTAAGTTTCTTCTAATTTCCTTCAAAATTGGCTTCAAATAAAACCTATTTTACTAGCAATTTGATTCCAAATATTTCTGGAGTAGCAAGCGTTGTAATCCAGCCTCTACCTGAGGCTGGCATTGGTGCCCCTGGTAACACACGTGCTTCTGTGTTACTCTTCTATCCACAATGGGCCTCGGGAGCCATGCACGCAGGCAGCCAGCAAGTAAGAGTTGCTGTGCTGAGCTTCCCATGCTGCCGTGGTCCTCACTCACTGCATGGTCTCATCACTCCTGGCTGAATGTCCTCGTGGGCTGGGAAGCATTGTCAAGGTGGCTGCAAGGGCAATGTACTGATTCCTGCCCCGTGTCCTTCTACAAAGCTGAATGATACTGGTGACAGATTCCAGTCTATTGTGACATATGACTGTGCATATTGATCTGAGCCCCAGGCTGCTGATGGCTCTGCAGAGTGGGCACTGGCAGAGGTGGGCTGACTGAGGAGGGTCTTGTGGGACAAGTGTCGTGTCAACACTAGATAGATCATTTGCAACAAGGTGGCATTTCTTGGCCACTGCTATCACTTCACTTCCTTTAGTGGGCTTGCCTTCCAAATTGGTACTAACCCAAAATTATTTATTTTCTTCCTTCAAAATGGATCTAGGAAACTCCAGAAATGAACGGCAATTATGTAGGCCCAAAAAAATCTTAGAGCCTCCTGTAGAATTAGAACAGGCTCTGAGTTGATACATCACATTCGACATTTCAGGTTATCATTTAACACATACAATGATCTCATTAAAAGCTGCTACTATTATTCCTGTTTGTAGAGGAGAAAATATTCCTTTCTAAAAAGCAGCAAATATAAATATTGCAAGAAGGTATTTTGGAACATGCATGATTCTAATATCGATTTGCAGGAATAAGCACGTGACACAGCTAGAAAAACTCTGAAAAAGGAAACTGGGGATGACATGTACTACAAAACAAAATCGTGAAAGTGAGGCAGTAGCAAAATAAGCCAACAGCCAAATGAAGTTACCAGAAGAGACTTTTAAAAAAATTATTTTGTAGTTTTAGATGGACAGAATGCCTTTATTTTTATGTGGTGCTGAGAATCGATCCCAGTGTCTCACACATGCCAGGCAAGCATGTGCCACTGAGCTACAGCTCCAGCCCCAGAAGAGACTTCTTGAAAGCACCCAGGCATTTATAAAAACGGCACTGTTCTTAAAAAGTAACCAGCTCATAGGAAAAGTCGTTCAACAAACACTTTGAGGACAGAGCTACATGGGAAGTAAACACGCCAGGGCAAGACCCTTGCCTTGCACCACAATCCCAAATAAATTCCAAATGGACTGACAAATGACAAGCAAAACCCCAAATTAAATGAAAAGAAATAAAATAAAATAAAGTCACATAAAAATGAATATAAAATTTCTTCCCATTTGCGAGAGTTCTGTTATCTGAAAACCCCTGTGGTAAAAGAAATTCACAAGTGACTAGCAAGAACTTAGGAAATGAGGGTTAAGGACACCAAGGTTCCAATGAAATCTGCGACGGGAGAGAGGCGGAGAGATGGCAGACAAACCACCAGCAAGACAGCGCGTGGCTCAGCCCACGTGAGCTTGGGACCTCCACTGTAAGCACGTTCAGAGAAAGCGGAGCTATGGAACTTGGTGTGTGTGTTTCTGTGGTCACTGAAACAGACCATAAAGAGCGACCTTGGAGAGGCATCACGACCTTGGGCACAGCTGCCCGCAAGACGGCAGTGCTCATGAGCACGACGGTCTTTGCCCCAGCGCAGCGCCTTGGGAGAGGCAGGCCTAAGCGTTCTTTCCAAGTTAACGGTCCTCCCGTCTTCTTTTACTCTATTTTATTTTTCTTCATGGCATTTATAGCATGTTACCTTCTTGAGTGGCTACTATTTATCACTCCCAACTAAAATGCAAGCCCAAGGGAGTAAGAATTCCCGACGGCTAATCCCCTGCTTCACCACTCACAGGCCTAGGATGCTGCTTGGCATACAGCAAGTTCTCAACAAACAGCTGGTGAATAAACAAATGTCTACTGCTTTCCATTTGCTACACCTCCTTCACTCAGGACCTTCCTTCTCAGTTTCAGTAAGATGCCTGCAAACGATGTCATCGCTTGTTTGCGGACAGTGTATGTTCCTGTGGCTTGTTTGTTTCTCTGTCTTCCATTTAGAAGTCTGCCATGTAGCTCAGTGGCACAGCGCTTGCCTAGAATGTGTGAGGCCCATTCGCCAACTTGCCAGTTGAATGACTTGATGCTGCTGGCTCCCAATTTCTGGTTCCCATGAGGTCCCAGAATTACAGAATTACTTAGACGCTGTTCTGGGTAAGCAAGAGCTTTCAGCAAACTTCACTCATTTTAAAGTTTTTGTCCAACACTAGAGAAATGCTTGTAGGGTATTGGCTCAGCAGTATGCAACAGAGTCACAGGGAACTTATATGTTCACAAAGAGTCCGTAATTAGAGAATGCTTATGAGATAAATCCAAGCAAAAACTGAGAAACATAAAATCAAGTATTATTATTGTCAGCTTTCTCTTTACTCATGTTTTGAGTTGTTATGAACATTACTTTTAGAATAGGAACAATAAAATAAACTTCATTTATAAGATCACAGATGCACTGACAGAACACAGCAAAACAAGGAGGCAAGAAAGTCTAGAACCTTCCATGCGAGTTCCCCCATCCAGTGCTGCCATGTGCTCTTGCCACCATCTGAAAGCCGTCCTGTTCCCCTGCAGCTCCAGCCCACGCTGCACCTCCATCCTGACGCCTGACAACCCGGTCCCCAAGGAACCACACTCCTTCAGGCTTCCACACCATTCTTCTTACCACTCGCACCTGTCAAAGCTCCCTGCCATTATGACTTTTCATGTGTTTCTTTCATATCTTCCCACATACTATGTAAGTTTGCTTAGAACAAGGAGTAAACCCTTTTATTTCTTTTCCTCCTTAGGAGTAAAAAACTACTCAAATACTCCACTGGTCAGAGCAATCAATTCCCCTTATGTGGGCCATTATTTTACAGTCCCTTAACTAAAACACCTGCTGGGTCAGGAAGAACCAGAAGCAGCAAACAAGTGTTCCCCGTGTGGCAGCACCAGACAACCTTCCGGTCACTTTGTACTTGACCCTAGTCCAGTCTCACAGGAGCTCCGAGTCTTGAGGCACGCTGTACCCAGTTTCCACATCTGCACAACAGCAGATGCTGCTCCCACCTGTCGGGATGTAAGGATTCCAGGCTGTAACTTGGTGGCTCTCAGCACAGAGGCCGGCACGCAGTGGTATGCTGGCGAATGGTGCTGTGCGTGCAGTTCCACAGGAGCGTGCCTCCCTCAAGCCACCAGACTGCCTGCCCCAAGGGATAGGGTCTCAGGCCATGGTTTCTCTGGGGTGTTAGGAGTTCTTCTTGGTCCTCATAACCTGTGTTTCCCCTGGCCACACCAGCTGGGTCATTAGAACAGTAAAATCAGATTCTGTGGCCCGAGCCCTACCCTGCTTTGGTGGAATCTGTGACTATTCTAGCAACTCCTAGAGGAGCCCAGGGCATGTCTCTGTGAGCTATAAATACAGTCATGCACTGTGTGGTGATGCTTCTGTCAACCAGGAAACACATATAACCGTGATCCCACAAGATTACACTGCCCACTGGTGGTGTAGCCATCTTGGTTTGTCTTAAGCACTCTGACGCTCACACGGTGAAAGATGCGCTTCTTGGCACATGGTGCCATCATTAAGTTTGTGCGTGGCTGTGCTCCCCATCACACTCCCTGGTACCTGTTTCCCTCTCCCACCCAGCACACTGCCCAGATCTCCTGCCCCCACCATGCAGGAAGTCATGAGAGAGGCACCTACTCCTGTCACCACCCCAAGAGAAAGCTGCTGCTCCTTACAAAGTTAACAGTACCAAAGACACATGCATGATCTGGCAGGCTGTGCTGAAAGGCTTTCTTTTCCTTTCATCTTGATTCTTCTTCCTAGAAGTGGTAGATACCACCCAGAATTGCACTTTCTCCCAATGGCCAAGGCTTCCTTAGTATGCCACGCTGGTGTGACTGGGTCCCGCTCAGATTTTCACACAGGTAGGTTATTGGTAGGATACTCAGAATCAAGGTGGCCTTAAAAAAATGCTGATAAAAGACTGTATAATAAAGACTTGAGATGATAAGAAATCCAAGGAAATAAATTTGATGTCATCTTAAAACAGGACAGAAAATAACGCTACCTATAATTATTCTACACTGTAAATCCAAAAGCCAGACATCTATAAACAGGAAAAATTGTAAAAATGTAAATGAGTAAATTCAAGGTGATAACTGACAAATCAACATGGACAAAATACAAAAACACAACAGAATTACTGTTTTAATTATGTATCCTGAGAAGGTAGCAACTCACACAAAATCAATATATTAATTAAATAAAGAGAAAGACTTCTTGGGAGAACAATAATAAAATCACTTTAACCTGGGTTGGTACTCTTATTCATAAAAGGGCCAATGGTAGATAAGACTTTAAAGATGGCCCCTACTGGTCACTCTGTCCTTATACTCACAGCCTCCTCAGTGTGTGCTGGACTGAGTGTCTTTATTATAAAGAAGACAGAAGGTTGTGCTCATGATCAGGTTATAAAACATTCCATCATTCTGGAAGACTCTTCCTTGCCTTCCCAACAAGCATAGTTTGATGCTGCCAAGGGAGAGAGGCCCATAGGGCAGGGAACCCAAGGTGTTCTTCAGCCAAGAGTTAGCAAGGAACTGAGGCCCCCAGGTTAACCACCCACAGTGAAATGAATCATGTTGCCAACAACCATGTGAACTCAGAAGCAGATCCTTTCCCACTTGAGCCTTGAAATAATCAAAGCCCAGGCTATGAGACCTTTAAGCAGAGGACAGAGCTGAGGCCTAGATTTCTGGCCATAGACACTATAAGAAATGTATGTTGTGGGGCTGGGGCTGGGGCTCAGTGGCAGAGCGCTTGCCTAGCATGTGAGGCACTAGGTTCAATCCTTAACGCCACACAAAAATAAATAAAATAAAGGCATTCTGTCCATCTACAACTACAAAAAAAAAAAAAAAAAAAAAAAAAAAAAAAAAAAAGAAAAGAAAAAGAAAGAAGTATATGTTGTGATTTTTAAGTCACTAAGTCTAAGTTTTGGGGTAACTGGTTACTTGGCAATGGATAATGGAAAACTAACACAGAGTGATGTGGCAAATATTTCATTCTATGCAAGCTGTATGATTTCTGTGGCAGTCATTCAACACTACTACTGCAGCACAAAAGCTGCCAGAGAAAATACACAAATGAATTAATATGACTGTGTTCAAATAAAACTTTATTGATGGTGAACACTGACATTTGAATTTCACACAATTTTCACATCATGAAATACTATTTTTCTTTTGATTTTTTTTTCCAATCATTTAAGAATATAAAAATCATTCTTAGCTCAGAGGATACAACTACAAAAACAAGATAACCCCCAGACAGACAACAGAATGAATCTGGCCTGCAGGCTATAGTATGCTGACCACTGACCTAGACAGTACTAACTAGAGCTCTTTTTAATGCTATTTTGATCACCCATCAGTCTTAGAAGTGGATTGGTCCCAGGACTCTCATGGGCACCAAAATCTGAGGATGCTCAAGCTCCTATATAAAATGACAGTATTTGCATATAACCTGTGCCTGCCTTCTGTACATTTTAAATCACCTCTGGGTTACTTATAATATCTAATACAATGTCAATGCTATGAAGACAGTTGTTACACTGTACTGTTTAGGGAAAGACAAGAAAAAAAGTCTGTACACATTCTATACTGGCACCTCTACAGTAGGCCTAAGCACATGGTAGGAGCACATGACTTGAGATGGACAATGCTCAAACAATGAATGCCAGTGACAGACTAAGAGCTGTGAAGGGGCAGGAAGCCACAGCAGGGTAGGCCCACACATCCCTCCATCTGCGTGGATTCAGCACAGCACTTGATGTGCAGCAAGTCCCCTTTACTATGTGGATCCTTCCCACACACCAGCAGCACATCCCCAGAAGGTCTACCCAGAAAGGCAATAAGAACCAGCAGGATACCCGAGTAAGTAACAAACTCCACACAGCTAGACTGATCCACAGTGGACAGGCTTCCTTGAAAACGCCTCCCGCAGGGCCACGCGACCCAGGGAGTCCCCCAGAGGAAAAGATCCTAACTGCAGGGAGAATGCTGGACTCTCATTCTAAGTTCTTACTATATTTTGAGATTTTGTATATCAGTGAAACGTTTTTATTTTGATTTTAGGCCACCTGTATACAACAATGGCAAGCAGTTAACATGGATAATACATTATTTTAAAGCATCTCAAATAAAAGACACAGGAAGTATGCAGAGTTCAGGGAAAATGATAATTAAAGAATGAAAGAATTCAATAACGAGAAAAAGTCTTAGCTAATCAAGACATCTGAAGACAAGGTAATGATACGTTTATCTAAATGATACATTTTTTAACAAGACTATGAAAGAGTTTATGCCAGGAAAGATAATCAGAATGATTATCTTGAAAGGAAAAGGTAGTGTAGGGTAATTCAGATGCTACACTGTTTGTATATTCCAGTCACACACACAAAAAAATCCCCCATAGGATCACAGGTTAACCACCAAGCGTTAAGCAAAATTATTAACATGATAAAGCAGATAATTAACTGTTTAAAAGGAAGAAATTCTATTTAAATGTTTGAAAAATCTACTTGCTCTTAAAGGTTTCAGACAATCTGATTCAGACTTTCTTTCTCTTCTCCAAACCAGAATGCCAACCAGTTGATATAAAGGGAATAAAAGCAATCTAAATTCTAACATCACTTGGTTCAGAATATTACTGCCACCATGAGCAGTATACTCCTCTCTAGGCCTACAGTGGAAAGGAAGATCATAAAAAGAAGCTGTGCTCGCACGTGGAATCAGAAAGATGGGAACTGGTCAGAGGAGCCTCTATTTAATGTTCTCACGATAAGGTCACCCTTTGCACCTGTACCCTGGTATGACTGAATGGCGTACGAATTTCAGGTCAATGGCCAAGGTTTTCTGTCATTTTGAGTATTTTCAAATGGCCCAAAATTCATTTAACAAAATTGTATTTTCATTTTTCATAAGAGGTTTTAACTCATATTTTTTAAAAAAGTATTTTTGCTCGCTTAACTTTGGTGTTAAGTAATTTGTAATACTGCTAAGTTATTTACATCCTAGCCTATTCTGGAAAAGGCACGTCTTAATTTTGAAAAATAGTCTCATTAAAGTTCAACTGATAAACAATAATACAAATCCCCACACACAGTGTACTGTTTGAAAAGCTCTGACCTATGTCAGTTCCCAGGCAACCTCTCTTCTTCCTGTCACTCCAGGCTGTATTCTGTATTGCCTAGTTTCCTTCACTGAGCATAACTGAGATTCATCAATAGTGTGTGTTAACAGGTCACACATTTTGATTGCTAAGGAGTACACTCCATTTGTATGGATACACCACAACTTGTTTATTACTTGTGTACTTGCTGCAGACCTTTGGCTTATTTCTACTTTTTGGTCATTACAAATAAAGTTACTGTAAACATCTACATACAAGTTTCTGTATGGACATTTTGTACCAAAGGATAATTTCCTTGGGTAATCACTCAGTAGTTGAATGGACAGATCACATGGTAGGTTGTGTTTCACTTCAAGAAACTGCCTGTTTTCTGAAGTCTCTTGCAGTGTGTGACAGTCCCAGTTCCTCCCCAGCTACCCCAGCACCAGGTGTGGCCAGTCTCTCCTCTAACTCCTGCGTGTGTGGTGGCATTCCACTGCAGTTTTGACTCACATTTCCCTAGAGACTGATGCTGATCACCTTCTCCTGTGCTTATTTGTCACACACAGATCATCTCTGGTGAAATGTCTTCTCAAAGCCTTTGCCTATTTTATATAATAAAGAGGTTGTTTGTTCCTTGAGTTTTCAGATTTCTTTCTATATTCTGGATAGCAGTCCTTTACCACATGTATGACTTAAATTTTTATCCTACTAAGTGGCTTATCTTTTCATTCTCTTAATAGTTTTGAAGAGAAGTATTTAATTCTGATGAAGTTATCAGTGTATCTTTTATGGACTATCTTTTTGTGTCACACCAAAGCAATTTTCACTTAATCCAGCATCACAGAGATTTTTTTCCTTTATGTTTTCCTTCAGAAACTTTGCAATTGTAGGTCTTACATTTAGATCTATGATCTATTTGGAGCCAATTTTTTTATATGGTATGAAGTATTGATTGAGGTTCATTCTTTTCCACTGGTACGGGTAGCCAATGGGTCTAGCACCATTTGTTGAAAGACTATTTTTCCTGATGAAGTGACTATGCACCTCTGTCAAAAATCAGTTGCCTGTATATGGGTGTTTCTATTCCTGGACCTTCTGCTATGTTCCATTTATCATCTGTCTCTCCTGATACCAACATCATAGTGTCTTAGTTACTGTAGCTTATGCTAAGCCTTGAAATCAATTTTGTTCTGTTTCTTCAAAGGTGATTTGGCTATTCTACGTCCTCTATTTCAATGTGAATATTTAGAATCAGGCTGTCAATATCTTTTAAAAATAAAAAAAGGGTCTGGGGTCATAGCTCAGTGGTAGAGCACTTGCCTAGCATGTGTGAAGCGCTGGGTTCTATCCTCAGCACCACATAAAAATAAATAAATAAAATAAAGGTACTGTGTCCATCTGTAACTAAAAATATTAAAAATTAAAAAAATAAAAAAGGACTGTTGGTCCTATGATTGTACTGAATCTACAGGTCAATTTGGAGAAAAATTTTACCTTTACTGAGTAGTTCCCTCATTGTATTTATCAGTGCTTGACTGGGTACTTCTGTGAGTCTCCAGACTTCCCTCTGGGCAGCTCTCTCTTCTGAGACACTCTGGCACCTGCAAACGCCAGCTGAACTCTCAGTTCCATCTCAGTTCCCCCAGGGTCGCCCTACCTGTCTTGCAGACTGGGAACTCTCTTAAGGAGTTAACTAGGGCAATCACAGGGCTCACCTCATTCATTTCCCATCTTTCAGGGGTCACTGTCCTTCACTGCCAGACACCCACGTCCTCAAAACTGATGTTTCACTTATTTTGCCTATTGTGAAAATTGTTTCAGGCAAGGAAGATAAAGGGGTCCCTGTTATTCCATCTTCATTGGAAGTGGAATCTCAATTTTTAATTTTTAGTGTCAAATCTGATTACAATATTATAAAATTCAAGTAAAAACAGGCCATAAACACAACTAGTAATTAGTGTAATGTTTATCTTGTTCACTCATTTGTTCATTATCCTGTTTAATTCCACAAATACTTATTTGAATTCCATACATAAGTAATGAGGATGAAAGTCAGACATGCCCCTTGCTCTCACTGTACTTTACATGCAGTGGGACAGACACACACTAATCCAACAACTGCAAACAAAAATACAATTGCAATATCTGCTAAGAATGAACACAACGGAATGATGTTATGAGAACCTGTAAGAGGGCACTTCTATGGTATTCTTTCTACTGAGCCTATATCCATGAGCTGAAAAAATGTCATCATTGTTTCTTTACATTAAAGTCACAGAAATTACATTATATATACAGTGGAAAATAGATCCATTGACCCACTAAGTCTCAATTTTTAATTCTGCAAATATTTCAATGAAATTGGCAAAGATGGATTAAAATAGGTTGGAAATACAATCTAGACCTTATATATTATTATATTAGTATTATATGACATAATTCCATGCTACATGCTATATATCATATAATCATATTATGAATTATACACTATACACTATTATGAATTATACACTATATTTAAGTCTTCATAGGTATTCCACATCTGAGACTATAAGACAATATACAATAGTATGATATACCTAGAGGTATAAGACAATATGCTAAATAATCTGAAGTACATAAAAATCATGACGTTATCCATCTGAGACTTAAGATCTAACCCAGCACATAAAATATAAAGAAATAAGAAGGCTACATATCTATATCCTTATATTGAATATAAACAAAAATTTACCACTTAAACATCATTTTGTCTATTCCTGGTTAAAAAATGTTTTTCATTAGCCTAACTGCAGAAATTTGATAAGCTTCTTTGAGAAAATAATAAATGTGTTTTATATTAAATCTTACCTAGATATCTCAGCTTGGGAATTTTTTTCTCCATCCACAGTGAAAGGAGATGCTCCAGTTAGTAATTCATACATTAGAACACCTAAACTCCACCAGTCAACTGCCTATAAAACAAAAATTTTTATGGAATTATCAACTACAATATATTTCATAAGAAAAAATAAAGCTATATATCTGAAAAATTTTTTTAACAAAAAGATTTTGTACATAACTTTCTGTGCAAGGATTGTTAAGTATGCATGTGCAAGAAAGACAGAGAACAAATACTCAGGTATACTAAACACAGAAAGTGTTTTAGTTATTTCCTAAGCTAGTTACAGTTTTACCTTAACTAATGAAAAAATTTAATCTGAAATGTTTTTAAAATTTTAAGAAGGTAAAATATTTGAATTTATTATAGGGAAAAAGCACCAATCTGCATTTTTATTAAGCATTCAGCTCCAAAGGGCCACAAGAAATTCCTTAGAATAGAGGAGAAAAAAATTTTTAAACTCATCCAATGGTGTTATTTTTTTCATGACCTCCTAAATCAAATTTTCTTAGAACCTATCACATAAATCTGAGAGTCTTCACCGATAGGAAGATTTAAAATAATAAAAAATAAAATGTATTCTAACGTGGAAACCTATTTATGAATGTATTTACCTAAATTGAGAGCACAGTGAATTATACATGGCTTAAAAATTTTCGATAAATTGAAAATTAGTTCTTTCATAATTAGGCATATCAAACTTCCAATAATTGTTGAATATATGAGCTCACACCAATGTGAGACACTAACTGGATGTCGAAGTTTCCAGGTCAGTTTCAGAGAGGTGACACAAAGTTTATAAGCCTAGAGTAACTTCTAAAGAAAATATAGAATACTGACATAAAATAGGATGGGGCAGCTGAAATCATGATTTACTAAATGCTCCTTCTCTATACCTGTCAAGGTGATGAGCATATCTACTAAATAGCTGTACTCTGGACCTTAAGTATGTAGAAATTCTAAAAGTAATATAAGATTTTCTTGTGTGAAAATTAGCTCCATTAGGTCTTAGGCAATAATTTTCATTTTTAATTTCTACCAAATTCCCCCAATAGCTTCCAAGAATACCATGAAGCAAGACACTGCACCAATGAACTCCACACACTCTCTCTCTCTCTTTCTATACACACACACACACACACACACACACACACACACATACACAAAGATATATATATAAAACGAAGGACCAAAAATAGAACATACCTTGTCATGTCCTGAATCTCCCCCTCTGACAATATCTGGTGCCATGTATTCAATAGTTCCACAAAAGGAATATGCTCTTTCAGTCTTGAATAAATAAACAAACAAAAAAGGGATGTGATTTCAAGCCAGCATGACAATATCCAAAGGAGAAAGATAATAATAATGTCGTGGCTGAGATTACTGCGGTATCTAAGCAGGGTTAGCCTCTGCCTGACAGGCCCTCTTCTCAGGACGGACCAACAGCCATACAGCATGAGACATGCATCACTTCTCAGACTTCTCATGCCAAACTCCACCATCATCCATCTGTGCATCCATGAACACATTCAACTCGTGCTTCTTCATTTTTTTTTTTTTTTTTTTTTGCGGGGGGGAGGAGAGACCTGTGGTCTATGCATATTTCAGGCACTGGTTTCCTTACTGTTCTTTCTTTAGGATTACAAACATTCCCAGTAAGATAACATGAAGCATGGAACTCTTTTATAGAGTGACAAGTTCCACACAGGTAAGACTAGAAAACACTAGGCAACTTGAAGGCAGAAAGACCAAATGCTAAGGAAGGGGATAGAGAACCTGAACGTGAAACTAGTAGGAAAAAAAATTCTTCTACCTCCTCATCTGGCACTGCTAATGGTATATGTATATTTACATGATGATGAACAAAACAGTCTCTAAAATAAAGATTGTCTCTTAAAGGTAGACAGGTAATTGTTTCACTTTTATAGAACTTTAAAAATTCAAAAGTGCTCATCGATCAGGCCTGAAAGTTAATTTTAATAACTTAAGTAATTTAAAAAATGATCAATGGACTCATCCCACCATAACAAACTAAATATTAATGCTGTTATACATGAATAAAAGGAAATAATATACAATCACATGATTATATCTGAAAAGTTTTACTCTTCTTCGACCAGCAAGGTTTCAGAAGCCCACATGGACAATGATGTGATACATTCACACACCCTGAAGAAAAATCTACCTCAAATCAATTTTGTGTAGGCTTCTTTGTGGTTTGCCACAGCAAACCAGAAATGACAATGCAGAGAGAGAATGATGTGTGCCATGTAATTCATGTCAACTATTCAACAACATGGTTCTTTTTTCCCTCCAAACTGGTTTATAAAAAGATGAGTTTTGAGGTATTGCTTTTCTAGATATTTATTTATATAGAAGACTGATGTTTTTAGTAAAGAAAAATTTCAATCCCATTTATAGATAGCTTCAAGTCACATTATTTTTAAAAGTATGCATATCTCCTGCTTAGTATGAGGCAGTGATTAAATTTTTTAAGATTAAAGACTCACAATAAAGTTACAAACTGTTTTGGTGCCGACACAGGGAGAGGCAAACAGACAAACAGAATTCAAGGAAGAGCCGAGAAACAGACTTAGAAGTGTGCCTGTGAAAGTGGTTATATGACAGAGCTGACTTCACAGCGCCAGAGAAAGGGTTAACTGCCTACTCAGTGAACACTTACGAAGAGACTGGGCTAGAAATATAAAAAATAAGATTCCCACCTTACTTTATACCCTGAACGTAAGACCTAGAAGTATAAAACTGCTAGAAGAAACTTCATAACATTGAATTTGGCAGATTTCTTGGATATGCTACCCAGAGCACAGTCCACAAAAGCAAAAATAGACAATTAAAAAATCAAAAGAAACAAAAGGAATGAAAAGGGAACCTAAAGAATGGGAGAAAGTATTTCTAAGTTTATATATATATATATATATATGAGATAAAGAGTAATACCCAGGATGAATAAAGGACTCCTAAAAACAACAAAAATAATCTGATTAAAAAATAAGCAAAGAGTTGAATAGGCATTTCTCCTAAGACAATGTACGAATGGCTAACAGAGTATGAAAAAATGTTCAACTTCACTAATCATTAGAGACACACGAATCAAAATCACGAGATATTAGGATGACCATTGTGACAAAAGAGCAAGTGTGGGCAAGGAAATGAAAAACCCAGAACCCTCGTGCATGTTGATGGGAAATCAAAATAGTGTGACTGCTATGGAAAACAGCAGGAGGTTCCTCAAAAAATTAAAAAAAGTTTGCCATATGACCATCGATCCCACTTTTGGGTATATATCCAAAGGAATTCAAAGCAGGATCTTGAAGAGACATTTGAAGACCCATATTTACTACGGCATTGTTTACAGCAACCCAAATGCCTACTAACAGATGAATAAATAAACAAAATGTGGTATATAAGTACCATGGAATATTATTTAGGCTCAATAAAGGAAGTCCTGTCACATGCTACAAGATGGATTAACCCTGACGACATTATCCTGAGTGAAATAAGTCAGTCAAAAAAGGTAACTACTGCATGATTCCACTTACAGGAGGTACCAAAACCAAATCAAACCAGATGCACAGAAACAGAAAGTAAGGACGGTGGCTGCCAAGGGCTGGGGAGAGGAAGAAGGGAGTTGTGTTCTGTGGGCACACAGTTTCAGTTGTGCAAAAGCAAACAGTTTTACAAATAATGCACAAAGCAGACAGCATTAATACTATGAAAAAATAACAAACCTGTAATAGAGAAAAACACAGAAACGAACTGAGGTATACCTCAGTAGGAAAATGGATAAACAAACTGGGTAACTCCTGTAAAAGAATATTATATAGCACTAAAATAAATAAACTGTTTCAACTTGGATAAATTTCAAAAATAAGTCAAACAAAAATAACTTGCAATAGGATATACCATTTTTTTCATATACAATATGCTGTTTTAAAATTTTTTCTAATTAGTTTTACATGACAGTAGACCACACTTCACATCATACATAAATGGAATACAACTTCTCATTCTTCTGGTTGTACACGATGTAGAATCACAACAGTTGTATAATCATATATGCAACTAGGGTCATAATGTCCAATTCATTCTACTATCCTTCCTACCCCCAGGACCCCTTCCTCTCCCTTCACTCCCCTCTGCCTAATCCAAAGTACTCTATTCTTCCCCGGCCCCCTGCCTATTGTGAATTAGCATTTTCATATCTGAGAAAACATTCGGCCTTTGGTTTTTTGGGATTGGCTTATTTTGCTTAGCATGATATTCACGTGTTTTTAAAACAATATAATATATATTATTTATGGATCCATACGCATGAAGGTAAACAAGATTAAGTTCAACCTACCACTCACTCTTCATCTGCACCTCTGCAGAAAACATACAATTAGATTGCCCAACGTCACTGTAAATTCACCATGGTGAACTTCAAGTGGGTCTTCAATGCTGAGCGGCAGAAACACTTGTTTCCTGAACCCATTAGTTTGCATCTTCTCTTTTGTCAAACTTCCAATGTCTCCATCTCCTTCCTTCCTCTCCGAGTAACAGAAGCAATCACCAGAAGTCCTTCACACTCGGCCTTCACTCACGACTCCCCACTGGCTTCCTGTTGTGCAGAGAAGCCACAGTCCCTGCTATGGTCTTCAATGCCCGTATGCTCTGCTCATGTGATCACCTCTAAGTCCTTATTCCCTACTACTCTCACTCTCACTCTGCATACCCACAATGGCCTCCTTGTTGTTCCTGGAACATTCCAGGCAAGATCCCACCTCGGGGCCTCAACACTGGCTGATTCTCCTACCTAGAAATCCCTCTCCTAAGGTGCCACCTGGCTCACCCTCTCACTTCCTTCATGCCCTTACTCAACTGTCACCTTCTTGATAAGGCACTTCTTAACCACTTGATTTCAAAGTGCAACCTCCTGTGTCTCCTGGCAACTTTTTACTTAAAATACTACATACATGTTTTACTTCCTTGCTCATTACTGTGTATTTTTTGTCAGTTCCGCTCATTAGATCCCAACACCGTCCAGAACAGTGCCTGGATCCCAGCAGACATTCAGTCAATCTCCCCACTTAGCTCCCCACTGATCAGTGGGGAAAACTGCAAAGTGTTTATAACTGAAAATGTGAATAGTGAGTACACAGATTCGGTTGTACACTTTTTTATTCTTTTCTTTTGTATGGCACTGGGGACTTAAACCAGGGGTCACTGAATTATGTCTCCAGTCTGTTTTTTAATTTTTTTTTTTTTTTTTTTTGAGACAGGGTCTTGTGCTAAGGTTCCAAGGCTAACCTCAAACTTGTGATCCTTCTGCCGTGGTCTCTGGAGTCACTGGGATTATAGGCATGTGCACTGCACTCAGCTATACTATGTTTTATTTTATTATACTTTACATATTTTATAATATAAAATTTTAAATTAAAAATTATAATATAAAAATGTAAACATTTATTAATCGTACTTACATAATAATATTATTCTAGGTTATCTTCTATTAAATTCTCCCAGGGCTAGATAGTCCCTGACACTTAGCACTGTTTTAAATCATTTTCCTTTTTTAGAAAAGAAAAAAATAATCCGACACACACCAGCCCTTGATGCGAGGGACCAATGGGCCCTCTAGTGGAGACTGGCAGCAACACAGCCGGGAGCCCCTTCTTCCCAGGCAGGCCCCACTGCTGGCCAGCCCCAAGGCAGCACTCTCCCTGGGGAGCCTGTTAGGCTAGTATTCATCAGGATAAAAACCAAAAAAATAAAAAATAAAAAAAAAACCATGATGCTACACATAGTTTTCAAGTAAATAAAACATTTAGCATTATTTAAATGAATGGGTATATAATACTGAGAAGTTTCCATGAAAATAATCCCAATTCACAAATTGTTTGCTCTGTGATGATCGACATTGAATGTGCTTT
Organism: Sciurus vulgaris; assembly: GCF_902686455.1. Taxonomy (NCBI): domain Eukaryota; kingdom Metazoa; phylum Chordata; class Mammalia; order Rodentia; family Sciuridae; genus Sciurus; species Sciurus vulgaris. The sequence continues at coordinate 14,821,913 of NC_136462.1, read as the reverse complement.
AAAAATGGTATTATGAAGGGACCTTACCAGAACCAAGTTTCTGCCAGAAGGAAAGCTACAAAGAGATCTGTGAAGTGACTTCAACCCCCACACCAGTCCTGTGGAGGGGAAAAGGTCTGCTGGTCTTTGGGGGGAGAAACCTCACAAACAATGGTTGAGGATAATGTGCTAGTGGCTAAATATTTTGTGATATTGTTTTGAGTTGAAGAAAAATTGGGGCCATAGGAAAATATTTTGGTTTCTAAGTCCCCTACTTTCCCAGTGCCTTCAAGTCAATGTTTACCTTAGAATATCTAAAATTTTGCTAGAGCCACTGATCTTGGTAAGTGCCTGGTAGGGCTTATTAACAGAGACCTAATAGGTTTTCAGGAACATATGAGAGAGAAGGGGGCAAAAAAGGACTACGTATCACTACGTCATCAGGAAAGAGGAGGCGACCACGGGCTGCCTCAGAGAAGGGGTGCCTCACTCCAGTGCAGGCTTTCTGAATCCTGACTCTGACCTGGGTGTCTTGAGACACATACATCATGAGAGCAGAAAGCCAGCAAACAGCATCATTAACTAGGCAGTTATTAGAGAAACATGTGCTTTAAAACTTTCCTATAAACAAGAAAATACAGGAATAATTATTTAAGATTCTCCACTGTATATTTTGATTTGTTCAAAGTAATCTGAAATCTTACTAGTATTTCTTACAAGCAGAAATTGATATTTATATGGTATTTTACATTTTAAAAAGTACTTTCATGAGAATTAATTATAATGGTATAACAATCCTATAAATCAGATCAGTATATTTTAAGTATTATTTTACAGATGAAGAAATTAGGACTCAGGGGTTAATAACCAAGTGACTTGTCCAATGTCAGTGCTAGGAGAAGGGAACAGAAAAAGACCCCTTGACATTACTATGTGTGTGTGTCCACTAAATGCCCCTTATGTAGTCAAAGAATTCATCAATAAGTAACGGTATCTAGATTGAGCAAAGATTATTTATTTTTCTCTTTCTAGAAAGAGAATATAGTCATAAATCCATAGATCATTTTCAGGTAAGTGTAAGTTCTAGGGAAATGGGTTATAATTATTTAGCTACCCTGGTTTTAAATGCAAGGGACACCAAGAAACTAATTGGAGTTTTGTTTATCTACTTGGAGATTTATGTTAATGACCATTACAAAAATTTTCAAATATTCAATGCTAAATTATGAAAACACAGAATGTATATATCATTTTCAAATATAGAGTAATAACATGTGAATGCCTCATTTGTGACATTATTTTATTATTTTATTATAAATAAGGCACAATTTTTCCAAAGCTATCCTCATCCTTTTTTTTTAAATTACATTTTAAGTCTTCAATGATAGAATCAGATATCCAATACAAGGCAGGTAGTCTGCCTAACAGCAAGAACTCAACAATGTTTGGTAAACTGTACTATCAAAAAAAAAAAAAAAAAAAAAAAAAAATCTTGGGCTTGGGTACAGCTCAGTGGTAGAGTGCTTGCCTAGCATGCATAAGGTCCTGGGTACGAATCCCAGTACCTCCCAATATTTAAAAGTGATTTCTTTTATTCTTAGAATCTCAAAAGATTTATCAAGTTTTATGATCAAGAAAAGAACATACCAGTAATAGTATCGAATTATACAAAGTGTGTATTGTTATTATATGAAAGATGTTAAGACTTCTAAAATAAATTTACTATATCTTGTACATAATATAGGTTAGCAAAGTATTATCTAGAAATAGTTATAAGAATATTTGACAGACACCTCTAGAATACAGGCTCACAAGAGCAAGGAATCTGTTATGTTCACCAAGGGTCCACAATAGTACTGGGCACACAGCAATATCCATAAAAATCTTCCAAATTATTAAAACAATGAGTACATAGAGATGATTATTGTACCATGTGCTGAAACATCAGACACACAAAAAGTAAATTCCTAAAAATGAGGAAAACAAATACATTCTCCAGAACAAATGAGGTCAGAATTCAAGCTCTCCAAAACTGGGATACACTGGAGAAGCCGAACCAAGCTGGGAAGCACAGCTCAGTGGGGTTGCTGAGTGAGGAGCCTGAGGAGCCCCTGCATACCCAAGAGGCTGCCTGGGGCCTGGGCCCAGAACAGAGGTCAGGGTCGGCCATAGTACTTGGAATCAGCAGCACGTAGGCAGAGAGGCAGCCAAACAAGGGGAGAGCAGCCAGGACTGAGCTGTGAGAGAGAGTCCAGTAGAGGAGGAAGAGCCTGGAAAAGACAGTGAGAGATGAACTCAGGGCCTTGTTGCCTCTCAGGGTTGAGGCGAAAGACAATCTCCAGTTCAACACTACGAGGCAATCAAGAAAGATGAGGAACAAAAATACTAAAATGGAGTCAACAGCAGAACTGGCCAGAACAATTTCAGTCAAGTGGGAGGGGCTGCAAGCCAAACTGGAGTGGATTAAGGGGTGATGACGTGTTAGTGGAGACGGTGGACAAATACTGACAGGAGAACAACAGGACGGTAGCTAGGAGGGATTCTGAGATTCACTTTTTCTTTTTCTTTCAGTCCATTCATCCATCCATCTCTCCACTTATTAAAGTGTTTAAGACAGTGGAAGTGGCAGGAAAGAAAGAACCCAAATGGAAGAGATGGAGAAGGCACTTAGAGGGAGACGCCGAAGTTGGAAACCCAGGAGGGACTGATATTTGAAACCAGAAAGGAATGTTAGCTAATCAAAACAGAAATGGTTTCATGGGCATGTGTAAAGGTAGAAAGGATCCAAGCAGGGAGAACTGCCCACCAGGTGCTGGGGGATCCAGAAGCAAAGGGCGATGAGATCAAGTTTTGGGGAACTTGGAAAAGGACAATTCCTACCTGATCACTGATAGTTAAAGCTGAAGTCTCATATGACACTGTGTCCTCTAGGCTTAGGAGAATGAGCTGGGAGTCTAAACTTTGAGCAGCCAGACACTTCATAGTTACATAAAACAGAGCTAAGTTGTATTCAGAGAAGTGAACCTACCAGTTACTTCTCTGTCAGTTTGAACCTCAATAGTTCACTTTTGCCCCCAAAGAATTAAGTGCTTAAAGATTATGGATTCTGTTTGGAACCTCCTTCATTCCTTTGAGAGGTGGCTGTTGACATGACCAGCAGAAAACATATTCTTCTCTTTTGAAGAATGACCTGGCTGCTTTAGTCACATAGGATTTCTGACTAACTGTATTACTGTAGTGAGACCTAACAACTTTGATCAGGTTTTTTTTGTTGTTGTTTGTTTGTTTGTTTGTTTAGTCTTGTTTTGGGTTCTAACATTTTGGTATTCCCTAGGGCTCAGGTCTGTTTTTCAGTGATCAGCCACACAGGTCTATAAATACTGATTCTTTTCATTGTTGTATTATCAGAATCTGGCCTAACATCCAACACATAGAAGGCCCTCAACAAATATCGATGGATTCAATGAGCAAATGAATAAATGGTTCCAGGGAGAGAAAAAAGTGACTACCCAGTGTCCTGGTGCAGAGGGAATATTATATGCGTCATGCCAAGGACCATTTTGACAGGCACTGGAGCTGTAGATTGCTTCTGGAAATAAGGTTTGAAAACCCATACCACTACAGAAGTGGCCAGTTATTATGGAATATAAATGTAAACTATGAACAAATTGTGACATCATCACAAACATGCGTCTGTGGCACAGTCTGGGCTTGTCAAGTCGCACAGGCTTTCCTGTAGTCCTGGTGGGGCTCATTCACTTTTTTTTTTTTTTTTTTGTAGTTCTGGGGATTGAACCCAAGGCCTTGTGCATGCAAGGCAAATATTCTACCAACTGAGCAATACCCCAGCCCTGATTCACTTTTAAAATCTCCAACTGATGGAACCTGTAATTTTTTGTTCTTGGTTTCTCAGACAGGAATCTTCTGTACCCCATCTGGGAAGCCACTGTACTCATGGACAAGTTGTGGAAAAAGCCCTGGGCACTGCTGTGTGTGTGTGTGTGTGTGTGTGTGTGTGTGACTTGTCGCTTCCTCCACTGTTTTTCTTAAGGTGTCTTCACCTTAGGTAGACACCATGTCCCTGGACCCAGAGTCTGTCTGTTTGAACTTTTCAGTATTCTCTCGATGAGGAAGTAAGTGGGGGCAGAGATAGGATCCGGGGTTACCTGTTTCATGCAGACTTTCAATGAGTGCTCCTGGGCCCTACGTTACCACCACCTCTAGTTTGAGGGATATCTGTGCCTCTAATTCCTGAGCATTTCTGGGGAGTCGGAAGTACCCAGGAGCAGGCTCTTATACCTCTCACCTTACTGGCTTAATTCAGCTGTTCTGCAGATGTACCAAAATATGGTTGCTAATATGTCCTTTCCCTTCTGAGTATACACCTACCTTATGCTTATGCTTTAGTAGAGTTTATTGAGGAAGCAAATGTGTAATCCAGTACATGTTATGAGGCTGCAACTGAAATTTTTACAAGAGAGTAAAAATGTTCTAAAACTCAAACTTGACAGTAAATTCCTCAAAATTTATCTAATTTATAGCTATGATTTTCTATCAAAGATAATTTATTGTTATTACCACATGAAGGCAGAGATCATCTGCATTTTATGTATCACTATATTGCATAATACAGTAGAGATGATCAATAAATATTAACTGAATAAATATAGATGATTCAAAATTAGGGTCTTGAGTTTTTATGATTTCACCACTTATTTCACTCACAGTTGCCTTGACAATATTTCAAAAAGCAATCAGAAATATATAATACAGATTTATTATCCTTCATCTAAAATTTTGGGAGGAAATTTATGCACATACATATGTATTTATGATAACTTGAGAAATTCATTTATGTTTACCCTATACAGCCTGAAGGTAATCACTCACAATGTTTTAATAATTTGTTGCATGAAACAAAGTTTGTGTACATCACAATTCAGAAGCCAAGGTGTGGCCTTTTGGCCATCTGTGATTGTCTGGTATCCCCATCATTCCCAGGAATTTTCATGTGACCAATGATCATTTTCTTATACTTATTTACACATAAGTGCCTAATAGTAAAAAATATGGCATGACCTTAATACTGTGAAAAACCACGTGTTCAGGGTTACTGAGCAGCAACAGCAGTGTCACTAGAACCTGTGTCGTCCACTAAGCAGTGGTGGCTTCAGTTTCTACCTGCAATGCTGGGTTTTGATGAAAAGATTACTGAGGACTTTATTTTATTTCTTGGTGAGAAGAAACATCAGAAACAGGAAGCAGGTTATCTAGGGAAGAGGATGCATTCTAAGATGTCTCTGCAGGGTCACCCGCCTCCCTGGCAGTGATGTGTCTTAGAAGTCTCCCTGGTTTTCTTGTTCTGTGAACACATACTGCTCTAGTCCCTCAGTAAGACCACTGCGCATTCTCCCCGTTCTCTCCATGTCCCTTTTTCTGCAGTGGTAACACTGTCTCCACTGTCACTATGACATGATCATCTTGATTCAGAACCATTTAAACGACTTTACATCTATCTGTCAATGAACAGTGAGGGCATCATTACTGACGCTGGTTGGGGCTCAGTGGTAGAGCGCTTGCCTACCACGTGTGAGGCCCTGGGTTCGATTCTCAGCACTGCATACAAATAAATAAAGAAAATAAAGGTCCATCAACAACTAAAAATTATATTTGAAAAACTGAAAAAAAAAAAAAAAAAAAACTTATTTGATATTTCTACCAGCCTACGAACAGGCTCTAAAGATACACTTTTTTTTTGGTCTGTGTACAGGCATTCAGACATCTATTTTCTTCTCACTTAACAGATGGAATCTTCAAAGTCACATCTTATTCAACATCACTGAATCCAGTTGCAGACCAGAAGCTGTGCCAGGCGTGCACACTGATGTCTGTAGTCACTGCGTTCTACTTGCTAGCAACAACACGTACAGCTCCTTCATGCTCAGCTCCTGCTGAGAACCTTCCACACTCACACTGCCGCTCACTGCTGCCAGCATGCTGTTTAAGAAAATGTTTTTATATTTATTCTTTAGTTACTTAAGGAATCTCTGGTCACATAGCTAAATTAATCAAGATACATTTAAGGAAAGGACTTGACATAAACATTATTTGTGATAAGTAGTTCGGCAGCAGGATGAACACAGAAGATTTTGCAGTCTTCATTCAGTCCAGCTTCCCTGCAATGAGCAGGAACTGCGGCACAAAACATGAAATCAATACAAAAAGAGGCCCCTAATGGTCTGTGGCTTTTTGCTGGCATAGCAGACCAGCAAGACCTTCCCTCCTTCAAACCTCAGTCCATCACACCACGTTTACACGATGTGTCCCTGCTTCAGTAGAAGGTCCTGGCACAGTTATTCTCTCCTGGGTATCCTTAATTCCTTTGGGGCTGTCTCATCAGCTGTAGCCAGTGACTTTCTGGGCAGTGACGCCCGAACAGTGACGTTTCCTCAGGCTTATAGACTTGTTGTAGTATCAGATTTTTCCCGGTGCTGACCTTGGCAAGCTTGTCCATGAATTTCTCTGATGCTTTGTGATGAGAAAAGATGCTTTATCACCACAAATCTTTAAAAATTTAATGCTGTGTCTCTTTTCAAATTTCTGCAACCAGCCTGTTGGAAGTTCACAGACAACTTCAGTTTTCAGTCCACTGGGATGGATCTCTGACTCACCACCAGCCTCCCATTAAAGGGCACACGTTCACTGCAATGCTAATGGATCCACTCAGTTAACACACAATTGAGATCATTTTTGCCTCTGTGCGGTGCTTTTCTATTTTTGTCAACTTCTTTTTGTCACTTAGAACAGAACTCAAACAGTTCATCCCTCCATTTCTTCAGGTGGTCATGCAGTGGCCACTGCAATCCTGTGTTCTTTGGTAAGACCTTTTGCTCTCACATTGCTATCTAGTTTCTCAGGCAGCTTGACTTCTGTGCTAGAGATAACAAATGTTTCCTCTTTTTCTTATCACCGTTACCCATACACATGTCTACAGCCCTTTTTGACATTTTCAATAATATCTTTATATCACAGAGCAGAGAATAAAAAAAAACACAGTGAATAATGAATGTAGTATGGATGGCATGTGGGGCACGAGGGGCACCTGCCCTTAGTGCGCGGGGCCTACACACGTGCCACATTATCCTCCGTGGGTGGTGGGCATATGTGAAAAGATATATCACCCCTGAAGAGGCTGAGACGGTCTCCTGTTCCTTAGGGACACTGAAGAACTACACTGTGTGCCTGGGTTCTGACTGTGACCCGTGACCTGTCACCAGAGGGCAAGAAGTTTTCACTTGTGGAATCATGTAGGTCCCCAAAAAGTTTTGGATTTTCAGATTAGGGATGCTCAGCCTGTTCCTAATTCAGGAGTCAAGAATGATGTATTATATAAAACAAAGTCCTTCATTACAAAATATTTATTATGATTTTGTACTCTGTGCAAATAATTTCCTGAATAGAAGCACAATCAGCATTCAAATTCACTTAGTTATCATGAATAATTAGTATTGTAAAAATAACATTTTTATTACAACTGCTATCAAATAATATTTAATACGAATGAATACGTATACATTAGCTACATTAGTTCATCCTGAGCAAAAACCAGCAAAATTATCAAAGAATGAAGTCCAGTACATCCTTCTCATTGTTGTCAATTGAATTCAAAGGGACATCACAGCATGTCCTGCTTGGTACGTTGTATATGCTTTGTTTTGTGATTCTTTATTGGCCACCATCTAAGCCATAATACTTCTAAAGGGTCAAAATGGTTAATATATTAGTTTTACTTTACATATTTCATGGGGAAAGGTACACATTGTTTTTCCTCAAACTGGAGAATTCTGATGCATTCATCACAGGTTTACAGCAATCTAACAGTAGTATGGTTCCACAGTAATTTTAAACTGAAAATCTTTATAGTCATTCCTTTGAGCAAAGCTGCATGGAAGTCCATAGTCCATAGGATAGGGTCCTATTAAATGTTTATTCTACAGCTAATAATCCTTGTTTACAGTTTGCTATTACTAACTTCAAATTAAAATATAATACTCACTTCATCAGCCACAAACTCCTTACTCAGACCAAAATCAGTCAGCACCACATGGCCATTAGAATCAAGTAGAATATTCTCAAGTTTAATGTCACGGTATATAATCCCCAACTGTAAAAACAAACAAACATGCATTTTAAAATAATTTCCAAAAAATTAGGACAGTCTTTTTATCAAATTAAAAAAAAAAAAAAAAAGGCATTTCCCTTTTCAGGATCCTGGGGCTCCTCCTGACTCTTGGTCAGGGCTATCTGCTGAGTTCCCTGGACCTGTGCAGCCAATCTTCATTCTCTCTGCAGTGAGGTTCTCCTCCTTTGGACCAGTTTCTTCAGGTCCTCCCTACTGACTGCAGATGATCCTCAGGTGCCTTCTTAGCTGCTCCTTGTCCATTACTTCCTAATGGCTTCAGAAGGCTTCCCCACTAACCAGACCCCTCACTGGTCCTTTCCTTCCTTTTTCATCCTATACCACCTATGCTTATATTGTACTTACCTATACGTGAATAATATTTTCTAGTCTAACTCAGTTTTTCACTTTTTGGTACAATTCCCAGTATCCAGCACAATGTCACATGTCAAACAGAGAGAATAACAGACTCTTAAACATAGAGGTTAAAGACCATAGGTTAATTTTAGTTTATCTTTAGTTCTAAATGTGCAAACAAAACAATTAAGTAACACTTATATAGTCATGCACTGCTTACTGACAGGGAGTTTCATTAGGAGGGCCTGGGAGTGTGTGAACCTTGCAGCATACTCACACAAGCCCAGGTGGTGGGGCCTACTCTACACCTAGACTTTATGACACAGCCTGCTGCTCCTAGGCCATGATGCACAAAACAAAACGCAAAATCAAAATAAGCTCAAGAGAAAATGATTGTATGGTAAACAAGAGATGTAGGAAGCTGAAGCCACTATAACACGGCATGCTGTTTCACAGAAAAGCCTTTTTTAAACAAGTAGGAGTACATTCTCAGTGGTCATTCATTATTGTTACCAAGGAGTTCAGTCCTCTAGTTAATTGTATGTTATACTTTCATACAACTGGCATGCCATGGCTTTGTTTCCACCTGCATCACTGAAGACACTTGAGTAATGAGGTGCATTATGACAGCTATGACGACACCAAGCGATAGGGACTTTTCAGCTCCACTAGGATCTTATGGAACCACTTTACGTATTGTCTGTTGTTGAAATGTTGTTATGTGGCACATCTCTCTGTTCTGTTTTGCATGTGAATTTTATAGTTTCAAGTATTACACATAAATATATCTACCTAAGGTACACAAGAGGTGTCTGATGTGCATGAATGCTCTATTTCATGTTTTCAGTTATGTCAGCCTCGATGAAATGTTTTTAAACTTAGAAATACTGCTTTCCTCAACAAAGTATATGAAAAAAAGCAGACTCTTCCTTAATAGCTCTCAAAATTGAAATCAAAATTACATAAAGAAAAATACTAGGCAATTTTCCTCCAGTTCTTCACTGTTTTACATGAAGGACAGGAAGGAAAACACCTGGAGTCTATATTGAGCAGATATTTCACATAGGCATTATTTGCATCTGACAAGTAGGTTTTTTTTTAAACAACTTTTTTGGAAAAGAGTTTTAGGAACAAATGATTTATTATTCTTTTTATTTTATCACTTTCAAGTAAACTCCCACTTTTGTCTCTTTCTGTGAAACCCATTATTAGTATCTACATAAAAATTAATTAATATTGTTGGTTTTGTGTTATATGAGTCTTTTAAGGTAGTAAAATAAAGATAAAATTAGCTGAGGTCTGATTTACTATATTATTTTATTCCATGTGAATTACATTTAGATCCAATATTCATTATGTTTCTATTTCCATGTTTCTTGCTACTGTTAAACAGTAAAATGAATGTTTGTGGATTTTCCCTTAATAAACAGAAGATGAACAGAATTAAAGTCCCACATAAATTGAAAACTGAATTTCCTAGCTTATTCAATGGGGCTTTGTGTTCTGTTTTTATGCTGGTATTTATGATAAATCTGCCATCATTTTTGTATCATTAAATATGATATCTAATCATAAATATCAAAGATCTTTGAATCCTATTCCTGGGTTTGATTTGTTTCTTGTACAAAAATGTGTTAACTACTTTAAATCACACACAAATAATAAGCAGAAAGCTCGTCACCATACTGAAAATTCTATCGAAGGAAGTACCCATGTCTGTCCAGCGACTTAGCTGGCCCCCACTCTCCGGCTCCTGCTGCCCCCTCCCAGGCTTCCACTTGTCTACTCATCTCATGATTACTGTTCTAGACCACCTTCTTCTGCCTGTCCTTCTTGGTTCTCTTCCTTTCCTGGACCCTGCCTTCTTACCTTAGGTCTTCCAGAATCTTCTCTCAGCCTCTCCTGTCTATTGCCTCCATCTTGCTGCCTGAATCTGCCTACCCCTTTAAAAACTTCCTCCTCCTTCCTCGCCTTTTCGCTTCAGTTCTCTCCTCCTTCCATGCTCTATAAGCAGTACTTCAGTCTCTGTCTGTCCTATGCGAGGGCAGGACCTGAATAGGACAAGACAAAGAAGAGTGGCTTCATGATGCCCCAGCACTGCCATAATTCAGTGGCTCAAGTCACACTGTCTTCTGGGGTCTCCACAGCCTCAGTAAAAATTACTTTCTAGATCTGAGGAAAAACACACAAGCCCCAGCTACATAATGACTATTTGCTTCTTACAGTAATGCTTCCTCATCATTAAAACAAAATTAAGTCAAAATTTCATGGATCAAGATGAATGGCATCTGTAATAACATAAAAAAGGTTCGAGTTGATTTGTCTAAGTTCAAACATGGTCATGGACACAGATTCGTTTCAGAGGATTTAGTAACAGTTCATGCTACATGTAGAAATGCAGGGCAGAAGTAGGAGAGTGGGCTTCAGGGACAAAACCACGGAAAAGACAGCGGTGTGAGACCGGGAGAGAGCTGATCCCCGACCCACGCAGGAAACACACCAACGAGACACAGGCGGAAATGCGATGGAGGAAGTCACAATGGAGGTAGTACAGATTATGACTTGTGGCTTCATTTCATAGGTCATTTTAAGAATTAAAAGCTTTATTCTAGTGATACTTATAATAAAACATTAAGATTTTTTTCACATGTTAAGTAAAGAAATCGTTCAGTTCTTCCCTCCTGATCTGCATCACAGCAACTACAATAGCAAAGGAGATTTTAGAAAGGAACTATGAGAAAGTGGTAATATTCTAGAAGTGTACTCTCAACCTCCACAACAGTGACATGTGAACACACTAGCTGCATCAGTACCTGTTCAAGGGGAAACTCCGGAGATGAAGCGTCTTACCTTATGCAGATGTTCCAGGGCAAGTACAATCTCTCCAACATAGATCTGCACCTCATGCTCTGTGAAACGCTCTCTTTGAGAAAGATGAGTAAAAAGTTCTCCACCATTTATATAATCTAAAAATGAAATATATTTTTTCTTTCTTTGACTTGTATTCATAAATAAAAGGAAGTATTTCCTTTTAATTACTTTGGATTAACCATAAGGCATTGATTTTAACAGACTGGTTTTTGTATGACTCTTAGTGTACAGTACACAGTTTCATTTAGAATATTTCTAAATTCATATAGTAATACAATTTTTATAAGATAGTAATTAAGTCAAATCAACTTTAAAAAGTATCACTATTAAAACTATTTCATAAAACATACATATTTCAATACATTTCCCAAATACAGCATATCAGAAACCTATTCCATCCCTGTACAACAGATATATAACTTACTCTGGAGTGCCAAACATCAGCCCTATGACAAACAAAGCAAAATACAAAACACAAACAAAATCCTAGCTTGTCAGCTGTGACAGTTGCCAGCCACTCTTTTTAAGACCTGTGCACAGAATCCCTACTTTCCAGAATTGTCTATGCACACTTTCAAAATGTGTATTAGGCAGCAGGTAGCCTTCCATTATTTCTTCCAGCCCCAGGGTAAAAGTAATACAACGTGGCTGACCCAAAGCAGCAGAACAGAAAATTCCATTTCCCTTTCAGCTTGCCCTACTTTTCCCAAGGGGAATAATGAAACAGAAAACAAAGTGCTTACAGTAAGAAATAAGTAAGGGGACTAATTTAGGAAACAAACTACACTGATAATTCGCTCTAATTAAGACATTTACTGAAAAACTGGTAAATGAATGTTTATTAGGTTAACAAGTAGAGATTAATGTTAGAAAGATACAAAGTCATACAGAATAATAAACCTGCAAAAAATTTTAAGCTATATTTTCATCAGACACTAACTGCTGCTACATTAACGTACATTTGTGTGTGAGAAACAAGTAACATCTAGAAAAGTCACAAATGCAGTATAAAGCATTTCTCCTGAAAAATCTGAAAAGCTTGTATCCCAAGTATATTCACTTATCAAGTTTACCACAGTTTGATAAAAGACAAAGAAAATTCTTCATGAACTCACAAATTTTTACTTTTATCTTATCCATTCCAGAAAGCAGATGCAACAGAATCACAGAATGCTAACTGCTAATTGTTTTGTAATACATTTTCAAAGCCCATGTCAGCTAAAAGCATTTCCCTTCTAAGGTGTCTGTATTTTGCCAAGGGGTTTTAATTATATCTGAACACAAAGCTAATTAATAAAAAGGTGTAAAAGAACATAGCATTCCTGTGAACTAACAATGAATTTTGTCTCCATTTACTTATTTACTTAAACCTAATACTGGTGTCAATGCATAAATGGTTTTCCTAGTCAGGCAAGGCACCCATCTACCCACTAACAAACTCCTACACAGTTGGAATGTTAATCATTTCATCTTCCGGGGCCACTCCAGCAGAGCTGATCACTTCCTCATAAGTGAAGACTTCCACCACTGCAATTAGGCTGCTGGGACACAGAAAGTGCTTTATATTCCATCTACTGGGAAAACTGAGAAAAAGTAACTATAAATGGAAAGAGACAGACCTATAACAACATCAAGTGACTTACTTTTAGAATAGATTAACCTTCTTCTTACTTTTAGAATAGATTAACCTTGGAGCCCAAGATAAAAACCTGAATTCATAAATTAAGTAATGTTGTTTTCTAGGTATGTGTTATATACTTTTACAAGGTGTCAGCAAACTCTACCCAGGGGGTCCAGGCTGTAACAGTGGCCAAGTGGATGCCAAGGCTGCCAAAGAGACTTAACAGCAGAAGCTATTATGGACATGGAGGGTCGTCAAGAGTAAGTGCTATAAGTAATGGCAGAAATGTGAGAAAAGCACTTGATACTCTGTCTTCATAATTCTGTGGTATATCTCATTATAGTTTTAATTTGCCAGTTTCCTAAATAATGTTACCTAGCATCTTTATATGTCTTATTGAATACTTCCATATCTTCTGTTGTAAAATATCTGCTCAAGTGGTTTTTCTCTCTGTGTGTGTGTGTGAGTGAGTGTCCTTGTGCCTATTTTGGTTTCTCTTTTCTTTGAGATATAGTTCATACACCATGAAATTCACCCACTTTCAGTGTAAAACTCAATGGTGTTTAATTTATTCAGAGCTGTGCAACTACTACCATAGTCAACTACAGAACATTTTTATTACCCACTACACCCCAGAAATTCTAATTCATCTGTCTTCTTTAGTTGTGCTCTTGATGCTATGTGTAAGAAATCATTTTCAAAACCAATGTCATAAAAATTTGCCCCCATGTTTTCTTCTAAGACTTTTATAGTTCTAATTCTTCTCTTTAATCTTTGATACATTTTGAGTTAACTTTTGTTTATGCTGGAAAGTATGGGTCCAATTTTCCAATTGCATGAAGCTATGCAGTTGTTTCAGCACCATTAGTTGAAAAGACCTTTCTTTCTTCTTTTGTCACTCTTGATGAAAAATCATTTAACTGTATAAGTGAGGATTTCTGAACTCATTTCACAGATCTATACTGATCTATATGTCTATTCTTACACCAGCGCCATGCTCTATTACTGCAGTTTTACAGTGAACTCTGAAATAGGAATGAAGTCTTCCAACTTCGTTCTCCCTTTTCAAAACATCTATAAACATATAGATGTTTTTGAGAAAGATTGTGTTAAATCTATAAATCGATATATGAAGTATTGCCATCCTAACAATAGTGTCTTTCAGTACATAAAGATGGGATGACTTTCCATTTATTTATTCTTTCAATCTTCCAACAATGTGTTGTTTTATAGTTTTGTTAAATTTATTCACAAGTGTTTTGTTCTTTTTGATTTTAAAGTAAATGGAAGTGTTTTCTTAATTTCATTTTCAGATTGTTCAATGCAAGTGTATAGAAACTCAATTTTTGCATGTTGATCTTATATGCACAATATAAATTTTCTTCCTTTCCTTCTGTGATCTTTTTTGTCTATGATGTTGAATGAAGTGATAAAAGGGAATATTCTTCCTTTAATTATTCTTTTAATGTTTGGTAACATTCACCAGTGAAGATGTTTGGGTCCTGGCTTTTCTTTGTATGTAGTTTTATTATAAGTAGTAGCAGTGGTAGTAACAGTAGCATAGTAGTCATAATAGTAATGATAATAACAACAGTTCAATATCTTTACTTGTCATAGGTCCACAGTTATATTTCTTCTTGAGTTCAAGTAGTTCATGTTCTTCTAGGAATTTCTTTATATAACATAATTTATCTAACATGAAACACTATGATAAAAACAAATTATCTGTATGTTGTTATACAGTTGTTCATAGTATTCTCTTACAATCCTCGTTAATTTTATAAGGTTTACAGGGATGTCCCCTCTTTCAAGATTTTACCAACTTAAACCTTTTTTCCTTTTTTGAGTAGGCAGTGTCTTCATTTTATCTCATCAAAATATTTTCTGATTAATTCCTTCTTTGGTACATTGCTTATTTAGTGATATGTTGTTTAAATTGCACATAACTGTGGATATTCCAAATTTCCTTTCTAATCCTATTATTTTATGGTGGAAGAATGTAACTCTTTATAATTTTAATCTTCTTGCATTTATTGACTTTTAAAAAATGGTCTGGTGTATGTTCTACCCTAGAGAATATCCCTATCCTAGAGAAAAATAAGTATTCTGCTGTTGTTATTTACCAAGTTATTCTATAGATGTCTGTTACATCTAAGTAGATTTTAGTATTAATCAACTCTTCTCTTTCCTTGTTGATCATTCTCTTACCTAACATTTTAATTCATGTAGTAAATTTTTACTGCATTTTCTTCAGTTATTTTCTTAGTGGCTGTACTATAACTTTCTATATAACATTAACTTAGAAACAGTATAAAATTTATACTAACTTAATTCCAGTGATATATTGGAAATTAATTCTATGTAGCTCTATTCTCTTCCTCCTCTTTGTTCTATTAATGTTAGACACAATGTACAACTACATCCATTGGCCTTCTTTTCTAGGGTTCCATATCCATGGATTTAACCAATTGCAAACAGAAAATATCCAGAAAAAAACTGTCTATATTGACCATGAGCAGACTTTATTTTTCTTGTTACCACTCCCTAAACAAAACAGTATAATGTAGCAATTATAATGTATTAGGTATTATAAGCAACCTAGAGATCACTTAAATTATAAAGGGATGTGTGCATAGTTCATATGCTAATAGAGTAATAGGGCTGCTCTTTTGAATGTGATTCTTGGCAAAATTACCTTTGCCTCCTTCCTTTGCTCTTTTGCAAATTGTTGCCCTTCCCTATTCCTTTTGAAAGAGTGTGCCCCTCTCTCTTTCGCCCTGCATTCTAAATTCTAAGATTAGGTAATTGCTAAATTGTCTATCTTTAGATTTACGGAAGCAAGAACATCTGGTGAACTTGGTAATGCCCCGCTATAGCATGGTGTTCAGTGCATCGACTAACACCCACCATATTAACTGCAGTGAAGTTTAACTTGCAGAAAGTCTCTTAATGTTAGACACAGTTCAACTATACACAGCTGGCCTGCTCTATCTGTGGATTCCACATCCACTGGTTCAACCAATAGCATACTGAAAATAGTAAGCAAAAATTTACTTATTTGTAAATTGCAGGAACTACCCCAAGAGGTTGAGGTCAAAGTAGTTTTGCACCCGAGTTCCCCAAGGTGAAGCTTGGAGGTTGACAGCTCCTCCATCTTCCAAGATGCTGGCCCTTGAATAAACCTGATTCCTTCAACTCATCTCCCACATATTGGCTTTTAAATGGTGAGCTGGTGGGACCTTATTCCAGTAACCAACCTACACCCTTTTATATAGGGACATGGACATCTTTTGTTCATGGACATCTTTTGCTCTAGTTTTCCTTTTTTTTTTTCTTTTTGCGGTGCTGGGGATTGAACCCGGGGCCTTTGCTTGCAAGGCAAGCACTCTACCCACTGAGCTATATCCCCAGCCCTCTAGTTTTCCTTTCTTAAAACAATTTTTTAAAATATATTTCAGTAGTTGATTAACCTTTATTTTATTCATTTATTTATATGCAGTGCTAAGAATTGAACCCAGTGCCTCACGTATGCTAGGCAAGCGCTCTACCACTGAGTCACAAATCCAGTCCTGATTTTCCTTTTTTGTTATTAATTTGAAGGCATTCTTATATATTTTAGATACAAATCCTTTTTGGGTATGTATATGGCAAATATTATCTCTGACTTTGCAACTTAAACATTTTAATTTTTTTTGTGTTCAGAGTGAAGTAGGGCTGGAATTTGCTTTTTTTCCACACTACCCAGTTATTTTACATACATATTTGGTTGTTCCAGGGCAATCTGAAGAAGAAATTTGTTTCACCTTTGAAACTGCTTTGGCACATATGTGAAAAACTGACTGACCACATAAATATGAGTCTATCCAGAATTTCGGTTATACTCTATTGATCCGTGTCATATCATACTATACTACTGTCTCAATTACTGCAACGTTGTAGTAGGTTTTGAAATCAGATTGTTTAATCAGATTGTTTAATTCCCTCTTTATTGTTTTATTATAGAGTCAGCTCTTCAATTTCTGTAGAAAGAAAAGGACTTGGGTTTTGATTTGGGCAATTTTACATTTATAGTTCCTTAGTGGGGGAACTGACCCCTTTAAGCAGCTTTCTGTTACTGTAACAAATACTTGAAATAAATGACTTACAAGGAGGAAAGGTTTATTTTGGTCCATGGTTTTAGAGGTTTTGGTTCATGGTCATTGAACCCTGTCACCTTTGGGCCTATGGTGGGGCAGCACATCATGGCAGGGAACATGCAATGGAGAACATTATTCACCCAGTGGTGGCCATAAAGTGAAAACAGAGGCAGAAGAGGGAATGGTAATAGTGAGGTAAGGTGTCCCAATACCGCACTTTAAGCACACACCCAATGATCTTAAACCTCCCACTAGGTCTCACCACTTCATGTTTTCACCACCTTCCACTAGCATTAGGCTGAGAACTAACCCTTTAACCCACGGGCTTTCGGGGATATTTAAATCCACACCACAGCACTAACATTTTAACAATATTGAATTTATCAACCACGAATATAGTAACTTTCTCCAATAAGCAGGTTTTCTTTAACTTCTCTCAGCAATGTATTCTAAAATAAAGTAAATTTATTCCTAAGTATTCTGTTTTTCAAAATATATACTATAAAGAATATTTGAAAAAAAAAGAATATTTGAAAAGTTTACATTCTAGTTATCTGATGTTAGATCAAAATATAATTGTACCTTTTTGGTTTTTATTTTGAAACAATTGTAAGTTTACAGAAAAGCTGTAAGTAAAGAACATAGAACTTTTTTCTTTTTAAATTTTATTTATTTATTTATTTTTTAGAACATTTTTCATGAACCATTTAAGTCCCTAACTTGGCAGCCCATTATTCACATATACTTGTTGAAGTTCTATTTCAAACCACAACACAATCATTACAAAGTAAGAAAATTAACATGAATATATCATTATCATCTGGGGCTGGGGTTGTGGCTCACTGATGGAGTGCTTGCCTAGCATATGTGAGGCGCTGGATTCGATCCTCAGCGCCACATAAAAATTTAATAATAAAATAAAGTTACTGTATCCGTTTACAACTAAAAAATATTTTTAAAAACATAGCATTATCATCTAATCCTCAGATCTAAACTCAAGTCTCTCAAGTTGTTCCCCAAATATCTTCATAGAAAATGGATCCAATTCAGAACCAAGCATTAACAACTATTTAGTTGACATATTTTGTTTAAATGGTAACAATTCCTTCATCTTTCCTTGACTTCCATAATCTTAACACTTCTGAAGACTCCTCACAATGTGAGTTTGTCTCCTGATGGCCACCACCATATTCAGGTGTGTAACTCTGGGAGGAAAATCATGAAAGTGACACTGTGTCCTTGTTGTGGCACATTCTATTATCAATGGCTTGACTGGGACCAATTGAGTAAGGTGTTGTCTTCTTGGTTCCTCTGCCATCCAGAGTACATATTTCACCTTGTGATTAAAAAGTAATCTGGGAGAGGCAGTTTGAAATTACATAATGGTTCCAAGCCTCGTCAAACATTCGGTTTATTTATTTATATCTGAGTGAATGCATGGTTTTCTATTTTATTCAAGTGGCTGAACTGTTCTACCATCACTCATTTTTATTCTGGGTATGTGCTTCTTACTGCTAAGGCATGGCACTGCTGTAATTTTGATGGAAACCTTATGGTATTTACATCCATGTACCCTGGGAGGAATTTTAACTCCAAACTCCATCTCCCTTGAGGTGAGGAGCTGCTGAGCCTTCCAGCTGTTGCTTTGTGTGGCTCCTGAGATTGTCCTCCCACACGTTCATGCAACTGCTAGGAGAAAATACCGACTCAACACTCCTAGTTCATTGGAACAGGTACTATCTTCCTTCACCAGACCCCAAAGCTCAAGAAATAAAATGTTGTAGGTTCCCCCTCCTCTACAACCTGCAACTACTCCATCCCCCTTACTCCAACTTCTGACTCTTCATCCAGGTAGGACTGCCATTTCAGGACTATATTTTTACTTCTTATTTTGCATATTCTTGGAGAGAAATATTTTCATCTTTAGAAAGGACGGTAATGCGGTCATTAAGAACACAGGTCTTTGATAGCAGGAAGTCCTAAAGGGTAGTCCTAGCTATACCCTTCATCAGTGGATGACTGAGCAAGTTACTTAATCTCTCTGAATCTAAATCCATACTTAAAAGAACCTTCCGAGAGTCTGTTCATTTCATCAATAGCTCTCTGAGCCTTTATTAAGTAAGTCACTCATTGAGGCACTGCATGTACAGCATTGAACAAACAGGTAAAATCTGAGTGAAGCTAGTGAAAAGACAGAATCATAAATAAACCAGACATCATTGGAAGGTCATGATTACGATGAAAAAATAACCCAGATAGAAGGTGGTAGGGAATACCAAGGTAGAGATGAGGAAGGATTCTAAATGAGAGTGGTCAGTACAGGCCTTACCAAGGTGACTTCTGAACAAATACTTTAGGCATATATATGAGCTAAGCAGATATTTTGGGGAAGAAGGTTCCAGGCAGAAGTTACCAACTAATGCAGAGACCCTGAGGAAGGAGCAGAACTGGTATATTCAAAGATCAGAGAGGAGGCCAGTATGGTTATAACAGAACAAAGGAGAGGAGGAGTCGAGGTCACAGAGATAACTGAATTAGGGCAGAGGGACAGGCTGGAAAGGGCCTGGCAGACCATTATTTGGTCTATTCTATATGCCATTATTGCATGACATGCTGTAATCAATGTGAATACAGGGGCCCTGGCCACTGTCAGGATTTCATCACCTACTCTGAATGAAATGGGAGTCTTTGGAAGGTTCTGGAGAGAGAGGAGATTGATGTGACTCGACTCCTTTTTTTTTTTACATGACTCCTAATGGGATCAATGGCTGTGGCTGCTGAGTTGAGAACCGTAAGGGTGGAAGCAGGAAGGTCACTGCAATCAGTAAGGGGAGAGAGGATGGTGGCTAGGAGGAAGCGACAGCTGTGGTGGAGGTAAGGGCAGCCCTGCCTGAGCGACTGGGGTGAAGCCGGTTCACCTGGGAGGGGAAAGCACTGGAAGGCAGGGTGGGGTTCACAGATGTGAGGAATGCACAGTGCTGACAAGAGCAGGGCAGCTGTCACTGTCGTCATGACCACAACTCAGAGTCACACATGCTAAGAGTGGTGAGACAGCTCTATAGGGACCCTCTCAGGAAGGAAGGAAGACTTCTGTGGCCAATTTTATAGTATGAAGAGGAGGTTCCATGAACCAGCCTGAAAGAGCTTCATGTAAATTCCTTGAAATTATGTGGCACTGTTTTGAGTACATGGATGCACATGTGCATTCTTCTAAGAGAGTTCACAACTTTTATAAAATCTCCAAGGATGGACTGGGAGACAGCTAAGTGGTAGAGCATGTGCTTAGCATGAGCGAGGTCCTAGGTTCAACACCTAGAACCATGTAAAAAATAACATTAGATTAAAAACATTTAATGTTTTTATTAGTACATTATAATATTGGGGTTCATTTTGACATAATTATACACGCATGGGATATAATCCACTTCAGTTCCTAGTACTTCCTTTTTCCTTCCCCTCCTCCCCCCCGTACCCCTTCCTCTACATCTTCCTTCTCTTCATAGTTTTTTTTTAAATTGGTGCTTTACAGATATACATAAAGGTGAAATTCACTGTGGTATGTTTATATGTGTACGTGCATAATTTGGTCAATTTCATTCTACTGTTCTTCCCTTTTCCCATTTCTCCTTCCTCCCCCCACCTATCCCCTTCATTTACTCCCCTGATCTCCCTTCTATTTTCATGGAATTCCCTGGCCCCCCCTTTTCCTCATTTTGTTATAGCTTTCACATATGAGAGAAAACATCCTACCTTTGCCTTTCTGAGTCTGGCTGATTTCACTTAACATGACGTTCTTTAGTTTCATCCACTTACCATAAAATAACATAATTTCACTCTTCTTTATGGCTGAATAAAATTCTACTGTGTATATATGTTGATGGGCATCTGGGATGGCTCCATAACTTGGCTACTGTAGCTCGCGTTTCAATAAACATTGATGTGCCTGTATTACACAGTATACTCATCCTAATTCTTTTGGATAAATACCAAGGAGGGAGATAGCTGGGTCATATGGTGGCTCCATTCCTAGTCTTTTGCAGAAACTCCATACTGCTTTCCAAAGTGGGTATACTAATTTGTAGTGTCAACAATGTACGAGTGTATCCTTCCCTGACATCTTTGTGAACTGTTGTTATTGTTTTATTCTTAATGATTGCCATTCTAACTGGAGTGAGATAAAATCTCCATGAGGTTTGGATTTGCAATTCCCTGATCACTGGAGGTGTTGAACATTTTTTCATAGACTGGCTGGTTATTTATTTATTTGTTATTACGTTTTTCTAGTTCTTTATATATTCTGGATATCAATCCTCTTGTCAGAGGAGTAAGGGCAAAGATCTTCTCCCATAAATGTAGGCTCTCTTCACATTCTTAATTGTGTCCTTTGCTGTGCAGAAGTTTTTTAATTTGATGCCACCCAATGATTGATTTTTTTGTTTTATTTCTTGAGCTTTAGGGACTGGTTAAGGAAGATGGCACCTGTTCCAATAAATTAGGAGTGTGGAGTCTATATTTTCTTCTGGCAGTTGCAAAGTTCCTAGTCTAATTCCTAGGTATTTGATTCACTTTGATCTAACTTTTGTGCAGGATTAGAGATAGGGATATAGTTTCAATCTTCTACATATGGATATCCAGTTTTACTAGCACCATTTGTTAAAAAGGCTATCTTTTCTTCTAATGTATGTTTTTGGCATCTTTGTTGTGTATCAGATGACTATTTATGTGGCCATATCTCTGTGTCTTCTATTCCATTCCACTGGTCTTCGTGTCTGTTTTGATGTCGATACCATGCTGTCTTTGTTATTATAGCTCTGTAGTACAATTTGAGATCGGGTATTATGATGTCTCCACCATCACTCTTCTTGTTCAGGATTGCTTTGGCTTTTCTGGGTCTTTTATTTTTTCTAAATGAATTTTAGGATTTTTTTAAAGTTCTGTTAAGAATGTCATTGGTATTTTGCTGGGGGTTGCACTAAATCTGTATAATGCTTTTGGTAGTATGGCTATTTTGACAATATTAATTCTGCATATCTAAGAACATGGAAGGTCTTACCTTCTTCTATCCACTTCAATTTCTTTCTTCCATGTTCTATAGTTTTCATTGTAGAGGTCTTTTACTTCCATGGTTAGATTTATTCCCAAGGTTTTTTTTTTTTGGCAGTTATTATGAATGGGACAGTTTTCCTGATTTCTTTTTCAGCACATTCATTAGGAAAGTGATATTCTCTGTACAACAAACTCAAGGTCAACATCAGACTGAACGGAGAAAAGCTGAAAACATGTACTCTAAAATAAGGAAAAAAACAAGGATGTTCACTCTTACCACTCATATTCAACACAGTTCTTAAAACTCTAGCTAGAGTAATCAAAAAAAATTAAAGGGATATACTAGGAAAAGAAGTCAAATTATCTCTGCTAGCTAATGATATTACCTTGTATCTAGAAGACCCAAGAAAACTCTACCAGAACATTTCTAGAGCTGATCAACAAATTCTGTTAAGTAGCAGGATAGAAGATCAACATAAAAAAAAATTCTTAAATAAGATTCTCCAAGGAATTTTTTAAGCCAAACCAACTACAAAGAGCACCTTAAATACAGTATAACTCTAAATGGAAAAGTTCTAATGAGTTTATTGACTAAGAAACCAGAGCTTGTTGACGGACAGCACGTGGGAACGTCTAGGAGCAAGCAGTCCACTACCACTCTTCCCTAAGTGCCACACAGACGTGGGATCATCGCAGTATTCACACCCAGGGTCACTCGTCCCTGAGTGCTGAGTTTACTTATCCCTGTCTTCACCCCTGCCAGGCACGGCTACCCTAGAGCTTAACTGTAATTAGAATTAGACAGGGGAGGCTGGAAGCTGAAGAAGAGTGAGTTGCAGCAAGGGCTTTTCATTTCCAATAAGCTCTGATGACAGAGGATATTCCAAAGCTGCATCTCTGGTAACTTTACACCTGTCTGTTCATCAGGAGCTGAAGCAAGTGTAGGGAAAGGTCAGGGCTCACCCTGGAAACTCATCAGGCAATGAAATAACCAAGGCAAAACAAGGAAAAGACTGTCTTGGATATTATCAAATTTGAGTTCAATTTTGAAGTTTTTATTCTCTCAAAAGAAGCAACAGAAGCAGAAATACAGGCAAATTCTGGGCCAGAGTCACCAGTGACTTCAAAAAATGGTCAGTAACACCATAAGCTGCTAGATTCTCACTGACATCAAGAAGATGAGTCTTCTCCACTTTATAATTCAAGGAAGCCATTGTCATACCTTTCCAGCTGAACACAAATTACACTGCTTCACATAAAAGATGTATTAAAAAGCTCAGGCTAAATGACCTGAGTGAAAGTTGCCTACAGCTAGAACTATTTAAGGTACAACCTGCCTGGTGGGTTTTTGACCCATGCCAACGCATGTAACCCTGAAGAGCTCATCTGAGAGAATGATGGACCATTTACATTTCTAGAAATTCCTTCTCAAGTTTTTGACATTTTTTTTCCCACAAGTTGCAACTTGATTATTTCTTTTAAATTTTAAACCAATGGTGTTTTTATTCTTTTTGCTATAGAAAAACTGTCAGAAATAGCATGAGGTTGCTCAGTTTTTATTGATATTCCTTAAGCTTTTTGCCTCTGTGGAAAGACAACAAAAATGGACTGAGTAGCACTGTCGATACACCCCTGGGTACTGATGTTTCTTATAGAAGCAGCATCTTCATAACCCCAGAGAGTCAGAGAGGGGGGGAAAGGACTGCTGAAAGAGAAGAACCAAGTAATATTACCAAGGGTTTGGGTTACCCTCCTTAAAATCTGAATCTTAACATACATCCACCACTGCTTCTGAGGCTAGACAAATGATAATATAACTACAGATACCAGGCGTTTATTCTGTGCCTGTTCTATTTCGGCATAATAAATTTGATCCTCATAAACAATGCTATTAAGTAGAAACTATTAAAATAATAAGCTGGGTATGGTGTTGCATGCCCAGAAGGTGGAAGCAGGAGGACCACAAGTTTAAGGCCAGCCTGAGCAACTTAGCAAGACCCTGTCTCAAAAAAAAAAAAAAAAAAAAAAACTTAAAAAGGACTGAGGATGTAGCTCAATGATAAAGTCCCTGGTTCAATTCCTGAACCAGGAAAGAAAAGAAAAGAAATAATAATAGTATAATCCTCAGAGAAAATATGACAATTGCTAGAGAAAAGTAACACTTGGGAGAGGTTAAATAAATGCTCCACAGCTGCACAGTTCACTAACTGGAAGAATAAGGACAGTGACTGGAAGCATCTGACTCCGCCGTGACTTCCCAGGCCCCTTGCGGTTGCTCTTCTCCCCTTCTGACACGACTGCACTGCGGTTATTAAAACACCCTCATCAGGCATTGGTCTTGCTAATCAATGTCAGAAAAAAATGCCTTCAAAGCAATAATTATGTCCTTTGACTCTTTAAATGACTTATAGCCAACATAAAAGATATTTTAAATACATATTTGGTCATATAATTTCACTATCTTAGGGATTTTTCCCAATTAAAGTTTTGAAGACTCATCAGAATATTACAGATCTTGAGAGCAGATGTTTGATTGGGTTCACACTGAGTTGTTGTTTTAATGGCTAGAGTAAACAGTTAGTTTAAACCTTTTCTAGAAATGTGCCAAACTAAAATTATGATTGACAGATTTCATGGCATAGAACTTAAGCAATTTATATAGTGTTGCTGTGTAATCCAGTTATTTTCTTGAGAAAAGGACTTGGCCTTGTCGGCAGAAATATCTACAACTTGCAGAAATCTCCTTAATTTTTACTAAGTTATTTTAATCCACTTGCCCATTAAAGCAGATGAATCTGAATTTATCAACAAAGAACTACATTCATGGTTCTTGCCAAAATTTAGAACCTCAAATGTTCTACAGACCAAATATCATCCAAAATTCAGTTGTGAAAAATAGTGCATACAAAGGGCAATACGGTACTCTACACCCTTCTGAATATACCCTTATGGCTCTGGACAAAGAGCAGCAAAACACCACAAACCTGGACAACACTGTTTTGGAAAAAACTACTCTGTCATCTTGTCCAAAGGCTTCTAGTAGGAAGCCTAAGTAGCGATATGAAAGTGCTATGTTTAGGAAGTCTGGTGAAAGCTGTCCATCACGTCATACAGTGGCTCCTAAAGGAAGCCCTATTAAGACAGTTTCTCCTAGGTCACAATGCTTCACTTAGGGACTTAAAAAAAAAAAAAAAACCTTCTCTTGATATCAAATTCTGAGAAAAATGCAAAGTTCAGTACAAGAAATCCCCATATGCTCATTATGAAGTTCACCAATTGTTTCCATTTTGCTTCTTTTGCCTTAGCATTATCTTTCTCTGTCCCGTTCTGTTTTCACATATGGCACAAACATTTCCTGACCCACATTCCTAACTACCTCAGCATGCATCCCCCAGGATGTGCTCTGACACACCCACAATATCATTATCAATATCAGAGCATTCAACTAGGATAAAAGTACTATTACCTAATCTATACTCCTTTTCAAGTTTTATCATTTGCCTAATAATGCTCTTTGCAGCTACTTTTTTTCAGTCCAGGATCTAGTTAAAGATCATACAATGCATTTGGAATGACATCATTTGTCTGGAACTTTCTTTCCTTCTTTCTTGATTTTGACACTTCTGAAGAAGAGAGGCCTGTTATTTTGTGGACCAACCTTGATTTGGGTTTTGTGTGGTTTCCTCACGATTAGATGCAGGTTGTAGATTCTTGGCTAATACTGATGGAATGATGTTACCCTTCTTAGAACAAATCAGGATTTCTTCTCTCCAACACTGGAGTTACTGGTCACATCAGTAGTGCAGAGTCATGAGAGTGGCATTTGCCAGGCTTCTCCACCATAAAGTCATTATGTTTTCCTTTGTATTTAACTGGCAAATTGGGGGATGATCAATTGAGACTATGTAACAAAATATCCTGCTCCTCAACCAAGGATTGCTCCCTCTTTCTGGCAGGAGCATGGTTGTTGAACTCCATCGCTCCCCTGCCTCTCAGTTGGCTTTCTCCCACGAGGAAGAGCTTTCCCTTCACCCCATTTATTGCTCTTTCCTTTCTAGCACAAGGAGATGTTCTAGTTTCATCTTGTACTCTTCTAGGCTTTATTTTAATACAGCCACCACTGATAGATCGTTATCACTTTACAGCAAAACACTTTACATAGATCATTCCACTTAAGCCAGACGACCGCAGGCAAGTGGGACAGCAAAGGGCCCGAGAGATTAAGTGCTGTGTCTAGGATTCTGCAGCTAGGAAACACTGAAACCCAGAGGTGAACTCAAGCTAGTACTCAAGTAAAAAACACGGAAATAAAAATGCAGGTTAGTAAAGGAGCAAGTAGATTTATTTAAATATGGCATTTGCAGGTAAATGCATGGAACTAGAGAATATTGTGCTAGTGAAATAAGTCACTCCCAAAAAACCAAAGACGTAATGTTTTCTGATAAGGGGATGTTGATCCACAGTGGGGGGTGGGTAGGGGAGAATAAAGGAACTTTGCATTGTATAAAGGGGGTGAGGGGAGGGTGGAGCAGTGGGAGGGGGAGGCTGGTAGATTGAGACAGACATTATCACCCTCTATACATGTATGATTACACTACTGGTGTGACTCTGCATTTAAAAGAATTGAAAAAAAAAAAAGAAAAAAAAAAAGGGAAAAAAAGTAGTTCAGCTTGGCTGGAGCCTGGGTATCAGAGCACAATAGTGGGAGTGTGGCTGGGAAAGACAGGCCGAGACTGGGTCAGACTGTTCTAAGAGCCTGACTGTGCAGTTGAGACTGTCTTGTCAAGTAAACAGAAGTCACTTGGAGATTTAAAGGAGTGGTGTTCCAATTATGACTATGCAGTAAGGAGACTAATTAGTAGTATCTTTAAAGGATGGACTGGAAAGGATTGAGAGAGGTGAAACAAATAGACATTACAACTATTTATGATTTTCAGCTATTAAAAATAAAGTTGCTTCTCCTGACACACCCAGGAAATCAATACCTGTGGCCTGAACTGTGTGCTGAAGTCACGTGGTTCCTCCACCTAATAGCCGTAAGGCCATGGGCACCTTTCACAGAGACCACAATCCATCCCGTGAGTGCTGCATATGAGGAGCGCATGAGATAGGTCTGAAAAACGCCAGGAGTGCTGCCCGATTACAAATACTGAAAAATCTAAAAATTACAGTAAGAAATATTGGCCATCTTCATCTCAAATGGCTCTGTGGTTCTAGACACAGGAATCTAGGATTTTCTGGCCTATAGATAACCTTGATTGAATAATAAAAATAAGAAAATAATGCCACAAGAAATGCCCTGGTGTGTGTGTGTGTGTGTGTGTGTGTGTGTGTGTGTGTGTGTGTGTGTGTACACACACTACATGGGCAGGTATAGAATGGTAGGACGCATTCCTAAAACTGGAATGGCGAGTTACAAAATACCTGCATATTAAATTTTGATAACTGCTGTCAATTTTTAAAAATATTTTTTAAGTTGTCAATGGATCTTTCAATTCATTTATTTATGTGTGGTGCTCAGTAATCAAACCCAGAGCCTCACATGTGCCAGGCATGCGATCTACCACTGAGCCACAACCCCAGGCCTCTGCCGTCAATTTTTGATAAGCACTTTGCTTAAAAAGGTTCAAGTCATTTATATCCCACCCAACAGTGAATGTATGTCTTTTAAAAAGTTCAAACTCTTGCTATTATCAATATCTTTAATATTTGTCAGTCTAATAGGAAATTCCAAGATATTTAAGGTTCAAAATAAAGGAGAGGAAAAGAAAATCTAAGAGTCTGCTGCAGCTGGACTGGATATATTTTCAGTGAGGTAGAAAAAAAATCACCTCTGCCAGAGAGGAAGACAGTGATGGGGCTGTGGGTCCAAGAAGCAAGAAAGGCTGGAAAGTTCCCATGCGGTTCATGAGAGAAGAATAAAACACCTGACAACCTTCCAGGAAGTTCTGTTAAGACCGTCAGCATGGATTTCATGCCAGACCCAAGAGACACATTTTGTTGACATAGAAGGAAAGCTTAGCAACCTGGTATTGGAAATAAGAGATCAAATGTGATCCAAGTTGACAGCAGCGTCAGGCAAGGGGGGAGATCAGAGAGTGAGCAATTTCAGGGTACCAGCAAGGCAGAGTCCAGTTGAGGAAGGGTGCACATGGAACTCAAAGGCAGAAGGGAGAGGAACAGGAAGGTAAGGCAGGGTTCGAGGAGGATTCAGGAGCTGCTTGGGTAATGAGAGAAAGGGGAGAAGGAAGATCATGGCCAGGGAACACATCTGGTTTGACCAAGGCGCAGTGTGGAGCTATACTTGTTTCAGAATGGCTAATGTGAAGTAAAAGGTCAAGGTGGTAGAGATCAAAGATGCCTGTCACGGAGTTGTACTGGTTATCAAGACTGCTACTAGAATTGTGGGAGGTGACAGAAGGAAACTGCTGGCAAAGGAAATCAAGCCTAATGAGCAAGTCGTTGGAAAGGCATGAATGTGTCCCAGGGGTCAGTAAATGACAGAACTGAGGGCAGGGGAGAGAAAGGTGCCCAGGAAAACCAGAACTCCATTGACAATTAACTACTGAAAATGACGTTTAGCCGCCATCACTTCATTGAGTGCAAGGAGCAGAATGGGAGGATGGTCTTCCGTGAAAGGGGCTGCTGGGAAGCAACACTGTTTGAGGACAGAGGTTTTATTTAGGACGAAAGGACAATAAAGCACGCTTGTTAGCGATTCAGGTGCCTGAGCACACAGGGTCACTCACGAAGCACAGGGAAAGGGTTGGTAGAAGATGAGGGACAGAGGATGTGTACATAGGAAAGAACGAAATAAATCAGTAAGTTAAAAAATCTCCAAAGTTCTAAAACAGCAGGTGCACACAAAATGAAGCTTTACAGTGAGTTCACTGTCACATTCATGCCTAATTACACACTTTATATTTTATTCTAAAAGCTGATTTAAATGTATTCTGACAGAAAGTCAAGTTGAAGTTTGGCACTGATGAGACAGGCTTTAAAGTCCTAGGGCAATTTTCCCACTTGCGCACACAGGGGCTGACACTAGCAAATATAAGGTACTAATATTCATTGCAAGAAATGAATAAATGTGCAATAGCCCAATTACTGGCGCTATGCTGCAAAGGAGTCGTAGGGTATATAGTTCATCTAAGGTTTCGCACTGATAAAATACAAAGAAATAATAAGGTGTTGTAATTGCTAAAAACTGCAACCGAAAGGGGCCAGTGGGCAGCGGAAAGGAAGGGGGAAGGAAAAGGGAACCTGTAGTGACACGGTAAGAAAATATTTCCTAACAGCCATGTTCTTATATTCTGATCCCTTCTCCTAAGAAAGTTCAGAATAAATCTTAAGACTTAGTCTGTTTATAACTGAAGAACAAAAGAGGGGCATTAATATTAATAGTCCATCTTCAAGACAATAAATGGACAGGGACAGAGTGCTTGCCTAGCAAGCACAAGGCCCTGAGTTCAATCCCCAGCACCACCAAAACAAAAAACAATAATTAGAAATAAATAGGGAATAAATCTGAATATATCCTCTGAAGATATCAAATTTCATCAATTGTGACTCTTCCAAAAAGCAGTGACCAATTTATAATTACATTGAAATTTATTTGTAGTCCTTAACAGTGGAATACCTCATGTGATCCTTGTATTGATGGTTGGTCCCTTGATTAAA
This sequence comes from Sciurus vulgaris, assembly GCF_902686455.1. NCBI lineage: Eukaryota > Metazoa > Chordata > Mammalia > Rodentia > Sciuridae > Sciurus > Sciurus vulgaris. The sequence continues at coordinate 14,792,044 of NC_136462.1, read as the reverse complement.
CTAAAGGGTATTTCTTTGTTATATGAATGATTATATCTCAATTCTTTCATATTTGTTAAATTGTGTTTTGCAAATAGAATGACTCATATTCTATAGCTGCAAATTATTAATATAAATGCTTCTAATTCCCATGTAATACTGTCATGAGGACTAAACGAGCTATCAAGGATAAAGGCTGGACCAGACATACAGTAGACACTTATTACGTGGCAACTAATAGCTATTGTTATTATTTTGTACACATCAATTATAATTTATAGGATAGAAAAATACTGTCGAGTTTAATTATTATGACTTAAATACAAAAATCAGATTTATGGTACCCAATATAAGCAGAAATTTAAGGCTTATAAATGCTTAATATATATATCAATTACTAGTGTTTAATTAGTTTTAGTTATTGCTAAAAGGGAAATTTTCTTATGTAATTGATTTTTTAGTACAAACCTCAAATTTTAAAATTGTGAAAAAATCTGATTTTTATTCTAGTGCAATTAATTTGTTTTTAAAGACTTTTGTATAGTGGTATTTGGGGTGCCAGATGAAGAATTTTGATACTGTCTCTCTAAACGGCATAAAAATAACACAGAAATCAAACAAATAAAGCGAACCGTGAAAATCACAAAAACTCTTCCACCCTCTCTAAATCCTGCATGTCACATCTTCCCTTTCTTCTTTCTTTTATGGCCAAACTTCTATAAAGGGTGGTCTATGTGGTGGACACTCCTTTCTCACCCAGTATTCACTTCAGAATGCTGCTGTAACAAATTACCTCAGACCTAGTGGTATAAACAATGTAAATTTATTATTTTACCATTTTGGACATTTGAAGTCTAGGGTAGACATCACTGTGCTAAAGCCAATGTCTGAGTGGGCTACATTTCTTCCAAAGGCTCTCTGGAGGCATCTGTGTCCTTGCTTTTCTAGGTTCTAGACAGAGGCTGCCCACATTCCTTGGCTCTGGGCCCCTTTCTCCACCTTCAAAGCCAGCAAAGGCAGTCGAAGGCGCCTCACACCGCATCTCCTGCTTCCCTCTTCTACTGTGAGAATGGTCACAACGGGCCTGCTCAGGCGATTCAGAGTAAACCTCCTAGCTCGCGGAATCTCTCTTCCAAGTATACCTTCTGCCAGTAATCCAGCACAGTGGCAGGGTCTGGGGATGAGGTTGTGGGCACCTTTGGGAGACCATTATTCTGCCTACCATTCCTCTATTCACTCCTTAACACACTACTGTACAACTTCACCTTCATAACACCGCTGTAGTCCAAGGTTAAAAATAACTTCATGTTTCCAAAATCCATGAATACTTTCCAGTACTCATATTACTTAATTTTTCAGATGCACTTTGCAAATCACGGAAAGAATAGATCCAGAAGAGCAAAATGAGACTGGTACAAGAACCGACCTGGTAGATGAGCATTGAGTGGATTTAGCCACTGAATTTTGGGGTAGTCTGTTATGTAGAAAAGGCTAACTAATACCGTAGTAACTTGTAGATCATGCTTAGAATTACTAAGTGACTGTTCAAGATCACACAGGAAGTGAAATTGCCACAATTTAAATCCAAATCCATTTGACTGAAGAATCTGAAGACCCACGTGCTCTGACCGCACCACCAGCTGCCCAGGACTCTGCTGCACTCACCTTGGCCTTTCTGGCAGTTTTCTAATGCTCCACACACTTCCCTGTCTTCGGGCCCTCACTCATGTTGGATGCATCCCTGTGCCTGGAATGTTCTTCCCTATCTCCTCCTTCTGCTCAGTTATGGATTATTCTTGCTCTTAGTCCCAGTTGAAATGTTACTTTTCCCAAGAAGGTCTTCTCTGATAACCCAGATTATATTTAGGACTTTCATTATACACTGTCATTAGTCCCTTTGTGTTTCCCTTCAAGTCCTTATTTCAATGGTGATCACTTAATGGTGTATTAATTTGTTAATGTCTGTCTCCCTTTTAAACTCAGAGGCCCCAAGGACAAGAATTTAGTAGCGTAGGTAGTTTGCTACTAGATGTGAACACCTGGCACAGAGTAACCAGGTAAATATTTGTAGAAGGAATAAAGAGTTTCAATCTGTCAATACCTTGATATATATTGTATCAAAAGGGGCAATATCCCAAAAAGGAAACCTACAAGTATCTGAAGCCATGTATTGTTTCACAGAGGGATCCAACATTTATTCTTCCATGGTTGAGTTACAATGAGTTTCTGAACTGGCTGAGTACAAGGCCCATGGACTGTGAGAAAGGGTTTCTAAAAGTCAGAGTGAAGTTTATATCTAGAGATGTCACAAATGAGAATGTTTAAGACTTCCTAATAAGCAGTAATTTTAGTATTATGACACATTCATATGTTCTTTCAGAAAGTAATTCAAAATTGTAATGTCATAATGCCAGACTGATTTTTCCCCCCGGGGCTGGGGACTGAATCCAGGTACTCTAGCACCGAGCTACATTCCCAGTCTTTTCTTCCTTCCTTTTTTCTTTTTTTTTAAAGTTGCCCAGGAAGGCCTTGAACTGGGATTCCTCCCTGCCGAGTAACTGGGATTACAGGTATGGGCCACCATGCCCAACCCTTTAAAAAAAAAAGTGTGCATAAGTACGTATGTATATGCATTTTTTTCTATGTTAACATAATGATGTTCTTTTAATTCAGGCTAGTCTTGTCATACGAGGGACACAATTTATATTTCATTTTAATGGTAACTAATTGTATACAGAAATTCAACAACAGCAAATAAATTTTACTTTTTGTTACACTGGTACCTCCTCCTTGGATTCAGAATAGTATGGTGTGTGTGTGTGTGTGTGTGTATTGATGGCAGAGAGTGGAAGAGAAAGAAGCAGCCTTTAAACCAGTACATTTGCTTTTTAGAAAATGAACTAATGCTGAGATTTCAAATAGAAGGTCTCCATAAAGTTTCTGAAGAGTCTAGTGATTCCCTCAGACAAAATTATTCATATAATTCTGACAATATCTTACTTATGGGTAAAAGGATACCCATTCTCAAAATTACTACTTTCTAAGCAGAGACTATTTATTAGATTGGCACATTTCAAAACAAAAAGACCAAGTGTTCGAAGGTACAACCTTTGCACCCGCACTATTAGCATCACTGGCGAGAAGCCCTGTATTACTGAACAGGAACAGGCACTGTGACTTCATTAGTTTCAGTTCAAGTCCTCTGCATGCACGTCTTGACTCAATGTCGAACCCAGAAATTTCTCTGCTGTGCTTCAGTCCCCTTGCTTCTACAAGCAGATGGAGAGATTGAAATCCAGTGACAGGGAATTCACTAAGGCTTGACATATCACAGAAACTGGACAAACGGCCTCCACTGCACTATTTGCCACTAAGGACGCAAAAGAACAACCAGGGAGTGAGCTGGTGAGCGTTCCTCAGGCTGCCTCTCACCATGCAGTCTCCTCCTGCAAGCCTGCTGGTGGGAGGGGATGTGGCAGCACTGACAGAGGGCTTTCTAGGAAAGTGTCTATTCTGCTTTCACTCTCCAAACGCCTGCTTAGGGCCCAGCTTTCACTGATCTCTGGTCTTCCAACCTCTCTATCTCAAGGTCTCTCACTTGGAACTTCTCTCATGGTTCCTAATGGTGGCGACACCTCCCAGCTCAGTGAAATCACTGCAAAGCTTTGAGAATATCCACCTACCAGCTTGTGGATTTTTCACATTTACTTAGAAGCCAGGAAGTTCCTTCAGTTACTGTCTGTTCTGTCACACGAGCAACTGCAGTGGATCATGAACATTCCGTTACCATCGCAGCGAGTCCTGTCACCCCTGCAGTTTCTGAGATGAAACGAATACTCAAAAGTGAAACTTCAATGTTTTACATACCTCTTTAATTCCTACTGAAAGAATGACTCATGATAATAGAACTGTCTGCAAGACTGGGTGGCATTCAGTATGGAGAATGATCCCTGGCATCACCTTTATAAATAACTTCGTGGCTTGCTTCTTTAATGCCTTATGAATTCTCCTGATCAATCTGACAGTTTAATACAGTCATAGATCAGCTAGTGTTTTGACAAAATCAACAGACTAGAGAACACCAAAAGAGAAGTTTTTTTCACAGATTATTTTCCACATAGAATTCCCTCCTACTGTTGTTGAAATAAATATGAGTCTTACATGAGAGAGAAAAGATGAAAATACTTTTACCTCACTTGTTGTGACCATGCACAGGTACCAAAAAATTGTAAAGGAGATGTGGTCTTCATGTTTTAAGATTTGGAAAGACAGAAAGAAACGTAAAGGAAAGCTCCATCACATTCATATGATGCCATCAGATACAAATTAAGACAGAGCCTAAAAACATAGATGATGTAGAACTAAAAAAATATGAATCTGACTTACAACAGATGGCTTTAGGTCAGGGGTCATATCGAGCCCACTGCCTTTTGGTAAATAACATTATACTGGAAACCGTTACCCTTATTTGAACTGTTATCTATGGTAAAAAGACCTTGAGGCCTAAGAAGCCTAAAATATTTACCATCTGGCCCTCTACTGGTCAGAAAAGTCCTATCCACTAAGTTAGAGGACCGAACGTAGAATGTAAGAGATGGAAGGCAAGAAGAGGAAGCAAAGCCTATCTTGGGAAACAGTCATCCATGCCCACTTCTGATAGAAATGCTAGTCTTTTGCAGAGGGAACAGGGCAGGATATGAGCACTGTGGGAAGGTGAGAAAATTCGAGAAGGCAGCAGTATATAAAATTAATGTACAAACTTGGTAAGTCAGCTGGAAGATATGGTGGAAGACCCCATTTAGAAAAGCAACAGAAGAGAGAACATCTGAGATTAACTTAACAAGATAGCAAAAAAAAAAAAAAAAAAAACACACTCCTCAAGGTCTCAGAAGTAGAACGTCAATAAGAGAAGACACACTATGTTCTTGAGGTAGAATGAGTAACATCATAAAAATGTTGATTCTGTCTAAATTAATTTTTTTAATTCAAAGCAATCAAAATAAAAAACACCCAACCAAGTTTTTTTTATTTATTTTTTCTACCAGAAAATTAGATTCTAAAGTTCACATTGAAAAATAAAAACCAACAGGCTGGGAGTAGGGGGCACACACCTATAATCCCATCAACTCTGGAGGCTGAGGCAGGAGGATTCCAAGTTCAAGGCCAGCCTCAGCAACTTGGCAAGGCCCTAAGCAACTTAGTGAGGTGCTGTCTCAGAGCACCTCACTGAGGGGAGATGTAGCTCAGTGGTAAACTGCCCCTGAGTTCAATCCTCAGTACCAAAATAAATAAATAAATAATCCAACCAACAGGAAGAGCCCTCCATCATGCTCTGAAAAATAATAATGAAAGACAACACGAGGAACAGGCCAAGCCTTCCCACAGACTAAAATACACTGTAAAGCCTTGGTAAATCAAAGCAATATGGTACCACACCTGAGTCAACAACCCAAACAGCACACAAAGTCAAGAAACAGACCCAAACAGCAGCACCTCAAGCCAGGGTCAACATGGACTTTTTACCCAACAGTGTTGGAGAAACTAAGCAGCTATTTGAAAAAGACTAAACTAGATCCTTAATTCATGTCAGTATCAAAGAAAAAAATCCATTTGAATTAAAGTCCTCCATGCAAAATATAAAACCATTGAAGTATTAACAGAAAAAAAAATCAGTGAGTTCCTTCATAAACTTAGAGGAGGTCTTTTAACTATGAATCAAAATCCATAAGCCATAAATATAAAAAGTAAATTCTGGGGCTGGGGTTGCGGTTCAGTGATAAAGCGCTCACCTAGTATGTGTGACACACTGGGTTCAATTCTCAGCTCCACATAAATAAAAGCAAATAAATAAAAATATTGTATTCATCTACAACAAACAATTTTTTAAAAGAATTCTGCTATACATACATTTAAATTTTTGCATGGATAACAACATAATAAATAAGCCAAAAAACTAATGGAAAAGGAGGAAATATTTACAATGCACATCAAAAAATGGTTACTCTTGCTAGGGGCTCTTAGAAATTAATGAAAAAAATGGGCAAAGGGTACAAATAGGCAATTGTCAGAAATAAGCCAACGGGTCATATGAAAAGAGGCTCAGCCTGGGAGAGGGATGGGGGAGATGGACAAAGCAAATGAACTCTACAGTGAGACAATACTCCTCACCTAAGAGACAGGCACATTAGATGTTTGATAACACACTCTGAGGAGGCACTCTCAGACAGTGCTTGTGGGGCTGTGAAACGGCACAACTTTGCAGGTGCGTGAATGCACACCCGTAATCCCAGCTCCTCAGGAAGCTGAGGGCAGACTGGGCAACTCAGTGAGAACCTGTCTCAAAATAAAAAATGAGGGCTGGGGATGTAGCTCAGAGATAGAGCACTTGCCTAGCATGTGTGAGGCCCTGGGTTCAATCCCTAGTTTTGCAAAAAAAAAAAATGAACAGGACCCAAGAACTTTATGAATTGATATGGAGTTCATGTTATTTTCTGTTATATTATAAACATGTTGTATTTTAAAATTATAAAGTATCAAAACATCACACAGAATATTTTCTAAGGGCAAAAATAAAACATTATAATGACAAAATCAGGCTATCATTTATGTAATGTAATTCTTACATCAAGAACTGTGAATAACTAGATAATAGTTTTCCTCTAATTTGATATTACACATAGTATACAATTTCATCTATGGTATATTCCAGCCCGAAATGTTTAACTTCAATCTATCAAGACTTTAGATTTAACTTCCCAATTATTAGAATTCAGCAGAAGCAAGAATAAAGTAAAAGACACCACAAGGACACAGCCAAATGCATATCCCTGGATTACACAAACCAGCTGCCCAGGCCTGGTGACCTGTACCTGCAGTTTCAGCACTTGAGAGAGTGAGGCAGGAGGATCACCAGAGCCCAGGTGTTTGAGACCAGCCTGGGCAACACGGTGAGACCCCATCTTGGAAAAACAAAACAAACAAACCACCAAAAAAACAACAGTAAGGACGATTCTATGACCATTAGTGAAGTGGGAATGCAGACTTGGTGGCAGATGACCACATCTTTGCAGTTCCCCTCATCAGGACGTGAACCCAGGCTGGTGGTGTTGGCAGGGAGGCTGTGTAAGCTCCAGGACTTGGCCTTGGGAAACCTTGCAGCCTCCACCTTGCCCTCTTGGCAGTCTTCACTGCTGCCCTCAGACTGCCAGCTATGAGGAAGCTGATCTACTGTCCTGGAGGCTGAGGGGTCATGAGGAGAGGTGAGGTGGCTCAGCAAACAGCCACCACCAACTGCCAGGCATGAACATGACTCCATCGTAGCCCTTCAGTCCAGCGAACTCTAAACATGACCTGAGTGAGCCCAGACCAAACCAGCCAGGGCTGCCCTATCCAGCCAACCACAGAATCATGAGAAATAAATCATGATTTAAATTTTAGGTGATTTGTTAAACACCTATAAATAATTTTTGTAATTGGGGATTGAAGGAGATGAAAATTTATTAGTTGGAAAGGTAGACATCGTTAACTGAAAAAACTAATCATAAATAATACATATAGGACATTCTTTTTTTTAATAATGTTTTTGTAATTTTTATACTTTTGTGTTATTTTTTAATTTGTTTACATTTATGTGGTGCTGAGGAGCAAACCCAGTGCCTCACGCATGCTAGGCAAGTGCTCTACCACTGAGCTACAGCCCCAGTCCAACATTCTCTTTTTGATAAATCATGCATGCATAAAGATTCACAAACAAAAAGATCTATTAGGATCTACACTAAATAGTAACAAAGGTATATACACAGATGCTTGGGTTATGACAGGGTTCTGTGCCAATAAACCCACAGTAAATTGAAAATATCATCATGTGGAAAACACAGTTAATATGTCTAACATTCTAAACAACCTGACTTGGCACACAGTGTACTATGGAGTCTGGCTGGTTGACCCTTGTGATCACGAGGTTAACGAGAAACAGGGGCTCACTACCACTGCCCAGCATTGAGAGAGAGAACTGGACCATGTATCACTAGACCAAGAAAAGATCAAAAGTCAAAAATCTGAAGTATGATTTAACCAAATTAATACTGCTTTTGCACCATCCTAGAGTTGAAAAGTGACAAGTCAAACCATCTTAAACCAGGGACGACTGTAATAAGGTAAACTCTCAGTAATGGAGATACACGTTTATTTTCCCATTTTTTCTTTTTCTATCGCTTCTGTATGTGTATGTATTATCTTTGCAGTAACAATATTTTTTCAAATATCAATTTTTTAAAAATTGATCCTTTTAAAAGGATCTATAATGTTTACCAGACTGTCAGATGAAGGTCAGCTGGGTTCCTAAGAAGCTAGACATGTAATTTCTTGCTCTAACCTCACAAAAAGTCCAAATGAAGTCAGTTATCAACTGTAACAGTTATCAATAGATATCAGACTGTTATGGGCTGAATGATATCTCCCCAAAGCTCCTCTATCGAAACGCCAATCCTTGATACCCCAGGATGTGACTGGATTTGAAGTTAAAATGAGGCCTCTAAGGAGGCGCTGTCACAGAAAGAGAAAACTGGGGCATGCAATGAGACTCCAAGGGCACCTGTGCCAAGAGAGATGGCCCTGTGAGGAGACAGCAGAGAGCAGCCCTCTGCAAGCCAAGGACTAGGCCTCAGAGGCACCAACCCTGCTGACACCTTAAGTTCCGGAACTTTAGCCTCCAGAACTGTGAGAAGATAATCTCTGCTGTCTAAGCCACCCAGTCTGTGAGATTTTGTTATGGCAGAAACTAAGTGTTGTAGCTGAATATTTGGAAAATTGACCTAATGTGCATCAGAGCACTGCAAATAATAACTAAACCATAAAAATAACCTTTAAAAGTTCTAAACTTAAAAGTTCTAAATTTCTGAAAGTTCTGTTCTAAATTTCTGAAAGATTTTCATCTTTAAAGTTGAACAACTAAACATGTACAAAAAGAAACTGTGTAAGTAAATCTGTGAGGACAGGGTGTGCTTTCTAATGTACTGCCACTTAGGGAACAAGCACATCGTCTAGTCCATATTCCACTCTTGAAATGGCACAGAAATGGGTCTCCTTGTTTTGTTGTATTTGTTTCTTTATGGGTCACTGACAAAGAGCAAAAATAATGAAAAGCTAACAGCTAAAAAGCAAAATGATCAAGGACTATTGCTTTTTAATCAGATACAAAATATTTCATCTCCTTTTAAATTAAAAACATGATTTACAAAAATGACACTACTCACAATACATAATGAAAAACATGCTGAGTCCAGTTATGATATGAGAACAAAAACAGACGGGAGAGGGAGAAGAGAGAAGAGAGAAGGAGGAGGAGGGCGACAGGCAGGCTGGGGTGCAGCCGCAGGGTCGTGGTACCTGGGCTTACAGTTCCTGGGCTTCCTAGCTCCTGACTCATGAGACCTTAACATGACTTAACTTTTAAGAATATTGTAAAGGGAAAAGCTGGAACAAGAGAGTCATTTCTTAAACAGCCCCCGATGACCCCTCAGCCTTCCTTGGAAACTCTCGTGGGTGAGGAACAGAAATAAACTGGTAGGGCTCGAAGCCCTCAAGCCCACGTTCAAGCACAGCTATTTATTTCTACTTATTTTCCATTTGAATTTCTGTTTTCATTCTGTTTTCCATGCAAAAAATGTTTGAAGCTACTGTATTAAAATGTTCTGTCCCTTAATAACACTGTTACTAATCATGTGGGTAAAGATACTGAAAAATACATAACAAAAAGAATCAGTTAATACGCACATGAGGCAGGGCCAAGGGCCACATGTGTTGACTCACTGGAACAATCAGCAGGTATCACATTAATGGGGACTCTGACAGGACAGGAGAAACTGCGCCATACAGAGAGAAGACTTAAGGTTGTTAGTTGATGGTACTCATTCCACAGGGAGCCTGAAGTCTAACTTCATGGTTGAAAAAGTGAATGCAAATTTAGGTATCATCAATAAAAGTATACTTTCCAAAATGAGAACATTTAATACAAAACCTGTTTGTACAACTAACAACAAAAGAACAGAGACCGTACTATTTGGCCAAGAGAAGAGAGACTTTGGAAGGAGTCAGGGCTGAATCCTAATCTTAATTTTCAAGCTTACACAAGATGTGTAACTTCAGGACATGCATCTTCCAGAACTCTGATGTGGACAGTGAGGGGATCTGGAGGTGCTGTGAGGGCCACTGGCACTATGGAGAATGGCTGTACGGTGGACGTCCAAGAGGCACTCCAGAAACAGCTCACACTTCTAGACAAAGAGACGATGGGAAATTCTGGCTCACCCAGACCTCACTACAGTTCCAGGAGGGACATGTGACGCTTACATGAAATCAGCACACCAGGAGACCTCGCTGAAACAGTCAATGATGGACAAGCATAAAGCCAGAAGCACTGCCATGTACTTTTTGCTGTTAGTAGGAAGAGAAAATAGTGCGACTTTTCTGAAAAGCACACTGGCAACGTGTGCTAAGTGAGGACTTTTCCAAAAGTCAGAAACAACGGTCCAACTCGGAAGGAATACTCAGAAGTTTCCTGTGCCTGTGGTAAACGGGAGTTGCAGGTGAGGGGCTGCTCCTTTATCTGCAGGCTTTCCATTAGGAAATGCAAAGCATCACTAGGACGTTTTCCCTTTCTTTTTAAAATTTCCTTCCTATTATTGGTTTCCATAATTGTCTCCCTGACAGCCCAAATCTACACACTTCTAAGAACTCTGAAAGCAGAAATCAAGGCCCACTTTGCGACTCAGCTCTCCAAATGGAACGGAAGCACACTGGCCAGAAGGGGGTCCTCCTAATGACACCACTGTTTCGTAAGATTACAATGCAGTGCGAGATTGAAGTGTCTAAACTTCTTCCCGCTGGGAAGTCTCAAATCCAGAGGAATCTGTGATGTTCAAGAAATGCACCACAAGGAGAAGAATGACAGTAAAAACACATCCTTGCTTCTAAGTCTGAAGTATGCGGCCCTTTGAGCAAGTTACAACTCAAGGCCTGAGGAAAATGTTCTCATAAAAAGTATGACACCTGACACTTACCTAAAATGAGATGAAGCTTGGTCTCTGTCTGGAAGGCATAGTGCAGCGTCACCAAGAACGGCGACTGTCGGATGTGCTCCAGGACTTGCCGTTCTGTCCTCGTGTGCTCTGTGGTTTTGGCCTTCTGAACGATGGTTGCCTTTTTCAAAACTTTCATGGCATACAGCTTTCCAGTATCATGACCGCTTATTTTACGCACTAGAAATACTTTTCCATAAGCTGAAAATGAAAAGAAAAAAATTAAAATGCTATATAGGCAGAATGGTAATTTATGGAAAATTTTATTTAATGCACACACAATACTCTTTAAAGGAAAAGTATCCTTGGTACTCTTTCAAACAGTTCTTTGATAGAATTCTTCAATTTCATACCTAATAAACTTCTAGGTCTAGCACTCAGTATTATATATCTGGTCAAAGCTGACAAAGTTATGCTTTTACTCTTTAAATGTTATTCTCTCCTCAATATTTTTAGCTGTAGGAAACTGTTATTATGGTCAGTTAACCACAATCCAATTCTGGAACAACTAGGGCACTTTAGACATCAGATAAAATCTCTAAATATATATATGTGTGTGTGTGTGTTACTGATATAGAGAAAGGATGGTAGCTCTTAAGAGAAATCTTATATGCAAACACACAAATCAAAGAACCCCAAATATTCCTAAATACTTACCAAAAAAAAACCCCACAAAAAAAAACATCCTAAAGAAACATAATCTGACATTATAAACAAAGAAGACCTCTAGAGTTAATAAACATACAAAAATCCTAAATTATAAGCAATAAAGAGAGAAGCTCCTTCATATCTCTGGGCGGAAATTCACGTCTTACTGGGTCAACCAGGCCACTTTTCATAAGTAAGGGCTCTCCTGGGCACAGTCAATATGTGATGCCACTCTTCCAGGTGCAGGGCCTGGGGCCCTGGGGGCACTGGGGCTCACAGGCAGAGCAGGTTTCTGTTTTTATCTCACTAGAGAATGGCAGAGGGTAGGAAGCCATGGAAGGAAGAGGGAGGAGAAAGGGCAAGTAAACAACAGCAAACCCAAGAGAGGAGAGTGGGATGTCCCCAATTCGTCCCCTCTCTAGTTAATCCTGTGAAAAATGCAAATGCCTCTTGGAATGGGTAAGCCCAGTTTTGACACAGACCACTGCTTCCATATCCTGTGTTCAAAACTCCAAAATTCTATCACAGTCCACCCGCTGGAATAAGAGAACTTTATAAGAAGTGCTCTTGTCCTCTGTATGCCATGTAGTTCAGCTTTGGGAACTGGATTCGCGCTGACACATGATACACCCTGCATCAGTGCTAGACATGTTAATCCCAAGGAGAAGCAGAGCCAGTACTTGTTATGGACGTGACTGAGCCAAGCTCTGTGCTAAACCCTTTCCACATACTGAATGGCTTAATCCTCACCACAGTCAGCAATCCTGCTTCACAGAGGAGGAAGTGGGTTCAGATAGCCAAGAACTGGCCAAGATTTGGGTAAGAAGGGGTAGAGCTGACTGAGAGCAAGCAGTGTGATTCCTGGGACTACCCTCCCAACTGTACTGAATAAAAGAATAATTCCTCTTGCATGCCAGGAACCTGGATTTTAATAAAACCAGTATCATAAGCATACTGAACATTTTGGAACATAGAGAAAGCTGACAACGGTTTGTGCCTTTTCTCATTGTAAATATATATGATAACTGTACGCTGAGACTTCAGAAAGGCAGAAGTAAACAAAATAAGAAATGACGACTTTTAGAACCCAACAAATCAACTTAAGTATAAAAGTGAAAAAAGTACATCTGTCCAGAAGCAAAGAAAGAAAGCTGGAAAATGCTCTTTTGGTACTATACTTCCCAACAAAGGAAGCCACTACATTATCTAGGGAGAAAGCCAAGTCCTCCAAGCAGCCGCCAAGCTTCTGTGCTCCTCGCATACGCAGGGTACCACCGGATCTCCTGTCCTCCCAGATTGCAGTCTCCAGAGTGCTAAAGTCCCTAGAACTTGTGGAGGCCATCTACCCTCTCAAATATGGCTGTTCTGCTTCTTCCTAGCACTTCACATTTGTCCTTCAGCCCAGATGTCGACCATGTGGCAGATGGCTGGGTGTTGGCACCTAACAACAGAGTACTCAGCAGCCACTTGAGATATATAACTTGTTCCAGTCTTAGAGTATCCCTACAGGTGGTGGGACAATGACATCCATTTCACAGATGAAGAAACTGAAGTGAGGAGAGTTGGCCCACATGCCCAGGATCACACCTGCCACTGAGCCCGTCTCCTGAGTGCCTCTCTTGGCTGAGCTCCAACTACCTCCCTTAAGTGAATGACTTCATCAGCAAAAGGAGCCAGACATTGAAGAGAGGTCCAGCCCAGCTGAAGTATTCTAGAAGGATGGATGCACGAGTGACTACTTTTAAGACAAGAAAGTTTTGCAAAGCAGTCTCATTTTATTGATGGGGGCTTTAAATGTTACAAAATGTTCTTTAATCTTCATCTGTTGGTCCTTCCCTACCCTCTGGACTTACAAAATACAATGTTAACCCTTCTTCCATAAGATCATTTAAAAATGTTTTTAAAAACTATCATGTCATCTCCTTACGCCTTATGCCAATCTCAAAGCAATAAGACTTTGAAACTTCTTGCCATTATTAGGAGGTTCATTGATGTGTTCTGTGGGTAGTGTAATTTTTTTTTCCTTGAATTCTTCTCTACTTCTTTGAAAATTATATTTTATTCCACATAAGCATGAGGTAGTACAGGGTGTTAATGACAATTAGTCAAACAATACAAAATCATCCTTATTACCATGTGTTTTAGTCAGCTTTTCCTTCACTTTGACCAAAGGATCTGACAAGAACAATGTAGAAGAGGAAAAGTTTATTTGGGGGCTCAGGGTCTTAGTCCGCAGATGGCCAACTTCATTGCTCTGGGCCGGAGGTGAGGCAGAACATCATGGCAGACAGGTGGGGTAGAGGAAAGTAGCTCAGGACTTGGCCTCCAAGAAGCAGAGAGAGCTCTGTTCATCAGGGTCAAAATATATATCCCAAAGGTATGTCCATAGTAACGTTCCTCCTCTAACCATACCCCACCTGCCTACAGTGACCACCCAGTTAATCCATTCAAGTGAATCAATGCCCTGATTAGGTTAAGGTTCTCCCAACTCCAGCATTTTACCTGTAAACTTCCTTACAATGTCTCATACATGAGCTTTTGGGGGACACTTTTTATCCATACTATAACACCAAGTTATACTCTACAAAATCTAACAGCATAGTTATCCTCCTTGCCAGCTGATGATGCCCAGAAGTTTCCCAATAATTTAAATTAAAGACCACATCTCAGCCAACACAATTATATTCATCTACCAGAAAATTTCAGGGGGCGGGGGGACTGTGAAGCTCCCAGATCCTCAGCTTTTACTTTTAAGAGTTGCCATAATTAACACTGAAGCTTCAGTACTGCTGAAATGAAATTCAGGGTGTCTTAAAACATTCCCAACAACCAATATTTCAAACAAGGAACTGATTTGGGAGTAGGCCGCACAACTAACACACAGTGGCCCCCAAAGGGACTTGTTTCTGAGGCACCCACAGGCTGCTTATCATATTGCCAAGGGGGAAGAAAATACATCCATCGTTGGAGAGACCTTGAAGCACACACCTCATGTGTTTAAGCTCATTTGCAGCTTGGAGTAGAGGGAGAAAGTGAAATAGTCCTGTTAACAGCCATCCTCCCTTCCAGAACTGCCTACATGTTTTTAATACTGTAAAAAAGACCACCAAACCTGGAATTAGTGGCAATATTATTTCCTTTATTTCTTTTTAATTTGCACCTAGATTACTGTCTGCTTTAAATGCAGCCAACTGCTGGTTTTTATTCATTCTATGTGAGCTGATGTTATTACATAATCCAATTTTGAAAACATCTTTTGGAAACTGCAAAGGCTACTGATGGCAAAAACTCTGCTGGCCAAGAAAAGATAAACAACAGCATTTCCTGCTTGGATGGAGCCCCTAGAAGGATGTTTGGCAGCACATCTGGATTTGCTACTGGGGGTGAAGAGACTGGCTTCATGCCTTAGCGTGACTTTCTAATTTCTGCATTAACATGCAATGATAGCAAATGCTGCACTAGAAATCTTTACAGAAGTCTTGTCCATTGCTGTGAATCTTACCAACTCCATTAGAACTAGGGCCTTTTCATGATACTTGGTCCAGAGCAAAAGAAGATGTGGAATTTACTAATCTTGCGGCTCTTGACTGAACTTGAAGTAGAAGTTCTACTTATTTTGAGATGGAGGGAAAGTACATTCTAAGAAAAAAAATAACAGGAAGAATCACTTCCTGTCTTAGCAGACATCTGTAACCAAATGAATAAGGTAAATCTTTCAATTCAAGGCCGTTCAGACATCATTTTGAATGCTGTAAAAAACCTTTAGCCAAGTAGCCATTTCATAAGATATAATTAGATCAAAAAAACTATATAAATTTCTCAAAACATTGTAGATATGCAAGTAACTTCTGTTCAAGTTGGAGTGTGGCTTTGTACTTCTATTCTGCTTGGTAGAAAAAGGAAATATTGACAAGCTTTGCTGATGATCTTAGTGGCTTAGCGTGACATGGAGAAAATTCTGGTTCCTTGGAGTAGTACTCTTCTTGGTTGCTTTTGCAAATTTGGGACTATTATTCCATTTGTCACAATTACCATTATGAATTAAGTTTTAGCAGTTTTTGCCATTATAGCAACAAAAACATTAAAAAAAAGCAAGAAACTCATGCTGCCATGTCAAAAAACACTACCGATTTCAACTTTAAGCCAAGCAAAAGTAGTCTTTTGTTGAAATTTACTTTGAGCACAACTAAGCTAATGTCTTCCATTTTATCTGGAAAATTTAAATTAAAAATGTTCAAGAAATAGTCTTTAATTTTTGCATTAAAATTATAATGAGGTCAATTTGTTAAAACCTATTTTTACAATCTGCCTAATGAAAGTAATCAATTTACAATGTAAGATAATTAAATGCATGTAAAACTTTGTAATTACACAGCATGTTTGCCTTCATTATTCTGGAGGAAGCAGTCATGGACCAAAAAGGTGAAGAAACATTGTTCAGAAGGCCCTGGTTTATGTTTTTAGAGTGCTCAACTGGGATATGGTGCTCTCACTAGGATCCAAATGATACAACCACCCTGAGACCACTGCTTTCTGTCAAAATTTTGTAAATGCTGTTTTAAAATGTATACACTGTGTGTGTGTGTGTGTGTACTGCTTACTAATCACATCATACTTTGGATTCATACCGAATTTATGATATAAACTACTGCACTTGAATTACTGCTTTAAAGGCAAAAAGCACAGAGATGTTCTCCCAAGACTAAGGAGTGCTCTCCTTTCCCTTCCTGGCTGCACAGGAAGGCTCACAGTGAGCTGGTCCACTCATGTGCTTCTGCCCTCATGCTCTGTACCAGTCACTGATACTTATTGTCCTACAGGCTTATACTTCTCGTACGAGTTATTCTATTACATAATGTAATTAGATATTACATAAGCCAATAAAATGTGAATGTGAAAGAAAAGAGAATAATGAGGTTGAATGCTTTGAAAGGATTAGATAAAAGCAAGGCACTTAAAAGAAAGGAACTGTTGAAAAATGAGGTGTGGGTGAAACAACTAAAAAAGGCCAAGGGGAAAATTGTGGAAATCTAAAAGGATTTTCTACTCAGATTACTTCAAATGTGTCCAGTTCTCACTCAAAAGAATCTGAAACTGTTCATTTTAGAGAGTGCCCTACAGGTGTGGTTTGTGTAAAATAAACCATTGTTAATGAATCTATTCTCAAAGTCTTAAGCCTATATGCCAAGATCGGCATGGAATGTGCATTTGTAAATCAAGGAAAAAATAGCATTCTCAAAATATGTATCTATCCTTCCTGAAATTATTCTCACTTGAACCTGCTTTCTTTGATTAACTCCAAGTACCCATTGTGTCCCTTGAGAGAATTCCTACTAACCACAGCTGAATTGGTCCTCTTGCCTTCCAGATGATTCGAATCTTGGTAAACAGCGCCAGGCTCATCAACCTTTCTAGCCATGTCTCCCAGCCTGCTTTCATCTTCAGTCTGATAAGCATGTCTTTTATGCTGACATCTAGCTTGATAAAAAAAAAATTACACCCTTTCTGATTCAAAAAACCTGGTTCCTATTGTTCTCATGATAAAGAGCATTCTTAACCTAAGTTTCTCAATTATCTGGCTTCTTCCCTCTACATGTCCCCGCGGTATCACTCAGTTAACTCCTTCAGACCTCTGTTCCACCATCCTTTCCCGACTTCCCAACTAGAATAATTCTTTCCCTGTTAGGCTCTCATACCCCTGTGCACTCCTCTATCATAGAAATAATCAGGAATGTAATTTTATATTTATTTGTGTGATTGCTTTATCATCTAACTTACACTAGGCTATGAATTTCACAAAATCATTGTTTCTGATCTTGCTCACTTTGTATCATTAGCAAGTAACTTTGGAACTGGAGCCTAGTAAAACTCAATGTTGAAGGCATAAAAAAAAAATAAGCAGGCAAACAAACAAGCAAGGATTAGAGAAAGAGCTGCACAGAGTACTACCTAATCCCCTCCTCTCAGCTGACTATTTTGACCTAAGGTCCAAGTTGGGTCTTTAGTAAAAAGAATCCAGAAATTCTGATCCATAGGGCAGAGCCACAGGTGGCTCTTTCGCTTTCAGGAAGGAACAATGAATTGGCATGAAGAAATTCCTTCTAATTTTGGTATTTAATCTGCTTGGCTATATTCCCTGACGAAAGTGAACTTAGGAAACCTAGCTACCACCATTTTAGAAGAAGAAAATATCTTAACGAAGTGACATCTATATACAGCCACTGCCTTGTAATCTGCCATAACTAGGTAAGAACTATTTATAATGCCTGGCCACATCCCTTCATCACATGGAATTTAACTTGGGGAAAGACTCCAACTTCCCCACACGTGAAGGGCCCTAGCTTGCAGCTGACAATCGACTCACCTGCCCATGCCCGCCCTGTTCCACCTGAGCCTCATTAACCCCACAAAAGAAATGCCAGAAATGGAATCAAGCAAGAAACATACTCTGGGAACTCTAAATTTCACTGGCTATGTCATTAGAAATTGGCATCTTTGTTGGATAGCTTCACGCCTGCCTCACCTACATGGGAAGTGATACTAGAGAAGTACATATCAATGTCCAGGAAAACCACTGAAAAGGATTATTAAGAAGGAGCTTCATTTCAGCATTACTGAAGCATGGTCTGTACAAAAAAACAAACATACGGAGTTCCACGTGAAACTGATCATAGCAACATACGTCTGAAGACTCGTGAAACATCTATTACACCTATAATCAAAAAGAACACTTACTGTGATCCTGGGGAATTCTCTAAAATGTACCCTCTGTTAGGACAGATCAACAAAAAGCACCTCACCTGGACAAATGCAGTAGCAAGATTCTACTCAGAAAGACTTTAGGAAATTGGAGTTTAATCTTTTGTGTGTCACTTTTTAAAGAAACTACATAAAAAAAGAAAATTATGAGTTTTCAAGAGTATTTGTTTTTTGGTCAAAGATCCTATCCTTATGATATTATTTAATGCCCATGACACAGCAGCTATTTGATAACTTCCAAACTTATTAAAAGTCTATACAACCTATTCTTATTTTTCAAACTATGGGCTGAGATCCATTGGTGAATGATGGTATCAATTCAGTAGGTCCAACAAGCATTTTCAAAAACTTAAATAGAATTGAATATACTACAAGTTTTCACGAAACTTGTTTCCTCTTTCTACACACATATTCATACACAAGTATATGTGAACATGAACAAATTAAGCACATGGGAGGGAAGAAGTAGAGATACAGAACAATGATGAAAAACAGAGGGCTGGGGTAGTTGCTCAGTGGTAGAGGTTTTGCCGAGCACACACAAGGCCCTGGGTCCAACACCCAGCACTGCAAAACAAACAAACTCTAGTGTCAGATTGCATGGGTTTAAACCCTAGATATGTTATTTACTAACTCTGTGACCTTGGGCAAAATATTAACATGTCTACATCTAAACTTTCTCATTAGGAATAGTAATAGTTTCTGCATGATGTGGTTTGGGAATCAAATAAGTTAACATAAGCATCTAGAATAAGGCCTGGCCAATAACAAACACTAATTAAGTATTAGTGAAAAAAAATGTGCATTTATATTTATAAATACATGAATATACCCAACTGAGTTGCAATAAAAAAATCTGATTCTTGCTATGGGTAATAGTCAAAAGTGCTTGAAAGCCACTGTTCAGAGGAATTTACACAGCCCTCATAAACAAATTACACAGGCTAAAGAATTTTCTCTCTTGCCTAAACTCTTAGTAACCTGGAGTTAAATTTAAGACTCCATAACAATGTCTGCCTCATCCCAGATGTCTCTAAGACCTATTTCACCCCCTTTAATCTGGATTTCCTCCTTCTTTCCTTCTTTCCCTCTCTCTTTCTCTTTCCTTTCCCTCCCTCCCTGACTTCCGATTCTTTTTTTTATCTTTGAAAACTCCCTTAATCTCTTTTTGAAATATGTCAACTTCAAAATACATTAAAAATAAAATGCACTTGGTTTTACATATTTATCAAACAGAGGCAGTGATTCTTAAATTACCTTATAAAACAGATATCTCAATTGCACCCTAGGGCTGGGGATGTATGTAACTCAGTGATAGGTAGAGCATTTGCCTAACCTACATCATTGGATTGATCCCTAGTACCACCACCAAAAAGTAAAAAGTCCTTTAATTGTACTCTAAATTTCAAAGATTAAAAAGTCTGTATTATGAAAAGTATTTTCATATTTCAACAATATTTCAATAAAATAAAAATGAAGAATTTATACCATTTAATATAACTTTCAAAATAGTTATTGTTTGGATTTGTAAAATCATAAAAACAAAATTTCTAAATTTAAAAAAAGAAGTCACATTTATTTATCCCTCCAAGCTTTGGAGATGTCTTTTTGGTTATCACTGGTAGACAGAGGCCTTTCTAGCCTCTTAAGAAGAAAGAAACTTGTTTCATAAATATTTATATAGGTACACAAAATACAAACATACCTATTTACAGAATATATAATATAAAAGTGTGTATACATATATGTAGTAATTTATTCAAACACACACACACATACACATATACATATAGTATGTATATATACACTAAGAGTCTGGAGTGATTCGTCACATCATGTGGAAATAAGAACACAAATACACTGTTTATGTAAATGCATACACACAAGTATAAACAACTGTATATTGATAAATATATAAATATGTAACAATATAAATAAGTAAAAAGAATGATTAAACATATATTCTTCTTCTAACATTAAGAAAAAACTATGAACCCACAACATGTTTGGATAAATAAACTGATGCCAAAAGTATAGACACAATAAAAACACAGGAAATTACAGGCAATAATTTTTCTGAAAGAGGCTGAGGGAGTCCATTTGTTTTAGGCATAAACACTCATATCCTCTTCAGATAAGAGATCATAATAAAAATGCCATTATTCTAGATTTAATTCAATTTTGGTTTTTTAAATTAACCAGGACCATCTGACTCACTTGCTTAACCATTTTAATGGTCAAAGACAATTACATAGCAAATCAGGAACACAAATGAGTACATTTGCTCATGGATGGTGACGGCTTCCGATAAGACTTAACCTGTAAGAAGGTTGAAAACAAAAACAATTAAGGAACTAACTACCCATCAATCCCATTTATACATACTGCATTAGCTAGAATAATTAAAGACAAATTTCACAATGCTCTTTCTTCTAGTATTTTTCAAGTTTCAGAGAAAGCTGAGACTACACACATTAACCAGCTTGCAGTTATGTGTATCTGTGTTGCTGTAGCCAACTCCTGATTGCTTCCACATGGAGGACCTGTAAGATTCATAGGTTGTTTCTCACTCCTGGTCCCAAGTGACTTGAAAACCAAAGTTATGGTTCAGCTAAGAAGAAGAAAAGTTGCAAAGAAACCATGTCTTACTGTGAGGTCTAAACTTAGGAGATAATTATTCACAGATCTGATTACCAGAAGGGCTTATTAAAAGAAAAACATAAGAAAAACAAGGAATCAAGGAAGACCAAGAAGCATATTCATAATTCATTCTTTGTATACATCTTAACAAACCAGTTACCTGCCTAACTAGACATCTGTCTTAACCGCAGTAGTCAATGAGCATCTGTAGTGGATGCTGGTAGTGCCCTGCCTGATCCCCTCTCCAGAATGGTGCATCTACACCCCAGCTGCCAGGAGGGCCAATGGTCCACGGTGACTCCCTTCTTTGGAGAAGGGCCTGATGTATGTAGGAGCCACCTCCCCTGGAAGGTTAGATGCCACCATTCCCTACCTCACCTCCACTCAAGCAGCCTGTGGCCAGTGACTAACATGGACACAAAAGGTCTGCTTCCTGACTCTTGCCCAAAACTTCCATGAGTTCAGACTGAACCTAGACCCCAGCTTAGACCACACGCTTGCCTAGGCTCTTCCTCTGCCTATTCTGTTCCCCCTCTCTCATTCTTCTGCCACACTCCTGCAATCAATTGCACATACTCAAATCCTACCCTCTGCTTCTAGCAAACAGGACCTAATACAACAACAACAAATAAAAATTATGTTTATACTTGGGAGCTAATATCAATACCTTCATATGGAATCATCTTTTGATTATAGCATAAACACCACAAGTACTTAACTTCCAGGATTTATATAAACACAGTAGGTTTACACTGAAGCACAAGGCATAGTGGGTATGCGCAGATGTAAAATTATAAATTTTCTGAATGATGATTTGACAATTTAATGAACATATGCTTTCAAATATACTTTTTAAATAGGAATACTTTCCAAACAAAAGAATAAAATGACAAATGATGACTAAGTCATCATACTATTTAAAAGTCTTTTTACATGACTCAGCCAAAGTTTGTTCCACCATGTCACCAAAAAGGGGCAGTGTTTAAGTTACCTAGGGCAATTTCTAGCACTCTCTAGTGGAAGATTACACAGAAGAAACAAATCTGAGAAGTCTGCTATATAGTTTCTGGTCTTATGCCTAGATCTCTGATTCATTTTAGGCTGAAGTTTGCACAGGGTGAGAGACAAGGTTCTAGTTTCATCTTCTGCATACAGACATCCAGCTTTCCCAGCACCATGTGCTAATTAGGATGGTCTTCTATGTATGTCTTTGGCACTTAGGGCAAGATCTGGATGACTATACCTGTGTGGGAGTCTGTCTGTCTTCTTCACATTGATCTGTGTGTGTTTTCTTTATGTCAGTGCCATGCTGGTTTTGTTACTATGGCTCTATACTATAATTTGAAACTGGGTATTATGATACCTCCAGCGTGCCTCTTTTTGCTCAGGATTGCTTTGGCTCTTCTGGGTCTTTTGTTCTCTTTGTGCCAATATAGGCACAGGCAATCATCTACTGAATGGGTTCCAATAGGAAGTAGTACCAAGAAGTGATAAATGAGATGGTATCCAATTAAAAAGCTTCTGCACAGCAAAGGAAACAGCATGAAAAGATGCCTACAGAAGAGAAGAAAGTCTTTGCCAGCTGCTCTTCTGACAGAGGATTAGTATCCAAAATACTTAAAGAACTCAAAAATCTCAGCACCATAAAACCAAATAACCCATTCATAAATAGGTTAATAACTGAATACACACATCTCAAAAGAAGTACAAACAGCTGAAAATTGTATGAAACAATGTTCAACATCTTTAGCCATCCAGGGAAATCCAAGTCTAAACTACACTGAGAATCCATCTCTGCCTAGAATGGTAATCATCAAGAAAAGAAATAACAATAAATGTTGGCGAGACTGTGGGGGGTAAGGGAACTCTTACCACTGTTGGTGGTGATGTAAATTAGTGCAACCACTAAGGAAATCACTAAGGAGGGGCCCCAAAAAGCTAAAAATGGAACTACAATATGACCTAACTATACCACTCCTTGATATTTATCCAAAAGAAATAAAGTTGGCATTCTTCAGAGATACATGCATACCCATTTTTATCACATCACAATTCGCAATGGCCAAGTTATAGAATCAGCCTAGGTGTCCATCAACAAATGACTGGATAAAGAAAATGTGATACATATACACAGGAGTTTGATTTTGTCCACATTGTTATTTGCAGGAAAATGGATGGAACTAGAGAGAATCATGTTACATGATTAAGCTAGACTCAAAGTCAATTATCAAATATTTTCTCTCATGTGTGGAAGAGGAGAAAAAAAGGACTTCATGAAAGAAAAAGGGAGACTGTTAGGGTAGAGGAAAGAGATCAGGCGGGGAATTGGGAGGACAAGGGGAGGCATTGGGGAGTGAAACTGAATTATGTTATAGGCAGGTACAAATACGCCATGATGAGACTCACTATTTTGTATGATTATTGTCTAAGTTGCTGTTAAAAAAAGAAAGATTTATTAAACAAACAAAGACTACCCTGTTAGGGAGTTTTTTTATTTTTTGTTTTTAATAGAGTCTGGGACCAAGGAGTAAAGACATACCACAGACTACATTACAAGGAGGACGCTCAAGCAGGAGTAAGCAGCCCAAGAAAAATCTCCACTGGATAGATCAGCATTTCCACAACTTGCAAGATCTGTTGTTGATTAGTTGAAAAAAAAAAATCCATGTAAAAAAAAAGTGATCTTCTCAAGGAACCAAGTTAGGCACAGATGGATACTGCTCATTAGACACTACTATAGGCAAGGCAGTTTAGAGTTCTACACTTTGCCAACCTGCAGTCCAAGGTTTTATACACTCAGAAGTAATTCTACATGAATGAGTACCAGACCTCAATTTTCAATTTGTGGGTTGCAGGTAACGTGTCTTTTAAAAATACTCACTACTCTCCCCCAAAACACCATGTGCTTCCCAATCAATACATGTGAACGAACGAATCCTGAGAGAAACTGGAATGAACTGAAAAGCTTTACATAGAAAAGTGGCATGATCAAATCTGCACTTCAGAAAGACTGCTCTGGTTGTGGTGTGAATAATGGATCAGCAAGGTCCAGCCTGAAACTGAGAAGACCTCTGGTGGTCACTGTTCCTAGGGCTGGACTTATTTTAGGTTTTACAATTAAACGTTGATTAAGAAATGACATTCAATTCTATAGTAATCTAATCTGAGAGCTCAGTAATGTACAGCGTCAGCTCTTTTAGAAGCTGGGTTACTTTCCCTCTCAATTTCAACCATAATAGCTAAAATGTATATGTTTTAATCAGTTTTTTTGCCACTGCGACCAAAAGACCTGACAAAAACAATTAGAGGAACAATTGGGGCTCACGGTTTCAGACGTCTCAGTCCATGGATGGCTGACTCCACTCCTCAAAGCTGAGATGAGGCAGAACCTTATGGTAGAAGTGGAGGAAAGCGGCTCAGGGTATGATAATCAGGAAGCAGAGAGTTCTCTCACCAAGGACAGAACATATACCCTAAAGGCATGCCTCCAGTGGCCCGCCTCCTCCAGCTACTTGGTACTTGCCTAAAGTTAAGACCCAGTTAATCCCTAGCAGAGGATGAATGCACTGATTAGGTTCAGGCCCTGGTAATCATTTCAGCTTGAAGCTTTCTTGCACTGTCTCGCCCATGAGCTCTGGGGGGCACCTCATACCGAAACCACAACAGTATAGTATTCACTATGTGTCGAGCAATCTGAACATTTTATTACTCAGTAAGACTATTCACCTATAAAACACCAAGATTGTTCTGAACCTAAGTGGTTGAGTAGTTAAGAGAAAAAAAAACAAAAAATAAGAAATATGATCTTTTCATTTGATATGTTACTTTTAAGGTAACATTCAAATCACCTTCTTAAAAATGATAATAAAATTTCAACTACCAACACCTCATTTCAAAGACTGTTTCACAGTTTTTATCAGAAATATCACTTTAGTTGAAATTACTCCCAGAGATGCTAACAAAGTAAGTAACTATATGAAATAACTAGTAATCTCTCCTTATAAGTTGTAAATAATTCTGTTTTTCTGATTTATGTTAAAAATTTACTAAGTAGTTCCCTATTGAATAAACAAACATGGCAGATGGTTATCGAGCAACTGGTATTTCCTATCCATTATCTCATTAATCTTACAACAACATTGAAAGATAGTATTACTAACCTAGACACAAAGGAATCTTGGCTCACAGAATTCATATGATTTCTTCAAGGAACTCAGATAGGCAATGATTGTGTCAGGACACAAACATGGTATTCTAGGTCATCCCCTATTCTCAAGGTCCCCACAACGCAGAAGACATCAAAATGGTGTAGTAAGTCAACTTGACTGCACCCTCCGACAGTCACATGTCAAAATTTGTGTTTTTCTTTTTAATCGTGGTAAGACAAGATCACATAACACCTCCAAAATACATGATCAGGTATGATCAGCAAAGAAAATTCATAGAAAAAGTAGTCTTTTAGCTGAGATCCTCAATTTCCACTTCATATGAGAACTACTGATAATACAAGAATATAAGAATAATGAGCTGTATAATAATATTTAGGTCAATGACAGATTGCAAATATGATGGTGGTCCTGTAAGGTTATAATGGAGCTGAAAAATTCCTATCATCTAGTATTTTTACAGTACCTTTTCTATGTTTAGGTACATTTAAACATGCAAATACCGTTGTACTGCATCTATCCACAGGACTCAGAACAGTACCATGCTGTTCCAGTTGGCAGCCTAGGAGCTAGGCGCACCATTTAGTCTGAGGGTGGAGGAGGCCAGCCCATCTAGGTTTATATATGTGCACTCTATGATGTGCACACGATGACAAAATCTTCTAAGGACACATTTTTTAGAACATAATCCTGTTAACAAGTGGCATGACTGCACTTGGACAGCTATCTCAAAGAAAACAAAATGGTGAAAAAGGAAGGCAGCAGAAAAGACAGGAAAAGAAAACAGAATCATGATTCCTACAAATACTTCCACATGAAAGAGAGAATTCTAAAAGAGGAACCAAAGCTATTTCTTGGCTTTGGGGTATCGATCTGAAAAATAATGCTAGAGGCAGAAGCAGAAGTGGTATCTGTGTTAGACTTTTACCACTCCCTGTGCTGGGCTAAGGCAAGGGGGCAGGGCAACAGGGCTGGAAAAACATACGCGGATCACCTTAAAGAGTTTACAATGTAGGAGAAAGCTGGTAGATCCGAAGGGAAATTCAGAGAACAACTCGGTGCCTAAATCTCTACAAAGGGCTCTCAGTGCAACGATTCAGAGAATGAAGCAATTTGGTGAGGATGTGGACAACTGGAAAAAGGAGGACTACGCCAGACAGGGGAAACGATAAGGCACAGCATCAGAGGAGAGCACACACGATAGGAGGGAGTAAAGGAAAATAAACCGCCTACAAAGGAGGCAGGCTAGCAGGGTGGCCCAGGAAAAAGACGGAAGCTAAAAGCCAAGCAAGAGTTTGGACTTGACTACGTTACTGGAAAAAAGACACTACAAGTTATTAAACAAGAGAATCGTACAATGATGTACTTAAGAAGCTGCATGTTATTTATAACAGTTTAAAATGCATAATACAGAGGAGAGTACCTGCAGAAAGCAGAACAGCTAAGAAACCCCTAGCAATAACCCATGCGTAAGCTAAAATGAGCAATGTCACTAGGAACAGAGGTGCAAAAATGAATCCAAGGGTCATTTTTATGGAAAAGTTATAAAACTTCATGAGAAACTGAACATAAAGAGGTCAAAATAGAGAAAAGCCAAAAAGTATGTCAAAGTTTCAAGCTGAGTAAAGTGACCAACAGATTACTAATGGTCTAAAGGAAACAAGAAAGAAGCTGAAAAAGAGAGAGCACTGCTTTGATGTTGACGAATATCACAGACATTTAATTAGATCAAAAAGTAATCTTTCATCTTTCATATTCAAATAGTCCACAAAGTCTTCAAAATATCTGACAAACAGCATTTTTTCTAGTTCACAATATGTAAAATTAACTCATCAGAAAAGTTCTTAGCTTCATTGCCAAAGAAAACCTTACATGACATACATAAAGACATCTGATGAGGCTTTTCTATTATTCTAAGTAGTGCTGAAAAAAATTACCTTAAAAAGGTAATGAAACTGAAAGATTAGTGATGAATTTTTGAATAAAACTGAGATTTTATTATATTCATAATAAAAGTTTCCACCTACTCCATTTAGTCATCAAAACTGTGATTTTAAATTCAGGAATATCTATAAATGACATTTCTTAGTTATTCCATCTTCTTATAAAAGCTACATATTGTCAGCTGATGGGAAGGAAAAGTGGCATCTGTGGCTAACAACAGACCTGTTACGGCTAAGTGAAGAAGCGTGAAGTGGACACACACAGGAAAACCATTACGACTAGACTGTGCCCCACTGTGTCAGTCAGCTTTCGTCATTGTGACCTAAATACCTGATAAGAACAACTTAGAGAAGGGAAAGTTTATTTGGGACTCATGGTTTCAAGGTTCAGTCCATGGTTAGCACAGTCCATTACTGAGGCAGAATGTCATGACCTAAGGGTGGAGCGGAGGAGAGAGGCTCAGCTCATGATGGCCAGAAAGCAGAGAGGAGAGGAGGAGCCAGAGGACCAAGATATAATTCCCATGAGCATGCCTCCGTGACCCACCTTCTCTAGCCTTGCTCCACCTGCCTACAGTTAACACCCTGTACAGCAGACCTTTCAAAGTATTAATCCATCAATAAGCTTATCCACTGAGGAGGGTCTGGCCCTCATCATCTAACCCTTTCACCTCTCAACATTGCTACACTGTCCCACACATGAGCTTTTGGGAGACACCTCACATCCAAACCACAACACTCACTGTTGACAAAATGTCTTGGCCTATAATCAAACAACTCAAAGGAAAAGTAGGCAAATGTGCTGAGAGAAATACACACAGGTTTTATTTTATAGATTTGATAATAAAAATTTCCTCCCTTGTACTTACATGTTTTTGGAATCTAGGTTACACTAGCCTCAAAATGAGATGGAAGAAATAATCTGTTCTCTGGAAAAGTTTGCAGAAGAATAAAATTATCTATGACTTTAATGTTGGTAAAACTCTACCAAGTAGTTTCCTAGTGAGGAGAGCTTTAATAACTGACCAAATTATTTTAACAGTTATAGCACTATGTGGGCTTTCTATTTCTTTCTCAATTAGCTTGGAAATTTACACATATTAAAATTGTGTGCATGTAGTTTTAGTCAGTATTTTTATCACCGTGACCAAAACACCTGACAAGAACAACTTAAGAGTAGGAAAAGTTTATTTGGGGTTCACGGACTCAGAGGTCTCAGTTCATAGATGGTAAACTCCATTGCTCTGGGCCCAAGTTGAGGCAGCACATCACGGAGGAAGGACCCAGCGGAGGAAAGTTGCTCAGCTCTGGGAAGAGTCAGGAAGGAGGGAGAGAGAGAGGAAGGGAGAAGGAGAGAAGGGGGAGAGGAAGAGACAGAGGCAGGGAGGGGAGGGGACACAGGAAGAACACTTACAGGGCACACCCTGACCCCCAGTGACCCGCCTCTTACAACTATGACCTAGTCAATCCATTCAGACTTGGATGGACCCATCAGGTTTTGGCTCTCATGATCTGATCATCTTGCCTCTGAATACTCCTGTATTAACGGGAGTTTTCAGGGGACAACTCACATCCAAACCATACCACATGGTTAGGCTAGTATCTCAGAACACTAATTCCTATCGCTTCCCCAAATTATATACTATTTTGTTCAATATTTCAGTTTTCCTTTTTTAATCTCACAAATTAGATGTTATTACTATGGTTTCGCATTGTTAATACCATTTACATTTTGTTTGTTCACCAATACACCAATACACCAGAAACATCCCTGGTATCACTTTTCTTCTCTCTAGAAGTACATTTA
Organism: Sciurus vulgaris; assembly: GCF_902686455.1. Classification (NCBI taxonomy): domain Eukaryota; kingdom Metazoa; phylum Chordata; class Mammalia; order Rodentia; family Sciuridae; genus Sciurus; species Sciurus vulgaris. Next base: position 14,763,024 of record NC_136462.1, on the reverse strand, counting down.
GAAAGTTTTCTAGTGTGGACTTACTGGTGGAAAATACACTCAGTTTTATATATATATAAAATATATATATTTATATTAGTTGTATATTATATATATATATATAATATATATATTTATATTAGTTGTAGGTGGACACAATACCTTTATTTTGTTTTTATGTGGTGCTGAGGATCAAATCCAGGGCCTCACACATGCTAGGTGAGTGCTCTACCACTGAGCCACAACCCGAGCCCCCACACTCAGTTTTTGAGTATCTGAAAATGTCTACTTTGCCCTCACTTATGGGAGTAGTTTTGTAGGGCATACAATTCCAGATCAACAGTTATTTCTCTGAGTATTTCATAGATATTATTCCACTCTTCTACAGCTCCCATGGCTGTTACTGAAAAGTCAACAGTTACAACTGTTGTCAACATTGTTGAATCACTGTTCTTCTACAAATAAGTCTTTACTTTTTGGCTTCTTTTGAGGTATTTCTACATCTCTTGTGTTTATCAGTTTCTCTCTGATGTATCTACATAAGAACTTATTTTTACTTATCTACCTAGGAGTTGATGTATTTCATAAATCAGTGAATTCATATGTTGATTAAACTAATTAATGAATGCTCAGCTGTTATACCTTTGAATAGTGCCTCTCCTCATTTTGTTAGTTCTTTTTAGGACTCTTATTAGACAAATGTTACATTCTCTACCATCTATGTTTAAACTTTTCTTTTATATATATCATCCCTTTGTCCTTTATCCTATGTTCTGTATATTTTCCTCAAATCTATCTTCCAATCCACTAATTCTCTCTTTAGCTATACCTCATCTGCTAGGGAACCATCCTTTGTTATAATTTGCATTATTTTATTTTCACATACAGAAGTAGTATTGGCCATTCAAGTAGTACTGGGTTCATCTGTGCAGTGAACAGACCTTTTCTGTAAAATCTGTCTAGTTTGTTTAAGCATGTCTTTCTCTTAATATTACCATTGAATCTCTTTGAGAAGTTAATTAAAGGATATAAAGTTTCAATTAGAGTGGAGGGAATAAGTTTCAGTCATCTACTGTACTATATAGTGATGATGATCAATTATAATATATTATATGGTTCAAGTTTTCTAAAAGAATAGATTTGCAACATTCCCACCATAAGAAAATGGTAAGTTGGTGAGGTAAGGACTACATTAGTTAATTAGCTTGAGTAAATTTTTATTCAATATATACATAGATCAAAACATTACACTGTAGCCCAGAAATATACACAATTATGTTAATTTTTCAAGTTAATAAAAATAAACATAAAAATTATCATTTCATATCAAATCATTTCAATGACCTCTTTGGATCTAATTCTCCTTTATTTCCACCCTTTTCATCCATAATGCCTTCCATCCTGAGTGTTTGCCAATTTTTGAAAGTAAGGACTATCTAAAAAACTTTGATACTTTTTTAAGGTCTTGGTAAGAATTAATTCCTACAGAGAGGATTCGTATTTGCTTTTGTGACACACCTGGGAACAATACCAATGCAGAACTACCTTAAGCTAAATCCGTACATTCTTGAGTTTTTTGTTTTACTTTGTTTTTAATCACACAGATGTGAATACATATGCAAGCTGCAGACCTGCATGATACCTGACTTATAGTTGTAAATACTCAGGAAAGGCTTTTATTTATCTGTTTCCTTCACCCAGAACAAACGCTGAGGTAGAAAAGTTTCCTCTCTATCCAACTTTTCTAGCAAGAGATTCCCCCCATCCCATCATTAAGTATTTTCTTCCTATAGTCCTTCAGTCGCAGCAGTGAAAAAGCTGACTAAATCAAGTGCATTACCACTGAGCTACATCTCCAGTCCTTTTTGGAGACTCAAAAAAAAAAAAAAAAAAAAAAAAAAAAGAAATCTCCAAAAAGGACTAGAGACAGGATCTTGCTAAGTTACCCAGGCTGGCCTCAAAGTTGCAATCCTCCTGCCTCAGTCTCCTGAATAGCTGGAATTACAGGCATATGCCACCATGCTTGCTTTCATTTTGTCTTTAATGAACAATAGTTATCTCTACCACTTGGGAGTCTTAGATGTTGTGTCCCATATCAAGCATGAAAATGGTAGACCCACAGAACTACTCCTAACTGAATGGCATATTTCCCCAGAACAATTCCCACCTTTTTCTTATTCCTGCCAGCTGATCTATGTGTTAGATCTATACAGTGAGGAGATTTTTGTTTCTTTCTTTAAAGATATTTTATCTAACACCTTAGGGGTATGATAATCAAAGGGGTTTTCTAAGATATCTAAGCTGTCATCTAACCAGAAGGTGAAACTAACTACTTCTGAATTTGGAATACAGTGCTATAAATACTAAACCGAGGAACAGAATTAGTTTCATGGTTCTAGTTACATGCTATAGAATTAAATTATGCAAACTGGTTAATATTACATTTTCACAGTGTACTTGAGAAAGTTTAATAGATACCCTATTTTTCTGCAAAGAAGTCAATCTACTACCATTGACTAAATACTGTATGACTTTAACCATATGTAGAATAAAACATATCAGTCTAAACTTTTAAAATTTATTTTTAAAGAAACTGCTATAAATCTATTTTAAAAATAAAATCATTAATAAAAGCAGCAGTAAAACTATGTAAACAGTAGCTGCATATGGTTAATTGTGATGATGTTTTTACTAAGTTTTACTTTTGTAAAAAAAAAATAAGAACTGACAACATTTCTAACACTTCAATATGGAAAAAAATATAAGTTCTAATCTCCAGATCACACAAAGACAAAGTAAACATTTAAAAAAAAAAAAAAAAAACAGTACTTTGCTCTCAAAATTCAAGGATCTTCATAGAAATCTTGTCCTGTATGGGATAAAAGTACTCATTCATCCGTTCATTCAATATTCACTGAGTGACTACTATGTATGAGGCACTACTCCTGAGAATTTACTCATTAAGAAAATTTCTATTCTATCCTATTTTCCTGGTGATTTATATTACTCAATTAGTGATAAATTCCAATGGAAAAAGTATGCCAAGTTTAGTGAATTTTTGTTTTGCCTTGGCAGCCAATTGTACCTTCCATCTAAAGAACTAGGAGCTATCCCACCAAGTTTTCCCCATAATGCCCAGGAGAACATAAGATGGGGCTCTGAGCACCAGCAAATGCTCAGGTAGGCATAAACCAGACATGGGTCAAACAAAGTCCACATGTCATCTGCCAGGATAAACAAGTTTCTCATAAGGGACTCCTTGGTCAGGGGTTGGACAACTAGGCATAAAGCTGAGTAAAAGAAGTCTCCTGTGAAAAGCACACTGTGAACACCACACTCAGCCCCCTTCATTTCCCATTAGGGTTGCTAGCTGCTCTGGTACTAGAATCCCAATTTAGCTGGAAGGTTCTCTAAACACCAAAAAACTACAAATGCTCCAGGCAATATAGATTATAATTTATTACATAAGCAATATTTTTGGCACAGATTTCTTACTGTCTCCCCAATTGTTAAACCAAATGTGGTAAAAAGAAGGATGAGATGAACGGTCTCATATGAAGAATTAATTCAAGCTGAAATAAATTTGAGAGGGAATTTATATAATCTGGAACTCAAAATATTTAAAATGTGCACAACTCCTTGTAAAACACCTGAAAATGGAAAACAAGTAAGTTGACCTGTACAGTTTAATCTTTAAGCAGGACAAGTAGCATTAATGAATTGTAGTCTTAAGAATTCACCTAAGCCTTTTCATATCCAGTAAGAAGTACTGAGAAGGATGTGGAGAAACTAGAATCCTCATATATTACTGGTACGAATGTGAAATGGTGCAGCTACTTGGTTACCATCTGAACCAGCAATTTACTCATAGTTATATACCCATAAGAAATGAAAACATGTGCACCCAAAACACTGTATATGAATGTTGATAGCGGGATTTATAAATAACAGCTAAAAAGTGGCAATACCCAAATTTTTATCAACTGAGTAGAAAAACAAAAAAATGTTGTATATTCAGACAACAAAAAATTCATCCATAAAAGGAATGCAGTACTGATACCTACTGCAGCATTACGAATCTGGGGAATGTGTTACATAATAAAAATACCACATACTGAATGATTCCACTTGAAGGAAAGGTCCAGAATAGGCAAAAATATAGGTATGGAAGGTAGGTTCATACCTATTTAGTAGTAGGGAGGATGGCGACCTTGGGAAGTAACAGCTAAAGGGTTCAAAACTGTTATAAAAAAGCTTTTTAGTTTGAATCTATCCCATTTATTTTATTTATTTATTTATTTTGCGGTACTGGGGATCAAACTCAGGCCCTTGTGCTTGCGAGGCAAGCACTCTACCAGCTGAGCTATCTCCCCAGCCCTTATCCCATTTATTGATTCCTGCTTTTATTTCTTGTGCTTTGGGAGTCATGTTAAGGAAGTCTGGTCCTAAGACGACATGATGAAGATTGGGTCTACTTTTTCTTCTCTTTGGTGTAGGGTCTCTGGTCTAATTCCTAGATGCTCTTCAATAGATGAATGCATAAAGAAACTGTGGTCTATATACACAATGGAATATTATTCAGTCATAAAGAAGAATAAAATTACGGCATTTGCAGGTAAATGGATGGAGCTGGAGAATATCATGCTAAGTGAAATAAATCAATCCCCAAAAACCAAAGACTGAATGATTTCTCTGAAAAGTGGATGATGATACACAACGAGGGTGAGTGGGGAGGGAGTAAGGGAAGAATGGAGGAAGGATGGATTGTGTAGAGGGAAATGAGGGGTGGAGAGGGGGCGGGGGAAGGCAAGACAATAGAATGAGACAAACATTACCCTATGTATGTGTATGAGTACACAAATGGTGAGACTCTACTTTGTGTGCAATCAGCGAAATGAAAGTTGTACCCCATTTGTGTACAATGAATCAAATAATAATAGTAATAATTTTAAAAACTTATAAAATTAGTTTTGGTGATGACTGTACAATTCTATGACTATAAACCCACTGAATCAAATACTTTAAATGGATGAACTATATGATATGTGAATTAAATCTCAATAAATTTGTTACAAAAACAAAAACAAAACTCATGCAAATAAAACACAGTGTGAATATAAACTGACACGTAAAGCTTTTGACAAGATATCACAAATACTACTTTTAAGGGAAATGAGTTACCACGGGTCTGTAACTTTCTTTCCCCTGGGAGAAGATGCTGCCTTTGAAAATAGAAAACAAAGGTAGACATGAAAAACATTATTTTGTTATATTTGAAATCATTACTTCTTAGGGCTAGAGAGTAGTGGGGCTACTTGTTTTATGGTTTTGTTGTTTTTTGTAGTGCTAGGGATTGAACCCAGCGCTTTGTACCAGCTAGGTGAGCACGAATCACTGCACTATATCCTAGTCTTCTTTAAAAGATTTATTTAGAGGCAGGACCTCACTAAGTTGCCCAGGCAGGCTGCAAACCTGTGGTCCTCTGTGCAGCCTTTCAGGCAGCTGGGATTATAGGTGTGTACCACCGCTCCTGGATGCCTGTTCATTTGTTTAATTTTGTTTTTAAATACACCTTTGTGAATGATCCAAAGGTAAGATGCACTAGAAAAATCTCCAAGTTGACAGGTACATCGCTCTTTCTACCAAGGCACTTACTTTAGGGATCGTTCACGGGCAGCTGTAGAGCTGGCTCTACACAACATGCTGACTGCTCAGGAGGTTCATGAAGATCTCAGGCAGCAAGACCCTAGGCATGAAAGGAACCAAAAGACCGCCGAACTTAAGCCTATGCATGAGGCTAGAGCAGTGGCGGGACTGACAGCGGGGGCCTAGGAGAAAGGCCCTGTCTCCTGCGTGAAGGTTTGCCGTTTTGGAAGGTGTGGACAGTATTCTTCAAAAAACAACTGAAGTCCATCGTCAGGGCCTGGGAGTCTAACAAAGTACTGAAGTCCCTGAGAGGGTGACGCTGACCTTCAATGGGGAAGAAAAACATCACTCTGTCCTTTGAGGCCCTCTGGCTCCTTCCACAGATAGGGCCCTTGGTCTGCTAAGGATGGAAACAGAGAACTAAGAGCCTCCTCTTCAATTCCACTGAAGGAAGAAGAGTGAGAATACCCAGCTCTCAGGGTGGTGGTGATGGCAGAGCTGAAGGGAAAGGTCACATGCAGACAAGGGCAGCCACGCAGCTGGCAGGGCCCAGTGCACCACGAAAATGTGCCTGCCTGGCCCCCGAATCACTAAGAAGTCCAAACATCGACAGCAGGACATGACTGCAGGGCTCTTCAAGAGATGCGGATCTCTTCAACCACAGAGCCTGACTCCTGAGTAGCAGAGCAGAGGCAGGCAGAGGCACGTGTAAAGCAGAAACAACATTGCCGCCCAGAGCCCACCACTGCTACCATTTTGGTCTTTATCCCTATTTTTCTACATATATAAATACAGACATTTATTTAATTATGGAAATGGGATATTGTACTTTCTTTCTGGTAGCCTACTTTTTAACTTACGGCTTTTTGGAGAGCTTTCCAAAATGTTAGTAAGTATAGATAGTTTCAATCCTATTCTATAGATGACAGAGCATACGAGTCCATGTTCCATTTATTCACTCCCCTACTGTTGGGTTTCTAAAGGGGCTTGGGTTTTTCATTACTATAAATGATGTATGTTGAGTATCAGCAGCACTGAGTCAAGACTAAATAAGTCAATCAATATAAGGCACTTCACAGAGTAGTTGGCATGTAATAAGCTCTCTGTAAGTGTTAGTGATTTTTTAAAATACTGACTTCTGTGTAAAGGTTGAACTAATTTATATTCCCAACACCAAGAAAAGAGATTCTTTAATTCTTGAAATTTTTGCCTTTTTATTTCTTTTGTGAGTGATCTGTTCATAATCCTTCCTTGTCCTGTCTGTCAGATTCCACAGGCTTCTAAAATTTTCACTGATTCTGCACTGGGATATCAATTCTATGTCGTAGGAATAACAAGTGATCTTTTTTCCTTACTTAAAAAAAAATAGAAGGAATAAAGTTACAACTTACCTCCAGTTCCCAGAACCTTCAGTAGCTCAAAATTTTCAATCCCCACCTTCTCTGCATGTCCTGTTAAATTAGCTAAAAAGAGAGATAGAAAGAGAAATAATTAAGGGGCTCAGCAACAGGACAGGGCCCATGGGGGCTTCTGATCTACCAGTAAAGTTCTACTTCTTGGCCTGGGTGATTAAAACAGGGATCACTGTATAATTTACTTGTTAAGTGGCATATTATGTTTTGTACAATTTTGTGTTTTACATTTCAATGAACTAGATGCTTGTACCAAAAGTTAACATAAAGTATTAGTAGACTCTCTAGGACCAATATAATCTGAAAATAAATAAAAATTCTAATACATATATACTAAAAAGAAAATTTGACAGATTTAGAAGATATATTTATTTATTCAGCAAATATTTACTGAGCATCCAAACGCCATCCTAAAGTCTAGCTTGGGTTCTAGGTCCACTTCTGCCACTAAGAATATGGGCACAAGTCAGGTGCACTGTCACCTGCACACACACAGCGTCTCAGCTCCCTCACCTTTGAAAAGCAAGCACTGGTCTCACTGCACACTAAGATTCCATTACCTCTCAAGTTCAAGGACTATGCTTAAAAATATAAATTCTCCAAAAACATATTCTATGCTCCACAAACTAGACTAGGTATCTTATAATGAGCACTTTCCACAGTACATTCCACTGAATTCTGGTCCTATCAATGAGAGGTTCACAGGTGCTGTGTTTGGGGAAGTGTGGGGAGCTGAGGACTCTGGGGGAGTCAATCTGGAAATGGCTGACCTTAACAAAGTTAAATACTTTCCTTACTGCTAAATGTCACAGATTCTGTACCACACATCTTCAAGACCGAGATACTGCATTTGTAAACTTATCTGATGATAAGATTCCTACTTATGGCAATATTATAAATATTATGTGAACTATCATTCTGTGGAAATGGTTAAGGCTGGATCCAGGGGTAGGAATGTAGCCCAGTGGTAGAGTGCTTGCCTAGCATGTGTGAGGCCCTGGGTTCAATCCTCTGCAACACACACACACAAAGACTTGATCCAAGTCCCAGTTCTACCACTTAAAAGCTGTGTGACTTTGAATAAGTTACTTCTCTGTGTCTCAGTTCCCAATAATATAAAATGGGGATAATAAAAATACCTACTCCCAAAGTGTACTGATGTCTGCAATTTACTTTGAAAAGCACTTAAAAAGTAAGATGGACTGATGGATAAATAAAGGTATGACCAGATATGTCATAAAGTAAATGTAACAGAATTTTAATTGGTCATGAGTTTAAGGGTATTCAATAGACAATTCTTTCAAATTGTATATTTTTAAATGACTATATTAAAATGATAGAAAACAAAATAACACCTACCTCACAAAGTTGTAATGAGGATTAAATAAATTCACACAGTGCCCGATGCATGCTAATCAGCATAGTGTGTCAGAAATTAATGCTATGGAACTGACTGCAACTTTAAGAGAATTAGACTCAAACAAGAACTTCTAGAATTAAAAATCTGGGAGACAGATAATGATGATTTTAGCTGCCAAGTTGTCTGAATTCTGTATCCACACTGGAAATTCACCCCTTGTCAGATCTACAGCTTGCCAATATTTTCTCCCATTCCATAGGTAATCTCGTCACTCTGCTGACGTTCCCTTTGCCTTACAGAAGCTTCTTAGTTTGGTACAACTCCATTTGTCAACTTTTGCTTTTGTAGCTTGCACACTAGAGATATAGCCAAAAAGTCCTTGCCCAGGCCAATATCCTGAAATGTTTCTCCTGTTTTCTTCTAGTTGTTTCGTGGTTTTTGGTCTCAGATTTAAGTCTTTGAGCCATTTTGAGCTGATATTTGTAACTGGTGAGAGACAGGGGTACAACCTGCTTATGTTATTACTAGTTGTAACATACTGTTTGGGACTTCTACAAGAAGTTTTGTTTATATGATATGATTTGCAAAGAAATTAAGAAAAGGGAAGAGAGAGACTCTTGTATCTGCTCACATATTTGCCATATTTGATGATCATTCTTTTCTGGGACCCAAAATTTCATCTGTTATCACTTCGCCTTAACCTTGAAGAACTTCCTTTGACTTTTCTTATAGTATAGGTGATAAATTCTCTGATATTTCTTTTATCCGAAAAAGTCTTTATTTACCTTCATTAAAGTTTTAAACTTTTGAAAAATACCCTTATTTATTTATTTTTACGTGCTAAGGATCAAACCCAGTGCCTCGCATATGCTAGGCAAGTGCTCTACCACTAAGCCACAACCCCAGCCCCCATTAAAATTTTCACTGATGTGTAATTCACATGCCATACATCTACCCTTTAAAAGCATACGATTCAGTGGTTTTTAATACATTCACAAGGTTGTGCTACCATCATTGCTAATTCCGGAGTCCCCGCTATTCCTAAAGGGAGAGTCCTTTGATGGATGATTTCTGATTAACAGGCTTGTTCTCTTTTTCTAGTACTACATTCTCTCTCAGCCTCCAGGGCAGCCGCAGTGCAGTGACTCACGGGCTCCTCTGATTGAAATGGATCCTTCTCTCACTGCTCTTCACCTTTGGCTTTCAACATTTTCCCAGTGATGTATCTTATACAGATTTCTCTGGGTTCATTCTGTCTGCTATTCTCTGAGTTATCTCTTATTTGTAAATTTCTCTTCTTCATCAATTTGGGAAATTCTGGTCTTAATTTTTCAAATATTTTTCTATCCCATTATCTTTTACATTCTTCAAGTTCACATGCTTCTTCCTCTGCATTTTTATTCAACTGTTGAATCCATCCAGTGAACTTTTGTATTCTATGCATTGTTTTCCATTTTTAGAACTTCCATATAGTTCTTTTTCATTGGTTTTGTGTGATTTCCCTATTTTTTTCCCTTCTGAGAGAGTATCATTTTGTTTCATTAAGGATACTGTAAGAGCATCTTTAAAATTCTTATCTGCTATTTCCAGTACCTCATCCACCCTGGGATAAGCCTTATCTGATTTTCTTTCCTCTTGGGATATGTTCCATTTTCATGATTATTAACATGTAGGGTAATTTTGGATTGTACCCTGAATAGTGTAAATGTTACTGTGAAATGCCTGGACTATTTTTCTCCAATGAGTGTTACTTCTTTTCTTTTAGTAAACAAATATCTTGGCTTGGCTTGACTTGAATTTTAAACTGTTTCTTGGGTGGCAGCTTCAATCCCAGTTGGGATTTCTTAACTTTAGCTCAGGTATTCAGCGTCTGCTATATTCAGGTTTAGTTCAAAGGTTAGTCAGAAATGTGCTGCACAAAATTTAAGGATACCTTCCTCCCCCTCTTCTCCCTCTGGGATTCTTCTCCTATCTTCACTTGTTAGGGTTACCTGGTTTCAGTTTTCTAGTTTCTCTGGCCAGAAAGACTGCTATTTTTCCACCCAGTCCCCAGTGTGCAACGTACTTAACCTGATGCAAAAGATCAGTGAAAAAGCAAAGCTACTTCTTGAAAGTTCCCCTCCTCTCCTCCTCCAACCGTGTATTCCACGCCAGAGCTATCTGCTCCTGTATATTCTCAGATGCTTTCAGATGCTTTTTGTATTAGGTGGAGGCTTTTATACTTGTTTTCTCAAAAGGCATCCTCCAGTAGTGGGTTTTATTCTGACATTACAAGAAGCAAAAGTCTTCTTGCAGTCAACATTATAATAGTAATTTCTTTCACTACCTCCACAAGTTAACTTAAAAGAATAAAAGCAAATGAAAATAGTGATAGGATATAGGTCCATCTCAGAGATCTTGAACTTAATATTCATAAATTTTTTTTTCTTTTACATTACATCCACTAGGTAAAGTAAGTGTCCACACATATGGAAGCAACTCAACAGGAAGCTCAACCATATTTAGGCATAGGAGTGTTTAACTGTAAATATTTTTTCACTGCATTAATGACAAAATACATAAGAGCAAATGGGGCCCAGGATATAGCTCGGTGGTGGAGTTTGTGCTTATTAGCATGTGAAAAGCCCTACCTAGGTTCCACCTGAAGCACACACACACACACACACACACACACACACACACAAAAGCAAACAAAAAACACATATTCAAGCATGTGAATCTAGGTGTCTAAATAGTTCTCATTTCTATGCTATTATTTTGTCATTATGATTAAAGCCTTTGAACATGAAAGTCTAAAAATAAACTGTATTTCTCTTAATTAAATTGTTAACCTAAGAACAAGAGCTCAAACTTTCCAGCAACAACACTAACATTTATTAGAACAAGTCTTAAAATATTTACACATTTTATGTCACCGCACAGGTGACATAAACATCACCAATGCAGAAAAATTTTCTGCACTGAGAGTCACTCACATGCCTTAGTTAAGTTCAAGATAGGCTGATCAGAAGATACGGAGCGGCCCTGACACCTGGAACACACCGCAGAACAGGTCTGTACTCCTAAGACAGAATTAAGGTTGGCCATTGTTTTTCTTCATACCCAAAAGGACATGATGGTAACTCACTGTGGCTGTAGGAGAAAAAGAGCTTTGCTCCTGAGCCTCTGCAGGCACGCACACCCTGCTCGACCCCCGCACGGTTTTCCCCAAAGGTGAGAGTGCGCTACTCTAACCACTCAAGCGTGCCCAGTTAGTGGTCAGTGGAGCCACTGCGTTACAAAATCAGCCTCCGCAAAGGCACTTGGTTTTTTCCCTCAGATTTCTGTCACGGCTTGACTCCTGGGGCAGACAGGCCATTCTCTCACACTTCTTCCCTCATCCACGTAGCAGTTGGCTAAGCAGGTTTAGGGCTGACTCGAGACCTGGGGCTATGGTTTTAATCTTTGTGTCTCCTCCCCACTCAAGTTCATCATGTTGAAATCCTAATCTCTAACGTGCTGATTTTGGAAATGGGGCCGGTGGGAGGCAATCAGGTCATGAAGGTGGAGTCCCAGGATGGGCTGGTGCCCTCATAAAAACTGTGAGACAGGAGGGAGCACACGATGAGAAGACAGCCATCTACAAAGCAGGAAGCAGGCCTTCACCAGAGACTGTAGCTACCAGAACCTTCAACTTGCACTTCAGCCTCTGGAACAGTGAGGAAGGCTGTGCAGTTCACACCACTCAGCCTGGGGTGCTTTGGCTAGAGAAGCCCGGACTAATAAGACACCCGGGTTCACTCACTGGTTTGTTCTCCCTCTGACCTTCTAAGCCACATGCCTGAACACGCTGGTCCCCAGATCATGATGAGAAGGGTTGGGAGGGGCCCACGAAGCCTCACTGAGGCCTCACCTGAACAACCTGTACCAGTGCACCTTTCATGAAGGGCTGGGAGCACACACAGCCCTTCCAAGGTGCGCTCTGCCTCCACTTGCTCTCAGCCCTGCAGACAGACCCCTGGGCTCCTCAGGGGAGAGCGCAGACTGGCGGGGCAGCGTCCTGCATTCCTGGATTTCTGGCTCTAATGCCATGATGGCACAAACCTTACCTTCAGCCTCTAAATCCTAACACAAAGACTGACTCCTTCCCACAGAAGCACTGCCACATGAAACCCTACACAAAAGCACAGAAATAAAGAATAGCATAGACTTCAAAAACTCAACACTGGAGCTGGCTGGCTGGCACGAGGCAGTGGGACCATGCCAGGGGTTTACCGGTGGCATCTACTCTGACAGCCACACCAAATGGGTTGTTAAATATTAATAACTTGGACAAAGACAATACTTAAGATCTTTTCAAGGTCTACTTTAAGCCTGTCTCTATTGTCTCTTCTTAGTCTCCTCTTGTCAAAAGCTTTTATAATTTTTTTACATTAATGAATTATTGAGTTTAATCATTCTGAAAAGAAAGATACAAACAAGTTCTCATGCTTTCACAAAGCAATTATAACCAATTTTTCTTCTTATTAAAATATTAGGAGCTGGGGATGTGGCCCAGTGGTAGAGTGCTTGTCTGGGGAGGCAGAGAAGGAGGGAGGGGGGAGAAAAAGAAGGAAGGAAAACACTGGAATCAGCCCACCAAAAATCTTTCCACTTGATGAGAGTTATTTTCCTATAATGCATATTCCTTGGTGAGGTGACCGCTTTTAAAACTGAATTTAATCCTTTCATAAGAAATCAACTGTGTTTTCTTAAATTTCAAAACTCAAATCAATTTCAATATTAAAATGATTCATTTAAAGACAGTTTGAACTATCAATAGTTCTTAAAGAATATCATAAAATAGCTATAAAATAATTGGTTCCTTACACAAGGATTGAACTTCAACCCCTCCTGTATTTAATAAATAATAATCGGTCTACATGCCCAGTAACAAAATTTGACTAATTTTTCAATTTTTACTGTAGTAAGATGTACAAAAAAATTGAATAAACGAACCGTTTGAACTGTATCACTGTCACTAACTGCACTCAACGTGCAACCCTCCCCACCAACCTTCTCTGCAACTTGTCATGTAAAACTAAAACTCTAGCCACTGAACAGCTTCCCATTTCCCCTGCTTCCAATCCCTGGCAACCAATCCTCGGGGTCTCCATGATTTTGACCAAGGTGAGGTTCTCACTGAAGAGGAATCGTGCAGTTTGGGGGCAGGGTTACTTCACTTGGCGTAATATCCTTAAGTTCCATTCACGCTGAGGCAAGGGTCAAAACCATCTTCCTTTTAAAGCTAAGTAATATTCCATTTTACGGATATGCCACTTTTGCTAATCCAGTCATTTGTCAAGGGACACCTGGGTTGCGTCCACGCTTCAACATTATGAATAATGCTGTTATGTACGTGGGTGTACAAATACCTCAATTCTTATGGTCACTGAAATCTTAGGGGAAGTGGAATTGTTGGACCAACTAAATGGTCATTATAGTTTTAATTTTCTGAAGAACTTCCATACTGATTCTCATAGATGTGTTTTTTACGTCCTTGCTAATACCTGCTATTTTCTATTTTCTTTTTTGAAGGTAGCCATCCCGATGGGTGTGAGGTACTGATTAGTCTAACTTTAAAAACAGCAAATTTAAGCTAAAAGGATAATTGGTATTTTTACTATGTTTAAATAACTTTGTTACTGTTTTTAAATTTTTTTAGTTGTAGATTGACATAATATCTTTATTTATTCATTTATTTTTATGTGGTGCTGAGGATCGAACCCAGTGCCTCACACGTGTGAGACAAGTACTCTCCACTCAGCCCCAGCTCATAGTTTGTTTTTTTGTTTTTTTGTTTTTTCCATTATAAAATAACCCAGGTTTGGGCTGGGGAGATAGCTCAGCTGGTAGAGTGCTTGCCTCACAAGCACAAGGCCCTGAGTTCGATCCCCAGTACCGCAAAAAAAAAAAAATAAAATAAAATAAAATAACCCAGGTTTGACTTTAACAAAAAGATAATATAGACAGGCCTGAAGCGGCCCTTGAAAATTCCCCATAACGCCAACACTCAATGAGAACTTATTGTTAGCCTTTGATATATGCTTCTTGGCATATTTTAGCAGTAAACTTATGATTAATAAATGATTTCTTAATCCAGCTTTCCAGATAATTATATTACCAAGTGTAATCTGTAATGCATATTATCTATGATTTTTTTTAAGTTGTGAAATGTTTAACTTGGAACTTCCCACTCTTACAGAGGAAAACAATCAGTGAAAACACATTTTTTCAATTCTGTTGCCATAGTTTCTGCTAAGCTGCACAAATGTAATTGCACAGGCCATGTGCTGAAATCATTTGATTAGATCCAATGATTCACTTATGTTAAAGCTAAGAAAAGGATTAATTTAAAAGCACTTTTATAATTGAAGAAGAATAAAGAGAATGATGCTTTAAGCCATTTCAAATTTGCTTCTTAGAAGGTGATTAAGGTACTTCTACACAAGATTGTATTTAATAAATTAATCTTTTATTAAACTTGACTATGTTTGAAATATAATTTAATAAATAGGCTTATGGAGCCTGTGGCCATGAATATCATCATTGCCTGAAGCTGGTCAAAGAAGTTCATTGAGAATATACATCCTCATTCACTCCTTTAACAAACAGTCACGAATGCCGACCAGGGCTGGGCCCAAGGTTAGGTGTAAAGGATATATACTGGCAAGAAGGTGAGGATGGCCAGGGAATGCTAGGCCTAAAGACTAGCTGCAGCAAAGGAATGGGTCGAAATAGCTATTTTCTTAGTAGAAAATAATAAGAGGACTGTTCTAATTCACTATATGATGTAATGTGGGAAAACATAAAAACATAACATAAAAAAGACACATGGAACTAGCTGATTCAAAACCTGGAATGCCAGACTCATTAATTTTAACTGAATCTGTAAGGAATAATTTCTCTTGATGTGATGAAAGTAATTTTTTAGAAAAATTACTCTGGCAATAGTGTGCTAGGAGGATAGAGGAAAAGGAAGACTGATGCTAAAAGACGATGAGGTCATTGCAATAAACTAAACGTGCTGCGATGGTCTGGTCTGAGGAGCGCTAGACTGAAGAGGAATGAACGAACTGAAGGATCACCGCAGCGGTCACTTAAAAAAAATGCACTAAATGGCTGTCTTGGGTGCTGAGACCACAAAAAGTGAACAGGAATCTGCTTTCAAAGATGAATTTTGAAATCCTGACCCATTTTTCCCCTATTCACCCTGAAAACTACACAACTAAAAAAGAAATTGAAGAAGACCTTAGAAGATGGAAAGCTCTCCTGCATTCTTGGCTAGGCAGAATTAATATTCTCAAAATGGCCATGACACCTAAAGCACTAAACAAATTTAATGCAATTCCTATGAAAAGTCCATTGATGGTCTTCATAGAAATAGAAAAAGCAGTCATAAAATTCATTTGGAAAAATAAGAGGCCTGGAATAGACAAAGGAATCCTTAGCAAGAAAAGTGAAGCAGGAGACATCACAATACCAGACCTTAAATTATACTACAGAGCGACAGTAACAAAAATGGCATGGTACTGGCACCAAAACAGACAAGAAGACCACTGGAACAGAACAGAAGACACAGGCAAACCCACAGTTCTCTCACACTAGACAAAGGTGCCATAAACATACATTGGAATAAAGATAGCCTTTTCAACAAATGGTGCTGGGAAAACTCAAAATCCATACGTAGTAGAAAGAAATTAGACCCCTATCTCTCCCCCTGCACAAAAGTCAACTCAAAGTGGATCAAGGACCTGGGCATTAGACCAGAGACCCTGTGCCTATTAGAAGAAAATGTAGGCCAAAATCTCCATCATGTCAGCTTAAGAACCACCTTCCTCAACAAGTCTCTTAAAGTGCAATCAAGAATCAATAAATGGAATGGTATCAAACTAAAAATCTTCTTTACAGCAAAGGGAACAATCAAGAATGTGAAGAGAGAGCCTACAGAATGGGAGAATATCTTTGCCACCTGCATTTCAAATAGAATATTAATCCCCAGGATATATAAAAAACTAAAAAACAAACAAACAAACAAAAAAAAAAACCAAAAAAAAATAAATAGCCAATCAATAAATGGACACAGGAACTAAACAGACACTTCACAGAAGAAATACAAATGGTCAAATAATATATGAAAAAATGCTCAACATCCCTAGCAATTAGAGAAATGCAAATTAAAACTACACTGAGATTTTATGTCACTCCAGTAGAATGGCAATTATCAAGAATACAAGTAACAATCAGTGTTGTCAAGGATGTGGGGGAAAAGGTTCACTCATACATTGCTGATGGGAACGAAAATTGATGCAAACACTCTGGAAAGCAGTATAGAGATTCCTTAGAAAACTTGAAATGGAACTAGCATTTGACCCAGCTATCCCACTCCTCAGCATATACCCAAAAGACTTAAACTCAGCATCCTATAGTGACATGGCCACATCAATGTTTATAACAGCCCAATTCACAATAGCTAAACTATGGAACCAACTTAGGTGCCCTTCAACTGATGAATGGATAAGAAAATGTGGCATACATACACAATGGAATATTACTCAGCCATAAAGAAGAATGAAATTATGGACTTTGCTCATAAATGGATGGAACTAGGGACTATTATGCTAAGTGAAATAAGCCCATCCCAAAAAACCAACAGTTGAATGTTCTCTGATATGTAGATACTATATATATATAAAATACATATAATATTTATATTATATATATAATATAATATATAGCATATTATATATATATAATAAGGGAGAGGTGAAGAATAGAAGTTTAGTAGATTAGATGAAGGGAAGGCAGGGTGGATGGGAATAGGAAAGACAATAGAATGAACTGGACATCACTTTCCTATGTTCATATGTGAATACATGACCAGTGAAACACCACATCATGTACAACCACCAGAATGGGGTCCTAATTAGAGTAAGCTATACTCCATGTATGTTTAATGGGTCGACACACCCTCTACTGTTATGTATATCAAAAAAGAGCTTAAAAAATGGTGGGGCCTCAGGCAGGTGAGGAGGCCCTGAGGGCGGAGCTCTCGTTACTGGAACCGGCGGCTCCTGCGAGTCTAAGGGCTGGACACGATGGCACACTCCTGAACCCACTACTCCTGTGAGGCAGGAGGACTGCAAGTGTGAGGGCGACCTCAGCAACTGGGTGAGACCCCGTCTAAAAATAGAAATGAAAAGTGCTAGGGAGACAGCTCAAGGCTGGGCGCCCTGATCCAACTCCCAGGGAAGGGAGGGGGGGCTTGTGGGAGCCTCCAGGCCTTGGGCGAGGTGAGGACACAGCCAGGAGGGGCAGGCTACCTACCAGAGCTCTCATCAGACCCCGAGGCTGCTGGTGCCTCGGTCCTGGACTTCCGGCCTCCAGAACTTTGAGAACTGAATTCCGTGGTCTGTGAGTTAGCCAGCCTGAGGTATTTTGTCGTGGTAGACCAAACGGACAAAAGTGCAAGAACTGCAGGTACCGTGATGACCAGGCTGCAGTCAGAACAGGAAGTCGAAAGGGGAAGGCAGACGGTCCCAGAAGGAGGCCGTGCAGGCAGCTCTCCATGCGCCACTGAAGTTCTGCAGAGACGCTACGCGCGGCAATAGGAGGGGGCAATGGCTGCGGCTTCCAGAGCCCCTTCAGGGGGCTATGCAAGAGCAACGAGCCCTGATCATGCGCGGCAGTACTAAGGAGAAAACAGTCAGACAGTCATCAGAAAACCACCTGCACGCTAAACTCAGGCAAAGACAGCGTGCCACTAAAACACAGCAGTCCCGATGGAGTGAAGGGCAACAGGAAGACGCAAGGCTGGAGACGGAGCCGTCCCAAGGCAGTTTGGTCAACAGTGATTTTCTTTAAAGAACCATTAATACTGGAAGGATAAGAGCAAAAGCCGGATTCAGAGCATAATCTATATTTTTAAAGTTTAAAAGGTGGAGGGCCATTTTAAAAAATAAAACAAATAGTCAAAACAAAAAAAATGAGTTATTTCTATGATG
The DNA here is from genome assembly GCF_902686455.1 of Sciurus vulgaris. Lineage (NCBI taxonomy): Eukaryota > Metazoa > Chordata > Mammalia > Rodentia > Sciuridae > Sciurus > Sciurus vulgaris. The sequence goes on along the minus strand of NC_136462.1, from coordinate 14,744,605 downwards.
ACTTATCATTAAACGTACATGGTATGACTGTCAAATAGGATAATGACCACAGAAAAGACCCAGCCCCGTTAGATTCTGAAGTCAAATAGCATTGGTGGGACCCAGGTATTCACGGCCATGATCCGGGGAGCAAGAAAAACTGTTCCCAGACCAGAACAACAAAATAGCTGAAAAAAAATTGGATTATCCATGAAAATATAACCTCATGGAGCTCATCGAACTCTTCAGTGGCTGCAACCCAAATCACATCCAGCCTTTCCGCAGATCATCTGAAACCCCTTCGTATCAATGCCAGGATATTATGGGCATCCAACTGCCCACAGTAAATTCAAACCCCAACCTAGAAGCCCATCAGCAGACAAAGCGAGAGCCTCAGTCTACACAGGCAGGCCAGGATGAGGACGGGAGGAAAACACCACCCTGCAGAAGAGAGAGGGGGAATGGGCCCGGAAAGAGCAGCAGAGGCCGGAGTGGGAACGAACCTCGTGAAACTCTTTTTTCCGACTTAGAAAGCAGACGGGAAGGGAGGCCCGTGAGCAGAGGGGCCACGGGGAGCAGGTCCTCCGGGCAGCGATGAATGATGGCATCCAGGGCAGAAAGGGAAGCACTGCGTGCAGAACAGCCCACCGCGGCAGGAGAAGCTTCGCAGCTGGTGAGGCTGAGACAGGCCCGAGGATGAGGTCAGCCCTGTGCAGACTCACCTTCAGGCTGGAAATCCCTGGACGCCGAGCAGAAGCACCTGAGGGAGGAACTGAAATGCCTGAAGAATGGACAGAACAGACTGGAAAAATGGTAAAACTAAAACAGCGATGACGGCAAACCACTCCCAAGTGGCAGTGTGGTCCTCACACTCCAGGGACAGCCTGACCAGTCAACTGAACACCAGGTCCCTGGAAGGAGCCCCCGTGTGGGAGAAGGCGCACCTGCCCCGCTCTCGGGTCGTGACTCAGCTGTCGGGACGGTCAGCCACCTCCGTTTTTTCTCATTCCTTGGGGCACTTGGGTCGGTCGTCTTTTGATTATAAAGACAGCTTTATGCATGAAATCAGGGCATGAAGAGAAAACCACACAGCACCGTGACCCAGCACCGAGGGGCCCTATTTGCAATGGCACTGCAGTAAGTACGCTGGGACTATGTCAATGACTTTCTGATGTTTTGGATTTTGAAAAAGGGAAAGCAATTATAAAAAGCAACAGTGTGAGATTTAGTTGTGGATGCAATAGTCAGTCTAGACATTTATCGCAGTTAAACTGAAACAGGTAAGCATGACTTACTGCGGTTCACAACCACCGTCACTTTCTAAAGTTCAAACTTTGTCCATTCAAAACCCTGTTCAGTGCTCAGATACTGAAACTTCTTTTCTCTTTGTTATATCAGTTCATCAATAAACAAGAAACAAAAATCCAAAAACAAAAAAAGGGAAACGAAGCCTAACGTGAATTGAAAGTTCCTGTTTCTGGTCAAGAAAGGAGTCTCGGCCTGGGGCCTTTATGCCCCACTCCTCAATAACCAGCTCCGCCTGCCCCGTGGCACAGCCTCACACTGAAGCAATCTCATGTGGCCTCTGACTCCCCAGTCCTGGTATGAAGAGAGCGGACGCTACAGATGGGCCAGCTTCAGCGGCCTGACGGACTGTTCCGACTTTCCAGTGGGCCCAAGGGATGACTCGTAGAAAGCGTTCTTCAGATCTCGAGTTCAGATCTTTCCCCAGGCTGGCGACGCATGGCATGATATGGCCTCCAGCCCCAGGTCCCGGTCAGCCAGCAACCGTGAGGAAAAGACCTCGGGCCGTGCTGTGCTGCCGAGCCGTGGAGTCAGTGGGGCAGGTGCACCGACGCACTTTCAAACACACACTGCTTAAAGCTTTCAACTTCAAGAGGGGTCTGCAGGACGGGACCCCGTAGTGAGTTGAGGAGCCTCTGCAGGAGGTTCTCCAGAGAAACAGGAACAGAAACAGGACCTCCCCACACCCCCCCACACACAGATGCATCTCTTTAAAAACAAAACAAAACAAAACTTATAAGAAACTGGCTCATGTGATCGTGGAGACCGATGGTCCAACACTGCAAATGAGCTGGCAGGCTGAAGGTGCTTGGTGGCTCCTGCTCCCAGGCTGAAGGCTGGCAAACTAGATACCTAAGAAAGCTCTGTTCAAGTCTGAGGACAGACAAAATAGCAAAATAGCAAATACAGACAGCTGCACAACCAGGCAGAGCTAATGTTGCAAATGAAGGCAGTGCTGGAGAATTCTTTCTTACTTGGGTGTAGACGGTTTTTTGTTCTCTTCAGGCCTTCAACTGATTACATAAGGCCCACCCACATGATGGAGGGCAATCGACCTTACTTGACATCTACCAATTTAAATGTTGATCTCACCCCAAAACAACCTTACAGAAACATCCAAAATGTTTGTTTGACCAAATATCTGAGCACTCCATTGGTTCAGCCAAGCTGACACACAAAATTAACCATCACAAGTCCATCCCTTGTCAACTATACATATCTCCTTTAAATGACACATAATCTCCAAATGAAGAGAAAAACGAGGCCATGATTCCTCTTAATGTGATCTGACTCTTCTGTGCAAAATGCAGGGATCTTTCTCCAGAGGAGGCAAAGTCCTTGGATGATGATCACTCTCCTCCTTGGTATCTGGTAACTTAAGTACCATGACACAAACTCTGTACACCTAACGGTACATGATAAGGAAATAAGAGAGAATAGAGAACAAAAACATTGTTCACTACTTATTAATATACACACAAATACATTCATAAAGAAATAAGGAAATATCCATGATACTCATTTCTGTAACTGGTCACATGATCCAGGCTGGTATTTATAAACAAACAACTTTCTTCCACTGCCCCACTCTGGACGTCTTTTGCCTTCAGCTGGCACCTGCTGGTGGGGTGACTCAGTCCTTTGCTCTTAAAACGTCGGGGCCATGAGTGTCTGGCCTGAACTGGGGAGCTGCGGTCCTCCACTGACTTTAGTCACAGGTTACAGTAGTGCTAAGAAACACACAAAGGAAAACGCAAGTACTCCAACAAGTACTTCCTGCCTTCACTGCACCCCAACTCCAGCGGAGGTGCTGCTGCTACTCATTCTCTTGGAAGACAAGGTCAGTCGCCCCAACGAGCACCATAGCTCCCTACTCTGCCTGTGGATTCAGAGGCAAAGTGGCCAGGTGGCAGGCTTAGCTTCCAGCTGAATGGGGTCACTGTCCTTTCTCCTGGTGAATGCGTTCCTGCCTTTGCAACTATGCTAAGTCAGCAGAGATGAAGCTGTGGGAACAGGAAGCAAATGGGACACTGGGGTAACAGTGAGTAGCACCACTCTAACTTCCACCGCTTGATTCCAGGACTTGTGACAGTGTCATTAATTGGATGCTGATTCAGAACACATGCCACCTTCTGGAGAGCCCCACTGCATGCATCCCTGGAAGGGACTGTCACCTCAATGGTGCTATAACTGAGTTTTCAAAAGACTATTCCAGTATTCTATCAAGACGACAGCTTCAAGATGGTAGAAAGCGTGTTACGTCCAGCCATTCTCCCACTATCATACTTGAGTCGCTGTGAGGCGAGTTCACTGACCATGGTGATGTGTGGGATAGGTGACAATGGATGAGGCGTCTGGTGAGGCACGCATCGCAGCCCAACAGAAGGCAACCCAGATCAGAGTGTCTCTTCCCGTGTCCCTTCCACGACGTACGCAGTCCCACATTACAAACTGGCAGTAGGCAGCTGTTCGTCACTCAAGGCACGGTGCCATCTCAGGACTCAGACCGGGCGCGGGACACAGGCTACAGCCAGGCTGGCCTTGATGAGTAGGAATTCATGCTCCTGAACTGATATAACTCTATTCTTGGCCATTTTGTTCGTGACCCTATTGAGCCATGAGAAGGGTGACTAGGGATGGAGGCTGACTGTTGTCCACGAACGAGTTATCCTTCATTTGATTTTCAATATCCTTCTCTATCAAGGTCATCCTTCGTAAGCAATGACGTGGGACAAAAATATCTTCCTGTTTTTGCCCATTTCCGCATATTTTTTTTCCTCAGATTTCCAAATTCCAACTGTGTTCCTTCCAAGTCCCTGACCATCCAACCAAACTCTTGGCTGTATTTCATAAATCAGCATATAACCTCAAGGTGGTCATTTCTCCTTCCAAGCAAAGTGAACAACCAAGTGCAATATCCAAGTCCTGCCCCCTGGAAGACTTCCCTCCACCACCCTTCAGGGGTCTCCAGAGAGGGCTGTAATGCTGCAGGTATTCCTTGCACATGGCGCCTGCATACCACGCAGAACCACTGTAAACTAGGCCCTAGTGTGCTCCTCCTCTGTCAACTGCTCATAAGGAACTCCCCGGGAGACCTTCCGCGCAGGCTGGAGGGAGAAGGCAGTGAGCAGGAGTGAGGAAGGGGCGTCTGGACCACTTCATGGAACTCTGCCCCAAGGCCTGCTTGACCCGATCTCACACATCCTGCTTCTGCTCCACGGTATCAAGTGCAGGTACGCATGCCTCACTTTACGGAGGGAAATGTGCTTCATTTTAGGTTGACCAATTTAAATATTAATCTCATCCAAAAAGACTCACAGAAATACCCAGAATAGTGTTGACCAAATACTTGGGCACCCTAGATTCAGAAAAGTAAGTAAAACAGTACTATATGCGTGTGTAGATGTGTGTGTGTATACGTACCAGCACGTGAATAAGAGGAAAAATAAATGGAGAGGTGGTTAAAAATTAGGGATTATGAACAAAGGGTTCTTCAGATTATAAATTAATCAAAAGGTATGTGAATACAAGTTGTCTATTATTTTTGTCATTTGGAATTTTTAAATCATTTTAAGATAGAATTTAAAAAACTAACTGGCAAAAAAAATTAAGGAAAAAGCTAACTGGCCAGTGTGCACTGTGATTATGTTTAGAGGCATAAAAGATCTGTGGCTTTTTATATGGCGACATAATTGTGCTGATTCCCGGTCATTAAATCAGCAGCACTGACGCACTGGTGTTGGGGCACAGGTTCACAGGCCTGCAGAAGTGGGGACAGGGGACACGGCTTCTGCGCCCTCCACAGCACTCCTTGGCTTTTGTCTTCTAGGTCGCAGAATTGGGGCCAGAGCACAGTGTGGCTGAGAGAACAGCTAAGCTGACACAGGAGAGGAAGGACGGAACAAGACAGGACGGATCGAGTTTCTCTGGTCCCCAGTTTGTACAGCATTAGATTATATAACTCACTGTGAGTTAAAATTAACATTTTTTAAAAGCAAAATTATTCTTGAGAAATGAATTGGCAGTAGCCCTATGAAAAGTTGGAGCTGTAAGCACAAATTATTACAAACTGATACGTGATTCAAGGCTGCTACATTTAAGTGCCAACAGAAATCAAACTGGCACTGTTAGCAGCATGTAGTCTGGATAACAGAAAAAGGGAAGGGTGTTGACAAAGTACTTTCTCACAACAGAACTGCAGTGGAAAGTGGGCTCTAACTTAGAAGGAACAAAGAGCTGCTATATTTTCTTACATCAAACTGAAATCTGATCCTTGAAAACATTACCTTGGACGATTCAATTTAAAAGTACTTCATATCTTACATGGAAAGTATAATTCAAAATATACAAACAAACATAAAAATAGGATCCATAGCCGTATGGAAACGGGCATGTATGCCTGCTGTAATGGTTTTCTTCTTGATCCTTCCCCAATTATCTAATTTTCCTTGCCAAAAGACTAAAGTATGACGTCCGCTGCAAATGAAGGGGAGGTACGAAGGATGCAAGGGGGCAAGCAGGTGGGTCTGTGCCCCCTCTCCATCCAGGCCTGAGGCATGACTGCCCTTGCGTGTTACGCAGTTAGTGATTTATAAGTGCACTAAAGAATCTTACTTTTAAAAATCTTACACTGCCCTTTTGATTTGCTATTTTGTTCCCTAAAATATCCTTCCCATTTTTGTGAAATGGCCAAAGAAACATGGCCAAGAAAGAGCTATGTGGACCATGGACTGTTCTCTTAAATTAAGTTGCATGGTTTATAATGACTGTAAACTTTCAAATAATTTGGCTATAATAAGATTGCTTATTGTCCACTGGCCATTTTCACTTGGAAATCCTGTGCATATTTCTCATACTTTTTAAATTTCATAACATTTATATTTACCAAATCTGAGAATAATAATATCTAATAATAATACTGAGAATAATAATACCTAATGTTTCTCTTTGTTCTTACTGAATAACACATTTAAGAATTTACTTTTTCCTCTTTCCCTACTTTCAGGACCCTGTATGGCTGTTACCATTTCTGGCCTCGACTGTCATATCCACCTATGAAGGCTCTGCTGTCCACCATCTCAATTCTTTCCTGGTTTACGTTCTACACTGAAGCTGTGGGTCTTTCTAAAGTATAGAACTGAACACCTTAATGCTCTGCTTAAAATCTTAACGGGCTCCCCAGTGCATACTCTTTCGAGTCAAGCACAAATTCCTGGCTGAGATGCTTCCTGCCTGATGTCCTGCCGTGCCGCCCTTTATCTGCGGGTTCATGCTCAGTGTATGTTCCCAGACGTGCCACCTTCTCTTCCATATGCTTCCCCTTCAGTACTCTGTTGACCTCTGACCCCTTAGTAGTGCTGTACCTTGGACTTGGTCACTTCCTGAGTGCCTTCCCTGGATCCTGAGGTGTTTAGGATCAATCCTGCTACTGCTTGGCACAATATCAGATACAGGTAAATATATAGGATGTTTGTTCAATTAGCAGACTGTGCAGTCACCTGTTGAATATGATGACAACACAAAACATTATCACAGTCAAGGATGCCAGAATTCCTTATATGGCAGGAACTACCAGGGGCAATGCCTCAATCTCAAGCTCTCTTAAGGTTGCGGTCCCTGTGAGTGTGGAGGTGAGCTTGAACCGAGGGTCGGAAGCAGTAGAGGGAAATGAAGATAGATTTGATGACTTTAATTCTATTAGGGAAGGGGAGAGAAAAGGATCCAGAAAAGTGATGTGAGGCCAGGGGAGAGGTTAGATAAAGATCCCCGTCTCCCTTGGCTGGACAACAGAGAGATAGATTATGCTCCTTTTTATCTTTTGCAACGAAGGGGATCAAACCTAGGGCCTCCTACACGGTTGCTGCTGCCCTGTGTACCACCCTGCTTTTCTGGAGTCTTCACTGAAGTTTAGAATGCCTTCTCCATGTGTTTGATTTTTACTTTTGTCTTTCACAGAAGTCAGTCAAGGACCTGGGTGGTATCTGGATAGGTGAGTGAGAAATGAGATGGTGGCCGAGTCACTGCAAGGGTTCTGAGAGGGCCTGTCCTCCTAGTAGTTAAAAGAACTCTCGACAGTTAGTGAGGAGCGACCTTTGGACTTATACAGGCCAAAGCACCATGGGATTTGAGTCCATTTATTCTAGATTATAAGGCAAGCCCCACCTAACAACTAGGATACATATACAATGAGAAAGACTGGAAATGAGCACAGAAAAATGAAATTAGAAACCAGATACAGTGGCACGTGTCTATAATTCCAGCTACTCAGGACACTGAGGCAGGAGGATCATTGAGCCCAAGAGTTCACAGCCAGCCTGGACAAGATATCAAGACTCCACCTCAATCAATCAGTCAATAAACATATACACACTGAATATCCACGCTTAGCAACACAGCACACTGCAGGGCTGATGGTGTCCCCCTGTGGTCACAGGGGCTGACTGGAAGCTGTGGCTCTTGGCTGCTGCTCAGCATCAATAAAGAGGATTGGCCTGTCCATCACTAGCCCAGGAAAAGATTAAAACTCAAAATTTAAAGTACAGTTCCATTTCACTTTCACATCAATCTAAAGTCAGAAATCAAAGTCAAACTATTGCAAGGAAGGAACCATCTGGACAGCCAAGAGCACTTTTTCCTTGAGAACAAAACATATTGCATTTATTCTGTCATGTCTCTAGTCTCATTTCATCTGGAAGAGTTTCTCAATTTTTGTCTTTTATGACTGACATTTTTTAAGAATAGAAGTCATTGTTTCTGTTTGTTCATATAAAATCCTCTGTTTTACATTTCCTCATGATTCAGGTTGTGCATGGCCAGGACTTAAGTGACATGTGCTTCTCCTGGTATCACAGCCAGCAGCATAGATTTCAGTCTGTCCCTCCCGGATCCTGCTAGTCTCGATCACCCAGTCCTGGTGCTGTCCGGTTCTCCACCGCAGAGGTACTAATATTCCCCTTGCAATAAGCAACCTGTGGGGAGACACTACAGGGCCATTAAAATACCTCGTTCCTCACCAAAATCTCCCATCAAAATTTAGCTTCCATTAATGATCCTTACCTAAACCAATCTTTACTATAATGGTTATTACAAAGAGTAACTTTTTGCAAGTTTATTAGTCAGCACCGTGCTTGGAGAAGTCTCCCTATCCCCACTTATCTATTGGACTACTCATGGATTATTGTTTTTTCAACAGTTTAAAATTGATTGATATGCTTAATTATTTTGATATACAAATTTCCCCACATTTGGTCAGTGAAAGCAGTTTCAAGCTGGTTTCTATATCCTGAAATGCCCCTTCTTTTCTTTTCTTTCTGCTTTCTTGAACACATGCTTTATTCCTCTTACAAGTATGCTTCATTCTTTTTATTGGAAAATGATATTAGAAACCAAGACCTGGCTACCGAGTAACTCATGGCTACTGGGGTATCTTGCCTTTGAGGCTCTTTCATGAACAGAACTGGGAAAGGTGTATTTAGGTCATGTATTTGTGTATATTTGAGCTTTTTTATCTTTATTTAAGCTGCTGTACACACACTTATGCTGCACATGGACTTCTGATGTATCTGCACAAAATACTGCCTCATTCATTGGTTATACCATTGTCTTACAATTTCCTCATGCAAAAAAAAAAAATATTTGGATGTAAAATTATTTGACCTTACACTTGTTTACTGGTTTAACCAGTAAGCATATGGACAACTCACCCAGAACAAATAAGAGCATGAGGAGTACAATGACCTACATCAATGATGAGGCCCAAATACTATGACATCACACCAATGAACTGTGAAGGATGTCAATGATGTCCATGTTTCCAGCTAGTGTAAAAGCCAACCCTGTCATCCATCACCAAGCCACTTGCCATCAATCTGTCTATCTCCCTATTTCTTCCCAACTAGAGCAACTAAAGGAAGGATACTTGGTAGCAGTTAAAGCAGAAAAAAGGGGTAAGCAGTCGAGGAATCAGGCTTAAATGCTTTCCGACTACCTTTCTACATTGGAAATAAATGCCTGAATTTGAAAATGTCTTGGGGGTTTGCCTGGTTTCTGAGTTCTGCTTCTGTGTGGCATATCTCATGGAACAAGATTTTTGCTGTGACCTCAAGTAAAACTGAAATTGAAACTGGGAACAAGCGTGTACTCAGCCTTAGGCTGTATGCATACTAATGCAAGATGAATTACAAATATTCATATATCCAATGTAATTTAGGTTTACGTATGGTCTTCTATGGATGTCATCCTCGCTTTAGTCTAAGCTCTAGAAACAAATGTGATCCAGTGCTGCCCAGCAGTCCTTTCCCCCAGTCATCTGGATGAAACTCACTGTCTGGCAGACCCCTCAGGAAGACTACCGGTGTGGAGCACTCTCTGAGTGCTTGTATGCTCAAAATTCTTCCTATGGTGTAATCCTCAAGGCCATTGGCTACATATAATCCTTGGTTTGTACTTTCTATCCTAAAGTTTCTTTTAAAAAAACAAAATGTTGCTCCAGTGTTGCTTTGGGGAAATCTGAGGCAACCAATTGTCTTGCCGTGGACAATCCGTTCACATCTTTTTGTCTGAAGCTCCAAGGATTTTAAAAATCTTTGGTTTAATAATATTACTAATACGAAAGTAGTACTAATAATGGTTATTACTCGGATATGTCTTAGAGTTATCACTATATTATCACCTTTTTTTTTTTTTTTTTTTTGGTACTGAGGATTGAACTCAGGGGTTCTTTACCACTAAGTTACATTCTCAGTCCTTTTCACTTTTTATTTTGAGACAAGGTCTGACCATGTTTCTGAGGGTTTCACTAAATTGCTGACCTTGAACTTGGAATCCTACCTCACCTCTAGAGTTGCTGGCATTACAGGTGTGTCCTGGCCATTGATTTTCCCCAGTACTCAACAGACCATTTCAATGTGTAGACTCAAGTCTTCTTTATTCTTGTAATTACATTTCCTATATAGCTTATTTTTGCTCTTTAATGACTCCTGCTATACAAATGTTACATCTGCTTTGCCTTTCTCCACTTCAAACGCTTTTTCTCTGAAAAATCATTTTTTCTTTCTGTACCTAATTTTAAAAAAATGGTTACACTGCTTTCCTTCAATGCCCTCATAACATTTTTGTTTGGATCTATTCTTATCTATTCTTTCTTGGGGGTTTTATAAATATAGTCATCATTTCTGATATAATTCTATCTTTTCCATCTCTTTTTCAGAATCCAATTCTCCTCCCACCCATTTCTTAGTTTTTAAAATCTGACTCATATTCCCTTCTAACACACACACACACACACGCGCACAAACACAAACACATGTATCTCCTAATGCTTGTCTGAGGGTATTTATTCCGTTTCCAGTGTGCATTCCTGTTTTTCTTCTGCATAATGATTGGATTTGGAAGACTATATTTTGATTTTCATTTGTTTTCTTTTTATAGTAGCTTTGTATTATTTTTCTATTTCTAACATTTAGTGTACAGGGTTCTAAGCATAAAAGGGTCATCCTTAAAAAAGGCTAGTGAGGCTTCCTTGGTGTGAACTGGTGCATGATTCTTCCTGTTTCTACAAGATCTGTAATCTTTTCTTTTTCTCCTTTCCCTTTCCTGACCACATCTGCAAGCTACAAGCAGCACTTCCTCAAGTCTTGGGCTGTCACTTTGGGTCCTCTTCACTTTCAAGCCCTCTGCCTTAGCCGAAGCTGTCAACTAAACAAGTCCCCAGGGACAGCTCAGTACTTTGGTTCATACTGTTGACACTTTCTCTTTCTGGGTGTTTTTTGTCTGTGCTTTTTGGATCCTTCTCTTTCTGTTTTTTTTCATGGTATCTCTCAAGACTCCTTGCCCTACTTCAAGCTTCAGGACGCTACAGCCAGAGCCCATGGAACTTGGTGCTGTTTATCTACTTACGAGCACTGTGAAGATTAAGGCATCACTGACTCAGCACCGCAGAAGGCATGGGTAACATGGGTTTTATTTGACTTTCTTGGTGATAGTATGTTGCAGGGTAGGGCACAGTGAACAGAAGTTTGGAATTAGACAACTGTCCAGACTAGAAAATCTGTCCTTACTCACTGTGTTAAAGTATCATTTGTGAAGTTTTAAACAAAAAACCATCGAAAATCCTAAAGACTGGAAGTTGCAGATTGCTCTAGGAGTCTCTGAACAGTGATCCAAAAATTAAAAATTTAACACCCTCCAAACCCATCTCCATCAAGCAGAATGTTTCCTTTTCTCTTTCTCCTAAAAAAAAAAAAAAAAAAAAAAAAAAAAAAAAAAAGGTGGACTCTTTTGCAGTTCCACAGTCTTAAGAAATTCCAAGAGGCTTCGAATAAGACTTTCCTCACAGGAGGTTGTAGCACTGAGAATCATCTAAGCTACACTGCAGTGACATTACCCCAAGATCTCGGAGCTTTAAACAAGGGGCTATTTCTCACTCATTCTACATGTCCGCTGCAGCTTGTCTGCAAGCTCTGTGCCAGGTCTCCTTCACAGGACACATGAGCACAGAGAACCCCCACCCAGAGTACTAGTACTATCATTTGCTAAAACAATGGGAATAAGTTTGTTAGTTTGTTTGTCGCGGGAGTTAATGGGGGAATTGAACCCAGTGGAAATACAAGCGTTTAAGAGAGTCAATGACAATCAAATGTACCAGCCCTGAAGACTCCCATTGTAATCTCTGCTCAACTACAACAGACCTATCTTGTACCTGAAGAAGAACCAGAAATCCTTTCCATAGAAGATTTAGCTTAAAGTTAAAATTTTCCTAAATATTTCTCTTAATACCAATATGGAAATATAATGCTTAGTATATGAAAGTTACACTGACTCAACATTAAAGTCAAAGAAAACACGTTCTAATAGAATGTAAATGACATGCAATAAGACCTATAAAATACGTGTAATATTTTTGTTGGCCAAATAATGCAATATAAAATGCTTTAGAGTTCCCAGAAAACAGTTAGTTATTGCCAAAGCAAGCAACTGCCAACTTTAAATTATAGAAGCTGACTATAACCATAAAGCACTTCAGAAGAAAATGTGCATGGTGTTTAATGAAGGGAACTACTAACACAGATATACGTAGGTTTATATTTGTATACAGAGATATTTCTCTATGTGAGGTTTAGAAGTCACTAATTACTTGTTTACTTAGCATAAATACATTAGAAATAATATCTGAAGGGGCACTAAACACAAAGGAAGATATTTACTTTTGTATTGAAAATAATTCTTAATTTGAACTATATATTTGGAAAGAGGAAAATTTTAAAATACCTATAATAGTCAGATAATACTATGTTGATTAGCATACACATTTTTTAAAAATTCAGGACATCCATAACAAAAAAAAAGAGCTAACCATAGAAAAAGATATATTCTTTGTGTTGTGTGCTTAAAAAAAAGAGATTTTAAAGAAATATAATTTTACAAATTGAATACCTATAGAGCTTTATGGGAAATTCCAAAAAATTCAATTTTGCTTTTCATATTTGCTTTTATTGCCTCCCATTTTAGACAACTTTTAATATGTAGATGAAAAATAGCTTTTAGCCAGATTTACATTTTAGTAAGGTATCTTTGATATTGAAACCGATCAACAATAATGGAAGAATTAAATGATATTAAGGTTTCGCACAGAAAAGGACTGCAAGTAGGTATCAGTGAAGGAAAAGACATATCTATAAAAATATCACCTTAACTGAAATTCAGAGTATACTTCAAAACACTCATTCCACAAAGGTGTAGCGGGCTCTGATCACATGTAGGCACTGTGTGGAACCATCTAGGACAGCAGGGACTCCAGAGTCACACGGCACAGGAGAGAACCCGGAGTCCTTTTCCTAGGTATGCATTCTCTGGTGAAATATTCAGCCTCTCTGGGCAGATGGATCCTCATCTGCAAAAAGAGGCAACAGTATGCCCCCTCTAAGATTTGTAATGGGGGACAAAAAGAGTTAAAATATTTAAAATTCTTAGGAAGTTCAGTGTCTGGCATAAACCAGATGTAAGGATTAAATAAAATAATGCATCTGTACTGCTCAGAACAGAGCCAGTTACTTAGTGAGTGCACGATGTTAATTACTGTTATAATTAAAGGAGTCATTTATTGGCTTCCAACTTCAAGATGGTAAGACTTTTCTATATCCACAAACAATACAGTAAACAAGAAACATTAGTATTTTTTTTTTTTTTTTTTTTTTTGGTGCTGGGGATCGAACCCAGGGCCTTGTGCTTACAAGGCAAGCACTCTACCAACTGAGCTATCTCCCCAGCCCGTAAACAAGAAACAGAAATACATTCAATAACCCACGAAGACATCAACAGTCCTACTCCACAATACGTGGGGGCAGAAGACATCTGAAAGAACGGTGAAGGTCTGCGCAGAAGGGGAAAGGTCAAATCCAAGGGCCTGCAGAGGAAGCTGTTCCAATGAGCAGGCTAAACCGCCACCCAGGAAGCCCCAGCAAGGCTCAGGGTATGAGTGACCACAGAAGCCAGAGGACTAGGAGGGAGGTGAGGGGTGGAAATGGGGGAACTATCTGGAAACACTTTAGGAAGTTTTATTTCTCAGATCCCCCAAGAACAAAGGATTAGTAACTTCAGGAGGAAAACAATCAGATTTGTGGTAACCGGGCATAGAGAGGGGCAAGGATGAGGGAAAAGAGTGAAAACACAGAATTCAGTATAAATCCACACAAACCTGCTGACTCCAGAAAACAGCCAGACTGATGTTTCCCAAGTACAAGTCTGGAGGATCTTCTCTGGGGAAACAACATTTCTGGGTAAAAGACTTACTGATAATGACATGGGAATTCCCAGTGAGAAATGCTACAGGTAGTGTAAGCCTCCAATTATACCAAGCCAAGTTATCATAAGTAATAAGGAAGATAGATATTCTAATATTCGAAAAAACTTTTTTCAATAATCTCCAGAAAAATGGTCTGAGGTTGTGACTCAGTGGTAGAGCACTTGCCTAGGATGTGCCAAGAGGCACTGGGTTTGACTCTCAGCACCACATAAAAAACAAATAAATAAAATAAAGATATTGTGTCCATCTACAACTAAACATAATTTTTTAAGTCCCCAGAAATTTTCCAGCATTCAAAGATGAACACTTTCTCAATCATCTACTGGAGGAAGCTCCACACATAATACTAAGAAAGAGGAGAGCCCTGGATTCCAGAATCAAGATTCAGTCTTTTCAATGAAAGTCCCATAATGACAGTCATGCAGGAGCTGAGACAGAAACCAACTTGATTGGAAGAGGGGCAGAGGGTTCTGGAAGGGATTTATTTAAGTTAAAAAAAAAAAAAAAATAGAGCTTGTGGGTTATCTAATCTACAGAAAACCACATTGAAAAAGATTTTTCAGAGCCATTAAAACATGGAAACTCTCAGAAACTAAGTGAATGAAAAGACTGGGGTAACGTTCCAGACAGAGTGATGCACACCTACAAATCCCAGAAGCTAGGGAGGCAGAGGCAGGAAGGTCACAAGTTCATAGCCAGTCTCAGCATCTCAATGAGGCCGGAAGCAACTCAGCAAGACCCTGTCTCTAAATAAAATATAAAAAGGGCTGGGAATGTGGTTAAGTGTCCCTGGGTTCAATCCCCAATACCCACCCGCAACCAAAAAAAAAAAAAAACAAAAAAAAAAAAAACAATCCAAAACAAAGATGGGGTAATTTAACTTCAGAGAGGAAAAAATTCACATAAGGAAGAAAACAGAAGCAAAGAATACTTGGTTCAGTGATCAATATTTATATAGAATTAAAGATTAAATGTGGATTGAACCAAAATTATAATACAACTTCATTAGGTAGACAGGCAAGGAAATAAAAGAGGTGTAAAACTGAGGTCTCAAGAGCTTTGAAATGCCACTTAAAATTGTTAAGACGATAGAAGAAGGAAATAGAAGCTGGGAATGGAAAAGCAGGTAAGGGTTAGGACTCCGTGTTTGGTTTGGTTTGGTATAAGCTCTGTGGCGCTGTTTGACTAAGTATCCACGTGTATTATTTTTGTAAATTTTTAAAGAATTAAACAGATTATTTATTGAGTACTCTTTGTAGCAGACACTACAGGAGGATCCACTGAACACCATTTTAACCATGTTCTCCCTTGTCTAGGGAAGTTGGAAAACCACATACTCAATTTTAAGGATAACCATATGACACAAAAAACATACATAGAAAAGTCTGCTGAAGATTTCAAATCCTAGATACAAAGGAAACACCTTATGAACCGAAAGCATCTTCCTTACCCCCACATTCCTATCTGATTGTGGACAGTGAACAATAAAGAAAGTCAAAACACACCAAGACTGCCAGAGCAAAAAGAGAATGAGCTGGGTGTAGGGGCGCTCGCCTGTCATCCCCGTGATGTGGGAGGCTGAGGTCCAAGGACAGCGAGCAGGAGGTCAGTTTCAGCAATTTAGAGAGGCCTTAAGTCAAGTTAGCAAGACCCTGTCTCAAAATAAAACAAAGTGCCCGGGGGGCGGGGGGGCTCATGAACAAAGCACGCCTGGATGAAATCCTCAGCACCAGAGAGAGCGCACACACGTACCTAGATTCTTCAGGGCATGAGCTGCTGGACTCCAGACTTCCTGTTATGTGGACATTTTAAAATCCTATTTATTTAAGCTATTGTATTGATTGAGTTTTCTATTATTTGCAGTCAAAAGGACAGTTAACTAAAATAAGCACTGGGATGCAAAGTTGAAGCAATGGTTTCTCCTCGAAAAGCTCATTATATACTAAAGTCAGTGTCACCCATGAAAAACCGTCATACTCCAGAAAGAATGTACTGCTGCCACACACGATGCCACAGGACTTCAGAGGCGGAGAGACGGAGCTGAGTGGGGCATCACCGAAGGCGTCAGTGGTCCTCAGCCATGCCTGCAGAACTGAGGGGGTGTTAACAGAAACATAAATTCCCACCGAAGGAACAGCACAAGGAAAACACAGCATCCCGAGAAAAGCAAAGGACTTCCCAGTCAACCAAGGATGGCCATCCAAAACTCAGACACAACGAAACAACAAAACTCCTACAGGAAGGCAAATGACAGAAGAAAAACAGGGGAAAGACACAAGCGAGCACTTTGTAAAAGAATCTGAAAATGTTCCAACTCATTAGTAATCAGGGAAATGTAATTTTAAAAATCACAAGATGACAGTAAGATTCACGTCTACCAGACTAGAAAAGATTTTTTAAAAATTGACAATAAAAACTGTTGGAGAGAATGAAGAACAACTAGATTACTTATATGCTGCTGTTTAACAGTATAAATTAATAAAACTATTTTGAGAAAAAAATTGGTGCTGTCCTGTGCTTTTGAAGTTGTATATGCCCCCCATGACCCTAGAGGATTTGATTCCGAGGTATATGTCTTAGAGAAGCTCATAAATATGCACCAGGAGAGAGAAAATTAAAAATATTCACAGCAATATTGTTTTTAATAGGAAAAAAATAACTCAAATATCCATTGACAATAGAAGGAACAAATTATAGTCTCCATACATGTAACAGAGTAAAATCATACTAATGATTTCGTAAATCACTATTATAAAATACATCTACATGGTGGCTGTGGCTCAGGGGTAGAGCACTTGCTGAGCATGTGTGAGGCACTGGGTTCCATCCTCAGCATCACATTTAAATAAATGAGTAAAATAAAGGTCCATCAACAACCAAAATAATTAAAATTTAAAAATAAATAAAATAAAATACATCTACATGAAATTAAGTGAATAAATCAAGAACATAAGACCATGCTGCATGCAACATAAAGAATCCCTATTAATCAAAATAATTTAATAGAATATTCATTTTTTTTAAATAAGTAGAAACTACATGAATGGGCAGTTTCACAAGAAGGGAAGACCAAATGGTCAATAAACATATTAAAACTATTGGTATTTAGGGAAATGCTAATTCAAAAAGAAATTATTCTATCAAATCACTAAAATTTTAAAGTCCTTGTAATACCAAGAGTTAGCAAACAAAGCAAAATGAAATCCTGTGTCCTGCTGGGGGGATGTGAGCTCTTACGATGGTTTGGAAAGCAATCTGGCAACGCTGACCAGAGTTGAAGGTGTGCAGACCCACAATTTAGTGAGTGTATTCCTAGGCATGGAAAAGTAAAAACCTAAGCATCTATCAGCAGGATAACAGATAAGGAAATCATGGTACAGTCATGCAATGAAACACTGCAGAGCAGTGAAAATTAACTAATAATTAAGTTGTCGATGCACACACTAACAGTTCTCACTTATAATGTTAGCAAGGAAAGACATTTATAATATGCATAAGCATATATTTGATGAGTATAACATCATTTATGTAAAGAGAAAAACATGCGAAACATTATTATGTACTATAGTTTGTACAATAATGGGTCAAAGTATAAAAACATAAACTGAGATTTTAAAAAAATAAATTCAGGATAATGGTTATGCTGGAAAGGAAGAGAAGGGAAAATGAGTCCAGGGAGGATGCCACTGTGTGGATCTTGAAGTCCGCAATGGCCCTGGTGTTGCAGGCTTCGTCACCTCTAGGAGGAAAAGCCTCATGGAAGGAAGTTAGGTAACTGGGGTGTATCCTTGAAAGGGACACTGGGTCTCCAGCCCTTTCTTTTTCTCTTTCTTTTCCTAACTACCATGAAGAAAACAAGCCTCCTCCACCACACTCCCACCACGATACACTACACCACCACAGGCCCAAAGCAACAGGGCCAATGACCATGCGTTGAAACCTCTGACACATGTGGCCAAATAAACCTTTCCTCCTTATAAGTTTATATCAGGTATTTTATCACAGTGACATAAAGCTGACTAATACAAAAGGATACAGAGCTTGCAACTAAGTTAATGATGCTAAGCTTAGACAAAGCTAGTTGATACATTTATGGGTGTATACTCTCTGCACCTATCAGAAAAGCTCCACACTTTAAAAATTGATCTCTGAGAAACAAAAAACAAAAAACAAAATAAATAAATAAATAAAGTAACAATTCATAAGGATTCAAAAATTGTTAGTTTCTTTTTCTTGGCATGCTTCCCTCACTCCCAACACCTTTACCTTTAACAGCACCACCATGTGAAAATGGATAGATTGTCAGATCAGCAGATAATGAATAAATAAAGGTGTGTTCCTCTCAGGCAGGGCAAAAAAAATCACTCATGGAGAAAGTGTTAGGTCAAAGCATGGGTTTCTGGAGTCAAAACATCTAGATTCACAGTTCTGTCACCTGAAAGATGGGTGAACTTGAACACAACCTCAGTTTCACCTTCTGAAACTTGAAGATGGTAATAGAACTCACTGCACAGGTAGCGCACTAGTTAATGAGAATTCACAGGCAAAGTACCTGAATGAATTATATAGCAGTACTAACAGTGATCATAACCAAGTGAGAGTAACCAAGGGATAGTACAGTAAACCTCATACCCTGGCTCAAAAGATCAGAGTGGTTTGTTCACAATCTTTTGAATAGCTTACAGACAATGCTAAAAATACCAGGGTCAAAATGTCTTCTAAGGGATGATGTCTATCTGCAAGAACAATGTTCCCAAAGAAATTACTCACAGTTCTAGTATCACGTGCCTCACTTCTTTTGAAGAGGGAAAAATTTAGTAGAATACACAATGGTACAGTTAAACAATTATCAAATAAATAGAACTAAAGGAGATTCTCTTTCAATTAAAAAATTGTTAAAAAGTATGTCTTTGTTGTATGGCAAACAAATATCAGCTGCATATCCCTTCTATATCTTTCCTTCTTCATTTCAGAACACAGGAAACGAAGAACTCTATTTTTTGAACAAACTCATGTATGAAGACAAATCTTCCTTCTGATCTATACATGAGCAAAATCAACAGGATACATCACTGACTAGTGTCTGCTATTTATAACAGAATCTTTCTAGAAGAAATTCCAAAGAAAGTCATTTTTTGAAGTCCTGTGAACTATAATATAGTTGCATACTGACCTCTTAATCTAATCTTCCAAAATCTTTTTGTCCAATATTTATGGCCAATAATACAAAATGGAGTATTATAAATAATAATTGGGTTAAGAAATAATCCTCACTTTTTAAAATATGAAAAATTGGAAAAACTGAAATCTCTAGCAATAGAATATTATTATGTAAAGAGTCTGATTTTTCATTTATTCAGTTTCCTTAAATACATACAACCATATTTTCAAATTCTTTATTTCAAAACCAGTTACAGAAAAATCACAGACCACATCTTTTCAGGATGCTAAAAAATGGTAATATAATTGAGCAGATTATGGAATTTTTGATACACCTACATCCAAAGTAAATCAGGTAAATTCAGCAGTATATATTTAAGAACCCACATTTGAGACTGGAGTTATACTTCAGTGGTAGAACACTTGCCTAGCATGTACAAGGTGCTGGGTTCAAATTCCAGAAACACAGACATACACCAAAAACAAAAAGCCAAATTTATCTTTTCCAAATGTATGTGAAATTTTAGCCATGTGACACACAAAATACATTTTAAATGGCAAAATGACAGAAAATCACTTATTCATTAAAATTATTAAAAACAAATTTTGCAGAAACCTTTACAAAGGAAAGAAAAAAGATTTCAGAGTTTCAACCACTTAACAATATTAAAGAAAAGGTATATGTAAAGGTCATCTTAATTTTCAAAAATCAATATTATAAATGATACAGGATAAAGTGGTAATCTTATTACCCTAAACTTTGGTATTATTATAATAAAAACCTGATCATTATGCAAATTTGTACCTATTTATACTTCTCTTAAAACTGAAGATCAATCTGATCCAAAAATATTCACACTATGCGTGGCTGATGGAGGTGACATTCATCAGCTGTCTCTATTCTCCTTTGAGTCAATTAATCCACTTAATGGGGATCGACCACATATCACAAAAAAGAAAAATTCATGGTTTGCTGTTCAGAGGCATTCACAATTTGATGGGAGAGGGAGAAAAATAAATACAATGCAATATGATAAAAGTAATTAGAAAAAGGTAAAATAGAAGAAAAAGAGCAGCAAAATCTGAACTTGAAAACTAGAAAATTATCAGAAGAGTCTTCAAGAAGAGAAGTTGTAATCTGAACAGAGACTTAAAAGTAGAAATTTCTGGGTTCCAAGGACAATGAAGGTTGCCTGGTTTCAAATCTTCCCCCTACCCTTAAGACAAAAACCACCACCAACATAAAACCAACAAAGAGAGCAAATAAAACCATGTATGACTATGCCTTCAACAGTACCAGGAGACAGAGGATGCTACCCCTTCAAATTACCTGTCATAGAAAAACAGACCAAATTCCAACAGAGAAGCCCCACCCCCAGCAGGTGTGAAGGCTCAGAGACAGGAAGGGACTTAGGAGACCCTGAAAATGAGCAGAGGGGCATGGAGCACTGAGACAAAGCAAGACAACATCTTCCCCAAAGGGTCTGATAGTAAAAGCCAAAATATTTTAAAAAATACAGGTCAGGACTTGATGCTTTAAAGCACCAGTCAGGCAGTAGAGAGAGTTAGCCTTGGAGAGCAGCTTCCAAGGGTGAACCAGACAGAAGAGTGGGTCCCCTTAAAAACATGGCAGCGAAGGGAAAGAAGGAAGAGGGGGAAATCGTGGAACCAATGGGAACAAAAGAGAAACAAGATATACCACCCCACCCTCCCCCAAAGCCACCCATGAAAGAAACTGCCCACAGGAAGGTGCTATGGGCCTCCAAGAAGAACCAACCAGCTGGCCAACAAAGCAGACCACATGGGGGACACCGTGCAGATGTGCATTAGGAACCAATCAAGGCTTTCCAGCAGCTGATGAGACCCTCCCCCTAAAAACAATGACAAAGACCACAAAGTTGAAGCAAACAGTGATACACTGTACTCCAAACTGAACTTAAAACCTTCAAAAGGCATTTAGGATATTAAAAAAAAAACAAGAACAGAAATGAGCAAATAAACAAAAAAGGTAGAAATGAAACAAGGGCTGACAGAACTCAGAATCAAGAAAAAGTACACAGTCATGGGGAGCGCAGCGCCACAGTGAAGGGCGAAGGAGAGGAAAGCAACCGACTGGCAAAGGGAAGAGCGCATACACGCTCAACTGGCAGACAGGGAACCGGCCCACCAGTGGGTAAGCAGGTATACCAGATCGCCGAGGACTCAGAGCGACAAGCCAGCTAAAGCCCGCTGATCTCATCTTCCACTGGGGAGGAGGCGGAATCAAAGAGGAAGAGCAAGGTCTGGTTCAGATGAACTCAGTACACTGGAATCCAAAGACAAGAGCCTACCTCTGCCTCCACCTTCAACCTCAGTGATGCCAGGGACCGGCAGAAAGCTGCACTCCCACTGCCCCAGGGTTCCCAAAGCCGATGGAGGTAATCCAACAGGAAACGGGAGCTGCAGCCTGGCCCCTGCCATGCCCACACTGTGATAGAGCAGATTGGCAATGGCATGTGGGAGCCGGAGCAGGGCCTAGTGCCATCACCAAGCTTGAGATGCAAAGGAAGCATGGCTGCTGCTTCACTTCTGCCCTCCAGTGTCACTCAAAATGTTGCTTGTGGTTGGTGCTAACCCAAAGCCTAGAACAGAGTTCTGGGAAACATACTCCGATTTAGCTCAGCGGACACAGTAAACCCATCACAGAAGGGACACAGCTATGCTACCCTTACAGTTAAATCCTGGGCCTGATTTTTTTTTTTTTTTAGCACAATCTGACTTATGCCACAGGATCTTTCCAAATGCTGCCATAAAAGCCCTCAGGATGCACTGATAACTAGCTAACTTGTTTTCAAGATTTCAAAAGTTAAAAGAGGTCAGTCAACTCATATAATCACCAATGTCCTCACACCACTCAGTTACGGGAGTTAATGCATAGCCCAGCTCTTCACCTTCCATTCAATATTCTAATACCCCATCAGGGTTTTTCAGCACCCACTGCCACCATCAATGGGGTCCAGTTTCACCAATTAGTAATATATGCCAATATCTCATCCAAGGGTACCCTTTCTAGAGCCACTTTAGGCATTACCTGTCACAGTCGGACACATGTGCAAGTGGCTTATGTGGAAGGTAATCCCAGGGAGAAGGACTAAGGAGAAATTGAGAGTAAAATAGGGAATTAGGAAAAACCAAAACAGGAATGCATTATCAACCCAATCTAGTCTGGACCTTCTGAAGAACTTACGGAATTTCCACCCTTGATCAACACACAGAAGTGGTTGTTATCAGCTCCCACACCCCATTAGTTGAAGGCTACTCCATTGGGACATTAACTCCCTAATGCTTCTGGGATGTTACATTTGTGCTTACTGAGCCTATGACCCCCAGGGTCCTAAGATCTGGAGCAGGAATCAAAGTCCCAGGGCAGAAAGTAGAAAATGTGCAGTTTGTGTGCTTGAAGGTAGCCGCCATCAACCTGAAATGAGTGGACACCAACACAGAACTATTTGTCACTGCTTCAGGGGGACTCCAGAGTGAGGCAGACAGGGTGGGAGGCTGTACCCAGAGGTATCAGATACAATATCCATCAAACAGATGTGTTGTGAGAATTAAATTAGACATATAGATGCTTGGCAGAGACACAGAGCTCAGCAAATGAGAGCCATTATTATTACGTTCCACACTAAATGAAGACTGGTAATGGCGACAGTGAGCAAGGAACAAATAGAGGAGATATGTTAGAGTTACAACTGACACAACTGGCAGAGTCAGTCAGTAAGCTAGGGAATGTGAGAGAGGAAACTTCTAGGATGTTTCCAGCTAGGTCCTAGCAAGAAGAGAAATGATAATGTCAGGGGGTTAAACAATAAACAAGGAAAACTAGAGGAAAAATCGAGACTGCAGTTTCCTGTGGTTGTCTCAATGTTCTGTGTTCCATGGGCTACTGGGAGTGACTGGACTCAAGAAGAGATCTCAGCTGAAAACAGACCTGGATAATAGCTGATGCCATGATAATACCCTGACCTCTCAGGAAGAGAAGGAATGGAGGACCGATATTTCAAAGAGAAGCAGAGAGACAGCAGGCAGTGGGCAGTGAGCAAGAAGAACCAGGGAGCAGAGCAGGGTCTGTCACTAGGCAGAGGGAGGCCAGTACCAACACTTGGGCCCTAGGTGCTCTAAAGAAGCTGAGTTATATTCAGCTGACACATTTCGCCAGACTAGGAAAGAGTAACTTCGGTGAGTTACTAACCGTTTTGGTGCAGTGACCGCCATGGAAGCCTGATGCTAAAGCACATCAAAGACTGGACAAAGAAGCAGAAAGAGGCGGCATAAACTGAGCTTTATGGAAACTCTGGTGGAAAGGCGAATGATTATGGTAACCAGAGGGCTTATCATTATTATCGTTATTATTATTATTGTTATTATTATTATTATTATTATTATTATTCTTTACAAGAAGACGCAAATGTGGATGTGGGAAAGAGAGCTTAAGAATCAGGGGAAGGGAGATTGCTCACTGTCAGGCGTCTATCATCCGCCATTTGCCTGCCTCTCGCCTTTCCATCACCTGCCTTACCCCTATCCATCACCCAACGCTCGAGGTTCACCTCCCGATTGTCAGACAGCTGCCAGCAGACTGACCGCAGACTGCCAGTGGAGAACCAGCTGCCTGCTGCTGCCTGGAAGTTCACTGTTACAGTACCTGCAGGTTTGATTACACGTGGCTCACACCATTTTGAGACAATAGCCAGGCCCCGTAGGACCCCTGGCCGGACTGACTGAGCCCCGTCTCCAGGATCCCTCAGCCCGACCGATCACTCCCTGCCTCTGGGGCCCTCACATCAACTGATGCTCCCTGCTGCCAGGACCCCCAGACCAACTGACTGCGCCCTATCACCGGGAACCCAGACCGATTGATTGCACCCGGCCTCCAGGATCCCACAACCATACCAAACACACTAGACCTCCAGGACCCCTGCCGGACCAACTGCATCCTGTCTGCAGGACCTCCAGCTGACCACGTCCACCCCTGAGCTGCAGCTCCCCATTTGCCAACACATTTGGAAGCCAGAGCAGCCATCTTGGATAATCCTGGAAGTTGGAGCTCCGATCTTTGGGTGGGGCAAATCCCAACCTGAGACGCCTGCTGGAGACTTGAAGCTCATGGTCAGGTACCTCTCATGCATCAGGCTACTGAACACTGGGAGGTTTCATTAGTATATGACTGTTATACAGTAGATTTTCTTTTTTCTCCTTTTTAAAAAAAAATATTTAAGTTTTTATTTCTTTACTTTTCTTGCTCTCTTTTCCTTTTGTTTACCTGTTCCCTCAGAGTCTCTTTCTCCTTTTTTGCATGCTAACATCCGATTTCTTTTGATTATACTCTCACCCTTTCTATTTTCTAGAACTTCTGTATATTCTTTTCTTATCCCATTAACAGCCATATTCTACATCCCTCTGCATCCTCTTTGTCCTCCATTAGAAACTTCAGACCTTATTGCAAACCTGTTTGTTTTACCGAAGATAACATTTGAACTCATTTTGTTTATTATGACAATTTTGTTATTGTCCCCATAGGGGCTATTTGGTCTAGGATTGCATAGTGTCTGATTTGAGCACTGCTAACATTGATCTCCCCTTAAAGAAAGGGTTTTGGAAACCTATAGGGCCACTATAAGCCTATAGGGGGAAATCTGCAATACCCCAGATCTGCACTGCTAGGGGGAAAGATACATGAACAACATGAAAAAACAAGGGAAGAAAATGATCCAAACAAATCTAGATTCTATAGTAGTAGAACCCAATGACAGTATGTTAGAAGAAATGTCAGAAAAGGACTTCAGATTATACATGATTAAGATGATTCGAGAAGCAAAGGATGAGATAAGAGAGCAAATGCAGGCAATGAATGATAATACCAATAAGCTGAAAGAGCACCTGCAGGAAGCAAAAGATCATTTCAACAAAGAGATAGAGATTCTCAAAAGAATCGGGGGAAGGGAAGGAGAGACAGTGAAGTCTGAGGAAGGGGAAGATTTCAAAATCAGTGCTGAGCACAACCTGACTTGATCCTATTTATTTCACACGCTCAGATTTATTTTTAATATACCAAATACAAAACATGTATTTAGCATCTCATTTCCTGGGACCAAACTAATAAGGTAGTAAAATAGCTTTTCTTAAAACCTTGTCTTTTCTTATTCCACACTACAAAACATAAGCTTCTCAGACTAATTTAGTTTCAGTCAAAAGGTGACAATTGTATGCAGTGAGAAGAAAAAAAAAAAAAAAAAAACTTTTTCTGCTATTTTTGCTTCCTTTTTGTCAGGGGGGAAATTATTTATAAAGCAAATCATTAGATAAGCTCGTTGGGTCTGGGTGGTATCCGGTGTAGCGCTGACAGCACACACCTTACTCTGAACTAAAAACCCTAACTCCTGTCCAGAGGGTCCAATCAGCCCCACGCTAGGGAAGGCATGAGAGGTGGAAAACAAGCCAAAGAGCGGGCACATTAGGTTCCTTTTAACTGCCAGCGGTAAGCTGTTCTGAAGCTGTTTCAGAGTGGTGGCTGGGCCTCAAAACCATGCCTCTGGACGGCATTCTGCTGGAGACAGAACAAAGTGATATTTATTTTCTGTGTACTTTTAAAACAATGAGGCCCACTTTTACCGCGGGAGCCACTACCTTAAAGACTCACTGCACCTCTGGTGTACAGAACAGCAGTGTTTACTTACCCAAGTGATTTTGGAATTACATCACTGAGCCAATGTGAAAACTGAGTCAATGAGAAAACAAATGCTTATAAAGTGGTAACAAATAGCCTTTTTTTCCAATACATGCACCAAATAAATTTAATTTAGATGAACTGAACTAAATATAAAACACATCAAAAAGAAGAAGCAGAACATTAAGCTTACTAAGAATTTTGGCATGATCCAGAGAACATGTTCGGGGAACTGACCTCTGTGGAAAGCACAGGGGCATTTCAATGGCGAGGCCTGCAAATCTTTCTATAAGCTGTTCTACAACAGTCTATAAATTTTTCTTGTACATTATGTAAGTTTTGCGGCAACTTTCTGGGTGTATCTAGGAATTTTTTTAAAGATCAGAATAACAATTCTTTAAAACAATGAAGCTATTCTTCTTGAAAAAGAATTGACTTTTCTTCAAAACTCACAGAAAAGAAAAAAAAAATCATGCCTTCAAAACTCCGTATCTTCCTGCCACCAAATCGACCAACGCAACTGTCTGCTCTCCTCCTCTCTCCCATCGTAAGAGGCAGTTCTTAACGCAGGCCAACCTCACACCCCGGCCCCATGGCACCGGATTCCACCCATCACGAGGACCTCAATATCATCACCCACCGGCTGTGTGCAGTGGACTGTGTTCCCCACCTCCAGCCCTGGCACCTCTCTCCTGGGCCCCCACGACACTCAACCTCCCTAGGTTGTCTCCAGCTTTCTCTCCTGACTCTTCCTTCTCCATATCCTTTCTTGGCAACTCTTTTTCTATCCCCTATACATTTTGGGGGTTTCTGGGCTCAGTTCTAAGTCCGCTTCCCTTCTTCAATCTCCCCTAAGGTGATCCCTTACTATTGTGGCTCGAAGTACCACTTACATGCCAATCATGCCAGGATTCTTATCTGGCCCACATCCCACTGATGGCATAAGCGCTGTGGTATAAATGGGACCCGGAGACAGCCTGCTTGGGTTTTAAAACCAATTCTTCTAACTTTCTTTCTCAGAAAGTTAGAAGAATACTAATAACAACAGTAATCACTGCATAGGGTTTGATCACTCTACAGAAGCCCCCACTCATCCCTCACCCCCTGTGAGGCCACCCTGTTAGGCTCCCTCATAGAACCTGCATATCTTCAGTTTATCACAACTGCAATTGTAGAGCGACTTATGTGATTATGGATTTAAGGCCTCTCTCAAGTATTATTCAGTGATGGCAGAAGCCATGTCTAATGTATTCCCTACTAAACAGCGCATTTAAGACAGTGTGCACACACAGTAGGAATTCAATGATACTTGGCAGATGAATAAAACTGTAACTATTTTGCCCAATTTATATATGGCAAAATTAGGTCCAAGTTATAAGTTTCATTTGTGTGTGGCCCCATTAGATTTGTTCCATTATAGCTCTAATTATGATGTTTCCTCATAAACAAATGACATAAGTATAAAGGAAAAGCAAGCATAAGATCATGAGAGTGTGTTCAAATATACTATAAAAATTCAGTGTTCATGCCCCCTCAACACAGCATCATATTTAGGAATAAAGCGCATCATTATTCTTATTACCTATTTTAAATAATTTTTCCACTTGGAAAAACACACACTCCTACTTGAGATTACTGCTGTGGTTAGAGGACACAGTGCTTCAGTGGACTGAACTTTCCAGCAACCATGGGATATTCCACTTATGTAGGAAAGTGCATAGTGCAAAGAGAGCCCTCTGCCCATCTCCACCTTGTTGCCTCTAGAGTTCTTTTAGGTATGCCTCTATTTTATTGATTTATCATCTTGTATTTTTTTCAAATATCGAAAGGGCTACTAATCAATCAGACCTCACTTTTTTCTCTTTAGAAGAAATGTAAAAATAGCATGAACATTATACAGATAGAAAGTAAAATGTGTTCCCATGTTTTCCATATTATTTATGGTACATATATATGTTTAAATATAACTGTACTTAATTTCATATTTAATAAATCCTTGCCTTGGTCTAGAAAAGACTGAAGGCAAATCATTAAGATTAGTTAAGAAGCCAGAAAATTAAGAATAAGAGCACAAAAGGCACCAGGAGGAGACTCAGGACACGTGCCCAATCACACTTTTACATGCTGTGGGCCTGAGACTGGAAGTTTTCATGCCACCAACTTGATAAACACAGTCTTCCCAGGGACCCACTTCAGAGTGTTCCTAAGAAAAACAGAACAGCTGGTCAGAACAACAAGCTGGGCTTGGCACAAAGTCAGAAAGGAGGCTTCCTTGGGGAGTCCTTGGAGAAACAGCACTGCCCTTCCCCCAGAAGGACACTCGCTGCCATTCTCTGTTAAAATAGTCATTTAAAGGACTGGCAGTGTCCTAGTCTGTTAGTCACCCATGCCTGGGGCAAAAACATCCCTTAGCTCATTCAATCTTAAGCAAGAGGTATTCATGTCCTATATTGCTGCTATAAAAGATGAACATAAACTTGATAATTTATTAATAACACAAATTTGTTTTCTTACAGTTCTGGAAATCAGAAGTCTGAAACTGGGTCTTATGGAACTAAAACCAAGGTCAGCAGAGCTGTGTTCCTTTTAGACACTGGGGGAAAAACTGCTGCTCCCAGCTTCTAGAAGCTGCCCACATTCCTCAGGTCCTGGCCCCTTCCAACAGTAGCATTACCCCATCTGTTTCCCTCGGCCTCCATCCCCATCTCCCCTTCTCTGACCCTGGCCCTTCTACCTTGCTTTTACCTGTGTGATTACACTGGCCTCACCTGGATAACCCAGGATACTCTCCCCATCTGCAAAAACACTTCTGCCACGAGATATTTAACATATTCACAGGGGTCCAGGAATTAGGATGTGGACATCTTTGGCAGGAGGAGAGAGGTCATTATTCAGCCTACCACAAAAAACTTCATTTACCTGTTTGCAGTTGCCTAAATTGTAAGGAAGGTGTGTCAGAGAAATCTACTTAACAGTAAGAGCCACAAACAGAAAACGGAATTCTAAATTTTTTAAATACAAGAGCTAATAACAGAATTCTTAGAACCAAGTTCACTTTCTATATTCCAAATAATCTGATACACAAAAATATTATGTACACAATTTTTGTCAACAACACATTGATTGTATAAGAAGCAGCACACCTACACAAGAACTCGAGTGTGAAATAACTGCAATACCACGGACTGCACTAAAACTTGAGAACTTTACCTTCCTATTGTCCCTGCAGTCACAGAGAAGAATGTCTAGCAAATATTTTTTAATTTGTTTTAATTAGTTATACAAGACAGTAGAATGTACATTGACAAATCATATATAATGGAGCATAATTTCTCATTCTTCTGGTTATACATGATGTAGTGAATATTTTTTTAAAGAAAGGAAAAAAAGTGAAATACCTCACTCAGAAATTTAGGAATGGGGGCTGGGGAGATAGCTCAGTTGGTAGAGTGCTTGCCTTGGAAGCACAAGGTCCTGGGTTCAATCCCCAGCACCACAAAAAAAAAAAAAAAAAAAAAAAAAAAAAAAAAATTAGGAATGTGTCAAGTCCAGAGAATTCAACTGACTTTCAGAGAAAGGAGCCTCACCTGAACTAAAAGGGACACTGCTGAAAACAAACACAATGAGGACAAGAATCTATTTTTGACCCTAGTCACTCAAACAAGATAAATGCAGGAATGGTCAAACCTTTGAGATACGCAGATCTGTAAGTCATGACGGAGCTCAAAAGCAGTAACTGTGACAACCTCTCCCCTCCCCTGCACTTGAGGATCGACCTCTCTTATCAGTGTCCTTAATTGTGAAGCTTCAACCAACATGTGACGCTATTAGTTAGACTTTCCCCAGGGGAGCTTTCACCAAGCATCAGTTTCCTGTTCACAGGGAAAAATTAGTCCTGCCCATCAAACCACCTCTATCTCCGGGAAGCTTGGGTTTCAAGGTGCTCTCTTGCTCTGGAGTAGAGGTTGGCATGGGTTCATGCAACTAGATTTATCATCTGAGGTCTTTCCCCCTACAAATACATCCAGAATGGAAAGGAAGAAGTAAGTCAACTTCTATTCACTTGACTCACTTTGACATAAAAGCTCAGATGCTACTCTCTTTGCCCAAATAAATCATTTTCTCGATCTCTGAAATTCATGATAGAAAATTAAAAGGGAATTATTTTGGGGGGGAGGTCTAGGGAATAAGCGAGGGTACTGTCGATAACCTATTCATATTTTCAACTTTCTCAATGTATCCTATAAGAATAAAGACAGAGCACAAGTCCTACCTACTCTTCTCAAAGTAAAGAAAGCATAAAACAGGAACAAGTACTTCAAAAACTTGCATCCACAAAAATATATTTGTATGTTTAGTATTAAAAGGAGAGCTGCATCATACACGTAACTAAGACTGTCACTGAAATCTGTGAATATCTTTCACTGTACATGATGACTGTATTTCTAAAGAACTAACTACAAATTAAATCCTTATAAATGGAGCCATACTCAAAAAGCACCAGGGAACCGTTGTTTATCAATGGAATTCTATATGAATTCTTTGATAAAACAGAATGGTCTTAAAAGTAGATCACTGCTCCTTTGTCTATTCCATAGAAATCCTTAGAACACCAGCTTTCACTCACTCTAACTCCTTTACTTTATGGAAAAGAAAATCTGAGCTCAGAAAGACTCAGTGACTTATTCCAGGTCCCACAGTAAGTTAGAAGCAGAATCAGAACTTTGGTCCAACTTTTGGACTTCTGTTAAAAGACACTAAATATGGATGCCAGAAACCAAACAGTAAGGAGAAGGAAGGGGTGGGGCAAGGGGAAGGAAAGAAAATTAGAGACAAGTATCTTTTATGAATATAGATACATAAATTCTCAACAACGTGCTAGCAGAAATATAAAAAGGATTACATACCAGGACCACAAAGAATTTATCCCAGGAATTCAAGGTTAGCTTAACATTCAAAAATCAATTCATATAATAAATCACACCAACAGAACAAAAAAATATAAAACCACATGATCATCTCAATAGGTGCATCTGATAAAGTCCAAAACCCTTTCATGACAAAACACCAACAAACTGGAAATAGAAGGAAACTTTCTCAATCTGATAAACAGCATCTATGGAAAAATCCCACAGCTAGCCTCACACTTGGTGATGGAAGACTAGTGCTTCCTCAGGGTCAGGAATAAGACAAGGATGTCTGTTCTTAAGGTGTTGGCAAGGGCAACTAAACAAGAAAACTAAGCAGAAAGCATCCAGATTAGAAAGGAAGAAGTGGAACAACCTCTACTCCCAGATGACATGATCTCATAAATTTAAAAAACGATCCTAAGGCACCCACTGAAAAACTACTAAAGTTAATAAATTCGTTCAGCAAGGTTGCAGGACACAAGGATCTCTAGACATTTGCAAAGAACAATCCAAAAAAGAAATTTAGAAAATAATTTCTTTTACAATAGTATCACTTGGGAATAAATTTAATAAAATAGTACAAACTCTCTGAAAACTACAGAACATTGTTGAAAGACATGAAAGAAGACCTTAATAAATGATATTCAAGTGCAATGATCAGAAAACTTAAGACAACAATATTCTCAAAACTGATCTGTGAGTTCAATGCAAACCCTGTCAGAACTTCACCCATTCCCAAACACACTTTATAAGACACACTAGTGTGGTCCTTGCTTAAAGAGGGACACACAGATCAACAGAACAGAATTGAGAATCTAAAATCAACAAACCATATATCTATCGATTAATTTTCAACAATGGTGCCAATACAATTAAATGGAAGAAAAACAGTCTTCCACAAATGGTGATGTGACAACTGGATATCCACTTCCAAAACAATGAACTGGATCATTACCTCACACCATACACAGCAGTTTACTCAAGATTCAGCATGGCTCTAATTCACAGATCCAAAATCATAAAAGAGCTAAAATCAAAAAACTCTGAGAAGAAAACAGAAGCACAAGTTCTCATGACCTTGAATTAGATAATGATTTTTTAAACACAGAAAAAATAGATTTCATTAAAATTAAGACTTTCAAACTTCTCAGGACACCATCAAAAAATGAAAAGGCAACTTACTTTATGAAAGAAAATATTTGCCCTCATATCTGACAAGGTACTTGCATCTAGAATAAAGAAATCTCAATAATAAAGACAAATCAGTCAATTAAAAAATGAGCAAAGGATTGGAATAAACATTTCTCCAAAAATATACAAATGGCCAGTAAATGCATGAAAAGATGTACCACATCATTAGAAAAATGAAAATCAAAACCATAATGAAATACTACTTCACTCCTCCTACAATGGCAAAAAGCAAACAGATGATAATAAACATTGACTGGGCTATGGAGAAACTGAGGCCTTCATGCATTGCTGGAGGGGACATAAAATGGAACAGTCACTTTGGAAAACTATTGTGGCAGTTTCTTACAGAGTTCAACCCAGTCTTCATGTGATCCTTCATTTCTCTTCTGTTGGTAATACACAGGAGAAATAAAGATACAGGTCCACACAAAAGTTTGTCTACAAATGTGAATAGCAACGTTATATACATAGCCAAAAGGTGAAACAACCCAAATGTCAATTAACTGAGGAATGGATTTAAAAATAAGGTACATCTAATATAATAAAATACAATTTGTCAATAAAATGTGGATGAATCTTGAAGATACAATGTTTAGCAAAAGAAGCTAGTTACAAAAGACCACAATTGTATAATTCTACTATGATAAAATTCATAACAGGCAAACATATAAAAACACAAAATAGATAAGTATGTTGCGTGAGGCTGGGGCTGGGTAGTGGGAATGTAGAGTGACAGGCATGAGGTTTCTTTTTAAGGTAATGGAAATGTTCTAAAATCAGATTGTAGCAATCACTGTATATTTCTAACTTTACTAAAATCCACTGAATTATACATTTAAAACAAGAGAGTTGCATGGTATATAGACGACATCCCAATAGAGCCGTTTAACAAAAAAGACATTGTGGCTTTCACCTTGCTCTTCCCCTCTTGGATGGCTTGTTCTGGGAGAAACTAGTTGCCATGTCATAAGAACACTCAAGCCACTCTATGGAGAGGTCCACGTGTCAAGGAATTGAAGAATCCTGCCAAAAACAAGTGAGTGAGCCCTCTTAGAAGGGAACAATCAGCCCCAGAGAAGTCTTCAGGTGAATGCAGTCCTGGCCAACACAGTGACAGTAACCTCCTGGTCAGAACCACCAAGCTAGGCAACTCTCAAACTCCTGACCCAAAGAAATCATGTTACTCCAAGCCTTTAGAAAATGTAGCAATTCATTATACCACAATAGACAACCCTCTTGTCAACCCTCTTCTGAGTGTTAAGGCTGTCTCTCCTAAGGAAAGGTCTGCCCACCAATTCTTTCTCTTCAGAGTGTAGTTTACCCATCCATGTCTGCCATAGTCACTATTACCTTAGCAGAACATGATCTCTTCCCCTGACCTTAGTTCAAAGAACCAAATGTGAACACCTGACCAAGGCCAAGACAATACTCTCCTTCCCTGAGACTTTTATAACTGAAGCTTTAAAAAGGGCCAGTGTCTTTCTAGTCCCTGAAGCTTTAAGATGTAAAACTTGGGAACTGTGGGCAGCATGATCTTTCCCATGTGGGAGAAGTTGGACAACCATACAGAAGGATGCAACTATCATATACACGTGAGCAGAGATTCAAGAGAGGGCAGGCAATCTACATCTCTGATTCCAGTGATGCCTGATGCAGCTGATGTCCTTCCAGTGGGGAGACCACATATGTCTTGTAACTCTAGCATCTAAAACAGCATCCAGTACATAATAAGCAATAAAATACTTATTGCGTAAATGGTAGGACAATCCAACAGTTCTGACTGTTTAAAAGATAAAAGTCTCAATCGCTCTTTGCAACTTTACATATCCCTCTATTATTATACTTATGACAATATATCCTAATTGCTCTTCTATACAGCCTTTTCCCTTACTGCCAAAGGGCAGAACATTTTCTTAGCCATTTTTGGTTCTGATACTATCTAGGCTGGAAGACAGAAAATGCTCAAGAAATTGATGTTTAACTCAATACTCCACATTCTTTAGTTTTTATTGTCACTGTCATAATTTATCAACCACCTAACATCTGCAAGGCACTGGGAATACAATACACTATTAGACTTGTTCTTTATTTTCATCCATCATTCGTTCATTCAACAAATGAGTAACTACAATATGCCAGGAGCTACAAATAGACAAAGGACGTGGTGTCTTACTTCAGGATCTTACCGTCTAATGCATATAAGTAAATGAATTATTATAGGACTGTTGTGAAATGTTACTGAAGAGATTCGCACAGGCCATTAGCATCAGGGATCACAAGGATTCCCGTATGCTCTCTTTGAGAAAAAGAAATACAGAAAAAGATAACAACTAGGCAATGTGACACAGGCTAATCATCAAATGATTTGCTTTCCAGTATACACTGAATTAATCCACACACCTTACAATAAGATATTGTTGTGGAGTGATTTCTAGGTTTACATTCAACCCACATTTTCTGAGTGTCCACTAAGTCTCATTCAGTTCTCTCATTTTGTAGATGAAAGAAGTGAGACTGAAATAGTGAAGTGACTTGCCCAAGTCTATACAGCTAGTAAGTGGCAGAGCTGGGATTTATTATGTCTTCCAACTCCATGTCCAGGAATGCTAGCTATTCAGTCTACACAACTGGAGCAATTCCCATGCCCTTACACTGACTTTTATTGATTTTTTTAATCTATCCTAAAGCATACAATATAGTGTTTTGCACAAAAAGGTAATCATCAACAACCAGATATGACTATACGCTTGACCGCAATTTGAGAAGGGACTACATCAGATCAAATTACTTTGGTGCCTATTATAGCATCATGTGCTAAGAGGAGCACAGTTGGCTCAAGATGAGTGACTCTTTCAAGTTATATTTTAACAGTGGTTTTGACCACTATGTCCGGTCAGTTGTTCCAGTGTTCAGTAATAAATCAAAATGACTGCTCATTTCCTTTGACAGTTAACAACACTAATGAATTCAGTATAATCTCATCATCCATCAGAAAAAATTTCTAAAATGCAAACTTGCTGATGATTCACAGTTAGTAGAGAAAGAGAAATCAAGCAGTACTCATTGTTTTCTACAAAACTAGCATTGTTTGCAAAATTCAGAAACTGAGCAGTTGGTTGACTACTAATAACAAGCAGGTTGCTCCTTAGTCGTAGAGCAAAAAGCTGCTTGTTGCATCATGGTCACTGGATGAGGAGCACAAGACTCCAAGTAGTTTTTGCTGTATTGTATGGTTCTGCACATATAAAGCAGTGAATTATTATGTAAGATAAGGAAAAAGTCTAAATCTTCACACAGAAAGTTCTAGACACTGAGTCTAGCACAAATCAGATATTAATACAACATAAACTGAGTAAATGACCTAATAGCCCTTTCAAAACCTCGGTTGTCCATAAAATCAAAAGAGAAAAATCAAGTCAACAGAACCTATAAAGGTTATGTTAGGAACTCAAAAATATTATAGGGTGACTGGTTCAAGATATTTAACAGATTGACAAGGTCCAAAACCACAATGTTTAAAAACGTTGAATTAAGAAAATAAATTTGACATCTCTTTTATATCAAGTGACCCAATGGCATCCAATGGAATACTAATCAGCAATCTCACCAGAAAAAAAAAACAAAAACTAAAAGAATTGTCCAACAGGGCCAACTTTATGATCTGTTCAAAGCAAAAACAAGGTGTATTAGGTGTACACCTGAAAACTACCATTAAAGCTTTGTGTCTACATAATAAAAGAATATTTCAATATGACAAAGAAGCAGTGTCAAAACCCTACATGCTCACAATGACATGTATTCATAATAACCAACGACTCTTAAAAATATGTTCTCTCTTCAGAAATGAAAACGCATCTCCAATAGGAGACTGAGCTCTAGAAATACAATTGTACCCAAACTGTACTGATTGGTCCAGATAAGCATTTTCCAAA
The DNA here is from genome assembly GCF_902686455.1 of Sciurus vulgaris. Taxonomy (NCBI): domain Eukaryota; kingdom Metazoa; phylum Chordata; class Mammalia; order Rodentia; family Sciuridae; genus Sciurus; species Sciurus vulgaris. The sequence continues at coordinate 14,708,620 of NC_136462.1, read as the reverse complement.
ATTATAAATCCGGACTCACACGATGAAAAAGTAATTTAACAAGTATAAAGCTCAGAACAACTCTAGTGAGCCCAAACATTAGAATGTGGGCTCAAAGGCTGCTCCTTGGTCCCTTTCACCTAGAGCTTTACAGAGCCTGCATCTCAAGAGACCTTTGAAACTCAAGGCCAAGTATAGTATTTCATGACAATTGCAAATAAAAGCACTCAATCCCAGGAGCCGGCGAAGCCTCTTTATCGCCCCTGTCTAGACTCGCTAAAGCGGGAGACACCCTCGGCGATGTGTCAGGACCACAGCCCTCCGGACGGTTCCTAATCCCCGCCGGGACCCCCTCAAGGGGAGCGGAGAGTGGAGAAGTGAGTCACGCTCCAAACCCAGGCGCCACTCACCTCGCGCTGGGGAAGGCGCACCTTTCGTCCTAGGCAGGATGCAGTGACAGATGTGTCACCTGAGCGGGAAGGGGGGCGCGAAGGCATCCTCGGAGACCAGCGCCGCAGGCAGCGGTCCACAGCCTCCAGGGCCCCGCCGCCCCGCGCCCGCCGCCGCCTTCCGAGCTCGGGAAAACTTTCGGCCGCCTCTCCCGGGCGCGCGCCCACCTCCCGGGACGTCCCGGGACCCCCGGCTCCCGCCCCGCCGACCAGTCCCGCCCCCGGCCCGCGCCCCCAGCCCGCGCAGGGCCCCGCCGGAGCCCAGGGCGCGCCCCCGCGCCGGGCCCGGCCGGCAGAGGGCGGGGTCGCTCACCGGTCCGCAGCTCGTGCTTGACAGTTAGGAGCTGCTCGCCGCCGTCGCCGCCGTCCCCGCTGGTGCCCGCCGCGGCGCCGCCGCTGCCGCCCTCCTCCATCTTCTCCTTTTTCCGATCCCGCGGGTCGCTCCGAGGGAAACCCGGGAGACAGCGGACGCCCGTCCCCGCACAGCCCTTGCTGCAGCCCCAGGAGCCGGGGTGAGGCGGCTGCACAACTCGGACGCAAGGACGAGTCTTTCCCGCTCTGGCCGCACGGCTCGCTCCTCCGCCTCCTCCCCCTTCGGCGGGCACCGCTAGTACCGCGCAACCTAGCCGCCCCCTGCTCCACCGCCTCCTCCTCCAGGCCGCTCCGCCCACAGCCAACAAGATACAGGAGCCATTCGAGCCGTCATCGCTTATTGGGCGCACGGCGCGCGCGTCTGCCGGCGCCGGCTTCCATTGGGCAATCTGCTCTGACGTTTCACGAGACGCCCCGCCTCACTCCGCGAATTGTTGTTGCTTGGCGGGGAGGCAGGAGAGGGAGAAGCGCGGCCACTCGGATTGGCAAGACCCTAGGATCTGCCCCGCCCACTTCCTTGGTGCGCACGCGCAGCCAACACCTTCCCTTCCCTGACCTGCCTCGAACAGTCACACCCCTTATTCCCCAGCCTCGATCTGTTAGTAAACAGTGTCTAGTAGTCAGGAGCCTCTCGGGGTCTGTGATTGGCTGCTGCTCTAAGAGGCGGGGAGGGATGATTGAAGCTTATGGTCCGCCAATCACCGTGGACAGAGGAGGAACGTGGGGAAATCGGTTGTCATCCACGTGTTTGCAGGACACATCAAAGGGTCCCAGACTGCAAGCCGCAGGTGTGTGACTGCCTGGAGGAAGGCGTGTACAAAGGTGTTTCTCATTCTAGTGAACCCTAAACAAGTTAAGCGAACTTTATACTTAAATAAAGGTGGTTCTTGGTACAAAAATTTATAGTCCAGTTCCCCTTGAGAAATTTTGAAAAAAAATTTTTTTTCAATTTTACCGAGTCTTCCAGGGCGCCAAAAGGACACAGAGATTAATAGAGTACAATTCCTGCCCCTAAGCAACTTTCAATAGAACGTGAGAAACCGACAATTTGTGAATATACACAGGAAATCATAACGCTGAATTTGAAATAAAACAATCGTACAGTACAAAACGTTAAAGAAAAGCACAGATGGCAGTAATTATTCTCAGAGGAGGGACTGGGAAAGATTTTAGGGCAAGTTGGTGTTTGAGATAACCAACTGCCAGCAGCAGACATTTCATACAGAAAGGGTAACTGTGAGCGTAGACCTGGCATAGAGAAGGCAAGGGTGGGAGAAGTGATTGATAAGGCTAGGTGGAAGTATGATGTAAGAGAAACAGCTGGAATGGCAAGGTAGTATGGTAATGGAAAATCCTCAGTACTATGCCAAACTGCAGGTTTTATTTAGAACACAATGGGAAACCTCAAATAGTAGTTATGATATCAAAATTGTTCTCATGGGACTTAGCTTTGGTTATAGTGAAATGAATGGACTTCAAGAGGAGAGAGACAGCAGGGAAAGAATACTGTTGCAAGGATAGACTTAACGGGGTGTGATTTCTGGTAGCAGACATGGGAATTGAAAAGGAGACGCATAAAGATGTATACTTGAACATAATTCACATAAAAGTGGCCTTTTATACTAAACACTGGTTAGATCAGGAGCCAGCAAATCTTTTCTGTTAAGAGTCAGACTGCAAATATCTTAAACTTTGTGGGTCATATGTTCTCATTTATAACTGCTCAATGTAGCTGGAAAGTCATATGTATGTTTACTAAATAAGCACGTTTACTAAATAAACATACATATGGCTGTGTTTCGATAAGACTTTTTTATGGACATTGAAATTTGAATTTCATGTAATTTTACCATGTTCCAGTGTATTATTCTTCTTTTAGTTCATTTTTAACCATTTAAAAATTTAAAAAGCATTCTTAGCTCATGGGCCATATAAAAATAAAAAAACAAAAACAAAACAAACAAACAACAACAACAAAAAAAACAGGCAGTGAGGCCTATAGTTCGTAGTTGACAGACTCCTGCATAAGAGTGCCATGGAGTAATCCCAGCGGCTCGGGAGGCTGAGACAGGAGGATTATGAGTTCAAAGCCAGTCTCAGCAACAGTGAGGCACTAAGCAACTCAGTGAGATCCTGTTTCTAAATAAAATACAAAATAGGGCTGGGTTGTGGGTCCCTGAGTTCAATCCTCAGTACCCCTCCCCCCAGAAAAAGAGAACCGTGAAAAAGAATGCAGAGAAACCTTGGGCCCCGCAGATTGCTGTCACAGCTCCCTGAGTTTACCTTCCCAGAACATTGACCACATCACACTTCATAAGCCATGACTGTTTACGTGTGCTGTTTGGAGCCAGGCAATGACTGTATGCAATTGTTCATTTATTTGTTCACTCAACAACTTTGTACCCCAGTTATATGCCATATTCTGTGATAGCTGTTAGGGATACAATGAGAGCAGAACAGACCCAGTCCTTGCACTTATACAGCCTACAGTCTAAGGACAGAAATACATATTAAATAATCACATGAAGAAAGGTAAATTTTCCATTGTAATCATGCCATAAAGGAAAATTGTAGCATAATACAAAGAATATATCAGGAATGCCTAATTTAGATTGGAGTTACTGGAAACCTTTTAGTAAGGAAATAGTAATTAAGCTGAGTCTTTAAAGATGTGAGGATCAACCAGGATGTGGCACAAAGGGGCCTGAATGCTCACCCATCTCATTTCCTCTTCCTGCACAGACAGGAAGACCCTCAGCTTTATTCCCCACCCCCCCTTTTTCTATTTTGCCTCCTTTTTCAGTTAGGTTACGATCATATGACCACGATCTGGCTGGTGGGGTGTGCGCAGACACTATGTACACCATTTTCAGGTGGAGCCAGAAAACTCCATGGTAATCACTCAAACTCTCTTTTATTTACATAGAAACCGAAAAGACCACATTCTGTGTGTGAGGGTGCCACAATTCAGAAGAGCCCTAAACTCCTGAGTTTCTACTTGACCTGCATCAGACTGTGTGACAAGACTGTGTGACATAAATAAGTCTTTTCAGGTGTAAGCTCTGAGATGTTAGGATGACTTGCTCCCAAAGCATCATCTAGCCTACACCACTGATTTTACAGGTGAATTGTTGAGGGAAAGATGATTTTAGGGAGATGTCCTGAGACAGGCAAAGAGCATTCTGCATTTCAGAGATTTAGAGAAAGCCAATGGATCTTTAACACATAAGAGAGAGACAGGCAGACTGGATCAGGAGGTGTGTGATTGGTCTTATTAATATGTGTGGACCTTATCTTGTGGGAAGTGATGGAAGGAATTTAAACATGGGAGTAATATAGTTGGGTGGTATTTCCAAAAGGTCAGTGTGTGAAGACTGAACAGGAGGAGCAAGAAGTAATACCAGGAGACCAGTTAGGAGACCCTCAAGGTAGTCTGGGAAAAAGATGAGCATGTGTGCGGTAGAGATGGAGAGAAAAGGAACTGCGTTTCTGGGCCTATGTTTTGGACTTCATGAAGGATTGGATTTGGTGATGATGAAAGAGGAGGCATCTAAAATTATACCAGAACTTTTAGCATGAGTGACCGAGAGAATGGAAGAAGATGGTTGAACAATTTCATGAGATGTGGCGGGCGAGACCCGGGACCGGGATTACTCCACATGCATCCAAAGATGGCGACTGGCAGAGAGCCGAACGGTGAGCTGGATGCGCCTTGAGAAAAACAGGAAGCATTTACCATTGGCTGTATGATAATTAGTTCAGCCGCCTAGCGCGTGGACAGATGTATCTTACACGTATGCTTGGGCTCTGTGATCGCTTGACCTTTAATAGGATTGGATGCACATATCTGGTTACAATTGCATATGCATGAGACTGCTTATATATTGAGGGTGTTTTCTGAATAAAGGGAAGCTGCTTCATGAACTTCTGAAGTGTACGCGTTGTCCCATTGATTGGCGGCAAGCGGCAATGAGAAGGGCAGATTAAAGGAAGAGCACATAGAAGTGATATCAAGAGTTGAATTTTGAGACATCCATTACCAATATTAATTATGAAGAGGTCTGCATCTGGAACGCTGAAGACAGACCTAGGACAGAGATATAAATTCAGGAATCATGGGCATGTAGATGGCATTTGAGGCCAGAGTTATGATTGAGATTACCTGGGGAGAAACTGAGGCAGGAAGAGAAGAGGAGCCCAGGACTGAAGCCTAAGGAATTTCAACACTGAGAAGTTGAAAGGAGAAGGTGGAGCCCAGGGTGGAGGAGGAAAGCCTGGAGAATTTTTTTTTTTTTTTTTTAATCTCAGAAACCCAAAGTGTTGTAGAAAGTAAGGAGTGGTCAGTTGTGTCAAATACCCTGAGAGGTCATTTTAGATGGGGTCTGGAAAGATCCAACAAATTTACCAACTTGGTGCCGTGGGTGATAGGTGTGTGTAGACATCTTTTTTCAAGGAGTTTGCCTAGAAGGAAAGTAAAGAAGGTTCTAGCTGGAGAGATCCAGGAAGTTCCCTGGTCTTGCTCTTTTTATTTGGCTTTTTATTTTCAAGTAGTTTTAAAATTGCAGAAGAGTTTCAAAACTTAATAAGCATAGTAAAGCAGAAAAAAAGTAGTGTGCACATACATAGGAGGAGTTGTTCACAGATGCAAGCACTGTGCTGAGCAATGGGGAGATGGAAAGGGATTCGAGGTAGTGGAAACAGTCTGGGGAAATGAGTAGTGAGCCAGCTTGGGTAATTGTCTCTACCTCTGGGGGCTAAAGCGAAGTTAGAAAGTCAGAACCGGGATTGGTAAGTGCCTTTCTCTTGCAACTTATGTTTCCCCCTGGGGGTTGGAGATTAGCAGCTGGGCAACAACCTGGCTGAAATGAATGACCCTGAGGCCCACATGAACTGAGCAGGCATTTAAGCTAAAGGTGAACGGCTAAGCTGGGAGAAAAATGGAGGCCAGAAGCTGAAACTAGCAGAGATGAGTTTCCAGCTTCAGCTGTGCATGGAATTCCCACCTGGCATGTGAAAGGGGTAGGGGCGAGAGAAGAAAAGAAAGGGAAAGTGTGATTTAATTGACCTGGGGTGGGGCCTAGACTTTGGTATTTTTTTTTTTAACTCCCAACTGAGTGTATTGCACAACCAAGTTTATAATGCCCAACTCTGTTGTGCAGGCGTTAGAGCACAGTAAATAAGAGCCAGTTGGAATTTTGAAGAAACAGCAATCTATCACAGGTAGTGACAGTGCTAAATAAGTAGGAAGAAAAATTATAAATCAGAGACCAAATAAAATGACTGGGTGGCAATTCAACCACTGAGCGACAGGAAGGGATGGTGTGGAGTCAAGGGAGGAAAACGTCCTTGACAGGGGATGAGACAGTGAACCAAGGTTTGGATGTGCCACCTGGGATTGAGGAAGACATCACTTGCTCCCTCCAGCCTGAGAAATGGACACATAGATGGAACAGGGCTGGGAAAAGGAAGTGGTTCAGGGGAAAATCAGGTTTCTGCTAAGACTGAGAAGCATAACAGAGGAAAAGGGGAAAAAACAAAACTGGAAATCTGTTTGTTCCCCTCAGAAACCGACTTCTCTAGCTTGTGTCAGAGTGTGGGTCCCTGCTCAGCCCCCTGGGTTGTGGGTCTGTGACTTTGGCACCATTCTGTGTAGCCTTGCTGATCCCTGACTGCAGCCCCTTCTTTGGGGTTGGGGCTGAGCAGAGCGCGAGAGGCCTGGGTGGCTGTGAGCCACTAGGACTTGAGAAATCTCATCTTTCAGGCAATGTGAGCCCCTCGCCTTTGGATGCCCAAGAACTGGGAAACGCTAGCGGCCCAGCACACCATCCCCTCCCGCTGCAAGTAGCTCTGTGAGAGGACTCAGTGTACTCTCAGACGAGAAAGCATCTTTCAAAAACTCAAACACTACGTTATCAATGTCTTGATACTGTTTTGACCCTGTCAGATCCCTCACTGGGTGAAATGGATCCAGTAAGTTTAAGGGACTTGCTGCAGCATATGGAGACCAACACAGTTAAGGGGCGTCAAGTTCACACTTGGTGAAGACATCCATCCACTGCAAGTTTGCATGTTGCCACCACGCTGGCGTCAAGATGTTGGGAAGGTACACCTACTTGACTCCACAGATGTGAAGGAAAGCTGGTGAAGGCTGCAGCCAGGAAGCAGTCCCCTCACTCTTCCTTCTGGTGCCCAGAGTACCTGCAAGCCTTGGAAACCTTCCAAAGGTAGCAGTTCGTGAGCACTATGTTTGAATCAGGAGACTCCAGTGTGAGAACTGGCTCCACCTCTGTGAACCTGCAAGAGGCCAAAGAGAGGAGCATATGCCCATACCCAGGGAGGGGCAGCAAAAGCTTCACTCCCTTCCTTTTCCCTCCTTTGAAGTCTTCAGAAGCAACACAAAAAAGCAAAGCAAAAAAGAAAAGCCTCATTTTTAATGAAACAAGGAAACTCTCAGAACCTCAAACCACAAACCATGAACTATGCCTACCAGATACAGTAAAACTAGTAAAATGCCAAGAACTGACATGCACTGCTGATAGGCTTGAGCAGGAAATGTATCTCCTTAGATGTTAGTATCACAGTCGTAAGGAACCAAATCATTGATCCTTGGTTTGGGGTGGTGTTTCCCAAGGGGGCTTGTATGCCACAAGACTAGGTGGTACCTGGACAGTTGATTAGCTATATTAAGTAACAATAAAAAACTGATTCCTTTTAGTTTAGCAGTCCTTCAGTTTGATTTTATCAAGAGGAAAGTCTGTTTGATGCCAATAACATTTAACTTTTCTCAAATTTGTACAGATCTATATTTCTAGCAAGAAAAATATAGACCTCAGACTTCACTCCCAGCAGACAACATATCTAGCTAGAACATTCTATTGTTTTGTATTCATTGCACTTATTTTAACGCTATTTATGGCAAGTGTTACTGATTTTCCATTTATGATAGGAATGCACTTCCTTTTCACATAAATGAAAATTGAAAGTTGATATAAAGAATATGGATTTTAATAGGGGTGATATGTGGATAAGGCAAAAATTGTGTACATGATACTCAAATGACTTAGTTTAGATTTGAAAAACAAGCTCCAAGGGCTTCACAAGAGAAATAGGTAGTGTTTCTGTAAAGAACCCATATGATAACAGGGAAGATCAAAATCAGGAAGAAACCAGACTGGCAGTTATTTATTTCTGTGATCTGTGGCTTGGTCCCCAAGCCAAGCTCTTCTGGAGATTTCAGGGTGAGGCCATTGCTAGACCAGAACCCAGAGAGCCTGGAGCTTTGCTAGGGACTCAGGTGACCCCCCAGCATCAGTGTTGAGAATCTGAGACATTCTCTCATGGAGAGAAACAGTTGGAAGTACACCAAAGTAAAGCTGCTATTGCCTTCTACTTTTCCTGTGCTATTTAACATATAATTCTCCATTGCATTAGAGAAATTACAGAGCTATCTCTTTCTGAAGTTAAAAAAAAAAAAAAAAGAGGAGATAGGAAATTCAGGGGTACAAATAAGGAATTCTAGAACAACGAAAGAGAAAAAAAAAAAAAAAAAAAAAAACAAATGTCAGAACTCAAGAAAGAGGAAACCACTTTAGATTCAACCGAAACCAGAATAAACACAAATGAAAATGCAATGGAACAGTATGGAAAAAAAACACAGAAATAAAAACAATCACAAAAGTCGGTAGTTAAGGAGGATAAACAACGTGATCCAATATGCATCTGCATTGGGATTCCTGAAGAAGCCTTAGAACAGATCAGTAGAAGAGACCTAAGTGAGACCTAAGTGAGACTGGAGGCAGCGGGTGAAAGCAGTGCCCGGTGAGCAAGGTGTGGCTCACGACTGTTGTGCCCGGTCGTTCCTGAAGCATAAAGGGTGTTGACAGGCCTGTGTGAGCATGAATGAACTCAGGGTTTCTCGTGCCTGGGGAAAGTTCTTTATCTGAAATCAGCCAACCAAGACATGAACCAGAATACAGAAATCATGAGAAGGAAGGAAGATTCCAAGAAAATACTGAAAGTGGGTTTTGATTTGTTTTAAATATAGACTGAGGACTAAAGAGCTATGGGATTTGTGGTTTAGAAAATAACATGTACACATTAAAAGCTCTTAGACTGTAAGAATAATTATATACCAAACAAAAATTGAGAAGTGAGGAGAAAGGGCAGCAGAAGGACTTCTAAGCTTATACATTTACCCATCTTTACTGGTGGGAAATAGTCCACTCTTAAAAATTAAATGCATAAGCCAGGCTCAGTGGTGCACACCTGGAATCACAACAGCTGAGGAGGCTGAGGCAGGAGGATTGCAGGTTCAAAACCAGGCTCAGCAACTTAGTGAGTTGTAAGACCCTGTCTCTAAATAAAATATAAAAAGGGCTGGGGATGTGACTCTCTGGTTAAGTGCCCCTGGGTTCAATCCCTGGTACTGAAAAAAGACAGAGAAAGGAAGGAAGGGAGGAAGGAAGGGCAAGCAACTTTTTAAAGCAAACATGATTCCAACTTCTTGATAGTATTTTTTCTTTAAAGGAGATATTTTAAGAATTTTTGGTGGCATAAGACTCATTTAACTAAGATTCAGTGATTCCATTTTCCTTCAGTTTCTTTTTCTTAATGTACCATTAAACTTAATTTTTCTTAAAAATAATTTGCAGAATAAAACCCCACCGTCCTAGACTGATCCTCCTACCCTGTTCTGTGCGCTGGGATCCATTCAGATGTTGACCACGTTGTCAGTTAAAACAACTTCCTTTTTGTACTTTTCTATGCTGCTTTTATATTAAAATGCGCCCTATATAAAAATAAGAGTCATTTTTCTTGAGTAATGTGGTAGAATAAGATGGCCCTCATTAGCTTTGTCCTCAGGTGTTATTCTTCCGTTGTGTGGCAAGAATAATTTTGGACATAATTGAAGTTGCTAATTATTTGACTTGAAGATTGGGAGATTTTCTGAGTGGCCTTAACTTTATCACGACGGTTAAGAGTTGTCTCCAGTTGATTGCAGAAACGAAAGTCCCAGAGATCTGAAGCACAAACATTCAAGATGGAAGGGGCCACACAGAAGGGCCCTGAGTGCTGCTCCAAGAGCCCCTTGCCAACAGTTAGCAAGACAAGGACCTCAGCCCAACAGCAGCGAGCACCTGAATTCACCCAAACACCTGAATGCGCCCGGGATGGGTTCTCCTCCAGAGCCTTCAGGTAAGAGCCAAGCCTGCCACCCACCTTGATTTCAGCCAGAGCCTAAGCTGGTAAGGAGTCCTAACCACAGAACTGGGAATTATAAGTGAGTGTTGTTTTAAGATGCTCAGTTGTGGTCATTTGTTACACAGAAGTAGAAAACTAAAATATATAATAAGTCTTTTTTATCCAGACCAGACATATAGAAATGGAATCATCACGAACATAACCATCACTGGAGGCCAGTGGACAGACACTGAAAGACCTGCTGCACCTCATCCTGTTCCTCAGAAGCAGTCAGGTTAACTCTTAGATATTTCTTATGTTATCACTGTAAGCAAAACTAACCGAAATGGGAGCAGACTTCGACGAATCAGCAAGCTGATGGCAACTGGTTACAAGAGGGGTCTGTTTTTTATAGGACTTAAATGAGAGTTAATCATAGCAGAATGTTTGGTGTGACTTAATCATTAGAGACTGAGGATGTGCTGGTTGGGCAGTCAGGAAACTAGTTGTGCAGGTTAAAAACTCAGGAAAACAGTTGTAAAAACTTGAAACCCTGTTACTGGGATGAAAGCCGAGAGCCCAGAGCCCCTTGTTGGCCTTCCCCTCCTCCCTCCGGTGTCTTACTGTCCTCCTTTTCTCCGGGGACATTATTTTTCATATCCTTCAATCTTTATATCTTTAAACAATATGCTTCTATTGCTATTTATTGATTAATCTTATGCCTTGTCTATATTCCTTCTCCCATGGTAAATGAGGATTGAGCTCATTTGCACTGGCAACTCCTCTTTTTATAGTTACGTGACTTCTTTGTTTCTCTGAAGGTTACCTTTGTGACACTGATGTACATATACCTTCATTTCTCATTCTATCAACTCAGGTGAGGATCTCTTGATTCCTTACTTTTTAAGATGAAGGTGAGGTGGCAGCATCCTTCTCTTCCTCCAGATCCTCTCTCAACTTCTGTCCCATGGAATTTTCAGAATAAGGACATTTACGTTCTGCTGTCAGCCATAATTAACTCTTCCACAGACTGATCCTTGAGAGAGAGAGAGAGAGAGAGAGAGAGAGAGAGAGAGAGAGAGAGAGAGCAAGATAGAGAAACTACTTAAGCAGCATTTATAGCTCTGTGACTGTGAGTATTCTTCTCCAAACAGGGAAACTTTATGAGGATTACTTTTCCTTTCACTGTATAATGTTGTCCTCCCTTGGATTTTCTATTTGCCTTTCTTTCGTCTTGTTGAATTCTTTCTTAATTGTAGCTCATTTTACCCCTGCTCCTTGGGCCTATTGGGTTTTCTGTTGTTTCTAAGCCCCTCCTCTGAGGCCCAATTTCCTCCTGTGCCATAGCTGTCCTGGTGGCATTGACCCTCCTGGCTGTCCTGGGTCAGTTCCAGGCCTGCCAAGGACAAGTCTTTCCACTTCTTAGGTGAGACCTTTGTTTTTTTGCAACACATTTTCAAATACCTTCCTAAGAACAGGTGCATGAGATGTTTATTTTCTGCAACCTATTTGTCCCCAAGTTTCTTTATTCTGTGTTCACCATCGGCTGATACTTTGGTTGAGTGTGAAATTCTAGATTGAAAGTCATGTTCTCAGAACACTGAATGCTTTACACAATTGACTGCCTCCTGGAATCCAGCGCTACTGGTGAAATAAGTCCAGAACCTGCTTTATTTTCACTCCTTTATACATAATCTTTTATTAATTGAATTTTTAAAATTGTTCCCTTTATCTTGATGTTCTAAAGAACCAGGTTACATAACTAATGGGTCTTTTTTCCCAACTCGGTGTTTCCCACTCCTTAGGTCCTTCATCCAGGTGTGCAGCATCCGTGGTGGGTAATTCTCTTGTATTTCTATGATTCTGTCCCGTCCCTGGATTTTCTTTGCCCTTTTCTGAATCAACTCTTAGTTAGGTGTTGGACCTCCTATATTTATTCTCTGTCTTCTGTGTTTTTTCTTACCTTTAAAAAAATATCCCCATCTTTTGGTACAACTTTCAGGGAGAATACTGCAATTTAAATCTTTCCAACTTTCCACTGATTCTTTTATAATTTAAGTCATATTTTTAATTACTAAGAGTTCCTCTTGTGTGTGCCTTGTCATGCATCCATTTCTTCTTTTATGGATGAAATACCTTCACGAGTTTTTCTGAAGTTATTAGTGAGAGCTTTTTGGTTTACTTTGCTTTGATTTAGGTTCTCTTCCTCAAAATAACTCCTTCAGGATCGTTGATTTTTTCCTCTCTGTTTCTGTTCTCTCTCTCTCTTTTTTAAAATATTTTTTTAGTTGTCAATGGATCTTCTTATTTTATCTATTTATATGCAGTGCTGAGAATCGAACCCAGGGACTTACACAGGCCAGGCGAGTGCTCTGCCACTGAGCTGCAACTCCAGTCCCTGTTTTTCTCTATTATTGTGAAGGCTTTTCCTGATATGCTTAGAGATTCTTCATCATCCAGTCATATTTAAATGCTAGACCCAAATGGGGCATTCCCGGCACCTGGCAAGGCTTGTTAACTGGAAGCCTTCAAGGAGTGGGGAGCCCTGAATATTAGAATGGGCTGCTTTCCTCCCTCTGGAGATGCTAATTTTTTTTTTTTTTTTTAGTAGAAACTCTGACAGTATCTCTTCTTGGTTGGGTGATAATGTGGAGTTGTTTCAGCTAGACCAGGGAGCCGCAGTCCCGCCCTGTTTTGTATTTTTTTTTTTTTTTTTTTAAGAGATAGGGTCTCACTGAGTTGCTTAGCACCTTGCTTTTGCTGAAGCTGGCTTTGAACTCGAGATTCTCGCGATCCTCCTGCCTCAGCCTCCTGAGCTGCTGGGATTATAGGCATGTGCCACTGTGGCCAGCTTCAGCAGCCTTTTAACGGATCTCCATTTCCAGCCCTATGTCTCACATCCTCTGCCACATGGAACGTTGTCACATCCTGGCTTCCTGAGGCTCAGTTAGGAAGATCAGCCACCTCCCACACTGCATCCTCCTTCAGGAGTGCTCCAGACAATGGTCCCCAAACCTCCAGCCTTTTCTAGGATTATCGTATCCCCTGAGGGGTTCCGCACTTGGGAAACCACCCATTCTGACTCTGGCCTTTACTTCTCTGGCACCACGCAGCTAATGAATACCAGAGCCTGGACTCAAACCACCCCCTGATCCCAAGGGGGAGGTCCCTGCCACTCACCAGGCATCCAAAAAACTGCATGGGTCAGGACTGATAAGAAAGCTGGGCATGGAGTTGCTCACTTTAAGTGCTTACAGCTCTTAGGATCATCTTCTTTCCTTCAAAGATTTCAAACTTAAATATTTATGTAGACCAGCGAGATAAAGTGAAGAGGCTGGTGCGTGGTGGCGGGGTTGAGGGAAGGGTATGCCTCAGTCCAAGTGACAGTCGCTGCTCAGCTGCATCCAGTTGCTGCCACCTAGAAATGCTGGCCTAATCAGAGTAGGCTGATCTTCTGATTTTCTGAAACCTAGATTATTAAGTAATGATTTAAAATGTTGGCAAATAATTCAAGTTCAACTGTGGCTATAGGCCCGCTGCAGCTATTAGTTTGCTGCCTCTGGAGTTTGTATGTGGGAGAGAAAATCTGAGTGAGATTGTGGGCGGAACAGGAAGAGAAAGCCACTCAGGACTGCCCAGCCAGGCACAGAACCTGGCTAAGACAAACCCAAGCAATGAGTCTTCCTTAGGCCCCGTCGCTAGGAGGTGGAGCTGATCATGGCCTACTCTTCCTAATGTTTTCAACTGCACTGTCTTTCTTGGGTCTTTGGCCAGCTAGCATCTCTTCCTTTTTTGCTCTTGAGTCATTTTGCTCAAAGAAATCTCCCCCCTCTTAAACACTGATGAGGACTACACAGGTACCAAAGATGAGAAAATCCGAGAGGTGGTCTAGTGCTTGCATAGCAGCTTTGCAATGTTTGCAAGCTCTATTGACAAGGAGAATGTTTCTGGGTGGATTTGGCAGGAGACTGGGAGTGGAAAACAGTCTCCGCCATCACTGTCTGAGACTCTCACTACATCGCAGCTGTTAGCCACAGGCCTGCCTGGAAATTGGGAAACAGACCAGAAATCATTTTACATCATTGAGCCTAAGCTTCTGCATCTATAAAACTGGGATAATAAAAATAGCTGTTTGTACTTCAGAGTATTGTTCCGAGAATCAAGTGAGATAATGTGCAAGGTGGTGGTATTGTTATATTGCAAATCAGCCATCGCCTGTGTTGGAGAAATTCGGAATGCGTTTGAATTGCACAAGGTTGGGGGTGGAAACAAAACGAAAAAATATCTCAAGGTCATTCCACGATGAAATTTCCAGTCATTTCAGGGTTGATGTCATTCTGTCTGATGCAATAGATCACTTTTTTATTTTGTATAATTAAACCAATTTAAATAACAAGGCTCTTGAAAGAGCAAAGTATATCAGAAAATGCTGTGAGACCATCATCAGTCTGTGGAATATCTCCATGTTTCCCTTATCTGAATGATGCAATGGGAAGAGTCCTTCCAGAAGAAAGATGGATTCTCCTTAGTTTTCAGGAACTTTGTTCAGGTGCTGGTCTGCACTTCACATCTTTTTGGGAAACTGACAGAGAATTGCGGTGTCAAGGTCACATGGAATTCTAATTTAATGCAGCTGTCAGAGCAGGCACTTCTAAAACTCTTTTGGCTGGGAAAGTTGGCGACACAGGGGATGTCTGCTCTGTCATTCCATTTCATCCTTACCATGTGTGTTTCGCACTCAGTGGCCCCCAGAGCCATGTACAAATAGATTCACAGAAGCAATTCTTATAAGAGCAAACAACTTCAAAATGACATATATGCTCAACAATAGATGACTGGTTAAATAAATCATATTTTTATGATGAAGGATTATGCAGCCATTATGCTGTATTTACACAGCCGTTACCCCTGGGAACTGGTACTACTGGAGATGTCATTCTGCTGGCCTGCACCAAGGCAGATTGGGAATAGCTACTGCCCAGTGTAAGGCAGATAATAATGCCACACAAAGCAGCCCAGCGGCGCCTGCTGGTGAGCCTCGGGGACCCATGCTCAGGTGTCAGAGGTGGGGTCGCTCACGTCAGTCAGACACTCTGACAACCTTCAAAAGGAAACAGATGCCGGGTGTGGTAGCACAGTCTGTAATCCCAGCGACTCGGGAGGCTGAGGAAGGAGGATTTCGAGTTCAAAGCCAGGCTCAGCAAAAGCAAGACCCTAAGCAACTCAGTGAGACCCTGTCTCTAAGTAAAATACAAAATAGGGTGTGGAATGTGGCTCAGTGTTCGAGTGCCCCTGGGTTCAATCCCCCGTACCCCTCTCCCTGCAAAAAAAAAAGGAGGAAACAGATGATGCAGACCCTGCATAATCCATGCACACTAGTGCACATTTTCTGGGAGGGCTGCATTGGGATACTGCTCTGCCAGCTGTGCCATCCTGAGAGAAAAGAGAGATTATTTTATCAGAAACCCTCTTAAATGTGGGGCTATAAGTAGTATTGGGCTGGCGCCCCTCCAGCAGTAGACTACAGCTGGACAGGCAGGCAAAAGCTTTCCAGTTCATCCCAGGTGATTGACCACACATCTCTGGTGTCAGGGATCCCATCTGAGACCAGGGCATTGATGGGGTACCTGATGGAACCTCAGCAGCACCAGCAGAGTCCCTGGTGTCTGGCTGGACAGCAGTGGTCCCCAGCAGGCAGTCTTGCACAGGTAAAAGACATGGCCCCCGCCCCCCAGAAGTCACTGAGGGAGGTTTTGAGAAGGTGGGAAAATGTACCAGGGAAACTGATGACTGCATCTTTGCCTACAGGAAGAGGAGGCTTGAAATCCAGGTTATATGCAGATGGGGAAACCAAGGCACAGAGAATTTTGTTTCATTTGCTTGCTTTGTTTTGTCTGATTTTTTAATAAATCACTTGCCCAAAGTTATAGCGCTATTAAGTGACAGGACTCAGATTCTAACCCACATCTTCTTGACTTCTGCTTCTTCTGTTGAGCTGCAAAGCCTTTCAGGAGAAGTACCCAAGGAAGGCCAGTGATCCAGTCAGAGAAAGAAACACACCAGGAAGGCAGGAACCTTAGAGTCAGAATGATATTTGGGGCTGTGTTGTGGAGGTCTTTGTGACATGATCAGGGTCTGCAAGCTATAGTCTGCAGCCAGCTCTGCCCATTGCCTGGTCTTGGTCTGTGAGTTAAGAATGATTTTATAAATGAATATTTGCAAACATTCAATCAATCTGATGATAGGAGACTCTAACTTTGGACCCCACTTAAGTGAACTATTATCTCATGAAAAAAGAATTCCATTCTTATTAGTAGAATTACATAGCAAAACATTATATTCAATTATTATTATATTTTTATTTCATTCATAAAAATTTGTGCAAATTTGTTTTCTCACTTGTTGCACAAATATTGTTATGGTTTGGATGTGGTGTTCCCCAAAAGCTTACATGTAAGACAATGCAAGAAGGTTTACAGGAGAAATGATTAGGTGATAGCCTTAACTGTATCAGTGAATTAATCCCCGACGAGACTAACTGAAGTGGTAGGGTGCGACTGGAGGAGGTGGGACTTTGGACGTGGCTGTGGGGTATATATTTGTATCTGGAGAGTGGAGTCTCTCTCTGCTTCCTGACCACCACTTGAGCTGATTCCCTCTGCCTCACTCTTCCTGCATGACGTTCTGCCATGTTGCCCCAAGGAATGGAGCCAGCCCTCTATGGACCAAGACCTCTGAAACTGTGAACCCCTAAATTAACCTTTCCTCCTGTACAGTTGTTCTTGTTGGGTCTTTTAGTCATAGCAGCGAAAAAGCTAACTAAAACAAGTATCGGTATGATATCCTTGGTTTTGCCTTTTGGCCTACAAAGCCTAAATATTTACTATCTGGTCCTTTACAGGAAAGCATTGCCTACCCCTGGAAAATCTGATAGAAAAGAAGTCAAGAAGTATAATTTTTTAAATTGCATACTCTTGCCAATAAAAATTTGGGGCATGCACGTCCTATCTGTACATATTTATTTAATATATATCATATGCTACACTACCAATGTGTGTAAGCAACGTTGTTAGGGGCTATGAGTATAAACAGGGCGATGCAATCAAACTGGCTGAGTTCACATCCTAAAACATCCACTCACTAACTTTAAGACACTGGATAAATGTCCTAAACTGCATACTTGTTTCCTCATCTGAAAGAGGAGATAATAATAGTATGCATTTAATTGGATTGTGTGGGAATTAAAGTTGTTAATATATATAAAGTGCTTAGTATACAGTAAGCACTAAGTAAGAATAATAGTTTCTTTTTTTTTTTGGTGAGGGGGTGTCTGGGAACCCAGAGGGCTCTACCACTGAGCTACACCCACAGCCCTTTATAAAAATTTTTGATACAGGGTTTCACTGAGTTTCCCAGGCTGGCCTCAAACTTGCTATCCTCCTGCCTCAGCCTCCTAAAGAGTGGGGATTACAGGAGTGTGTCCCTGCACCTGGCCAATCTTATCTTCTTTCAGTTCAGTTCTTGCCATCAAGGAAGTTATAGCATTAACCCAGGTGATTAGTGTGCTCTTCACTCCACTGTCTTTGCCAAGGGTCGTAGGGGTTGTAAAGGTGAATCACAAACCGTGCCTGCCCTTCAGCAGCTCGTAGTTGGGCAGAAGGAGGTATGAACATAAGAGTGTGCAGAGAAGTGTTGCCAGTGTTCTACAGGAGCCAGCCTCGGACCTGCTGGAGGTGAGGGTCAGGGACGGTGATGTGGGGGCGAAGGGCTGAAAATGAATGGGCACGAGATGGAGTCAGCATTTCAGGCAGAGGGATCCGCAAGAGCAAGAACATGAACATACGGCATAGCCCTGGGGCTCCTGGGGACTGCGAATTCCCAGGACCCTGAGCAAAAAGACTGGGAGGGTTAGGAGACAACGGAGTCCTGTGTGCCAGTTCTTGGTGCCAGGATGAGCCTCAGGAGCGGGGAACCCGCTGATGGCTTTGAAACATGGCAATGCCAGGATGAGGTCTTTGTTTCAGAGAGATCCAATCACATACTGAAGTAAGGCTTTTGTTTTTAATAACACAAGCCAGCCTCCAACAGACCCTGATTATAAAGTCTTTCTGGTGCAATAAAACTTGGCAGGCCTTAAAAACTGAGCTCTTTTGTTTTAATTATTTTTAAATATTTTTTGACAATTTTGAACCGATGTCAATAGAAGTCATTTGAATGGCACACTAATGAGCAGTTTGATCAAGTTCCCTTCAGAACTGGATTAATAACCTTGTCCTACATTCGCCGTCAGGGGCTTGGATGTCCACTTTTATCCTGAAAATGAAAACTTGTGGTTTTGGAACCTAATTTCTGATGGGAGTTTGCAGTGGTGGAAAATGAAGAGTGTTCTCCCCGCTGCAGGTCTGGGTCCGGAGTGCTTTCCTGCCTCCGTGCTCTCTCTCCTTCATTCACTCAACTGGTTGCTTGGCCTTCCTGTGAACGAGCATATGTCTCTTTTTGAAAAACTTTACTTTGATCTCTACAACTAAGATTAAAGTAACCGTCCTCAGATAAAAAGATAACCCCGTACCCTGGAGGATGCGGCAGCCCCAAATAAAGAAGAGTTTTGCTCTGCTGCAGTTTTTGGGTTTTGGTTTTGATCTTCAAAGTCACATATATTTTCTGAAGAAAACATGCATTTACGATAGGGAAGCAATAAATAAATGGGGGGAAATTACCTTTTATCCAACCATATAAAGGTATCCTCTGCCCCCTGAAATATTTTGAAATATTTTCTTCTAGTACACTTGCCCCTCTGTATCTTCAGGAAACGTTTCAGGACCCCCTTTGGAGAACAAAATCCAAATCCTCAAGTCCCTCTTGTAAAATGGTATGGTGTTTGCACATAACCTGTGCACGTTCCTCCCCATGCACATTAAATCATCTCTAGATTATTCATAATGCCTGATATAATGTAGATGCTCTGTAAAGAGATATCAAACTCTACAACTTCAGTACAGACACTAGTTTTTTCCTTTCAAATATTTTCAATACACAGTTGATTGAATCCAAGGCTGGAGTACCTGCAGAGAGGGACAACTGTATTTTTATTCTTCAAAAAAAATCATTTCTAATATACCTAGGAATCCCATTAAGCACAACATCATACCCTACCTTTTTTGGCTTAACATTATACTGCAGGCATTTTCCTATGTCAGCAAATTCTCTCGGTAAACATGATTTCTAATGACTGCTTTAACGAATTTCTAATGATTTCTGTAACTTAGATATAGGCTCATTTCCTTCCAATCACCAAGAATAAACTTTTATTTTTCTTTAGAATATTTTCTCATTACAAACAACACTGAAGTGAAGAGCTTCTTGCCAAAATATATTTTGCTCACATTTCAGATTATTATACTAGAATAGATTGAGAGAAGTTTGAATGGGTTTTCTATAACTTTTAAAAAATGATGGTAAATAGAAATATATAGATACACATAAATAGATATTTCAACCACTGGTGAGTTCATTAGCACTTAATAATAATCACTTCATTCGTAACTATCACTACTGTTTCCAAAACATTTCATCTACAGCATAAACTCTGTATTCTCTGAACAGTAGCTCCCATTTCCCCTCCCCGTGCCCCACATCCTCTATTGAGAATTTGCCTGTTCTTCATAGGGACTTCATAGAAGCAGAACCACAATATTCTTCCTTCTGCTTCTGGCTTATTTCACTTAGCGCATTGTCTTCTAGGTCCATCCATGCGGTAGCATACATCAAATTTTCATTCCTTTTTGTCACTGAAAATCTGATGGTATGTGTTATTCAACACATTCCGTTTTTCTCTTCATCTTTTGATGGCTATTTGGGCGGTTTCCACTTTAGACTTGTGAATAATGCTCCAATGAATGTCGTTTACAAGTTCCTGCTTAAGTCTCTGCTTTCTATTCTTGTGGATGTTTGCCTAGGAGTGGAATTGCTGGATCATATGATAGTTCTATGTTTAACATTTTTAAATTTTTATAGAAATTTTTTTAGTTGTTGATGGACCTTTATTTTATTACTTATTTATATGCGGTGCTGAGGATCGAACCCAGTGCCTCACACATTCTAGGCAAATGCTCTACCACTGAGCCATGACCCCAGCTCTGTTTAACTCTTTGAGGAAATTCGTACCATTATCTATAGACCAAAACTGGACATTATAGATGAAATTTGGATACAAAAAAATAAATGTATTCTTTTTTTTTTTTTTTTTTTTTTTTTTGTGCTAGGGATTGAACCCAGGGTCTTGTGCTTGAGAGGCAAGCACTCTACCAACTAAGCTATGTCCCTGGCCCACATAAAAATGTATAGATGAAATTTGGATACATAAAAATGACTGAAAGGAACTCCTATCAGTAGACATGCTTTCAAAACTCTTGGTCCTCCATCAAGATTGACAAGCAATGTTCTAAGTTAAAATAAATGTTATTTTATTTTATCTAAAATAAGTGCTTATTGTCATTTTTAATGTTTCCTCCATTTTAACCAACATTTGGTTAACCAACCAGTCTTCAACCAGGTTTCAACTATAAAAATGAAACCAGTGCAAAAATGGAGTCCTGCTGAAAATGCTCTAAGGACATTGTTCAATGCTTATGTGGAGGCCTGCGAGTGCACTGTGCAGTGTTCAGTCCTGAGAAACAGAGGAAATAGGAAACAGCTCCATTTTCATTTATCTACTCAAAGACATTTATTAAGAAAGAGTTTGGCTGGAATTGTGGCCCAGTGGTAGGGCACTTGCCTAGCACATGTGAGACACTGGGTTCAATCCCCAGCACCATATAAAAATAAATAAAAGTATTGTGTCCATCTATAACTAAAAAATATTAAAAACAAAAGAGAAAAGAAAGAAAGAAAGAAAGAAAGAAAGAAAGAAAGAAAGAAAGAAAGAAAGAAAGAAAGAAAGAAAGAAAGAAAGAAAAGAGTCATGGTGGATAAGGCCCTGTTCCATGCCCTACATACATGAGTGCCATGTTTACCAAGCCAAGGGGAATTAGGAGTCACATCTCAAAGCTGTGTAGTATTAATTTCCAAATGACTTGATAGTAATTCCATTCAGAGACCGGAACAATCCTTGAGGGCCATGGGCTGAGCCCACATGAACTTTCTGAAGGTTAGGGGACTTCGGCTTAAGTATTGGTTTTCTAATGCTGTTATAAGAAATTACCATATCCTCTGGAAGTTGTACCTCTGCAGTGAGTCTTAGAGGTTAGAATCAAAATGTCAGCAGGAGGCTGTTCCTTTGTAAAGGGTCCAGGGAGAATCTGTTCCCTTGCCCTTTAGATTCTGGAGACTCAGGGACCTTTCTCCATCCTCAAAGACCTCTTCCCCATCGTCTGCTTCTGTCATCACTTCTCAATTCTCTGACCCTTCTGCTTTCGTCTTATAAGGACCCTGGAGATGACATTAGGCTCACCCAGAAACTCTAGCATCCTCTCCCTTTCTGAAAATCCTTAATTTCGAAAGTCCTTTTAACCCTGCAATGTAACATAAGTACAGATTATAGGAATTAGGACATGAACATCTTTAGGCAGGCCATTACATTTCCTACCACCACCAGGAAAGATCTGGAAAAGGAGAGAAGGAAATTGTGATAGAAAGACAATGTGGAGCCGGGTGTGGTGGCACACACCTATAATTCCAGTGGCTGGGGAGGTTGAGGCAGGAGGATCTCGAGTTCAAAGCCAGCCTCAGCAACAGTGAGGCACTAAGCAACTTGGTGAGACCCTGTCTCTAAATAAAATACAAAATAGGGCTGGGGACGTGGCTCAGTGGTCGAGTGCCCCTGAGTTCAATTCCCGTTACTCTCCCTACCCCCCCCCCCTGAAAAAGAAAGACAATGTAGAGAATATTTGTCCATTTGACTATCAGCCGGCAAGCACACTTTCTTGTTTGGAAGGAATTCCAAGATAAAACGTGAGCTAGATCTCTCTCTTCCCTGGGGAGAAGTACATGAACCAGGTGTGGCAATATGGTGTTCCCACTCTTCACTGCAACTGAATTACTTCACTTTTACTTTTTCGCTCTTGGGCTTTCGTTTAGGGAGCGTATTAGCCACAGCCACATGAAGCTTGTCATTGTAGTTACTGCAGGGACATTGTTAAGACCGAATTCTATCGCATTGCACCCTTCAGGAGGGCAAGTGCCTCGTAGGCCTCAATACCAGGAATACCATCCAATCTTTTGAGCATGGCGATTCCTGTAATCAGATACTTCCCAACCCTTACTGTGATCCGTGAGATCAAGAGCAGCCCTGGGATGTCTGCAGGTACCAATTAATTACACCCCCTTCCCTTCAGGGTCGGAAACTGATTAACAGCAGAGCTAAGGGCCCAGGATGCTCATTGTCAGCTTTAACACAGGTGTTGGTGAACTTTGTTGGTCATGTAGGTTGTACATCATTAGTTCAGAAAGATCTTCAGGCATCGCGTGTTCCACCCCCACTTTCGACACAATCTACACATCAGGAACAGAAGGGGAGGGACCCATATTTGTGGACCTGCCCTAAGCACATTTATATCTGCACCACATCAGAGGATGTGGTTTACCTCACACTTAGAGAACGAAAAAAGAAAGATCCAGAAAAGAGTGAGTCTCCAGGCCCTGACCCAGATGTCCTACTGTTGGCAAGCAAGCATAGAAAAAGCAAGAGAATACATCTGTTGGAGTTTCTTCCTGGGATGGAGATGTCCACTGTCCACTGCTTTCATGGCAACTTGACGGCAGAGATGACAGCAATGTTTTTCCTTTCAACAAAATAAAAAAGTGTGTAAGAAACACGTGTTCCTGAGTTGGGTCCTTGGAGGCTCTGCCTCCAGGTCTTTCCATGGTTCACCACTAAAGCATCATTCAGGGTTCAGCTCAGCTGTCACTTCTCAGAGTTACTGCCATGACCCCCAAATCTAGGGTAGCCTCCCTTCTGCCCACACCATCTCCGGACTACCTGTCTCATTACCCTGCCTTACTGTGCATGGCATGGACCCCTATCTGAAATGATCTCTGCTAATCTGCTGCTTGTCATCTTCCCTCTTCTGAAATGCAAGTTCCGCAGTCATAAGGAGCTCCCCTGTGCTGCTCTTGGCTGTCTCCCATGCTCAGCATGCTCTCTGGCACAGAGGATGGCTGCCAGTACCTATTGTTGGGTGGGTGAGGGGCACTACCCAGCCAAGGCACCAACCCCTGAATACCTGCATCTATTCAGTTCCCAGCATCAAGTGTCCCACGCTCCCATCCGTCTCTTATCCACCCCATCCCCAACCTCTATTACTAACGTTCAGGCCCTTGGACAATTTTGATAATGACTCCTCTGCCCCACTGTCTGTCCCATCCTGCCACCTGGTATTCCTCCTGAATCTCACCTTGCTGCTTCCCCGTCAGCCTGATCTTCCACGACACTCCACTCAAACCCATAGATTGATTCCCAGAATGGCAGGGGAGGGGGCATCCCCCCACACACAGGGGAGCACTTTGGCATGAGCATGGGAACAAGGACAGAAACCGAGAGCGAAGCAATGCTCTCTCCCTCTGCTGTGTCTTGTTCTGTACTCACAATAGTTCATTCTCTGTGTGTCAAATATTAAGGGAAATCTGGGATTTTGTCCTTATCAAGGGAGTTCTGAAAGTTTTGTAAGTTAAGGATTTAAAAGTTAAGTGGTTTTAAAAGTTAGGAGATCCATCAGTTGCTCCCTCTTTTTAACAGGTCCTGAGAGCTCGTGGTTGGTGCCTTGGCCCTTCTGGCCCAGGCCTGGGAAACTCCTGCTTTCTTTAAGGGCCAACTCAAAGGCCACTCCTGGGCCACCCTCCTCTGTCGTCCCCCTTCCCTGGCACTCTCTATGCCCCAGAGAGGGGTTGAGTCCTTGTTTCCCATCATGTCTGACTTTCCTGGGTTTCTGTGTCCACAACTCTGATGGGTCAATATTTGGTACTTATTTGGGTCATCCATCAGGTAGCCTTTGAGGGCAAGACACTCGGTAAGTACTTTTTAATAAATAAAGAATCTAGACTTCACTGAGTTCTCCGTGAACAATGGGAATGAGCCGGGCTTGGTGGCGCACACCTGTAGTCCCAACAACTCGGGAGGCGGAGGCAGGAGGATCACAAATTCAAAGCCAGCCTCAGTAACTTAGTGAGGTCCTGTCTCAAAATAGAAAATAAGAAGGGCTGGGGATGTGGCTCAGTGGTTAAGCACTCCCAGGTTCAATCCCTGTACCACCCTTCCAAAAAATGGGAATGATTCAAGAGTCCAAATCAGGGCTGTGCCTACAGGTGTCAGCAGTTCATGGGACCCACATTTGAAAGGCAGAGGCCCAGAGAGATCTAGCAGTTTCCTCAAGTATAGATACACACTGGTCTTGTCATCAGCTCTCCTCTTTACAAAAAAAGTCAAGTCTCAGAGAAGTTCAAGGGACTTGACCTGTCTTGTTCATCTAATCTGTGCCTTGAATCAGACATTGCTTGTCCATTCAAAAATATTTATTGGAAACCTGCTGTGTGCCAGGAGCCGTGTTGCTTCCAAGAAATCCCTGTCTGCAGGGAGGCAGCTCTCTAAGCAGCCATGAGAGAGCCACAGAAGGCTGCTCACCCAGCTGGCAGGGGGTGTCAAGAAAAGGCACCTTGGAGCTGTGACAGCTGAGCAGAGTCCCCAAAGATAAGGAGGAATTAGCAGGCGAAGAGCCAGAGGAAGATGTTCCAGGCAGAGAAGGGGAGCCAGAAGCCAGGGGATTGCAAGTAATTGCTGAGAATTCAGATTTTATGCCAAGCACTGTTGCCAGTTCTGGGGTTACAGTGACGTAGAACACAGGGACCCTGATCTCAAGAAATTACAGTAAAAGTTACATGAAAAGTGAAATACTGGGCATTTTGAGCAGGGACTTTGCCTCACCCTGGGGACAGGGGTGGTGTCAATAAGACAGTTTGACCATTGTTCTGTTCACTCACCTCTTCCCTTCTGGGCATACCTCGGTCCTCCTTGATAAGTCCCACAACTCCAAGTCCTCGGGGACAGTGTTAGTGACTCTGTCCTTGAGAGAAAAAAATCAGAAAAAATCAGATTTCATAAGACCAGACACCTTTGTGTCTTTCCACAATGTCAGAATTTATTGAATAACAGCAAGTTCACAAGCTACATCACTCTCATCATTTGTAAGTCAAAGAATATTCATGGTTTGTATGGTAACCATAAGCCACAGGTGCTTTTATTTCAATCTTAATTACAAATATCTATAACACTCAAGTCACACACCATACTTCACACAATTATACACACACACACACACACACACACACACATGTATGTATATAATCTTGGTTACAGAGAGGCTAAGAAGGCTTAAGTGAACCATAGTGTTTCAGGGGGCTGAACTGAAAGCAAAGGCCAAAAACAGATATAAATGCAGAAGACTCACATAAGATCAGCTAAGATGACCATCCAGTCAAAGAATCCACCCAGGGCACAGAGCTGTCAGAACATGGACTTATTCTAGGCCAGGGTCAAGATGGCAGGCCATTTCTAAAGTAGACCACTTCAAGCACAGAGATCAAGCTGAGCTAAAGTCCCGGGGACAGAGTCAGAGGTCTGTCACCTTTCCGCTCAAGATGAGTCCACTGAATGGCAGTGTGTGCCACTGTAACCAGTCTTGTGGCACTCCTTCTTTATGGGTTTCAGGTGAGAGGGTGACACCTGGCGAGGCTGATAAGCTCCTGGGCCCGGTTCTTCTGATAGGGGTTTGATAGCCCTTTTGGGCCCTGTGAAAGAACCAGGCATGTGCGCACGCACATGCTCCTGGGCGTTCAGAGTCCTCCCAGGGGCAGGGACTGCCCTCTGAAGACCTGTACCTTCTGGGAAGCAGCATCTTTCCTTGGGACCCTGTCTTCCCAAGTAAGGCCCTCCTGCTCCTGCTCCAGAGTCAACTCTGTCTCTTCCCCAGGTGATAGCTTTTCTTGGTGGGGACTGAGGCGAAATAGGACTCCACTCCAGTACGTAAATAACAAACAAACAATTAAATAAATGCCAGAGGGCTCCATCAATAAACATCAGATGCTGGTGAGAGTGGACATTGGAGGGACTGCCCATTCTACCTCCCTCGCCCGTTCTATAAACTGCTCCTCTCTGTCTTCTCCATGTTTCCCTTGGAGAGCTGCAAGGCTCAAAATCCACCTTGCCCTTCTGTCCACAATGGGGCAGTAAATTCCTTACTGGGGTCTTTGGAACCTGCAGCTGAGAAACTCAATGGCCCTCTGATGATGAAAACTATCAAATGTACAACTCAGGGGCTGGTGGCAGCTCTGTCATGAAGAAAAGGATGACCAGCAAAGAGGAAAGGCCATGACCAAATCCACAGAGTAGAGAGAAACAGAAGGGTCAGTGAGGGTGTCTGATGGTTGAATCCTTGGTTCCCATCATGTCTGACTTCCCTGGGTTTCTGGCCACAAAATTCTCCCTTTGTTTAAGCGACTCTTTGTGCTTTATTTAAGTCTGTTCCTTAAAACTGGGGTGACCAAGTGATTTATTATCCAAACCAGGACATTTAAGAACAAAAGGATCACTATTAATAATTACTTTGGACAGTAACTATAATCTGGGATAGTCGTGAATAAAGCAAGTCCTTTATCCACCCACCAACACAAGGATGAAGATAGTCTGGCCAGTGTCGGGGGCAACAAGTGGGCATTGAAGATGTTGGGAATACCCGACTGTGTAGATATTTTAGCTGACTGCTACAGAAACATGTGCCCTCATAGCCTCCCCTCTCCACTCACTGCTGATCATGCTCTCACTAATGCCACCATGGTGAAGAAAGTGTCTTTCCGAACAGGCTCCAAAATTCTATCAGGTACTTATGGGGTACAGTAGTTTGGATCTGCAATGTTCCCCAAAGGTCCCACTATTGAGAGGTGGTAGGACTTTGAGGAGGTGTGGCCTACTGGGGTAACTGGGGATGTGTCCTTGAAGGGGACTGTGAGACTCTGGTCCCTTCCTCTTGCTTTTGCTTCCTGGTCATAAAGTGAGCCAATTTCTCCACAATACATTCTCCACCATTGCCATCCAATATCCCCCTCCCCTCCCTGAGCCCAGAAGCCCAAAGCAATGGATTCACCCAATTTTGGACAGGAACCTCCAGAATTATGAGTTTAAAAAAGCTTTTTTGATTTATATTAATCACCTTGGGTATTTCATTTTAGAGATGGAAAACTAACAAAAATAATGGTACTGAGAGTGAGATTGTTGTTGACTATAGCTCTTTGTATGTATGTGTATGTGTATGTGTGTGTGTGTGTGTGTGTGTGTGTGTGTGTGTGTATAAACCCAGGGCATTGCAAATGCTAGGCAACTATTCTGCCATTGAGCTACATCCCAGTCCTTTAATTTTTTTTTTTTTTTTCAAGACATGGTCTTGAGAAGTTGCCAAGGCTAGCCTTGAACTTGGGATCCTTCTGCTTCAGACTCCCAAGTATCTGGTATTACAGGTGTACACCTCTGTGTCTGGTGATTCTAGCTATTTTTGGTGATGTGGAGGAGCCCTTTGGAATGAGTTTATAGGAGGAGTTTGGTAAAAATTGAAGGTACATTGCTAAAGAAAGTTTAAAAAGCCATAAATGAAGCTAGAATGCTAGAATGTTGACAGAAATGTGGACAGTAAAGACTATGATGAGGATTCTCCTGAGAATTGGAATAGAGGTCATCCTTATTAGCTCAGGGGGAAAAATTATCTGTGTTTTGTCCATACCCTGATAGTTTGTAAGAGGCCAAGTTTAAATCTGAGAAGACTAGTTTATCTGGTGAGAAAATCAAAGCAACTAAGCATTTACTGTGGCATGGGTATTTTGGGTTACTTTTAGCCAAATTTACAGTGAGAATTGGGAACAAAAAGGAGAGCAAAAAATTTGGAAAATTTGGACCTTGGTGAGAAAGAAGTTCTACATAAGGGTGTGGCCAAAGTGGGTGCAGTTGCTAAAGAGATCACCACCTATTAAAAGAAGCCAAGTGCTTTGCACTGGGACAATAGAAAAGATACCTGCAGGCCTTCTAAGAAATCTGCAAGGCCACCCCACCCATCACTGACTCAGAGATGTAGAGATACAAATTATTTCAAAGACTTTAGGGAAGAAGAGTCCTAAGGTGCCCTGCATGCGCAGCACTGCCCTGGGATTTGCTGGCATGTTGAATCAGCATGTTCTGAGGGCACTAAAGACATGGTTCAAGTGCGCTTGGGTACAACTCTCAGTGGAGGCAGACCATCCATGTGCCATCCATGTGGTGGTGATTTTTCAGTCATGCAGAATGCAAGAGTCATGGTGTCTTCCACCAAAATTTCAAGGGAAAGTCTGGAAGGTCAGGCAGCTCGTGAGAGGGTCCATGTCTCTGCAGACAACTCCCGATGTGGGGAGCTGTGGAATTAAAGCTAAAGCTGCAGTGGAATCCCCCTGGAAGATAGAGGTGCCAGCAACATGCAGCATCTGCCAAGGAAAGTTGCAGGCAGTGAGCAGATCCAGCCTGAGAGAGTGGCCATGAGGCTGCAAACAGCAGACCATAAGTGTGGGGCTGGCAAGCCTTGGGAGCCCACATTGCACCTCAGTGTGCCCCAGACGTTGGACATGAGCTTGAGGATTTAACATTGGCCCTGCCGGGTTTTGGTCTTGTGTGGGGCCCATCCCGCCTTACTAATGTCCTATTCCTGCCTTTGGGAATAGGAATGTTTACCCAGTGCCTGTCCCACCCCTGTATCTTGAAAATGGGCAACTTCCCTTTCAATTTTTAAAGGGGCTTACAGTTGAGTTTTCCTTGAGCCTTGGAGGAGATTTTGGACTTGGACTTTTGAGCAGTGCTGGAACGGTTGACTTTGGGACTCTCAGGAATGGATCGGACATCTTTTGTACTGTGAGATAAGCATGAATCTTTCTAGTACAGAAATGAAATGCTATAGTTTGATGGACTGTCCCCCAAATGGTCCATGTGTGCAAACCTTGGCCTCCAGGATGGCACTTTTGGCTACTGGTAAAACCTTTAGAAGGCAGGGCCTGGGGGAGAGGTCCTTAGGTCATTGGGGTGAGCCCTTGAAGGGCATTATGGGACCAGCCCCTTCCTCCCGCTTTGGCTTCCTGACCATGCTTTCTCCCCATGGCTATCTGGCACACCCATCAGAGGCCCAGAGCAACAGATCTGCCTGATGGCCTGAAATCGTGAGCTAAATAAACCTTTTCTCATGTAAATTAACATGAGGCATTTTCTCCATTATGATGACAAGCTAACACGTGGGGCGGGCAATCCAGCATATTGGGAAGTGGACTGGTTTCTGTCCTAGCTGCAGATCTCTGTATGGCTGAAATCCTCTCCCTCTAGACCTCAGCTTCCTCAATCTGAAAAGGAAGGAAAGATGGTACCTACTGAGTGATGACAATGTCCCCATGCACTCTGCTTGTCTATTTCAGGTGCTACTGTCTCCTGAACCACACCCTCCTGCTGATGTTTTCGAGAACTTTCCTTCCCCACTTACTCTGACAGTGCCCATCACTCCTTATCTGAGCTGAGGGTGGCAAGAAGTTCCTGTACGTTGGGCAGTGTTGGTCGTGAGGGGCAGGAAAGTCCCTCATCCCCTGCTCTGAGGAAGTCCTGTCATAGTTAGCAAATGAAGAGTCACTGGCAGGATCTTGTTCATGTCAAGAAAGAGCATCCACCAGTGCCCTTGTGTGGCAGGATCTGTCCCCTTTTGGTGCTGTTTGAGGAATCATTCAGGCCGGCTCTCCAGGGCAGATGGGAAGGAAACACGGAGGAGGAAGCTCAGGCCTTTAAACGGAGCCAGGCTGTCTGTCGAACACTGCCCTTTTCAGAATCCCAGCAATGCACACAAGGGTGGGGATGTCTCCATCCTCCAGGGTGACTTAGAGTGAGCTGTTGTGGACTTTGCAAGGTTACCTCCTCAGGTGTAAGTCCATCCATGACTCTGGCCTCTCCACGCGTCCTAGCCTCTTAGTCTTCCCCCCTTTGCCTGCAGTGAAAGGCGGAGGAGCACAGCCAGGGTGAGCTCCAACAGGCAAAGGGCTACTGCTTTACGGAGTGTTGCAGGTGGGAAGGCATCTACCGAGCCACCATGGCATTTCCTGGTCCATTTGTCCACTCCCAAAGCGTCGACCCCTTTCCTGCACCTGGTAATAATGTAAAAAGTCGTGGCAGCGGGGCAAGGTTCACAGCCTGTCTGGGCATTTCCAATTTGCATGTCTGAGGCACAATATGGTTAGCATAGAGGCCAGAGGCACTTAGGTCCTGACATGGAGGCCACTCTGACTACAGACCCTTGTTCCTTCCTGGTGGGGTCCCTGTAATTACCCCACTGAAATGAAGGAACCATCTCCCATACCCAGTCCTCGATTTAGGCTCTCCTGCCTCAGCCAGGCTGCATTTTCTGGGACTTGGTTTCTTCAACCCTCTTCTTCTCTGGCACCCCACTGGCTTTTGACTTCCCATCAGTCCCCCTTGCAGTTCCAGCTGGTCTTCCGACCTCCTGTCCCTGGATATTGACCACATCTTCCAAATCAGACTGTGATTTTGAGACAGGCCAATCTTTCCATTCCCAGCCTCCTGGTTCATTCCTATTTCTACTTACCTGGAGCCCTCTTCCCCTTTCGAGTCTTGTCTATCCTTCCAGACTCTTCCTTGAAGCCTTTTCTGATGACTTCATTTCTTCTCCATAGGACTAATAGCTGATCCCATGCTGACATGTTCTTCCCTACTGCACTGGCCTGTGAACAGCCCTCCCAGGTATGAGTGGCAGGACAGAAACCACCTTCCCCTAGTCATATCTCCATTCCCCCAAAGTGCTTGGATTGGTACCCAAGATCCATGCTGGGTAGACAGAGAGCAAAATGATAGCAATGGATCATCAAAACGTGGTAGAGCCATGGAACAGAATATTATTCAGCCATAAAAATAAGTGAAGGACTGAGACAGGCTACAGCATGAAAGAACCTCAAAACATGATGTTACGTAAAAGAAGCCTGCCATGAAAGGTCACGTGCGGTCCGATTCCATTTGTGTGAAGTGTCACACATAAACGAACCCATAGAGAAAGGCAGCAGACCGGTGGTCCCAGCAACTGGGGCAGGGGGAGTGGGGAGTGACGGTTTAGTAGGCACAGGGTTTCCGGGTAGGGCGATGAAATTTTCCGGAACTAGATAGTGCTGGTGCGCAAAACATTGCGCACATACTTAATGCCACTGAATTTGCATTTTAAAAGTGGTAAATTTCACATTATGTGTATTTTACCACAATTTAAAACAAAAATAACAACAACAGGCTGTGTGAAACCAGGACCCCAGAGGGGTGCCCCCTGCAGGGGGAACCCAGCCAACAGAAGCCCTCTGGGAGCCGGTGGTGCAGGTGGGAGGGCTCTGAGTTTCCTGTGGCCTGGAGTGGGAGGTCAGACCCTGGCTGTCTGAGCTGGCCGTCCTCTGGCCGCGTGCACATTGACATCAAGGATGTGTAAAAGGGTCCACTATGGGTCCTGATGAACAGTCCTGCTCACGGGGAGCATGGGCCTGAGATCTAAGCGCCGGCAGGTCTCTCGGCCTCTCCTGACCATGAGAAACCACGAGAAACTCAGTCAGCATCCATGAGAAATCCCTCCAAAACATTTGGCCCTGAAAACAGACCATCTGCACTGCTTGCTTTTCTCCTCAGAAGCAACAGAACAGATGCCAGTCCTCGGCAGTCCTGCCTTCTAGAACTGCTTTCCATAATGCCACGAAAGCAGTAATTATTGCTAAGAAACTAGTCCACCCATGCTCCAAGCGTTTCCAAGACATGTGGCTGGGATACTGTTTCCCCAGGCCCAGGAAGGGA
Source organism: Sciurus vulgaris (assembly GCF_902686455.1). Taxonomy (NCBI): domain Eukaryota; kingdom Metazoa; phylum Chordata; class Mammalia; order Rodentia; family Sciuridae; genus Sciurus; species Sciurus vulgaris. The sequence goes on along the minus strand of NC_136462.1, from coordinate 14,676,772 downwards.
GCCGGCGGAGGAGGGATGGGCCTGGTGCAGTCAGAGGCCAGAGGCTGCAGCTGTACCCGCGACCTGCGCTTACTTGTCTCACCTCTGCCACAGCAACCACGGTGACTAACAGGGGCCGCCAAGGGTGTGCTTGTCACGGCCTCTGCGCACAGGAGAGCAAAGGGCTCTTAGGCACGCTCCCTGTTCTCACTTTTGTGAGACTCAAGCCTCTTTTAAAAAATACACACAATTGAATCAATTTCTTTTGTGGATTTCAAGAGATGCTTTATTCAGTTCAGAAATGTGACAACAGCTGGGAAAGCTATTCCCAAGGCAAAGAACAAAGACTCGCAATTATTTCTAGTGTGGGATGGGAAGAGAAAAAGATGGAGGGGAAGAAGACAATGGGAACAGGAGGGAGAAAATATATCAGTTGAAGGAACCTGGGTGAAGCAAACTCCCCCCATTTCCCCTCAAATTGAGGCCTCTCAACATCTCTTCAGTGGTCCTTCCCCTGGTCCACTCCTTCCTCCCCAGCTTTTCACCTGGGCCCATCTTTCCCCAAAACCAACCCTCTACCTTAACAATCTAGAACTGTCACTACTGCTCACAGTCTCAGTCTACACCTCGTCTCTGCAACATCAGCGTGAGACATTTTGCTTCTCTGCAAGAAAACAACTTACTGACCTGAGGCAGGTGTTGGGACCCTCCACCCCCACCCAAGTACCATCCCAAGAATGTCACCTGTAGCATCTAGGGATGATGGTGTAAGAAACAGGAATGGCCGGAATTTCAAATGGTGTTGTAAGCAGGTGGCAGGAGATAAGGGGGTCTTGGTTGTGGCCTCAAGCTCCAGGGTAGAAGCAGTCAGCTGAGTAAGAACAGCAGTACATGCCTTTTTTGTTCAACACTGCAGTGTAAGACCCTCTCACCAGGTGACTCCTCCTGGGACAGACTTGGTGACCACCCTAAGGCCCCTGTTCTCCTGAGCAGCCCCCTGACTCCCTTCTCTGAATTCTTCACCCACCAAGATTGCAGCTTGTACCTGCCTGGGGCTAGCTCCAAAGACGACTCAGTTTACCTGCAGGGACTCTCCTGGATCCTCCCCAGGGGAACCAGTTGGCCCACAGGGTGGGCGTGGGCAGCCATGGTAAGAAGGCCGCGTGCCTGAGTTCACCAAAGAACACTGGGTAAAGGCAGGGCTGGCCCAGGGCGTACTGCCCAAAAAACTCTCTCCAAGATTAACACATGCAATTTCTGACTTCTGTGTTGCTTTCCAAAATAGCCTTAAATCTATCCAGGCAGAAAGTAGTTTAGTGATTGCCTAAGGCCAGAGTGGGGAGCGGGCAGGGAGGGTAAGCAGGGAGCAATTGCTCATGGGTAGAATAGTTCTTTTGGGGTTGATGAAAATGTTCTTAAGTTGACTGTGGGGATAGTTGCACAACTCTGTGAATACACTTTAAAAACGGTGTACCCTTTAAATAGATGAATTGTATATATTTGGGAATTATATCTCAATAAATGTATTAGTTTTTTTAAAGCCTCATCTTTCTCTTCAAAAACAACTCACCATTGGCAGTCCCCAGGGGCAGGCTTATAATTTTCTTGTTTTTGCGGGGCTGGGGACCAAGTCTTGGGTCTAGTGCACCCAAGGTAAGTGCTCTGCTACTGAGCTACGCCCTCAGCCCCAGAAAGGCTTACAGACAGTGCGACCCCACCTTTACCATCAGCCCATCTTTCTCCTCAGCACTCAGGGACCAATTCAAAGACACACTCTGCAAATGTCCTTAATTACTCACATGGTTCCTGATGCTTGGTAGGGTGTCATTTGTATCTAGTGTTTGCTAGAAAGTGTTTAACACCCAGCTCTCAGGAAGAAAAAGGGATAAAAGGAGACTGGGTCTGTAGCCTTGACCCCAGTACTCCCACCACAGCCAGTGTCCAATGTGGAGTTACTGACTTGATGACCTTGACCGCAGATCTGGGAAATGCCGGTGGGTCTCTGCTCCGTAGGTAGCGTTGCTGCCACCTCAGTGTGAATGACTTCAAGAGCCGAGGTGCTAGCACAGTATTGAAGATAATTAGGAAGGAATGGGTTTTGAGTGTGCCTTACCTTTGTTGTTGAATATATTTTATTGAACTATAAGTTTATGTAACTTAATTTCTAATAGTGGCCATATTTAACCCCTAGCTCACAAACTTCCCTAAAACCTATCAGCTTCTAAAAGTGTGTATAAGCTAGGCCTTACGACTACCTGTCTCATCCTGACTGCCCCTGTATGCCTGGTCCCAGGACAGAAATAGGCCATTTCTTAGGAGGCAGTCTGGAACTCTACGAGGACAGGGACAGTGTCCATCTTGTTGACCACTGAGTCGCCTATGTAGCACCATGGCTGGCATGCACTCAGTACCTTCAGAACACATTTGCTGCAGGTGCTGTGTTTGTGAACACAGCATCTGTTCATGAGCATCTGCAATAATGGGTTCCTATAAATACTGGCTAGTTGGACAGCAGAGAAGAGTGGAATAAGAGAAAACGTGATGCCAATCAGTCTTGAACTTCACTTTAGTTAAATAAAATAACAGATGCTCTCTCTGCATTTGGGGGACAGTGTTAAAGGGAAGTGAGAGAAAACAAGAAGAAAGGTGCTTACCTGAAGCAGAAGTCATTGAGGCACAGAAACCGGTCTAGCCCCAGGCATACCAAAAGAGAATAACAAATGAAGGAGAGAGGCGACATGTTGTGAGGTAAGTATTTCCAAACTTTTTAAAACAAACACCCTTCTCTGATAAGCACTAAAATGTCTCTCCTGGGCTGAGGGTGTAATTCAGTGATGGAACATGGGCTCAGCCTGTGCAAAACCTTGGGTATCTCCTGCCCCACGGGTGGTGGGGGAACCAACTACCCCTTTCCTCAGAGAGTCTGCTCTCAATCTGTCCCACTACCACCACTTTGAAGTGAGAGTTACCTGCAGTCAGAAGCTCTGGGTATCCCCATGCATCCAGGGAAACTGCAGTTTTATTCACGAAAACATAGCATTGTTGACCAGTTGGGCTGAGCACTGTGATGTGAAAGACTGAGCCCAAGCTGGCAGGTAGCACACCTGGCCTCCAGGTAGCACACTTGGCCTCTAGGTAGCCCACCTGGCCTCCAGGTCTGCACCTGCCTTTTAATGCACTGTGCTACTTTTGCAGCCCTTCCCTGGTTCTCCGTTTTCTCACCTTTAACTTTCTCACCTTTAATGAGAAATTAGAAGCTTCTGAAGTTTCCTTTCAGCTCTAACATTCTATGAGCCCAAGTTCATTTTTTCATCCTGACCCAGATTTTAAAGATAATGTACTTAAAATAATACAAAATTTGAAAGTGATCAGTTATCTCCTCCGCTTGGAAATGTCATCGCTGGCAGTGCCTTGGTGGGTGTGGAGGGCTATTTTGGGGCCTGGGTGTTCAGAAGAGGAAGAAGAGAGGGTGGCGAGTGAACCAATTCAGTAACCTCCTCATGGCTCCTGAGGCCAAAGCGATGCTTTTCTTGAAGGCCTAATGCAGACAGCTGTGAGTGGCGGAGGTGTGTCAGGATGGCGACAAGAATAGCGGCTGCTTTCTTTCACTGAGTGCCTGCTCAGGGCTTTGGACTCGACATGATTTTCAAAACAATTTCTCCAGGTGTGCAGTTCAATGGTCACCAATGCATTTGTGAGCAGAGAAGAGACTTGCCCAAGTTAGCGTAGCTCAACAGGGCCAGGATTTGGACTCAGATCTGACATATGGTCTCCTTCCATTGGGCCAATAGTTGGATCCTGTGGCCAACATCAGCATCCCCCAGGGCCTGAGAAATGCAGGTTCTTGGGCCTAACCCTAGGCCTGGTAATAGCTCTCAGAGAGTCCCAGCAACCTGGGTTTTAATAAGCTCTCTGAGAGATGGGTTCTTCCTTCCTTCTTCCCTTCCTTCTTCCCTTCCTTTTCTTTAAGTGTGGTAAGAATACTTAACATCATGAGATCTACTCTCTTAACAAATTTTTAAGCATACAGCATGGCATTGTTGACTAGAAGTACAGCGTGTGCAGAGATCTTTTTTTTTTTCTTTTAAGTTGTAGGTGGACACAATACCTTTATTTTTATGTGGCGCTGAGGGTCAAACCCAGGGCCTCATGCGTGCTAGGCAAGCGCTTTACCACTGAGCCACACCCCCAGCCCAAGCGTGCAGAGATTTTGAGAGTGTGTTCATCTCACTGAATTGAAACTTGTGCCCATGGATGAGTAACTGCCCATTTGCCCCACCCAGCCTCTGGAAACCACCATTCTTCTCTTTGATTCTAGGAATTCTGTTGTTTTAGATACCCTATTCATGTGGAGTCATGTGGTATTCATCTTGTGTGTCTGGCTTGTTTTGCCTCACTCGAGAGCCACTGTAGGATGCCGAACTGCTTCTTGACCAGAGTGGGTGGGCAGCCATACTGACACCCTCACAGCGATACAACTTTCCACAGTGATGCTGAGGACCATCCACTCCTTTGCTAAGGGATGTCCCAAATGTCACACAAACCAGAGCATTGGTTCATCAACCATCAGAGATGGCTTTTGGACTTGGCTTTCCAGCTCTACTAAAGTGAACCATCTTCCAGGTTTCCGGGTCTCTCTGATGCTCTTAGAGTCCCCAGGGAGAGGATCGGTGGATTCCAGAAGAACACATTGGAAGCAAGTCTGATTCCTCTCATAGAGTTTCCTTTTGTTGGATGCGCCATAGTGGACTTGTCTCGTGTGAAGAAGAGCAGATCAGACTTTAGACTTTTGCATGTTGATTCCCACCTGAAACATTGCTCACCGCATTGCCTTCTGTCTGTGAACAAGAGTCAAAAGGAAGGTAGCCAGTTAGCCAGCTTTCTACTGTATTGAACACCTGAGATAATTGACTTGTAAAGTGCAAAGGTTTATTTTGGCTCACAGTCTTGGAGGTTCGGTCCATGGTTGGTTGGCCCTGATGCTTTAAGTACTTTGGCGAGACAGCACACGTGGAGAAAGAAGAAAACCATTCACCTCATGGTGGGAACGTGAAAGAGAAAGAGAAAGAGAGGGAGGGAGAGAGAGAGGAAGATATGGTCCCACAATCCCATTCATGGGCATGTCCCCAGTGACCTCTGACCTCCCAATAGACCCCACCTTTTAAAGTTTCCACCACCTCCTAATATTGCCACTTGGGGGCCAAACCTTTAATGAACTGGCCTTTGGGGACATTCTAGGTTCATACTATAACATTGGCATTGGGAGTGGAATGTAGGCATGGCTTGCAGGGGAGCAGGGGTCTCCACTGGAGATCCTTTGGTGTGGGCTTGGGGATCTGGGAGATTTGCATGTCCCATCCTGGGGATGAGCCGGTGCTATGGCCCTTGCTTCCTGATGTCCCCCTGATGTCCCCGTGTTTCCCTCTGGCGGAAGGAGAGCCACTGAACCTCAGGGCCCTGCTCTCGCAGGCTGCCTGTGGGAGCTGCTGCCGTCCACGGGCTCCATGCCATTCCCAGAGCAGACAGAGTTGCTGGAGAAAATCCTCTCAGCACACAGCCTGGCCTCCTTTCAAATTCCCAGCCTCAGGCCGCAAACGGGCCAGCAGCCCTACTTCACGATCCTACCCCTACTCCTGGCTCGCTTTGCTGTGTTCCGTGCCTGTCCTCCCTCCTCCTCCCCCGTCTCCATCCCAGCTCTGCTGATGACCAAGCCACATGCCTGGCTGGGAAAACAGAAACCAACAGATGGGGACTCCCTCTTCCTGCCATTACCAAACAAGCTCACCTTCCCACCACTACTTCTGCAGCAGACCTCTGTCTTCTCGCACTGGAGTAAGAGTCCACTCCCTACGGGCTGGTCGCTCAGCTTCTGGTTAGGATCCCAGAGACTCACACCTGCTGTTTCCCTGCCCGCCATCTGTTTGCATCTCTTTCTCCTACATTGCCAGCTTCCACTGTCTCCTGTGTCATTGCCATTACCCTACAGACCTTCTCTGCCCTCTCATCGACAAGTTGCAAGGATTAAAACAACACGATCTCCCTCGGCCCACCCACCCCCAGCTCCCCCCATGCCTGTGCACATCTGCTTGGGCGTTTTTCTCTGCCTCACTCCCCAGTCCCTCCTCTACCTACTCCAATCAAGTTTCTACCCCGCCCCCCAACACTCTGCAAAGCAGTAGGGCTGGACCCAGGGCACTTTTGTCCCCTGGGGACATTTGGCAATGTCTGGACATGTTATTTCACAGGGGAGAGGTGCTACTGGCATCTAGTGGGCAGAGCCAGGGACTCTGCTGAGCATATCACAACATAGAATGACCTGGCCATGAAGGTCAATGTCATGTCATGGCTGGGAAGCCCTCAGGTGGACGGCTCTTGACCTGATCATCAGGAGCTTCCAGCACGCGCGTCTGAGAGGTGACTCCCCATGCCTTTCTCTCGATTTCCAGCTCTCCCCCTCCCCCACTGTCAATTTCCCTCTGATACTTTGGACATGCCTGTGCACATTCCTCCCCTATCTGACTCAGTCCTGGGCTGTCTTCTTGCGTTACTCCTTTGCTCCCTTCCTAACTGGTCCCTCCTGTGGCTTCGTATCAGTGCCAAGCTGGCTCAGGAGCCAGTCTGTCCCAGCTCTTAGCTGTCCAGCCATGCATGCATAGCAAGAATTTCTTCTCTGTTACTCAGCAGCCTCAGTTTCTTCTTCGGTAAATTGGGGGTATAATAGCACTTAATGCACAGAGACTGTGATAACTGGGTGTGGAAATCAAAGAAGGCTCACAGCATGGGCTTGATTCTGCTAGCTGTAATTTTTATTTATGACTCTATAAATATAACAATTGTGTCTCTTTTTACTTTTCGCCAGAAAACTGAAGGAAACCAGAATAAGCCTCCCCAAAACATGAAAGGTGTTTGTGCTCAGGAGGATTAAGATGCAGGGAAGCTCTCTGTCTAAAAGCAGGACAGAGGTTTACAGAGATAAAAGTTCTTTCCATCCTCCCCCTTCCCACCTCAAGGTAAGCTGCAGAGGATCCTTGATCAGCTCATGGACAGGCAGGCGGAGGAAGCTCCATCCGGGTCTCCCCTCACCTCACTTCCCGGCTTTGGACACCTGTGTCTGCTTTCCTTTGTCTTGTCACTTCCCTGAAAAGTATCGTTTTTTGTTGTTGCTGTTGTTGAAGATTACATATAATCCAGAGTTTTAAGCAACTGCCTTTCCCCTGAGGTTTCTCCTGCTTGATGAGTACAGCACACGTGGATGAACCTGCCTGTTCCTCTCTTGCTAATCTGCTTTGTGTTACTGAATCTATCCTGACGACGAATCTATGAGGATGGAGAAAAAAGTATCTTTCTCTCCTTTAAAACTCAAGAACAAGTACTGAGGACTCACTAGATCCAATCGAAACAGGTGTTTAGTTCAATTTCATTTAAAATACAGAACACACTGCCTGGGTGGAGCTGCGTGCCAGGCCTGATAGTAAGTCTGGGGGCCTGTGAGGTTCAAGGCAGGATTCCTGCTGGGCAGAACTTACCCAAAGAGAATAAAAGGCAGAGAAACACAGAGGAACCCGTGGAAACATGAAGCAACTTGTAATAGGTGCCAGATTCTTTAAAGACCAGTAGTTTCTAAGCAGTGTTCTGTGAAAAGACACTTCAACAAGACTCCTTGTGGAGCGCTTTCCACATCCAGGTGGATGAGGGAAAGGATTTCTGTCAGAGGATGGTGCCAGCTATCAATTAATTGCCAAGAAACTTATGTAATCAAATAAACACAAGAGCCAATAATCTTTCAAATGGAAGTGGGTGCGACAGATTTGGCCATGCCAAGATCTGACCTCCAACAAGATGGAGAAGCCCACCTTCCCTTTCTTTATGCTTGTAAATAAAGGGGCAGTGACCTGAAGGGGCTTCTTCTGTGAGGAGCAGGACGGGGTGGAGTTAGGGAAGACATTTGCTTAGAGAACCAGCATTCCCTCAGAAGGGAGCCAACTCTGTACAGGGTCACCTACCCCAGGCTGTCTGAAACAGTCTCTCGTGACCGCCAGTTCCTGGGAGTCAGACCTCTGTATCCCTTGGCTCAGCCAAGTCTGATTCTGCTGAACATGGATGGCTCCCCACAGGTCCTCTAACTTTGAAATCTGAATTCCTATTTTCCCATGTATCATAAATATTTTAAAAGTGTATTGAAAAGAACACACCTTTGGGGGCTGGGGCTGTAGCTCAGTGGCAGAGCGCTTGCCTAGCATGCGTGAGGCGCTGGGTTTGATCCTCAGCACCACATAAAAATAAGTAAAATGAAAGACCATCTACAACTAAAAAATATTTTTAAAGAAGGAACACACCCATGAATATATGGTAAGCTGCATGTGTATTCAGCTTTGCTTCACATTGGGAGATTTTTGTCCGGGTCATAATGAAGGATCTCTCCCTCCAGTTCTAGGTAATAAAAATAAATCTTGATTCACCCAGAGAAGAGTTTCAAGGGTCGTTGTTGTTGTTTAACAGTTTTGTTGAGATATAATTTCTACAGTGTATAATTTCGCTCATTGAAAGTTTTGGGGTTGTCACAGTTATAATTTGCAACTGGGGTGCAATTTGATATGGGGTGAATCAAAATTCTCTTGAGCCCGTGCAGCCGAAGAAAATGCAAACTGAAAGGGAAGAGGCTGCTGGGAGGGGAGGAGCACTCGATGCCCAGTGTCCCCAGCCTCAGTTTTCCCAGTTTTATGTCCAACCAAACGAAATTGTGTCCTCTGTCCATCTTTGTAAGTAACTGTATATACTTGAACATATGAAATCACTTCACACTAACTATAAAAGCTTGATTGATCTGCCTTATAGCTTGAGATCACACCCACAAGTTGGCTTGAAGGGATTCCATGTGACATGAGACTCTGTCACGCTTTTAGCGGGGAGACAGGCAACTGCTGAAGAGGAAGAACTGCAGGGACACATGGATGGTGATAAGCTGCAGCAGGGCAACGGGGGTCTCTGGGGCTCAGGGAGACAGACAGACCGGGGAGCGACTTTACACAGGAAGGCTGGGGCTGAGGTAAGGGGACACACCTCGTGCACCTCTGGGGACCTAGTACTGCTTCTAACATGATTAAGCCTAGTTGTCCATCAATGGATGAATGGATGAAGAAAATATGAGAGATATACATCTATATCCCCAATGGAGTTTTATTTAGTCATAAAGAAAAATGAAATTATACCATTTGCAAGAAAATGGATGGAACTTGAGACCATTGTGTTAAATGAAATAAGCCAAACTCAGAAGGTCAAGGGTCATACAGCTTTCTCTCATATGTGGAAGCTAGAGAGGAAAATGGAAAAGAAAGGCAGGGAGGAGGGGCGCTCACCAAAATCAAAGGGAGATCAGTAAAGAAAAGGGAGAGGGGGTGGGAGGAGGCGAGGAGAGGGGACCTGCTGGGAGAATAATTGACAAAGTTAGACTGTTGTATTGGGCATGTGAATGAATATGTAATAATAAATCCTATCATTATGTACAACGCTAATGCACCAATAAAATAAAATGTGGAAAGAAAAGAGAAAAAAGAAACCAGTGGCCTAGCACACGTCCGATCACTGCACTGCACGCCCAGCCCTGTTATCTGGCTCTACTTCTAAGGCGGCTCCAAAGTCCTTGAAAGACAACAAGAACTCGAGCACGTAGGAGAGAGGAGAAGGCAAGGAGGGTCTGAGAAGCAGACAGGAGAGCAGGGGAACAGAGCACAGGCCTTCTGGAGAGCATTGGGACCAGGGGATGTGAGCTCGTGAGTGCTGTGCAGGGTCAGTCCCTGCTCTTATTTAAAATGTTGGTGTTCTGCTCACCATAGATTTTCTTTTTCTGCATGAGTTTTGATATTGCTTAAAATTAGTCCTCACCTTGGTTATTGAGATGTTTGGTGCCCCCTTAAATTCTGTACTAGTTTTGCCCCAGTCTCAGCAGAGTCTGTGGATATGGTCTCCGTCCCTAGAGCAAGAACTGGCTGAGTCTTTAGACTGGACTCTGGGGTCAGTGGAAAGGCCATTGAAGGATCATGAGCAAATACATGATGTCACCAAAATGCCACTTGGAGACAATTAATGTGGAAGGAGTATGGGGAGCAAGAGGAGAGAACAGAGAGCAGGCAGCAGCGGCAAGTGCATGAATAATTTGTGCAAAACAGGAAGTGCTACAGTGACGATGGCATTATTTGTGGCTGAGGAATGAACCTTTGCACACCCTGCACACCCAGGGGCGCTCGTACGGAAGCTCAGTTGTGGTTACAGAGACTCCTGGTGTGCGAGCCCCATTCCAACAGGGGCCACGATTTCCCTCTGCTCTGGCAACAGCAGCACCGGCTCAAGAGCTGCCGCGCTCCTGGGACAGGAGACACGTTGCTTAGCCTTCTAGACATCCCAGTGGGGTGGAACCTGGCACCACAGAGGAGCCGCTGGTGGGCGCCACCAGGCACGTGAAGGCAGGAGAATGTCCCCCTGCCCTAGGCTTAGGCCAACATTTTCACCAGAGGTGGTTTTTGCAGGCAGGGAAGCCCTGAGACGGAGGGAGGTCAGGATGTGCGGTGAGCACCCAGCTGGGGTGAGCAGGACCAGCCCCTTCAACAGGAACTCCGGGTTTCTGTTCAGTGAGATCAAAATGGCCCGTTCTGATTCTTCCAGTGGCTTCACCCACCTAGACTTCTCTAGTGATTTTCTAAAATGACATTTCAAGGGATCTTTTGGAATCAGACCCTGGTTCGAATCTTGACTCTGTGGCTTCCGACCTGGGTAATTTCATTCAGGTTGATTAACCTCTCTAACCCTCAGTTCCTAATGAAGTTCATTGAAGATTAATTGCAACTACATATGTTGCATGTATGCATAAAGAACCCAGCCGTGGGCAAATCCCTGCTCTCTCAATCGATGTCTGTAGCTTTGGGCAAGACCCTTACCCAACTCTCGAAGTCTCTCTCTTTTTTTTTTTTTTTTTTCCATCTTTGACATGGGAATGATAATAGTAACTATCTCATGGCATAGTTGTTGGGATCAAAGGAGAGAAATCATTGAGTTATTGAAACTATGAACTTGGCATACAGTAAGCATTCAAGAAATGCTGGCTATCATTACAAGAGTGTGATTGGAAATGGTACCAATATTAACGTAACTTTGGAATAAAGTGAAATAAACACAGGAGTGAGGCCGTTCTCAGGACCCACACGAAATTTCAGAGCCTCCTTCTCATCTCATCTGGCTCCCCTGATTCATCAATTCAACAGGCATTTATTGAGCCCCTGCTCTGGGCCAGTCACCTTGGCAGGCACAGGGAACATGGACACCAGCAAACCAGGCATGTTTCCTGCCCAGGGAAGCTTAGTGTCTGGGGAAAGAGGCAGACTGATCATTTTATAAATGAAGAAAGTGATTAGTGCTGTGAAGGAAAAAAAAAAACGTGAGCCATAAGAACGCTAAGGGGGGGGGGGCTGGGGAGATAGCTCAGTTGGTAGAGTGCTTGCCTTGCAAGCACAAGGTCCTGGGTTCGATCCCCAGCACCCAAAAATAAGAACTCTAACGGGAGGTACAGTGTGGCCTGGGGAGACAGGGAGATGACTTCCAGGAAGTACACCCTGACCTGAGACCTGAAGATGAGCCAGAGTGGCTGAGTCTGTCCCCATGTTCCTCTCTGGACCTGCGCGTCTCTGAAGCGGCTGTCCTCGCGTATGGGCTCCCCTAGATTTTGCAGGCCTCTGGCCCCTGGTGAACTGTTCATAGGGTAATGCTCAGCAAACTCCCTCCCTCCTTCCCCTTGAGCACACTGGAGATCAGAGAGGCAAATGCACTTTGCAGAGGCGGAGACCCGGCCCAGGCATGGAGAGCAGAGGCCAGAATTCAAGGCCTTCCCGGCCACCTTTGTCCACCCAGCAGATGAGAACGTGCATTGTTCCTGCCCCCGTGCTCCCTTGCATTGATTACAAAGAGAAGGAGAACTCTGAGCACGGGGCTGATGCCCTCTCTGGGGTGTTGCAGGAAAAGTCTTGCAGCATAATGGAGCTGAATCGAGATGTGGACTTTGATCTTCTTCAACAGTTGGCAGAACAAACTTTCAATTCTCAGTCAGCTCAGGCTGCTATTAAAAAAAAAAAAAAAAAAAAAAAAAAAATCCCACAGGCTGGGTGACTTGAATAACAGAAATGTCTTTTCTCACAGTTCTGGAGTCTGGGAGTCTAAGATCAGGAGGCCAATGATGGTCAGACTTTACTGAGGGCTCACTCCCTGGCCTGCAGGTGGCTGCCTTTGGCTGTGTTCACATGGCAGAGAGAGAGAAGAAGGAAGCTTTCTGGTGTCTCTTCTTATAAAGGCACTGATGCCATCAGACAAGGGCCCCACCCTTGCGACTTCGTCTTGCCCTAATCACTCCCCCAGGATCTGATCTTCCAATACCATCACATTGGGGACTAGAGCTTCCACCCGGGAACTTGGAGAGAACAGGCATTCAGTTCAGAACACCCCGGCCACTGGCAGAGGGAGCCATTTTAGAAGCTTAATATCCAGGTTGAGGAACCTCTTTGAGAAAAGCACCTTGAATTCCTATTTCCATCACCCACTGAGTCCCTTCAATCTCCTTCCTTTTTCTTAACTTTAAATAACTACAATTACCTAGCATGCAATAGTTACCCGAGTTTAATTTTCTTTTTTTGAGGGAGCCTCTTTTAGCTAAGCCATTGCAAACGACGGCTCGGTTTTACTTCTTAATTCTCTTGACTGAAGCAATTGCTTCTCTTCCAGAGCGCGCTCTGACACTATCTGAGTACTCTACCATTTCTCTCCCTCAGCAATTTTGCCTAGATCTTATCTCCTAAAGAAACCAGCTGTAAATATTTGGCATTCCTTGCCCCTCGATCAACCACATACTTCTACCTTTTGGGGCTCCACGCCTTAGCTTTAAGTCCCCAGAAGAATGGAAAGGAAAGACCAGGCATGTTTCAACCCTGACCCTTAGCTCCTTATAAACCAGAGGTGTGCAGGTGAGGCACGTTATTATAGCAAAATATACAGAACAAAATGAAACCATTTTTAAGTGTATGATTTAGTGACATTAAATTCTGTCACCAGGTCCTACAACCATCACCACTGTTTCCAGAAGTTTTTCATCATCCCAAACTGAACCTCTGCACCCATTAAATGGCAGCCCCCATTCTCCCTCCTCCAGCCTCGCTCACCACGGTTCTACTTTCTGTCTCAGTGAACTTGCCTCTGCTAGGCACCTCACCTAGGGAGCCACATAATCCTTTTACATCTGGCTTATTTCACTGAGCATCACGTCCTGCCCGCTGCTGTAACAAAACGCCACAAGCTGGGTGGCTTACAAACAAGGCAGGTTTGCTTCTCACAGCTGTGGAGACTGGGTGGGTCAAGATCTTTCTGATACCTGGCGAGGGCCTGCTTTCTGGTTTCCAGAGGCTGCCTTCTCACTGTCCTCACACACTGTCCTCACATGGTAGAAGTGACAGGCAGCTTTGGGGGGCCTCTTTTATGAGGACAGTACTTCCTTCATGAACTAGTCACCTTGCAAAGGCTCCACCTCCTAACCCCACGGGTGGTTAGGTTTTCAACTCATGACTCTTCTTGGGGGACACAAACATTCAGATCATGGCAGTCTTCAAGGTTCAGCCAAGTCGTAGTGGGTATCAGAGACTCGTTCTTTTTACGACTGAATAATATTCTACCCCACGAATATTCCACGTGCTGTTTATGCATTCATCTGCTGAGGACACTCGAGTCATTTCCATCTTCTGGCTATTGTCTAATAACCAAACAGGTTAACGTAACCGATGGGATCTGGCTCCTTTTGGCCTGAGACCAATTTACCTTTATTTCATCTCTGGAAACATGACATCAAACGGAGCAACTTAGACACCGGGGCTCTGTGGGCAAACTGGTACTGGAAGGTGGGTAACTGGTCATTGTGGGTCTCTGCAGAGTTATCTCTGGGGTCCACCTTCTTGGAGAAAGGACCACTGTGTAAGGCCACATGACAAAGAGCTTCTGACTCTGCAGCAGAAGAGACCTTCCGGGTAAACCCATTCATTGACTCACTCGCTCACTCACTCACTCTAATATCAGCGAACACTTACTTTGAGTCAGGTGATAACTCAGTGGGGAGTCGCCCACCCTGAACTTGTAGCCACTAGAGACAGACAGACAAACTGACAGTGACGATGCTTAAGGGGAAGAGCTCAGGGAAGAGAAGAACGGCCTGCTGTTGGGAACACAGAGGGGGCTCCTCTCCTGGTCTTGGAGACAGAAAGGCTGCCCAGAGAAAGTCACACCTGTGTCAACTCCTGAAGGGAGGGAAGAAGTTAGCCAGACCTAGGAGGAGTGACCCAGGGAGGGAAGTGACAAAACCTGGAACCAAAAATATCTGCAGTGGGCTTAGGTGAAGGGTTTGGGGTGCAGACATTCATGAGAAGGCGAGAAGGTGAAGCCCCAGGGGCAGGCTGGGGTCACTTGGTGAAGGAGCTCGGGTCGATGGCTTCAACGCAGGAGAAAGCAGAACCTGCTCATACCCTGAGGGAGCCTTCCTCGGAAAATCATGACAACAACCAATATTTTCCAATACTTTCTGCATGCTGGGTACCATTCTAGTGCTTTGTTTTAATTATCTGCGTTAATCCTCAGAACAGCTGGCCCAGACAAGCGGGGAGGAAACTGACACCTAGAAGCAATGAACCAAGGCCTGTCAGTTTGGGTGGTGGGATGCCAAGCTGGAAGCATCATCAGCAAGGAGGACCTGCCTACCTTTACACCGTGTGGCCCCGGGGGAGCAGCCCCCGCATCGCATGAGAGCTCAGTGGAAACGCAGAATCTGTGCCTGAGTCAAGAATCTCGCAGAATCTGTGCCTGAGTCTAGAATCTCGAGATGAGAATCTGCATGCTAACGCTCTCCCCAGGTGACTCCAGGACATGCTGACCTTTGGCCTTTGAGCTGCAGGATGGGATTCACAAGTTTGGCTGCACTTTAGAATAACCTGGGGAGTCTTGGAAACCCTCCATGCTCAGCTTGTGCCTCCAGGCCAGTTATCTGAGCATTGCTGGGGCTGTCCCCAGGCATCAGGATTTTTCAGTAGCCCAGGTGATGTCAGCCTAGTCCTTGCATAATGCTTCCCTGTCCCCTGGGCATGGCAGGTTAATTCGGGCAGGTAAAAAGGGCCTTGCAGGTTCCTTCCAGCTGCCAGCAGCTCTGCAGCTTTAAGAAGTGGGGCTGGCTGCCTGCCACGGAGGCCACGTGAGCAAGCACCCAGCAGCAGACACTGAACTGGGACAGTCAGCGCCCGGGGCCTCCTCTGCTCCTAGACCTGAGCCCAGCAGAACATCCAGCTGCGGGGGTGCGGGGAGCTGAAGAAAGGGGACCTTCATGCCATTTGGAGGGAGGCACACATTTTGCAAGACTGCGGAAACAAAGAGAGGAATTGTGTGTAGCCCTAGCCCAGACGCCCCAAACAAACAGTAAGTCGGGAGAGAATGAGCGCAGCGGGCCTCCCCTCTTGGCCCTAGGCGACGTCTGCACACCCTACCCACCTGAGGAGCCCAGGGGTTTGAAGAGACCATCCCAGGGGGCTGCAGGGCAAGACCCATTAGTAGGCAGAAAATCCCCTGAACTGCTCCACTGGGGCCCCTGTCTGTTCGTCTGCTTGCAAAGCTGGGGCTCAGCTCGTGACAAGGGGCACTTGATGGCTGATGTGGCACCGGATGGCCCATTCCGTGTGGTAGTGCTTCTCCTCCTCCGTCCTTCCTCCTGTGGGGGCCTTTCAGTCCATGTCACTGCCCCCGACAACTCCAAGACCCGTGAAAGCAAAGAAAGGGAAACTGAGACACAGGCGCCTGCCAACCCCAGGTCCCACCTGCAAGGGGTGCGGAAATGGAGTTTACGGCCCAAACTGGAGGGTGGCAGTGGGCGGGCAGGGACTCCAGGCTGCAGCAGACTCGGGCCAGCTGGCCAGGCAGTTTCCTGGATGCCCACAGGACCCAGAGGCCTCGGTGCCTTTGAGGAATGAAAGCTGGAGGTGAGGCCCAGGCCCTGCTGCTCACCTCCGTGCTGACTGGAAGCAGAGCCCTGGGAAGCTCTCCAAGGCTTTCTCCAGCCCACAAGCCAGCTTTGCCTCAGTCCCCTGGCACTGGGGACACCAGTGCCAGTGTGGCACAGGCAACAGCAATGGCCTTGCTTCTGACCTGTGCGCCACCCAAGGCCAAAGGCAGACTCCTGTGACTTGAGGAGTCTTCCCTCTTGATTGCCTGGGCCTCCCTGCCGCCCTCCTGCACTGCAGACGACCAGGGGCGAGTGGCAGTCCACCTACTCCATGAGGACTCCTGCCAACCGCAGGGGGAGGGCGGCAGGCTAAGAGCATGGTGGCAGGAAGAAAGTGCAGTGATTGGCACGCAGGGGAGAAAGGTGCTTTGTGCCTCCCAGGTAACTGGGCACCGTGCAAGCTGAACGGAAGGGAAGGAGAGGCTGGGAACAGGCAAGCAAGGGCGGAGAGAAACCGGGGCTGGAGGAAGGGGAAGGTGGGCGCAGTGGGGCAGGGTGGAGTTAGATGAAAGAACACCAACCTGGGGCTTCCACATAATTATGATCAAAGGTCTCGAAGAGTCAGATGCCACTTCTGGCTGCAGGTCAGGGTCCCAGGAGGTCAACTGACAGCCCCTGACATGTTTTACTTATAAATGTGAGCACACTTGGAAAATCGGGTGATTTCATACAATCTGGAAGGTCTGCAACACTGGGCTCCCATGTCAGTAGAATGGCTGAAGCTGGAGCTGCTGGTTTGCCAAAGTCCCTCCTTACTTACACCGTGAGCATCCACGTGAGTGTGCGTGTGTGCGTGCACGCCAAGTGCATAGGTATGCATCTTTCAATTAATTTCAATTACTCTCTCCCCTTTCCAGTTAAAGATGACAGATGCAAGACCAAATGTACCCCTCTCCTTGACAGATTTCACAGCCTCCCCAGGCGACCTGCCAAATTACTAGATGGTATTTGCATTTAAAACAAAACAAAAGAAAAAAGAGTGCATTTTGTTATTTTGTTTTAAAGACTTCCCAACCTGCCTTAAGCCAATCTTTCACTTGCGCCACACTTCATAGCTTTCAAAGAATTTCTTAAACATTCATGAATTCATTTTATCCTTCCAAAACTCCATGAGGTCAGTAATTCAGTTCTCCTTCTTATACTCTCAGAGGAAACTGACTTGTAGAGAAGCTAAATGGCTCGCCCTCTCCTCCAAGAATTTTGAGATTAATATTCAGGCACAGATCTCTGGGAAATTAAACCATATCTTTTTGATTGAATAGCATTATAAAAAGTCATGCTTTGAAAGTATAGTGGCTAAGAATATGATCTCATTCCAGAATACTTGAGTTAGACTTCTGGTTTGGCCACCCAATAAAGATGAGTCTTCAGGCAAAGTACTGAGTCCCTGTGCCTCCTTTTCTGTCAAATGTGGATAATAACCCTCATCTACAGAATGTCATGTGGACTAAATGAGATATATATATAATGGGTTTGCAACAATGCCTGACACGATAGTAAACTTTTGATAAATATTACCATTAGTTCTAACATTATTATCTGTACTTTTGGGAAGCATTCTTTCTGGGAACAGGCTAAGTTGTAACACCACTTAAGGATCTGAAGAAGGATAGAAGTTAATTTCTTTTTCATCTAATGTCTAAGAGGAAGATGTCAGGACAGGGAAACAACTCTGCTCCACATGGTCATTCAGGAACCCAGGTTCCTTCTATCATATTTCTCCCTCTTCTGCTTAGTCAAAGTTGGTTCACTTTCTGCTTTCTGTTCCTGCCTGTAGGAAGAGGGGGGAAGGAGGTGGCCCGAAGGACTCCATTCTAGATGATGTGATTCAGAGGTTGTATTATCCCTTCACTCATATGCAATTGGCAGAATGTGGGCACACTTTTTACTACAAGGGAGGCTGAGAAACTCATCTCCAGGTGGCCAACTAAAAATGCCCAACTAAAACTGGAGATGTGAGCCAGGTACTTACAAGAGGCTGAAGTTAAAGCAATAAATAACAAGGCTGGGATCTAATGGATTTTACAACCTAAAATCAGTCACCTCATTTAATACTTACAAGCCCACAAAGCATGTATCTTTTTAAATATTTTATAGACAAAAAAGTCAAGCTCAGGAAAATGGGAAGACTGAATTTGAACCCATGTTTGTCTAAAACCCTAGCTCTGTCCATTATTACCTCTTTATTGAAAAGGAAATTTAGTCTATGTACCGCATGACCTTGACCCCTCTGCTAAACATCTGAATCAGCGACTGTGGTTGACTAAGGACAGGGTTTCACATGGCTATGCTGGTCACTATTCTGTCTGTCCTACATCCCCCATAACCACTCCCACCCACTTACACTTACACTTATACTTACACTGTGTTTGGACTCAGCTGAACCCCACTTCTGGAACTCTTCTGCCCTGCCCCTTCCTGGGGCATGACTACTGCCAGAGGAAGTTGGCCCACCATGTCTTAGTTGGACCATGAACAGATCTGGGTCCTTACCTGCCTAGAAACACCTCCAGAAGCCCCTAGATACTTCCCTGTCATGCTGTTTGGCATCTCCTCCGGACAGCCCTTATTTCATCAACCCTTTTTAAAACCTGTTTCATTATCTCACTTCGTCACTGTGGTTGACAGAGAATCCATTCTGCCCATTGACAAAAGTGAACCACACTGAAGCAGCAGGAAACATGGTCCCCCAAGATCCTCCCTGGCAACCACCTGGCTTACTCTTCCTCTTCTCCATCCTGCATATGCCAGGGAAGAGGTGTGCCCCCGCCTGAGTCTGACCTTCCTTGGGTTCCAGATGCCCTCCCATTCTCTGGAACCTTCTTCCACCCATTGCTTTCTCTAACTCACATCATCATCCTCTTCTCCACCAACAAGTCTCATCACTATCTGATGCATTCAGTCTCTCCATACTGAAATAAGCCCCTCCTCGTCCCACTTTTCTAACTTCTCTCTTCACTCTCCCTCGCTCTCTCCCTCCCTTCCCAGCTAATCATCTTGAAAGAGTCATCTACGCTAACTGTCTACACTGCCTCCAAGCCCATCTAGCTCTCTGCCCGCCCCATTGTCATCTGGTTTCTGTTCCCCTGATCAAACGTCCCAGGTTAAAGTCATTAAAGACTGTCATGCTGCAGGTCACTTGATGCTGTGTCAGTCAGACTTGTCGCTGTGACCAAAATTCCTGACAAGAGCCACTTAGAAGATGAAAAGTTTATTTTGGCTCATGATTTCAGAGGCTCAGGCCATGGTCAGCCAGCTCCATTTCTCTGGCCTGAAGTGAGGGAGATCATCATGACAGAAGGGCCTGGTGGAGGACAGCTGCTCAGCTCACAGCAGTCAGGAAGCAGAGAGAGATGGAGGAAGGGACTGGACAGAAGCTAGCCCCCTGCTGGGCACACCCCCAGTGACCTCCTTCCTCTAACTAGGTCCCATCTCCCAGTAGTCTATCCAGCTACTTATGGATTAATCCACTGATAAATCAGGGCCCGTTTGATCCAATCGTCTCCTGAAAGACTCTGAACACTGCTGCATTGGACACCATGCTTTCAACACATGAGCTTCTGGGAGACTTTCCAGACCCAAACCATAACAATGCTTTTCTTCCTTGATCTGACCTTGCTTTCCTGGGCCTTGTCCCAGGCCCTGAGGTGCTCTCTCACCTCGGCAGGACTCTCTAGGTTTCACCCCATCCTGCTGATCACTTTGTCCATCTCCCTCATGGAGACCTCCCGTTCCATTCACTCTCTGAACTGCCCCCTGGGTCTCTGTGACCCACTCACTGCCCTTCTCACCCTCTGCCCTTTCTCTTAGTGTCCTCAAGCACATGATGAGAGTCGGGGGCTTCCAGCTGTCCCTCGTCCATGCCGATCCCACCCTGGCGTCCAGTGCTGAACGCCAGCCTCTTATGGACTTCTGCTTGTGGCTGTCTCGCGGCTTCCTTCTACTCGGCATGAGAAATCCAGGCTCATCAGTCTCTTCCGAGACTTGCCCTTCTTCTTGTGTCCTTTGTTTTCATGAATATCACAGCTGGCCAGTTGCTTGTGCCAGGAAAAGAAATCTAATAAGTATAGGGACTCCTTCATCTTATTGCTCCTCTCGCCTCAGCCAGGCGCCATACCTGGTGAGCCCACCTCTTCTAAGTCCCTGCCCCTCCCTTCTTCTCATTCCCCTGCCGTTGGGGAAGTCTTGCTTACTTCTTATGCAGCTCTGGTAAGGGCCCCAAATGGACCTCTTTCTTTCTTTCCTTGTTCTTTTTTTTTTTTTTTTTGCAGGGGGGAGGGTTGAACTGAGGGGCACTGGACCACTAAGCCACATCCCCAGCCCTATTTTGTATTTTATTTAGAGACAGGGTCTCACTGAGTTGCTTAGCACCTTGCTTTTACTGAGGCTGGCTTGGAACTCAAGATCCTCCTGCCTCAGCCTCCGGAGCTGCTGGGATGACAGGCGTGTGCCACCACGCCCGACCCTAGTGGACCTCTTTCTGCATGTTCACCCTCCACCTGAGAACTGGCTGGATCATCCTCTGATGCTGTCACCTCCTACTTTTCTGTGTTCCCAAAGCTCTCTGGTGAAATTCATACTACTTCAGTTTCACCACGCGACACTTCCAGATCATCTTGTCCGTCTTCCCAGCCCTGCCCCATCTTCGCTCCAGGTGCGCCCACCACGCAGGACGCTGCAGGTTTCTGCCTTCATCCACCACCCTCCTAGTACTCATTTCCACTTATCTGTCACATTCACCTCCTCCCAGGTGCCATGACTACCTGGGACTGTCCCTCACTTCTACTCGCCTCTCTCCTCACCAGTGTCTCCATGCATACGTGCAGAAGCTGCTCTGTGAAAGGTGACAGAACCAACCGTATTTGTTCAGGAACTGTAATTCCCACTCACTCACAGAACTGGATGTACCACAATAAGGTTCGCTGTGGCAATTCTTCAGGTGTCTTTAGTGTGTGTGTGTGTGTGTGTGTGTGTGTGTGTGTGTGGTAATGGGGATTAGACCCAGGGGTGCTCTACCACTGAGCCTCATCCCCAGGCCTTTTCAATTTTTATTTTGAGACGGATCTCTCTAACTGTTCAGGCTGTTCTCAAACTTAGAATCTTCAGGCCTCAGCCTCCCAAGTAGCTGGGATTACAAGCGTGAGCCACCACACCTGGATCTTTCCAACTCTTTCCCAGAGCATCATTTGGCTTTAAGAATCTCACTGGTGGGCTGGACACAGCAACACACACCTGGAATACCAGGACTGTAGCCTCCTGGTTCAATCCCCAGCACTGCAAAATAAACAAATAAATGAGAGAATCAGACTTTCTGGAAGTTGCACTAGGGTGAAACAGCTGTCACTTAATGGTTGACTCTCAGGGAACTGCACTAGCCTCCTCCTGTCTCCTCTTCTCTGGGTTCCTCCTTGTTCATTTGGCCTGTGGGGGTGCCGGTTCAGTAGGACTTCAGACTGCAGGTCCGCAGGGGGTCCACGGTGGTGGCAGCTGCTTGCTAATTCGTGTCAGATCAGACTTGCTGTCGAATGGCGTGTCTTTCCTCAGCCAGGAGGACATGGCCACCCTGCACCGGCCAAGCAGTGTCGAGTTGCAGAGGGGTTGGCAGGAACTGTTTTACGGAAGCCTTCATCGTTACGAAGAGACAAACCTGCCATACTTGAAATACATTTGCTATTGAATCTGCTCTCTGGAATGACTGAGATTCTGTCTCAAACTGATTTAAGTAGGAAAGGGGAATTACTGGCTGAAAAGTGGATTTAGGTCTGGTTGTAGAGTCGGCGATGACCTCATCAGGACCTGTCTTTCCCTTTTTAGCCCTTGCTTGCTGTCAGCCTCTGTCTTGGGCCAGCTGTCTCTGTGGGTGACAGAAATGATGACTGGTGGACTGGGGAGATAGCTCAGCTAGTAGAGTGCTTGCCTTGCAAGCACAAGGCCCTGAGTTCGATCCCCAGTACTGCAAAAAAAAGAAAAAGAAAAGAAAAGAAACGATGACTGGCAGCCCTGCTTACATTGTCTTTGCATCTAGCAATTTCAGAGACAAGAAATATGTCTTTCCCAACAGCTATACAAATTCAGAGGATGCCTGCCTTACCATGTGACCATCCTCCAGCCAAACATCCTCCTGGGGGCTGGAGGTGTAGCTCAGTGGTGCAGCACTTGCCCAGCGTGGGCCAGGCCCCAGGGTCCAGCCCCAGAATGGCAAAAAACGAACAAGAACAAAAGGCATCATGCTCGTGAGGGGCGGGGCCTATTTTGATTGATCACTAAGTCTGAGATAGTGACTGACAGTCCCACCAGGTAGGAAAGGGACAGTCTTAAAATTTTCTGGGCATGTAATGGTTTCTTAGGGTTGTCCCAACAAACAACCCCACCCCCCAAGAAAAAAACAGAAATGTATTTCCACATTTTGCCTGTCAATCAATATTGAGATGGTAAATGTGAACACCCCCGATATTACACGGTAGAGAAAAAAAATAGGATCCTTGCAATAAAAATCACGTGCATGCCAGGTACAGTGGCTTGCACCTATCCTCCTGGCAACTCTGGGAGGCTGGAGCAGGAGGATCGCATGTTTGAGGCCAGCCTGGGCGACTTGGTAAGGCCCTCAGAATTGAAGCAATGGAAACAGCTGGGGATGTAGCTCAGCCGTAGAGCACCCCTGGGTTCAATCCCTAGCCCTGGGGGGCAGGGGGACACTTGCCTTTAGCAATGGAAACAGGGGAAAGAGCAGATTGCAGTCACTTGTCCTGCTTTCTGTTGAAGAGGCTTGGCAAGGAGCTACTTGTTGTCTCCTGAAGGATCTCCATCAGCTAGCCTGCTTTTCTAGACTGCTCTCCCGTGTCCACTGACCTCCATGGAGGACATCAGACAGAACGTCCCTTCTGGAAGCTGTATCTGCTAGCAGGCCTCTAGGTGCAGACCTAGTAGAGAGGTGGGGGCTGGCCTCGGTAGTGAGTGGCCTCTTCCTGTGGTTTGCTAGGCTGGGTGTCTCTGGCAGTATGACTCTTGGACGGTGGCTGGATGGTTAGTTTTCTGGTAACTGCATGAGCTGCCAACCAGAGCTGGAACCCCCGTCAAGTCGTGCTCTGGACTCTGGACCCTGCCCTTGCCACGTCTCCTGACAATGCTCCGCACTCTGCCCTCCCAGCCTGCCTTTCCACGGCAGCCATTTGGCCTCTGCCCTGGACACACTGGGCCGAAGGGTGAGGGGGTGCTGATCTGGCCACTTGCCCTCAGGCTGTTCCCCAGCGGACAGCTGTTTGTGCAGGAGCTGCTGGGGCGGGACTGGGGAAGAGGTCTCCGGGTTTCTGTGTTATTTCTACTATGTCGTCTTCTCCCAGACTTTGCTTACACCACTCGCCTGGGGCAGGGAACTGGACTTTCGCAACCCCCAAGTATAATTTTGTGGCTCTCAGCTCTGTTGAAGTGCTGGCCACAGGCAGAGAGGGGAGCCTGGGACTGTGTTTTTCCTTTCCCTCCTCTCAGAAATGTCAGCCAGGACTGAAGGGCATCTTTTTTCTCATAAAACTCACTGAAGGCTGAAGAAGTAGCCCCCGCGCCCTAGTATCCTGTTCTCTCTCTCTCTCTCTCTCTCTCTCTCTCTCTCTCTCTCTCTCTCCACTTCCAGCATTGCTGACTCACCAGATTCAACAGGAAAGGGTTCAGCTACTTTGCTGCTCCTGACAGAGGTATGGTTTCCTTCCTGGTTAGAGAGGGCGGTCTCCATTCTGCCCTATCCCCACCTCAACGCAGGCGATTAAGTCTACACATTAGGGACAGTCATTTGCAAAATTCTTCTCCTTAGACAAAATTCTAACTAACTGGGGCATTTTTTACTGCAGCTAATTTTGGTAAAGATTCAGAAAAGGGATTGTATTGGCACATATAACTGGGAATCAGGAAAGGCTGGATCCAGACCTCAGATGACAGGAGTCGGACTTTGTCCCTTTTTTGTGTCCTCTTTGTGCTCCCCGTGGCTCTCTAGCCCTCCGTTCTGCTTTCCTCTATACTGGCTTCATTTCCAGGCTGCTTTTCACAGTCCTCTGTTTCCAACGCATTTAAGTGTAGCAATTCAACTATTTCTTGTTTGTTTTAAAAGAAGACACAGGAATGCTTCTGTTTAGACTCACATGCGTCCTCCGCTCACCCCTGCATTAACTTATCACTGAGGCTGGTCGTGGTCAATACCTGATTAGCCAGCCTGAGTGACATGCCTCCTATTGATGTGATGTGAAGTGTCACATGAATGACAGCCCCTCTAAGTTGAGGAAAGAGTTTCTGAAAGGAAGAACATGCTGGGGAGAGAACCAAGTGCCGAGGATTTAGGCTGCTGGGCAGGCTCTCCGATTGCGTTCTCCTGTCGGTCTGGAGCCTGACCATCTGCCTCGCCTTTGCCTTCAGCCTCAGGACACCTGACCCTCTTCCTCCACCCTTCACTGTGGGGCTTTTTATCTTTTCTTTTAATTTTTTAAACATTGTGAAACATAGCCTATATTATAATCCATGTGCTCAGCTCAAAGCAAGGGAGAACAGACGTCTACACCCCTGCCACCCAGATGAGGAGACAGATCAGAGTTGGTTTCACAGAAACTTCTGTGCATGTCTCTCTAATCATGTTTGCTGCTCTTGCTGCCTGAGGGAAACTCTACAGAAATTTATGTTCATCGTTCCACACTTTTCTTTATGGTTTACCTCTCTCTCTATTTCTCTCTCCCTCTCTCATCTCCAGGTAGCATATCCTTTGGTTTTGCAGATCTCACAAGCCTATTTTTAATGCAGTATTTAAGGCTTATGCAATAGTTGGGGTGGTTACACACACCCAGTGACTTGGGAGGCTGAAGCAGGAGGATTGCCAGATTTGAGGCCAGCATCAGCAAGACCCTGCCTCAAAATAAAAACTAAAAAGAGTTGGGGATATAGCTCAGTGATAGACAGTCCCTGAGTTCAATCCCCAGTACCACACACACATTCAAAAAAATATGCAACATGTTCCTTTGTGACTTCTTTCATTTAACATCATGTTTTGAGATTCATTTGTGTTTATAAAGATAGCTACAGTTCATTTTTCTCTACTGTGTAGTGTTCAGTTATACGATTATTTCTCATTACATGTCTGCAGTCTATTCTTAAGAGCATAACCTATGAATGGAATGTCTGGTTTAAAGGTACTTCCTCTCTATGAAATAATGTTAATTCTCCCACGCCCCCTGGAGTGGTTATAACACTACCCTTACACTAGCAGTCAATGATGTGTTTGGGTTGATCTTATTCTTATCAACTTTAGTTTTTATCAGTCTCATAGGTATGGCTTGTGTTTCATCATGATTACAATTTTAATTTATTTAATTACTATTGGAATAGAGAATCTTTTAGGGTTTATTTGCTGCCTATTTTTCTCTATTGTGAAATGCTTTTTTACACCTGTTTCCTAATTTTCTAATGGACTTGATCTGATTGACTCATAGGAACTCATATATTGTAGATGATAATTCCATCAGTTTTACATATTCTATTACAAGTTGCTATTTGGAGTTTGGGATTGCCTTTGTCTTTTACTTATGGTGAGTTTTGAGCTCAAGTTCTGGATTTTGATGTTGAAATTGACCTTATCTAAGGAACTTCCCAGAATATCATGAAGATATTCTTTTCTATTGTCTTCTAAAAGTTTCTAATTTTGTTCCTCATATTTAAATATTGAATCTTTCATGTTTAAGTATCTAATCAACCTGGATTTGATTTTTGCAACTGTTGTAAGTGGCTTCCAATTTGACTTTTTCACTCACTTACCTGCAATGTGTTCTCTATCAGATATCAAGTTTTAGTTCAGAGACATTTTTCTGAGCTCTCAAATTTTCTGTGCTGATGTCTAGCTGTTCCCAAAATCCATTGCAGACCAGAATTTTTGTAAAAACAACAGAAATTACTAGAGAAATGAAATGAAATATTTTGTTAGATTCATAATAGTAGAATAGACAGCAACTTTTTCTGTCAAGTTGCTATCAAAGTTTCTAAAAGCTTCCCCTTGACTGCTATACTTACAGTGGGCTTTTTTTGGGGGGGCGGGGGTGGGGGCTCAGGGGCATTCGACCACTGAGCCACATCCCCAGCCCTATTTTGTATTTAGTTAGAGACAGGGTCTCCCTGAATTGCTTAGTGCCTCACCATTGTTGAGGCTGGTTTTGAACTCTCGATCCTCTTGCCTCAGCCTCCTGAGCCGCTGGGATTACAGGCATGGGCCACTGCACTCAGCCTTATGATGGGCTTTGAGTAGTATGAATCTATACTGCTCTGCTGATAAGATTGTTTATCCTAATCTAATATCACTCCATATTTTTCTCTAATTGTGGTAAAATATGCAGAACATAAAACTCACCATGTTAGCCATTTGTAGGTGTGAAGTTCAGGGGCACTGAATTCATGATTATTTACAGCCCCACCACCACCCACCACTGGAACATTTTCATGATCCAAAATGGAGCTTTCTGCCCATCCCCAGCACTGGGTAACCGCCATTCTACCGCCCGTCTTTATGACTCTCACTATTCCAGGAACTTCATGTGAATGCAGTCATACAGTACTTGTCTTTCTGCGTCTGGCTTCTTTGACTTACAATGTCTTTCCTCACATCTCCAAGGTACATCCACACTGCAGCATGGATCACCATTTCAGTAGTTTTTTTTTTTTTTCAGGACTGGGGATTGAAGCCAGGGTTGATTGACTGGGCTACATTCCCAGCCTTCTCATTTTATTTTGAGATAGAATCCTACTTAGTTATCCAGGCTGGCCTCAAACTTATGATTCTCCTGCCTCAGATTCCCACACCTGGCTGAAATCCATTGCTTTTTTTTTTTAAGTTGTAGATGGACACAACACCTTTATTTTATTTATTTACTTTTTTTTTTTAATGTGGTACTAAGGATCGAACCTAGTAGCCTCACTCGTGCTAGGCAAGTGCTCTACCACTGAGCCACAACCCCAAGCCCCAAATTCCATTACTTTTTAAGTCTGAATATTCCACCGTATGTGTATACAAAATTTGTTTATTCATCCATCAGAGGACAGCTGGGCTGATTCCACCTTTTGGCTATTGGAATAATGCTGCCTCGAATGCTTGTGTACACAGATCTGTTCAAGTCTCTGCTTTCCATTCTTTTGGGCGCATGCCCAGAAGTGGCATTGCTGAGTCATCTGGTTGTTCAATGTTTGATTTTTAAGGCAGAGCCATTCCGTCCTGACAGGGACGGTACCATTTTACGTTCATAGCAGTGACACACGAAAGCTTCAGCTTCTCCACATCCTGGCCGATGCTCATTTTCTGATTTCGTTTCTGGTTTTGATGACTTGCCTTTCTGTTCCGACTTATAAAGTCGAGCACTGTTTCACATGCTTATGGGTCACTTGCAGGGCTACTTTGGAGGATCCTCTGCCCATGTTTTCCTTGTTGCTGGTGTTTAGCGAGGGTTCAGCTCCACTCCTTCCTAATCTCTATGGCTTTCTGCCTTGATATCTGGCAGAGGATATGTCCCCTCCCTCCAGCACACACCCTTTCTCTGTCGTTTTTTCTTTAAAAGGGATCTGGCATTTCTTGGCCCTTTATTCTTCCATATAATTTCTGAAATCAACTTGCTGAGTTTCATTTTTAAAAACCCCTGTTAGGATTTTTATTGGAACTAACTAGAATATACATATCAATTTGGAGAGAACTGATATCTCTATGATGCTGACTCTTTCTGTTATGAACCTACTACTGTCTCTACATTTATTAGTTCTTCTTTAGCATCTTCCAATAAAGTTCTCCCTGAAGGGATTTCACGTGTTTTGTTAGATCTACTTCTGGGTGTTTAATATTTGCTCATGCTTTTATAGACAGTGTCTTTTAAAATGACCTTTTCTGTTTCTGGTGAGTAGAAATTCAATTGACTTTTAAATATTGATTTTGTGTTCAGAAAACTTCCTGAACCCTACCACTAATCTTAATAATTTATTTGCAGGTGGGGTTTTCATGGAATCATAAGATCCGCAAGGTTTTCCCCTCATTTTTAATCTTCACAATATTTTTTTTTTTTTTTTTTTTTTTTTTTTGAGTGCTAGGGGTCAGACTCAGGGCCTCGAGCATCCTAGGCAAGCACTGTACCACTGAGCCAAACCCCCAGCCCTCCTTACACATTTTTGTTTGTTTTCTTTTTCTTGGTGAACTGTACAGGCTGGAATAAAGTGGTGACAGAGGATTTTTAGGCCTTGCTCTTAAAGGGAACACTTTCAGCATTTCACCATTAAGTATGGTGTAAATTTTTGTTCTTTTTGTTTTTTTCTTGATAGATGTCCTTTAGCAAATTCTAGTTCAAATGAATTAAGAGTTTTGTTAATAGATGTTAAATGCTATTAATTTTCTGCATTTATTGAACTAAAGGTACACATGTGCATGTATATATATTTACATGTATTTATACCATTTTGCCTTTAGTCTGGTAATATGTTGAATTACATGTATCACCTTTCTAATATTGAACCTGTCTTTGATTCCTGGGATAATCATAGCTTGTTCCTGATATATTAATTTTTATATACATTGCTGGATTCAGTTTGCTAATATTCTGGGATTTTTGCCGCAACGACCATGAAACTGATTGGACTCTCAATCTTGCTGTCTTTTCCTGCCCTTTTCTTTTGTTCCTGGGGCTTTTATTTTGATTGACTGAAACTTCCTGGAACTAAGGCAGTTTCTGCTGGCAAACTGAGAGCAGTGTATCTGTGGTATCCATCCATCTGGTAACAAAAAGGCAAAAGAAACTTCTTGTTTATTTGTTGGCTGGTTGGTGGGTGTTTTGAAGGGGACAGGGTCTCACTATCTTGTCCAAACTCCTGGATTCAAGCAATCCTTGCACCTCAGCCTCCTGAGTACTGGGACTGTGGGTGCATGCCACAGTGCCTGGCTTGCACATGAAGACTTTGATAGGGCTTGGGTTTGATTTGGAGACCATGTGCTAAGTGAGCAGCCAGTTCTGAGTAGTCTGGACTAGGACTCAGCAAACTTTTGTGCAAAGGACAAGATACATATGGGATACATATGTCTCTGTTTATATCAGTCAGTGCTCTCCAGAGAAGCAGAACCCATGGAACATAAATATACAGAGAGGATAAATATACTATTAAGTATATTTATAGTATATTTATACTTATCGTATATTTAAGTTAAATATACCATTAGGATTTGTGGAGGCTGAGAAGTTGCATAATCTATCATCTACAAGCTGGAGACCCAGGAAAGCTGGTGACATGTTTTACAATCTGAGTCCCAAGGCTTAAGAACCAGGAGTGCCAGTGGTATAAATCCTAAGCCAAGCACAGAAGACCAATGCCCTGCTCAATCAATCAGACAAACAGCAAATTCCTCCCTTGTCCACCTTTCCTTGTGTGTGCTGGATATGAACCCAGGGCCTGATGCGTGCTTAGCTTGGGTTCTACCACTGAGCTATGCCCAACCTCTCTTCTGCCCCGCCCACACTAGGAAGGACAATCTACTTTATTCAATCTTCAGATGCAAATTCTAATCTAATCTCATCCCAAAATACCCTTGAAGAAACACCCAGAAATAATGTTCAACTCACATATCTGGGTACCCTGTGACCCAATCAAGTTGATTTTTAAAAATTAACCATCACGTATGTTATATATCCATCCTCTCCTCTTCCCTCTCCTCCTTCTCCTCCTCACACTTCTTCACAACTCGTTAAAAATGTAAAATCTATTCTTTATACAGGCCATACAAAAAAATCTGCCAACTGCTGGTTTATATTATGTCCCAATATCTACGTCTCAATGAAACTTAGTTGTTTTCTAAAATATAGTTGATACCTGAAATGGGAACTTCTGACCCAGCGTTGATATCAGCAAACTCTAAGTAAGCACTGATACACAGGCAACAACTTAATCAGGGAAAAGAAAGGGGGAGGGGGTTTCCCCTCCAGATGCAGGAGACAGCCCTGATTGAGAGAGAAGTCAAAACTGCCGGTGAAACCAGACAAGGGTCCAGCCTTTTATTGAGCGACTAGGGAGTGGATCTACTGTCCTTATAATTTCTTTGGGAAGTTTCTTTCTTGTGGAAGAGACTCCTGTAGTGTCTCTTGACATCATCCTATACCTGGTGTTTATGATTGATTTGATTAAGAATAAGAAAAGGCACATTTTATATATTCTAAGAGTGGAGGAGTCAGAAGACTTAGCAGGTAAAGTTTATGGATTAATGCTTGAGAGTGAAAGATTTTTAGCAGGCAATAAATTGTAGTTTCAGAACTTATAATTTTATTGGCATCATCCTATACTTTTTTTTTATTGTTGATTTATTTATTTATTTTGAGAATAGGAGGTTAAGAAAAGGAACATTCCATACTTTGTAAGAGTGGGGGAGTAGGAAGACTTTTAGCAACAGATTATCAATTAAGGCCTGAGAGTTTATCTGTCCCTGTTCTTATCCCCTGATTCACTGTGATGCTTGTATGCTAAAGTAAATGTGAAAAATAGAAAATCCAGCGGTCCATTTTCAGAATATAGTAGTTATCCTTAAATGCAAAAATAGAATGTAAGAAAGGCAGCCGGAGGGAAAATAGAGCAGAATGGAAAGTTACAAGAAGTTAACTCACGTGTAGCCCGTGGATGTCACAGATCCAAAGTCCATGACCCTGATGAGCCCCTTGACAAAGGAGGTAGGGGAAGGGGTCTGCCTGAACAACAGAGATGGAAATCTCTCTGTTAAGAAATAGTAACTTAGGTACCCGGCAGGGTAGCACACACCTGTAATCCCAGCAGCTCGGGAGGCTGAGAGAGGAGGATCACGAGTTCAAAGCCAGCCTCACCAAAAGCGAGGAGCAAAGCAACTCAGTGAGACCCTGTTTTTAAATAAAATACGAAGTAGGGCTGGGGATGTGGCTCAGTGGTTAAGCACCCTGGGTTCAATCCCTGGTACTCTCCCCGCTAAAAAAATGAGTCTGGCAAGCAGCCACCACCCATTAGTAATCCACACGGCCACACCTCTCTCCATCAAGTTCGATGTCTTTTGAAATGAGTGACAACTGGACACACTGAAGCAAATGCCCACAACACCTGGGCATTGTAATGAGAATAGCTGCAGTTAGAGTCTGGCTCTCTCCTGCTGCCCTCTCCTGGCTGGCCTACTGCTGAGGATCAGATGTGAATCCTGGTGGAATTTGTATGGCTCATGGAACCTCAGTTCTGGTTGCTGGTCTGTAAATTTGTCCAAATCTGTACCAGTGGATAGTTCTAAGAAGGATCTTGTCCTTACAGATTTTGTGGGTAGTGGGCTTGGCTTCTAAATTATCCTGTCTCCCTGAGTCCTGGAATCTGGTCTGTATAAGGGTCACAAAGTTTGCTCCTCAGGGTAGCTTGTGTCCTAACAGCAGGGAGGAGACTTTAGTGACTGTATTTCTCCTGCAGATAACATGCTGTTTGCTGAGGAATGTCACTTATCTATTGACTGCGGCCAGACAGGGACTCAGGTAAATGTGTTTTTAAAAGAAAACTGGTAGGAGTCAGCATGGTAGGCCCGGTTTATAGAATATCCCCTTGACCTTAGGTTCACACTGCTCACTTCTGTCTGGTCTCTGTCACTGTCTCTTGTCCCTTTTCCCCACAACCTGCCCCCAGCATGCTGGGAGAGACTTTCTCTGACGTTCCTTTATCTGCCTAAAGGAAGATTCTCCAAAAGGAACCCAGGAATCTCATTCCCAAGGGACGATGAACTGCATCCCAAGAGCAGG
Source organism: Sciurus vulgaris (assembly GCF_902686455.1). Lineage (NCBI taxonomy): Eukaryota > Metazoa > Chordata > Mammalia > Rodentia > Sciuridae > Sciurus > Sciurus vulgaris. The sequence continues at coordinate 14,644,957 of NC_136462.1, read as the reverse complement.
CTGAAGGTGGATGCCACAGGCTTGGTCGTGGGCCAGCACCTATTCTGAGGGCTGCTTGTCACTTGGGAGAAACTGTGTCTTCCTATCAAGACCACATGTGCTCCCATGCATTTCCTCCTTTAACCACGCATAACGTATTGCCACCTGCCAGAGAAGACCCAAGCCCCTTTTCCTTATTGTAGTTCAGCACATTTATAAGATTCCATCATCTGGCCTCTCTTTGACTCTCTTATTTTGTGGGACTCCTAAACACATGCACATAATCAATGTGCATATCGTTTGTCCTGTTAATCTGTCTGTTGTCTGTTTTACTGAACCTTCAGAGTGTGGGGGGCAAGTTTCCTCCTTCCCTGTACGTTGAACATTTACTATGTGCCAAGCATTGCTGAACACTGATTTCATTTCTTCCTTATAACAAGTACTTATGCTCCATATCCCTTGACTGCTCAGCATTCTCTGCACAGCTGATAAAATTGAGAAGTTAAATAACATGTCCAAGGTCCACAGCAAAAGTAGCAGAGCTGGAATTTGCAGTTCAGTCCATACTTATCTTAACTTGTAGGGTTTGTTTGGTTTGGTTTAGTTTTAGTTTTTTTGTGGTACTGGGACATAGACCCAGAGCCTGACCCACGTTAAATGCTCTACCACTGAGCTACATCCCCAGCCCATTTTATTTTATTTTGAGACAGAATCTCTCTGAGTTACCCAGGCTGCCCTTAAACTTGCGATCCTCCTGCCTCAGCCTCCGGAGTAGCTGAAATTATAGGCATGCGCCACCATATGTGGTTTAAACTTGCGTTCTTAACTGCTACCTAAGATTCCCAATAATTTGTAGTCTAATGCAGCAGGAATGGGAGGGAGGCAGAAATGAGCACTTTAAACCAGCTCTCTGGGATTCTGATGCAGGTGTCCTGGAGAGGCACACTTTGAGAACACTGCCACTCATAAATAGAAACTGAGCTGCTTCCCACAGGAGGACGAAACTAGTCAACAACAGAAGCCTCTCTCTGGGATGGAACCAAATGCTGGGCTTACCCTTCTTCTTGCAGAGATGATTAGAAGGAGTGATTAGAAGAGGGTGATAAAAATACAAAGATCTCTTATCTCTTTCTGTCCCTCAGACCTCCCTACCCGCACCTCAGTCCCAGACAAGTACAACTCAGTCAAATCTGTCATTCTCCTTTTCTGACAAACCCCTGAGCAAGTACATACGGGTGATATGACAATACCCCAAATCTGTCCTGAGGAACGGTTTCATGTCTTCATTGAAAATGCATACTGAACCCCTGGAAAAATCCCTTTCCTTTTGTAAAAATAAGTAAGACTTGATGCTCAGGCAGGCTTCAGATCTAGATGTGCTCATGACTTGCTGGGCAGAGACCAAAGAGAAAAGGTTCAGTCATAATCTAAACACAATGAATTAGCAATGAAACAAAGCAGTCTGGGCTACAATCATTTCTTGGCATGCTCCAGCTTCCCAGCCGCAGATCTATGTTTGGCAAGGAACGGGATGGAAACTTCTTCCCATCTGGAGGCCTGTGTTTTCTTGAACTTCTGCATCTTACTTTGGCTCCTGAGAAGGGTTGACTGTAATCCGCAGAGCAGAGAGACACATACCTGTGAGGGCCAGGCTTCATCTGTGCTCAGCAAAAGAGAAATGAAGTGGGCAAAGAGCAAGATGGCGCCAGGTTGTTTTCTGGGTTGTTTGACTAACACGATTTACTCTTCTAACAACTCGGAGGTATAGGGACTGTATCTTTATTTGACAAAAGTGAGATACAAATACACAAAAAAACTTTCCCCAAACTACCATGTCGTAAGAGATAGAGTCAAGAATTAAACCGCGAGGCCTTCCCTCCCCACCCAGGCAAACACTGCCCTCGCACTCACTCCTCTGTGTAGAGCCCCCTCTTCCAACCCCCACAGGTTCCGGGGGTAGCAACCTCGGGTCCAAGAACAATGTAAATGCAACAAACCATTTTTGAAAAAGAGATTACATAAGTCAGGTACTTAGCCCCTGCTTAGTGCTTTTTAAAGTACTCAGCAGATCTCTGAGCAGCATCAGGCACCTGAGACAGGGTGCTTCTGGTTGCAGGAAGTTCCATTTACCATTTAAGAAGAAAGGCTTATTAAGTAACTACCCTGAGCCTGGGGGTATGGCTCAGTAGTATAGTACTTGCCTCGCATGCTCAAGGCCCTGGGTTCAATCCCCAGCCCCACCAAAAAAAAAAAAAAAAAAAAAAAAAAAGAAAGGAAAGAAAAGAAAGAAGTAAAACCAGCCTCATTCTGAAGAGATTTACAATCCAACTGGAGAAATGAAATAGCTTAATCCTTAAAATGAAATTGAAGCTTATTAATACCCTATATGTCAGAAGGGTCCATTTCTAGTTCTGACCTTATCAGTTAGTAAATGTGTAGCCTTAGAGGAAATGATCTTTGGGGGGGGGGGTGTCTCAGCATCCATTGGACACATGGAGACACTACCAATCTCAGTGATTTTATTGTTAGGACTAGGTGTACTTGATAAATGGCACATACAGGTTCTGGAGTAAGGAAGTAAGAATTAAGTAAAGGAACAGAAGTCCCTTCAAGAACTTGATACCAGAAGCCTGGAAGCCTGGTCCTTATCATTGGCACCAATCCAAATAATGAGTTTCAAGAAAAAAGAAAAGGAAATTGTTGGATATGGAAAATGAAAGATCCCAAAATAGTGCGACCTGAGAAAAAGGGAGTGAAAAAGCTTTCATCTCTTTGAAGATAAATCCTTTTCAGAGGCTGGCCACTGCCGGGGAGAAAGTGTTTCATCAAACCTAGAATGATAGTCTCCAGGAAACTAATCTCTTCCGAGATAAACCCAGGTGCTGGCCACCGACCCCCACCCCCAAACCCAAATTCCTGAGTGCCCAAGCTGACACGATCATTGACTTGCCTCTCAGTATGACCGATATAAACCCAGTCCCCTCTTTGTTCAGTGGCTCATTTTCCACCAGGAAAGTGGGTCCCTCCATGGCACATCACCCCACCCGCCATTCCTGCCCGAAACTCCATTCCTGAATAAAAGAGCTGAGCTGATTCGTGACGTTTGCATCCTGCCCATCTTTTTCTGCCACAGAGATTTTATGGATTTGCTAGCAAATGAGAAGAGCCGTGGAGAAAGGTCGCCAGGCTTCTGTCCTAACTTAAAGGGGGAGCGAAGGGCTTTTTAAAGAGAAATTCAGGGACCATGTTCTGGGGGTGCCTATCAGGAGACATCATTCATGTCCAGATGGTGTCCTTGAGATAGTTCAGTCCTCAAGCCTCTTGGCACCAGTTTCCAGGTCTGGATGGGAAAATGTTACTCTTACTTCCCCTGCTGTCGTGGAGGGGGAGAAGGAGAGGAGGAAAGGAGAAAACCATGTCGGATTGAAAATAAGCAAGGATCATGCTTAAAGCAGGAAGTGGACCCCATTGCAAACTGACCTTGGGATTGAGCTTTAATGTGGTGAGGACCCTGAGCCCGCAGAGAGGAGGGAGTGTTTCGGCTGCTTTCCTCCTGACCCTACAGAAAAGCCAACTTAAATCTGTTTAAACATAAATGGAATCTGTTGCTTCACAGAATTAATAAAACCAGAGGTAGGGTAAGTTTTGGGTGTGGTCCTGTCTAGGCATTCATAATGCCACCCTGGCTCCGGCCTGAGTTCTTCCTGCTGGTGCTCATCTGAGCAGCCAGTGGATGGTGCTGGCTTTGCTTATCCTGGTAAAAATGGACGGACCAGCCCCAGGCTCATCTTTCATCCCCTACGATTGGGAAGAATCCTGAGAGTCACTGGGACTGGAATGCCTTACGTCACATCAATCAATCCCTGCACGCAGGGAACTAGAAAGAGCTCTCTGGTTTAGCTTGAGTCATAACATCTCTGTAGAGTCAGCCCCTTGGGAGCATAGGGATCCCCATGTGGAACTGGAGTTCTTGTGGGAGCAGGGTCAGGCAGGGAGACAGCCGTGATGGTCACCTCAGGGAAGGTGTTTTATAAACAGGTGGGAAGGAGGAAGTAATAGATGAGAGCAGCCCACTGATCGTGTGGCAGGGAACATCCTTTGTTCCTGAGAGTGAGTTGTGAGCAATGGAGCCTGTGAGAGGGCCGGGTGGGGGCGGCCCTGGAAGAGTCCGTCCTGGCCTTGGGCCTCGGGCTTGGTGTGACCCTGGGAGTTTTTACCAGCATTACTTGCACGTTCAGGAGATGGGCCTGTTTCCTCCTGTTAGTGAGGCTAATCTTTTATTCTTTACATGGAGCCTTTGCTCTGCCTTCAACCGCTTGTGATGGGGATTAGAAGAGAGGGAGTCCGCAGCTGCTGAGGGCCCACTGCGTGCGGACTGTACTAGGCGCTCTCTTTGCGGTTTCCCACTTAAGGCTCCAACCAGTCTCTGAGACAGGGGCCATTAAGTCCACTTCGTGGGGAAAGAAAGGGAAGCCAAGTGACTTGTTCAGACACAGTTCACTAGTAGGCAGAGGGAGGGCAGAGCCCTCAGAGCTGTTGACTCGGAAGCCCACAAGCAGGTTGCCATGTTGGGATTTTCCCTAGGACATCAGGGTTCCTTTGTCCTGTGTGTCACATCAAGTGCTTAGGCAGATGACCCTTCCCATGGTGTCACCTACTTTAAAGCCTTATGCCCAGAGGCACTGATGAGAATGAGAGTCTAAAGACTCAGGAACTGGGGCCCTGTGTACCTGCCATCCCAGAACTGAGGACAGGAAGTCAGACCTGGGAGAACATGATGGGCAGCCACTGGACATCCTGTGGTCCCAGCTGTCCCTGCTGTCCTCCTCCTCACGCCCCATCTCCAGCAGTCACTGAGCATTTCTGATGTAGCAGGTGCTTCATGTGTCTTCCTCTGATGCCACCACAGAGCCACCGAGAGACAGCTGCTACTATTCCCCCTGTTTTATAGACAAAAAAACCAAGCGAGGACCAGGAAGGTTGAGGTCACAGGGAGCAGCGTGCCCCGGGAAGGGTGTACTCTCATCTCTCCTCGAGGGGCCCACAGACCTCCTCACGAGGCCAGCAAGTGACCGAGTCAGAATTTGAAGTCAAGTTCTGTCCAACTTTAGAGACGGGGCTGAGTGCTTTATCAGGAAGCAGAAGGGATAATTAAGGAAAACTTTCAGGGATGTGATTTGGCCTTGTGGATCTCTCTCTGGATCGAATTTCCAGTGAGTTCCCAGGAAGTCTCAGGATCCTCATTGTGGAATATGCCCAGGTCCTTTCTTGAGTCATCTGTACACGTGGCCACCACAGGCCCTCTCCTTCACCCCCTACTTCTTCCCTGTCCCCACAATGCCTGACATTAAGTCCCTGAACAAGCCACTTCCTGTGTGAGTTCCTTTGAGGAATGTCTACCTGCAGCCAGTCAAATGGGAATGTTCTGGAGCTACGCCACATCACCCTCACGGCGATGCTGATGTGAATAGTAAACCTCTTATTTTTTAAGGCCACAGACAACAGAAACATGGAACCTCAGGATGGAAAAGGCCTGAGTGAGCAATCACAAGGTATGACAGCCCCTGCAGAAGGTGGCTGCAGGGAAGTGGATTGTCCCCCTCTTCTTCATGTTCTGTTTTTAGCTGCGTTTTTCAGAGCAAGTAGGTGCCATGGTGATAGGAGTCATAGAAATAGATGGAGCACACCTCCCAGCATGGGCTGCCAGCCGTTCCCATGGCAACGCACCCGGGAGAGCCCAGGGACTCTGCTCCTCCTCCTGCCAGCTGCATGCAGGGACGGAGGCCCTGGAGAAGGCCCTAGAGGCTTCTCACTGTCTCTCTGGGGTCGTCCAAGGTGCCTGAGCACCTTCCTTCCTTCCTCGGGCTCCTCACACCTTCTCTCTGAGTCCTCCCAGGGAACTTGCTCAAAAAATTTTGCTTTTGCCCAGCACGGCAATCATCCCGGCCTGTGGTGACCTTCAGACTAACCCTGCCAGTCTTCCTGTGCCCACAGCTGGAAGTGTGCAGGCCCCATGGCGCCTGAATGTGGAACTGTCGCTTTCAGTGCAACAAGCAATAAAGAATTTATGGGGCAGCAACTGAGTCCCGAACACTTGGTGCTCCAGGATACCCATAAAATGAAATCTCAGAAGATCTGAAACCGTAAACCGAGCGAGGTGGCATCCTCCTGCCTGACAGTGCAGTTTTCACTTTGTGACAACTTGGGCAGTACCGAGTGAGGCCCAGCCTCCACTCCTTGTGGATGCAGCTTTCCTGGACTGAAAGACCTTTGGAAACGGCAGCTGGAGCTGTCCCATGGTGCTTACGTAACACCTCTGCCAGGCTGCTGATGAACCTGGTCTGGGCTTACTTATTTTTATTTGGATTTATTATGTCTGTGTTCTGAAATGCAATCCACACATACACATACCCTTTCAACCTAACTTTCTTACATTTGGCTATACATGAGAGGATGAAGGTTAAGGGCTTGTAATTACTTTGTCTGTCCCAGAGGATCTGCTTCTGTAATGGAGAACATATTTTATATGTGTGTTTCTATACATTTATGCTATCAGGTGCCATGGTTTCCAGGACAGGGCAAATGCAATTCTGGACTAATGTATGGTTCTGAGACCAATAGTTGTAAACACTGACCCATTGAAATTAGTGTTTTTTGTTTGTTTGTTCATTTGTTACCAGGGATTGAACTCAGGGGTATTCAACCACTGAGCCACATCCCCTGGTCCTGTTTTGTGTTTTATTTAGAGACAGGTTCTCACTGAGATGCTTAGCACCTCACTGTCACTGAGGCTGATTTTGAGCTCAAGATTCTCGCGATCCTCCTGCCTCAGGCTCCTGAGCTGCTAGGATTACAGGCGTGCACCAGCTAAGTAAGTTTTACTCTCAATTAAACACACACACACACACACACAAACACACACCCCTAAAAAAGGAATTTTTAAAAACAAAAAAAATCAATAATATCAAAAACTCATAAATAATTTCTTAAGTAGTAACAGATTAAGAAAAGCATAGAGCTGGAAGGTTTTAAGGAAGTATCTATCCTGGCATGTGTGCCATTTCACCTGGAAGGAAACAGAAGTCCCAATTATAACAGCATGTACTTGGTCTTAGTTCAGCAGGTGATATCGCCAGGTCAAGCCTTTTTGCAGAAGTTGGGCTGTCAGGAGTTTCCAAGCTCTACAGTCAGGATGTGGTGCTCACAGTGACCTTGAAGTAGGCTTGTAGGTCACTGGGCAGAGTGAGACTGGCTAGATGTCATTAAAGCAGCCTCCAGGTTGATCCTGGGACTTAACACAGGGAACCACGTGACTCAGCATTTATTGCTGACAGCATCTACCCTCAAATACCATGTGGCTTCCTGGGTCGTGTTCCATGGCTACAGGAATCTGGCATGACAGAGGCTCTGTGTTAAATAAGCGAACACGTGTGCTGTTCATTTCACAGGCCAAGCCAGCGCCGACATGGCCGCTCGGCCGCTCCTACCCACAGCAGCCACGGCCTGGAGTTTTGCCACCCGGTTGGGTTGCTTTACTTGGCTGTGGAACTAAACACAGATTCGCTTTGAAGAATGAGGCTCTCAAATATTCCATAACTCTCTAAGAATGGACGCTCACAGCCGCACTGGGCAGACAGAGGAACTGCCAGACTTTCAGAGTCATAAAGTTAAGGTTTGGCCCTGCGGAGCGTACACACAACGTCCCTTCCCCGAGGCAGGCTCCCGGTGTAGCCAGAACAGGAACCCTGGGATCAGAGCACATTTGCCGTTCCAGTCAAGGCACACACTGAGTCAGGTATCACTTTCCACTCCTATGATTTGAAACTAAACATTTTTTCTTGGTCCTTTTGTCTACATGACAGTAGAATCTGCTTTGATATAACTATGCAAGCACAGAATGTGTCTTATTCTAATTAGGGTCTCATTTTTTGTGGATGAACATGATGGTGGGACTCACTGTGGTGTTTTCCTCTCTGTCAGGTTCATTCCACTGTCTTTGTTTTTCCTGTCCCTTCTTCTCCTCTATTCACCTTTGTCTAGTCTACTGAACTTGTATTCTTCCCCTTCCCCAGCTTTGTGGGTTAGCTTCCACATATCAATGGAAACATTTGACCTTTGGTTTTGGGGGATGGGCTTATTTCACTTAGCATGATAGTCTTCAGATCCATCCATTTCCTGGAAATGTCATAAAGTCATTCTTAATTGCTGAGTAATCTCCATTGTGTATATGTACCACATTTTCTTTATCCATTGATTTGCTGAAGGGCACCTAGGCTGGATCCATAGCTTAGCTGTTGTGAATTGAGCTGCTATAAACATTGATGTGGCTGTGTCACTGTAGTATGCTGATTTTAAATCCTTTGGATATGTATACCGAAGAGTGGGATAGCTGGGTCAAATGGAGGTTCCATTCCTAGTTTTTTGAGGAATCTCCATTCTGCTTTCCACCACTCAGGAAATTTGCAGTCCCACCAGCAATGTATGAGTGTGCCTTTTCCCCACCTCCTCCCCAACATTATTGTTGCTTGTATTCTTATTGATTGCCATTCTGATTGGAGTGAGATGAAATCTTAGAGTAGTTTTGATTTGCCTTTCTCTAATTGCTAGAGATGTTGAACATTTTTTCCATATTTTTGTTGACTAGTCATATTTCTTCTTTCTTCTTCTGTTCCTTTGCCCCTTGGCTTTTGTTGTTGTTTTTTTGTTTTTTGCTTTTTGGGTTTTTTTTTTTTTTTTTTTTTTTTTTTTTTTTTTGGTGTTAAGTGTTCCAAGTTCTTTGTGTATCCTGGAAATTAAGCCCCATCTGATGAGGTGCAGGTGGTAAAGATTTTCTCCCATTCTGTGGATTTACTTTGAGCTCTTGTTTCCTTTGTTGTAAAGAAGCTTTTTAGTCAATTGTTTTTTAGTTTAGTTCTAGTATTTTAGGAGTCTAATTAAGGAAGTAGATTCATGAACTGATGAGTTAAAGTGTTGGGCCTACACTTTCTTCTAGTGTGTACAAAGTTTCTAGTCTAATTCCTAGGTCTTTGATCCACTTTGAGCTGAGTTTTGTGCAAGATGAAAGATAGGGCTAAATGTCATTCTACTACATATGGATTTCCAGTTTTCCCAGCACCATTTGTTGAAGAGGCTATCTTTTCTCCATGTATGTTTGTAGTGCCTTTGTCTACAGAGGTAACTGTATGTGTGTGAGTTTGTCTCTGTGCCTTCTATTTTGTTCTATTAGTCTTCGTGTCTGTTTTGGTGCCAATACCATGCTGTTTTTGTTACTGTGGCTCCATAGTATAGTTTAAGGTCTGGTATTGTGATGCCTCCTGCTTCATTTTTATTGCTAAGGATTGCTTTGGCTATTCTGGGCCTCTTATTTTTCCAAACGAATTTCATGACTGCTTTTTCTATTTCTATGAAGAATGTCATTGGGAATTTGATGGAAATTGCATTGAATCTGTATGGAGCTTTGGGTAGTATGGCCATTTTGACAATGTTAATTCTGCCTATCCAGGAGCATGGGAGGTCTTTCCATCTTCTAAGGTCTTCCTCAATTTCTCCCTTTAGTGTTCTGTAGTTTCCATTGTACAATTCTTTGCCTCTTTTGTTAAGTTGATTCCATGTATTTTTTTAAGGTTATTGTGAATGGGATGTTTTTCTTAATCTACCTTTCAGCTGATTCATCATTGGAGTATAGGAATGCAATTGATTTATGGGTGTTAATTTTGTATTCTGCTGCTTTGCTGAATTCATTTATGAGTTCCAGAAGTCTTCTGGTGGAGTTTTTGGGTTTTCTAAAGATAGAACCATGTTGTCAGCAAACAGAGATAGTTTTAGCACTTCTTTACCTCTTCATATCCCTTTAATTTCCTTCTTTTGCCTAATTTCTCTGGCTTCAAGGACTATGTTGAATAGAAGTGGTGAAAGTGGGCATTCCTGTCTTATTCCTGTTCTTAGAGGGAATGCTTTCAGTTTTTCTCCTTTTAGAATGGCATTGGCCTTGGCTTTATTTTATGTAGCTTTTACAATATTGAGATATGTTCCTTCTATCCCTATTTTCTTCTAGTGTGAAACTAAACATTTAAAGTGAATGTATCTTAATCACAATTTACATCTGGAAAATTTTAATTTCCACCTTTTTTTATTCTGGTAAAACATCACCCTAGATGTGGACACACTCCCCACCCTCCTCAGGATGGGCCACCAGGGGTCAGAACATCTCTTCTGGGGTGTCCTCCTCATGCCGCTTGCTCTGACACCCTCCTGTGTGCCACCACAGCTTCCCGCCCGTCCCCCACCATGGACCCCTACCTCCCTCTGCGTCTCCTAATCGTGTCAGGACTGAGTTGTTGATGAGCGGGAAGGAGAAGCGGCCACCTTCGTCTTGATCGCAAACAGCCATCTGCTAACAACCCTTTGCACACTGTATCCGACCTAGTCAATAAACAAATACTAATTATGACTGCCAGCACCTCCCCAATCTTTTGTCTCTGTTATTGTAATGACATTTTTAAATGAAATGTTTGTATAGCTAAAATGCTTCCTTCCTCACAGCAACATTTATTTTGCAAATTTGCAGTTGTATTTAGGCTACCACCAGCAACTCTCTTGGCAAACATCGAGCAACTCCCACCACAAAAATTAATGAGTAGAGACAAGGACTGTACACCTACTCCTTCTGTTCTTCCGTTATCAAGTTGTAGGACTCTGGGGAAGTGATCCAGGGGACAACCACAGAAACCAGAAATGGAGAGTTGCCCACAAATTGTTCTCCTTGTGAATAACGTGCTCTTCCTGGCTGGACTCTGGGCTTCGAGAAAATGGACTATGCCTCCTTTATTTTATTTATTTTTTTGTGCCCTTCAGGTCTCAAATGCAATCCCGTATATAAGGTATAAGTGTAAGGTGTCTCTCGTGCTCGTGAGCTGACAGGGTCGTGGGGGCTCCACCGTGGCAACACAGGAGAAAGAGCATGGGTTACACAGCCCACTGGGGCTTTCTCTCTGCATCTGTCTTCGCCTCCACAGAACCACTAACTCCTCCCTGAGACACCTGCCACCCTCGGCCTCTGAGCCTGTGGTCCCCTCCTGCCTCCCTGGCTGCCTCGTCTCAGGAAGCTTTGTGCATTTGCCCATTTCCCCAGCAGGGGACATGGAGCAGGTGCTTTCCGTGTGCCCGAGACGGCTGAAGATACACCAGTGCATAAGGGATACAGCAGTGAATAAGACGATCTTTAGAAAGGCCTGCCCTGGAGGAACTGAAAGGAAACAAGGACAATTCACGCGCGCGCATGTGTGTGTGTGTGTGTGTGTGTGTGTGTGTGTGTGTGTGCGCACATGTGCATGAGTTCCCTTGGCCTCTGCTTCATAGGAACAACCTCGGTTGCCCCCACCCCGCCAGTGTGCCCAGCACAGACTGGTCTTGCAGGACTCACCAAGGGCTAAGGTAGGCTGTCCCCCGAAGTCTGCTGTCCAGGAGGGAGGCTGCAGAGGCTCCTCTCTCCAGACCCCTGCTGAGCTGGCCTCACCCCCCGGGGCCTCCTCCCATGTCCTACCGGCATCACATGCTCCGGCAGCAAAGCTGGACCCTCCACGTGCCTCCCTGCCACTGCTCCTGCTGTCCCTGCTCCGAGAGGGCCTTTCCCTTTGCCCCTCAGACCCCCTTCTCTCCCTCCACCCGAGTCCATGTGGCCCAGGAACACACAGCACATGGTTCACTGTTTACTTTTCTTTGTTGGGGAGATAGACACCATGGTAATTGTGTGTTTAATGTTTGTCTCCTGGACTGGTAAACCCCTGTGCACATGGGCTGTGACTGCCTTATTCACGGGAGGACAGGCCAGGAAGTGTCCCAACCGATTAGACCTAGTCACAACTCAGTGAGGTGCCTACTGTTACTAGTCCTACTCTACAGACGAGAAGATAAGCCTAGAGCAGTTAATGATCTGTGCCTGAGTGTAGACCCAGGTTTAGAGTCCGGACAGTCTCCTCTGAGCCTGCACTGATTCTCATGGATGGATGGGTGGATGGATGAATGAATGGAAAGACTGTGTCCAGGCACCTCCATCCGTTTTTCTGTTTGGTGACTTGGGAGGAAGAGTAGATGATTCATGAGAAGGAGCTGGGATGGATGGATGGATGGAAGAATACAGATCTGTAGATACACAGATATAGATAGGTACACACCAAGCAAGAGAGCATGAACTTAAACCTGCTTTTGGATCTGGGCTGTATCTACTAATTTTGGAACTTTAGGAAACTTCTTCAGCTTCCCTGAATCCCAGTTTCTTTTCTGTGGTGGGATTAATAGTGACTTTGTGTGGGACCGTATAAAGAACCAGCATGTGGTGTGTATAAAGGCCAACACTGGGTCCAACACACCACAGCGACCCATACATGGTGGCAGTTGCTGTCATTTATTTCGTGGGCATTCTCTGTGTGGTACAGTGAAGACTTGAGCAGGAGCCAGTGAGCACGTGCGGTGTGCTATGCTTGGCCCCTCCGTTGAGGGGGGACTGTAAGGCAGGGCTTCTTGGCCTTTTACCCCTGCGTGCATGGATCTCACAGGGCAGGTTTCTAGCTACATCTTCACGCCAAGACATGAACCTGGAATTCACTGACAATTATATTAAAACAACAAATAAATAAAGGAAAGGCAACAACCTCAAGTGTTGGTCTTCGGGCTATCATTTATTTGCCAACCAGCTCCGTGCCTCCACCCGCTGCCTTCTAGAGTCTTAGCAGGACAGGGGCTAATGTGGGAGCCTCATTCCGTGGGTTTGGGTAAACTCCATGTCCTCCTCCAGGTCCCAGGTGAGCACGATTACAGCTCTGACTGCTGTCCCCCTCGTGGTACGGAACGGTTCTCACTCTGGCCTTTGCTGAACACCAGGCTGAGGTGCTAAATCCTCTGCCGTGACCCTGGGAACCGCAGACATCCAGGACCTCAGCTGGTAACGGGGCTGCTCGGCCAGGGGGTCAGGCCCGCCAGGCTCGGCAGGCTGCCTAGGTCCGGCAGGCAAGCACGGGCTTGACCTTAGTGCTGGCATCTTCCACTGGGGCGGGGAATGCAACCTCTCCTGACCCTTCCCGGCACCCCACTCCAGCAGGCAGGACTAACTGTTCCCCTCCTCTGTGCCTCTTTGTTCCTGCAGCTATAAAAGCGCTCGTGTCAGTTCTGAATACATCGCTCCTCCTGCCAGGGCAATCTTCTTGTTGTTTTGTTTCTTGCAAATTTTATGCAACCTCAAGTTCTTCATTAAAATGGACCTGGGGCGTACATGTCTTTCTATCTGTGAGATTAGAATTGTCAACATAAATTAGTGGTTTGGAATCCCATTGGGGTACTTCTCTTTAGGTAGAAGGAGTTGTGGAAATCAGACTTACTCAGAACCCTAACTATGAAATCCAGACTTCAATCATATTTTATCCACTCTGCAGTCAGCCAATCATTCAACAAACAGTTGCTGACTCCTGCATTTGTGTTACTATGCAAGACATGGGGCCTATTTGGATGAAAAGGACAAGGGCCATGCCTTAGAGGCCAACACAGTGAGATCTTGCAGCCTAGATTTTGCTGACACATTGGACTTACTCTGTCTAGAGCATAAGAAGATTCCTTTCTGAGCATAATTTCTCAGAGCTCTGAAACCATCTCTACTCCTCTTAAAAATAATTTTTAAACTTTTACTGATTTTTAGAATGCATTCAATTATACAATGTACATTATTTATTTACCAAAAATATGTACAAATCACTGCTCCTAAAATGGGGTGGGGAAGCACAAGGAAGAAAACACAAAATTCCTACCTTCAGGAACCTAACTCAGAATAGCAGAAGTCAGGTGCACACCCTCCATCAGCCTGTTAGTTTATTCTTGGTTGCAGGTGATATCTATTCACTTGCTCACTCCTTGAACGTCTTTGATGTGTGCTGTGTGCGGTGTGTGTCAGGGCTCTGGGACCTCGGGAGGAGGGCTAAGATGTGTTCCTGCCTTCCAGGCACTAAGGAGAGACTACAAAGCCACTGAGACTCCAGGACACAATGAGTGGCACAGAGATGGCCCTGAGAGCCTGGAGCCCTGGGCAAGCCTATTGGCCACCCCACGGAGACAGGGATTCTGAGCTGCTTCTGTGGAAGGGAAAGGCCTTCAGAGAGGGAATGAGGACATCTCAGGTCAGGCAGAGTCACCAGAAACTAAGACTTGACCAGGGGAGAACTTACTGTGGACAACGTCACCCAGATGCCCAGGAGGAGGGAACAGATGCTGCCTGGGTACCTCCTGGGATGGAGGCTGTGCTTGCTAACCTGTGCCCCTCTTCCCTCAACCCAGAGTCCCCGTGGCCCATTCACAGATGGTATGACATCCTTCATCCTCCCCCGGAGGCCCAACCTTCCTCTGTCAAGGAGCTTGATTCTACAAAAGAAAAAAAACTTCAGAAACACTTCCAACATGGCTGCGGGTAAGTGGCACTAGGTGCTTTTAAAAACTTCTGGAAATATCAACTGGGTAGGGCAGACTTGGAACTTCTGCATGGGAGCAGAAAGTAAGAGCGGAGGGCAATTAGCTCTGGTCACTACCTAGCTTCCCAGAGGGGAGGATGTCTCGGGGAGGGGTCTCAGGTCACCTCACTCCAGAAGGAGAACCACCCACAGGCTCAGATGATAAAAGGGGCTGTGCCCCCCGGGAAGAGTACCCCCAGATTACACTGCGTTCCAACCTGATTTCATACAGACCAAGTCTCCGCACTCCTCACTGCTTTATTCTCTGGATAGCACCCATCTCCCCACCCTCTCCCAGGGGGGACCCTGAAGGATCCTGTAAGAGAGAACCCATACTGAATTTGTCATTGACCTAAGTCCCAGAAAAGTTTCACAATAGAAGCAGACTTTTCTGGTTATGGTGCAAATACCAAAGAGAGAAGTAGCAATGTTGCTTAAAGAACTCACCAGAACAAGGCAGTCTTCATTTTCTTTTCTTTTTTCTTTTTTTGTAGTTGTAGATGGACAGCATGCCTTTATTTTATTTATTTTTATATGGTGCTAAGGATTGAACCCGGTGCCTCACTGGGCTTGCTAGGCAAGTGCTGGGCCACTGAGCCCCAGTTCCAGCCCCGGTCTTCATTTTCTTTATCAAAATTTGGCCTTTGTTGCTATTTGTGAGCTAACAGTTATCTATTATTGTGTAACAAAGCACCCCAAAGCTTTGAGGCTTAAAACCACAATTCCCACAACTTTACGGCCAAGGCTGGCTTAGAGGGAGGATCCCTCTGACCGTTCGGGGTCTGCTGGGGATGGATCAGCCAAGATGGCTTTTTTCTCACGTGTCTGGTGTCCACTGGGGTGACTGGATCAGATGTGCCTAACATTTCCTTCCCATCCTTCTCTGGGAGCGTCTTCAATAATAGTAGCTCAACTTCTCTTAGGACCCCAACAGACAGTACTGCATGAGGGTGAGCCCTGATACGTACGCATACATCAACCCCTCGCAATCACTGGCTTTCATCCTGGTGACCAAAGCAAATCACATGGCCAAGGCCAGAGTCTGTTGGGAAAGAGCTGGGAAGCAGGATTTACTGAGAGTCACAAGTCCTTTACACAATCAGCAAACACTAGCTTAAACCAGGTGGTGGCGGCTTGCTGGGGCCTCAGGGATGCACTAGAGCAGAGTAGCTGGGCCTTGGACCCTGGGTCTGGCCTGGCAGCCGTGAACCCCAGCCTTGCCATGCCCGGCAGCGGAGATGTGTGATCTCTCCAAGCCCCCTCTCCCAAAAAGAGGATAGCAATAGAATCCCTTAAGGGACCTTCAGGAGGTCTACCTGACCCAAGGAAAGAAGGGTACTCGGTCCATGTCACCTGCTGTCAGGAAATGCTGAGAGCGCAGAGAAGTTCGCTGTAGCCAACAGCTGGAAAGTCCAGCCCTGGCTTCTTTCTGGGACTTTAAATCAGACTAAGATGGAAAGGTGAGTTTCTTTCTCTCGGTCACTCTTATGAAGTTTAAAAAAACTGATTTTTAGGGAAAAGACTCACAGAAATCACTTCATTTCTCTCCACAAAGAGAAAGTTAGAGGGAGCCTGAGAGACCTGGGGTGCAGGGGTACCACCAGGCAGGAAAGAGCCCTCGCCAAACAGAGAGGCCTCTGTTCCATGTCTTGTTACCGAAGGGGACAATTGGGGACTTTCCTATTCATCTCCAGTAGTTGGGGGGGGATCTCAACATAGTGCCCCCATACACTTAATTAAAAAGGAAACAAAGGAGCTTTGTGCATCTAAAGCCTCCCTGATTTGTTGTATTAAAAATCCAATTTACCCCATAATAGGCTGGAGAGGGAAGAAGCAGCGGGTAGGGCAGGGAGGACTCTGAGCTGGCTGTCACCCCTGTGCATGGCTCCAGGTCATTTTTGCAGCCTGGCAGAGCCTGGCAGCTTCCTTGGCCTTTCTCCTGCTGGTTGTCCCATACGAGACCCAACAGATTCCTTCCCCAAAAGATCAACCAAGTGGCCAGTGCCACCCGTGAAAAGACCAAGCCGCACCAGGGCAACGTGCATGGTTACCACAGGGGGATACTACTCCACAGCTGCCAGAATGGCAAACGTGGAAGGTAGGCAATGCCAAATACCGGGGACCACACACCCGGTGGGCAGCAGATGGCCACGGCCACTATGGGAAGAAAAACTATACCCCATAGGGGTACTTGGGGTACATGCACCCCAAAATGCAAATGCTCAAGTGTTCACAGCTGCACAGTGTCACATAACCCCAACTGGAAACTCCTCAAACTCCTCACAGACCTGAACTGCGTCAATATAGTCATCAGTAAGGGGGACAGACAGTTGTAACACATATTCCTGAATGTCCCAAGTGTGTCGTTGAGTGATAAGTAGACTCAGAACACACCTGGTGTGGGGTTTCATTACCATGAAGTCCGAGAAAGGCCAAAGGGGTGTGTGAGAGAAGTCAGGAGATGGCTACCTTGAAGGGGGACAGTTGCTGGGAGGGCAGGCGCAGCTGTTCCGGGGGTGCCAATAAGTTTCCGTCTCTTTGATCTGGATACTGGTTACGCAGGTATGTTTCATTTTGTGAAAATTTGCCAAGCTGTGCCCTTAGACCACCCTTTCCAACGTTGATAGGGTTGTAATCGGAACTAAAACTAAGGGCTGAGTAGAGCCCTGGCCCAGCATGCCCACGGCCCTGGGTTCATCCCAGCACTGAAGAAACCGTGAAATGTAAAAGGGTCTGCCAGGCACAACTGAGGGGGCACCGTCCCTCTTCCCGTCCAACCCCAGGGTTCCAACGGCCAGCTTGGGGTCTTGCCCAGGTCCCTGGTGCCAGCCTTCGAGAAGTTTCTGCAAGGCCAACAGTGGTCCTCTGCCCCTGCTGGGCCAGAGCGAGCCAGAGAAGTGGATGCGGCCCACCCCTGGTGCTGTTCCGGACATCAGGTAAAAGCCAGGCTTCCTGGAGTTCAAGCTTGGGATGTGGCCGCATGTACAGCCTGGATCTTGGTCATCCCTGGGGACAGAGCTGTACCTGGCACAGAGCCCGCCTCATGACTATTGCTCATGACCGAGCTGCCCTCCTTTCTGTTCCACTTCACCCCATCTCTAGATCCCATCCCTTGCCTCTGCATCAGGGTAACATTTTGGGATTTCTAAGAATGTCCAGGCCTGGAGAGATCCCATGGGTACTGCCATCTGTCACTTTGTCACCCACTCCTGAAAGCTGCCTGCGCAGGGTTAAGAAGAAAAGAAACACCCTTCCGACATTAACCTCCAGAGGCGGACGTCATCGACATTGTGTGATTTTGCCCAGACTTTTCAGCGATAGCAAACCTCCCTCGCCCGTGGTTTCAATTTCCCTGGCTTCAGTTGTCCATAGTCCACTGAGGTCTAAAAATACTGAGTGGAAAATTCCAGAAATAAACAATTCAAATTTTAAGTGACTATTATTAACAGTATGGGTTGCTCAGCTTGTCATAGCTATGACCAAAACACCTGTCAAGAACAACTTGAGGAAAGATTCATTTTGGCTCTCAGTCACAGAGGTGCAATCCATGGTTGGCTGGCACCAAGGCAGAAATGTCATGGTGGAAGGACATGGCGGAGGAGAGCTGGTCACCTCATGGCAGCCAGGAAGCAGAAAGAAAGGGGTGGTGGGGAGAGGCCAGAGACAGATATAGTCCCCAAGTCCATGCCCCACCTGCCTGCAGGCACCACCCAGGAGTCCATCAAATTATTAATCCATTCAACAAATTAATCCACTGATAATTCAGAGCTCCCATAGTCCGATCTTTTCACCACTGAACATCAGTGCTGTGCTCACACACCAGCTTTTGGAGGAACATTCCAAATTCAAACCATAACATGGCATATCGTTATGATTGTTTTTTTTATTATTAGTTATTATTGTTAATCTCTTATCGTGCCTACTTGATAAATAAAACTTTATCATAGGTGTGTGTTAGGGTTTGGATCTAAATGTCCCCCAAAAGCGTATGTGCCAAAGGCTTGCTTCCCAATGCGACAGCATTCAGAAGTGGGACTTTGGGGTGTGATTGGATGACAAGGGCCCTGACTTTATCAAAGGATTAAACCAGCGGTGGATGTTCTAGTCAGCTTTTTTGCTGCTGTGACTCAAAGATCTGATCAGAACAATTCTATTTTTTTAACATATTTTTTAGTTGTAGATGAACACAATACCTTTATTTTACTTTTGTGTGGTGCTGAGGATCGAACCCAGGGCCTCATGCATGCTAGGTGAATGCTCTACCACTGAGCCACAACCCCAGCCCCAAAACAATTTTAGAGGAGGAGAAGTTTATTTGGGGGCTCATGATTTCAGAGGTCTCAGTCCATAGAAGGCTGGCTCCATTCCTTGGGGCTTGAGGTGAGACAGAACATCATGGAGGAAGCGGCTCACATGATGATCAGGAAGCAGAGAAAGACTTCACTCACCAAATATATACCTCGAAGCCACGCCCCTGATGCCCACCTCCTCCAGCCACACCCACCTGCCTTCAGTTACTGCTCAGTTAATCTCCATCAGAGGATTAATTGACTGATGGGTTAAGGCTGTCACAACCCAGTCATTTCTCCTCTAAACCTTCTGGCATTGACTCAAACATGAGCTTTTGGGGGACACCTCACATCCAAACCATAACGGTGGATTAATCCACACTGGATTGAATTTGAGGAGAGGGGCTTTGTTATAAAGGCAAGTACCCTCTCTGCTTCCTTGCCACCATGAGGTGAGCAGCTCTGCTCACTGCCATGATGTTCTGCTTCACCACAGGCCCATAGTGGTGGGGCCAAACCACCAAGAGCTGAAACCTCAATATAAATATTTTCTCCTTGTAAGTTGATTCTCTCAGGTGTTTTGTCATGGCAATGAAAGCTGACTAACAAGGTGTATCTATTTAGGAAAAAACACAGCACACACATTGCTTGGTACTAGCTAGTTTCAGGCATCCACTCGGAGTCTTGGAATGTATCCCCATGGACAAGGGGGGTCTACAGCATAACATGTCTAACTGGCTCTGGGGGCTCTGCTTCCATAGTGCCTCTCCAGTGGTCCTCATTTCCCCCACCTGGCTAACTGGCTCACATCTTTCCTCACCTAGACCAACAGACACGGTAATTGCCTTCCTTGCCCTAGTCTCGCCTTCTCCTCCCCTGCCATCCCATCTTCTGCTCTCTCTTTTTCTAAATCTAAATCTGATCACATGACTTTCCTGTTTAAAATTCTTCAGTGCCTTCCTTTGGCCTGTGCCTTAGCCCCATCTCAGGACCAATGGTGACCCAGCCCTAGCTCAACGGCTCTGACCTGGACACTGAAAGAGCGTGTTGAGCAAAGCTGCTCACCTCGTGGTGTCTGGGAAGCAGAGAGAGAGGGGAGGGGCCGCAGCCAAATATCCTTTTCAAGCTCACACCTCCAATGACCTCCCTTCCTTACACAAGGTCACACGTCCTAAAGGTTCCACCATCTCCCAGTAGCACACAGGCTGGCAACCAAGTCTTCAACACATGGACTCTGGGGGACAATCCAGATCCAAAGTATCATGATAAGAAAGAATGGATTTCTCCCTTCTCAGCGCCGCTCCTCTGCCTAACCCCTTGCCGCTCCCTGCTCTGCATTGCTAGGGTCTGTCCCAGTGCAGTCTCACCTGGTCCTCTCAGGGTGGGATCAGGAGCTGCTCAGGGACTGGGATGGGGTCCTGTGCGTCTCTACAGCCCACCACCCAGCACTGTCTAGCAACAGCATCATGATTCTGGAGTGAGGGAAGAATAGGCTTGTGACCACAGAAGGCTCTCGGCCCTACAGAAGGTTCTCTGTAAGGAGAGAGAAAGTCCTCGCACCCTGCCAGCTCTGAAAGCTTCCTGGAGAAGTTGTCCTCTGTCCCGTGTGGTCTGCTGGCCCCACCTCCCTGGCAGAGAGGGCTCCATTGTGTTTTCTTGCTGGCCTGGCTGGCCTTGGGTGGGGATTATAGGAAATATAATGGGGTGGCAGGGGCTACTCAACATGCATACTGATTTAATAACATTCAATCTGGTCATGTTTCAAGGGTGCCAGTCAAGGCCCCTGCTAAAAAATCCACTTTCTTTACCTTGCCCTCAGGACCTGAAACTTCAGCCCTGGGTACCCGCTTCCTCTCCCCAGTCCTTTCTAAAAACTAATTGTGCAGGATGATATTGAGAGTCTAGGGCCTGTGAGCTTTGCCTTGTGTCCCCAGGACAGTCTGTCCCCAGTTCAAGAAATATGAATTCGGCACCTGCACAGGCTGCCCGATCTCACTAGAGGAGTACGCGGAGCAGCTGAAGGACATGGTGACCTTCGTCTTGGACTGCAGTTTCTCCCTGGAAAGGGCCCTGGAGAAGGTGGGGCTCCCTAGAAGACACCCCAAAGGTCTCGGCCACACAGGAGCATACAAGGTAGGCACTCAACCCCCCAGCGCAGAGGCCTAAAAATGTGGGTCAGCTTGCATTTTCCTGTGGTGAGGAGAACATTGGCACAGAAGGCAGTAAATCTGAGTTCTACCCCCAGCTCAGCCACTTTGGCGACCCAGGGAAAGTTGTCAACCACTTGGAGCCAAACTCTTGTCCACCCACTTCCAATACTGCCGTGACACCCAGTGCGTCTTCTTTGGTTCATTGTAGCTGCATCAACCAAACCTGTCTGGAATTTCTCTGGGTCTTTTCATTTAGGGCCCCTCAGTGAGGTTTCTGAGACACCTCCCTGGTTCAGGTGCACATCTCTTCAGGGAGAATGTGGCTGGCTTTGCTAATGCCCAGGGATTTGCGGCAGGGCCTCTGCCAGCCCACTAGCCACTATGTTATGTCTGTGTCCAGAAAACCAGGTCTTGTTCTTGGCTGAAGGTGATGCACTGGAGCTGGCCTCTCCTGGGCGCTGCCTCTGTTGGAGGTTGTAACCCCCACTGTGCCTCTGGGCTTTTCTTCCAGCCAACACCTATCAGTGGGAGAGGATTAGCCTGTCATTCCACAGACCCCTTCCTGGACATTTTTTAGGACCGTCTGAGCAGTCACTCTGGTAGATCAATGCAGATGGAGAGGTTCCAGGTTTCCTTATTTATGAAGGACTCGGATTGGAGATTTCATCCTGAGCTCTGCAATGTTTATTAAAATGTCCTGGTTTGGGCTCCTGCCAGCGAGACCTGAGCTGCCTCTGATCAGAAACAAGGCCGTCCACAGTCTGTGCTGCCTTTCACAGTGAACCAACCGTGTGCCCGAGAGGTTTCCTTGAAGCTAGGGAAGGGTGGGATGGAGCCGCAGCTGCTGGCTGGGACCCAGAGCAGAGTCCCGCCCGGGGAACACTCTAGCACTTGGAGTAGGTAAGGGCTGGGGGGCCTGTGGCTCACCACACACAGCTCTTATGTGAGATGAGGAAACTGAGGCAGAGAGAAAGAAAGAGAGCAAGGCTTGCTCAAGTCCCAACGCCAGCTGGAACTGGGACCCCTGTCCCCCACCTACACGATATCAGTGAGACAGGTGTGATGCTGAAGGACGCCTCGTGGAGGTGCAAGTGTGTCCACATGGTGTGCATCACGTGGCCCCAGTTGCTTTCCAGGACACATCACCGTCCCGGAGGTCTAACATCAGCCCCTCTGCCCCTGGGTCCTGGGAGAGGTGGCCAGGCAGCCATCCTGGATCCTGTTGTCAGCCTGGAGGATTTGAAGTCACCTCCAGACAGAGGCTCCTTGGCCGCTGGGAGTGCTCCTGGCTCTGCCAGTGGCCCTGGCATGAGGCCTCTCCCTCTCCTGGCTGCCATTATGCAGACACTGGGCTGGCAGGCACACCCAAGTTCATCCTGCTGCCACCAGGGTGGTAACAGCAAGCCCTTTAGGTGGTGGCCAAGGCTTTCCCAGTGGATTACAGTCCTGGCTGCATCCTAAATCTTTCATAAGCCCCATTGCAGGGACCAGAAACCATTCAGGAGGGAAAACACACACACACCAGAGTAAAAGTCACCCAGATCGCCCTATGCAACTCCTGTGGAGACAGGGCTGAGGCAGGGCCCGGAGGCTCTGGACCACTCTGTCCAGTGTAGAATCTGGAGTTGGAACAGACACCAGCTCCTCCTGGGACATTCTGCTCCCTTGTGTCCCTCTGCCTGTGGTTCTCTCAGAAGTTCCTTGTGTGCGGTCCATGGGCCCCTTGAGATCCATGGAGAAAATTCAGAGGGTCCATGAAATTGGATGGGAAAAAAATACATTTTTATTTTCATAACCTCAAATTGAAGTACAGGGTTTCCTTTAATTATGAACGTCAGCAACAAACAGCCATCTTGTCAGCAAGCCTGGAGCTTTGTGATTGCCAAAAGAAATCACAGATATCTTTATATCATATCACAGCCCTTCCTGGAGTGTCAAAAATATACTTTGCATTAAATATACTTTGCTCACTACTTCAAAATCACAACGGTTAGAGCTCGCCATTTGGTTCATACCACTGCCTCATGTTTTTCCAGAACTTAGTAACTGCATGTGCAATAAAACTGGAAATTGGAATCTATGAATTTTTTAAAGTATTTTTTTAGTTGTCAAAGGACCTTTACTTATTTATATGCAGTGCTGAGCATCGAACCCAGTGCCTCACACATGCTAGGCAAGTGCTCTACCGCTGAGCCACAACCCCAGCCCTACAAATTTTTTTATGTGGTTAAAAACATTATTTTGACGGGGCATCCATAGCTACAGCAGACCACCAAAGGAATCCATGGCACATTAAAAGTTAGAATTCCCTATTTTAAATCAGTGGTTACCAGCCAACATCCCCATCTCTGTATCACCTCGAAGTAGAAGGTGAATTTTTATAACAGCTTCTGGGACCCCGTCCTTCATTCAGCTGCCTTGAACACTGGGTGCTCAAGGAATCTGTGCTAAGGCTGTTGGATAACATGTTTTACTTAATTTGACAGACAACAGTGCCTTGTGCCCCTGTGGCTGGCTTCTGCTGCCCTCTGGTGGTCACAATGAGGCCTGTTCCCAAAGACAAGCTGGAAAGCCTGCTGCAGGCCACTTGCTCCATGGGAGGTGACCAAGGACGGCCCGTTCACATCGGTGACCCAGGTCAGTGGTCAGCCTCATTCACGGTTCTCACAGCGCCTCTTGGCCTTGGGTCTGAGGAGCACTCAGGAACTTGCCTTGTACCCAGGGTCTGAGGGGAGATGTGGGGAGTGGAGGAGCAGCCCCAGAGCTGGGTTTACGGATGCCCTCAGGTTTAAAGGTCACCCTTCACAGATTCGCCAACCTTGCCCCCTGGGGAGTCTTTGGTAAATGTGAAGCTCCTATGAACTTCAAATGAAGTGGTGGCTGGCGGGGAGAGCCAGAGGGGGAGCAGAGAGTGGAAGGACTCTGTTCCAAGATTCAAGTCGACCTCTAATCTAGTCAGTGGCCTATGTAGGCAGGAGAAGGCTTTGTTCCAGATTTCCACTGGAGCCGAAATCCGCTAATCCTCAGAGTATGAATTCAATCTGAGGGAGGGTAAACAGATTCAAGGAGAAGGACTCTAATTTGGAAGCTGTTTAGGCCTCTTAGAGTACGCAGAGAGCCTGATAAGAGTTTGGTGTTGGTCCGGGGCGAGAGCCAGAGTCCCGTGCACAGAACTCGCTCGGCTGCGTACCAAACAAAACTATGCAAAAGCTGGCTTTCTGTGAAGCGCAATCAGCACCTTGCTGCCTTCCTCATGGAAAGATGGTCTCGGGGCCACAATCAGCAATGTGTCTGCTGAGCAGACTTAGCATTAGTGAGGACAGCTTGGGCCCAACACGTCCATCTTCCCTGTCCTTGTCCACTCTGATGTCCACTCAAGGTTGGGGGTGCTGTTGGTGGTAAGCAGTAGAGGCCAATTCTGTGCAATGTGACTCAGTCTGTGTAAAGGGAAACTCACAAACGCTGGCTTTGTTGGCCACCTGCAATGAAAGCACATTATCGCGCACTCAAGACTCCTTCCAGAAATCACATCAGGGAGTTCAAGTCTCCAGTCTCTGGAACCGTATCAGCCAACATGGGCCACGAGTTATGGAGAGTCCTGAATTGGGAAAGCCTCACTTTCCAGTCTCCTCCTCTTCCTCCTCCAATGCTATTTCAGATAAGCCTAAGACGAGGGCTCCTTTTGGAAAAAGAACTATGCACAACTCAACTTGCAGGGTACCTTTTTTTCTCCACCTGCAGAACTGTTGGGAATCAAAGCACTTTCCAAACCGGACTACGGGGATCCTGTGGAGTGGCAGCCAGGGGACATCCCAGTGTTCTGGCCTTCTCCGCTGACCAGTCTCGAAGCTGTGAGCAGCTGCAGTACGTTGGGGCACAGGGGACACCTACTTCTTCCCTAGGACAGAGCCAGTGGGCCTGAGTTCTTGAAAGCACAGGCGTAGAGGGCAATGATTTCCAAACCAAAGCCAGAAACAGAATCTCTCTCTGGGCGCCTTAATCCCAGGGCTGGGTTTCCTCAGAAGAGCCGTTTGTCTTAGAGCTCAAACACATTGGGACCAAATACATTCCCATCTGCTAAGGACTCACAGCTCGCCCTAACAGGAGGAGAACCTTAGCTTGACTTTTTGAGACATTTTGGAGGTTGGTAGGGCCCTGAGCACACCAACCATAGCATCTTGTACAGACATCCTTCCGTACCCATGGGAACTGATTCCAGGACACCTCCCCCGATGCAGGATACTAAAATCCATGGATTCTCCAGTCCCTTATAAATGATAAGATTTTCATATCACCTACACACACACCCCTGTATACTTGCAGTCATCTCTAAATTACTTCTAATACCTAAGACAATGTAACTACTTAAATAGTTGTTATATTGTATTGTTTAGGGAACAATGACAAGAAAAAAATGTCTGTACATAGTCAGTACAGACACGATTTTTTTCTTTAGACCATTTTCAGTCCACAGTTGTATGATACCGAGGCCAATTGCTATTTGCCAGATAATTGAAAACACGGTCTGTATATTTTTCCAAAGGGCTCGGGTGCTATTACAACAAAGGCACACTTGAGGGCGCCCTCGCCAGTTCACAGTAAGATTGGAACCTTACAGAAACATTAAAAATAATTCCTGCAACCCATTGTCTTAGACACTGGAAAATTCTGGCCAGGTCAACCACACTTACTCTAGCATGAATAGAACTTAGTGTTACTTTAATTTATTTTGGAAGCATTCATGAGAGTTTAGCTATCAGTGCTTGTGACAAGAAAAACTTCTCTGTAATATGGCGAGGAGCTATGCCAAGGCCCGTGCGATGCTATTTATTCACTTATTTAGTATATGTGCATTGGACACCTACTACGTGCCAGGCATGACCCAGAGCTTGGAAACACAAAGTTGCACGAGACCAGGTGGAGTCCTGGGGAGCTTGTGATCATGTGGGGCGCGGTGTTGAGGGAGGTGTGCACACACCCTCGCACGTGCGGTGCCGTACTTATGCCTCAGCTCCCCTACCATCAACCACGGGGACGCCCTGCCAACTCTCCCTGCCACGGCCGCCCCAGCACTGGGGCACTTTTGTTCTGATGGTAATTGTGTATTTTGTTGCAAATGAAAGCAAATAACACCATCAGTGAGGACAAACTGGAATCGCCCTTAGACTTCGATCTTTAAACTTGGCTTAGCAACGGATTCATTGCTGCACAGCACACAAGTGATCAGGCAAAACCTTGGGTCACACTCAGCCGACCGTTCTGATGGGCAATGGCTTTGGGGTGATGGATGTTCTCTTAAGTATGGAGAAACAATGTCGGCATCCTTCAGATCCATCAGTCCTTCCCTTCGTACATCACATCCGGAGGGTGTGTATCTAGCGGTAGATTTTCCTTTTGAAGCGTTGGCTGACTCTGGCTTTCTTTTACATCTAAGAAATTTTACTGTTACTCGAATACAAGACGTTGTTATTTATGCAACTCGCCTCTATACTTTTTGAACACCTATTATGCGCCAGGCCCTGTATGGAATTCTAGGATGAATGAGCAATGGTCCCTCATTCTGAGGAGCATTTAGCTGGGTGGAAGCAGAGTGCCCAAGGACAATAATAACTGCAGAAGGCAAAAAAGGGCAAATTATGTATAGTAAGGATTAAGCAGCTGGGAGCCGGGAGTAAGGAGAGGAGCTGAGATACCACGTCTGGTTCGGCAATGCAAAACTTCACTTAGCGCGGGCTGGCTGTGTCTCAGGCACTGGGCTAAACACTTTTATGTGCATTTTCCAATTTAGGACGGACAACGACCACCTGAGGTATTCTCATTGTTTTGTAATGGAGGAAATGAGTGTTGAAAGGATAAATTCGCATCTCAAAGTCAAGCGTGTCTGCCACGCTGAAGCCACTCCTTAATAACTATGATAGAGCACCTCACATGGCCTGTAGTCTACTAGGGGAAAGTTTTCTTAAAGAGCAAAATTAGCATATACCAAAGCAAAATGTAAGCGCTATGAGAAAAATAGAAACGATGCCGACAGTGTTCCCAGCAAATCCAACATTTCCTGGAAAGTAAACTGAGAGGGTGAGATCTTCTGGATGCTAAGAGCTCTGTAAACACTTGGTGCTATCCATGGCTCAGCTGATGGAGCCTGCTGCAGCTCATACTCCAGCTGTGGCTGTACCTCACTTCTTTTTGCCACATTTAACTGTGTTTGCTTCCCTAAAATTCAGAGGCAGCTGTTTAAATGGAACTTTAGTCGTGAGCTCTGGTCTGGGTGCGGCCCAGGCAGAGTTGATGTAGGGGTGCCATCTTGGCCATCCACAGCCAACAAGATGAGACCCGCTGGGCTCAGTCCCTCCCGCTGTGTGTTGCAGAGGCTCCACTGGCTTTCGCCAGCACTCCAGGCTGCATGGCAATGACTGACCTGAAGGATACAAAGACTTCGACCCACCGTCTCACCCCTGAGACAATTCCAGAGGTCCACCACATTTCCCAAGACCCTCTGCACTACAGCATTGCGTCAGCTTCCGCTGTTCAGAAGATCAGAGAACTGGAGACTGCAATCGCCATAGACCCAGGTAAGACAAAGCAATCACACCTAGTGACCTGGAGAGACTCCTCAGTGCTGTGATGTTCAGGAACAAGGCAGGACGTGGGCGGGCAGGGTGCAGCTTGGGGTGGGGCTTTTGCACAGCACGCAAGAGGCCTGGGTTACGTCCCCTGCACCGCAAAAAAAAAAAAAAAAAAAAAAAAAAAAAAGCTGCAAATTGCAGGAGTTTTAAAAATGCTCATATGGTATATGAATCCCAATAAGGCTAGAAGTACATGCATCCAAACGCTGACCGTCTTTAGGAAGTGAGCTATGGGTGACCCTTTTTTCTTTATGACTTTTTGTTGCTGTTCTAAATAAACATCAGCGCTAAACACATGAAGGGAGCTAGAGGGGTGAGTTTGCCAGCTGGGTACCCAGAACCAAATGGGCCAGGTAGGGGAGAAAGAAAGGGAGAGAGGCTTCTAGGCAGGCAACTGCCACATTTAGAAAGGCTACCCAAGTATTTATTAAGGTGCCCAATTTTCGCCTTTCACGCTGCTGCCCTGGGGTTGGGCATAGAACAGATTTTTACACTGGGCAGAAGGTGGAGGTGGGGGCTGGACGGCTTCCCCTGGGGGGTCAGGGCGGCCTAGACCCTCACAAGAGTTCTCAGCCAACCTGTGGAGTGTGTATTGTGCCTCAGGGAAAAGCGGTTTGTGAGTCACGGGCACGGGATGGGGAAGTAGGATCCTCCAGGCGGCCTGCAGAGTCCAAGTAGGAAGAGGTTTGCTGAAGCTGCTGAGGGCTGTGAACTTCCCCCTTCACCTACCTGCAGGAGCCAAATCCAAGGCTGCCAGCAGAGGGCGCTGTTTCGCCCACTGTCTGAGCTGGGTAGACTGGGTTCCTCTGGGTCTCTCTTCTCAATAGAGAGTGACTTGTGTCAGTGTAACAGGACTACCAGCAATCGTGCTTCCCTCTGGGGCTGTGAAAAGTCACAAGAATAATAGCTATGGACTCCTGAGCGTCACTCTGTGCTGAGCATCATGCTAAAAGCACTATGGATCCATTGTATTCAATTCTCCCAGTGACTGCGAGCCAGGTACTGTTAACTTAATTTAACAGATGAGGAAACTGAGGCACATGAGGTTAGGAAACTCGTCCAAGTCCACATAACCTAGCTGGTTGAGAAGAGCTCTGCAGTTACTAAGCGTGCCACTGAACCACCAGGCGCAGCTCCCTGCTTGGTGGTTGGTTAGTTCGTTCCTTTATTCCTTCTGTAGAGGCTAGGGTTTCCTTTGCATGTAAACATACAGTAAATTCAGCCCACCACAGACATACCTGAGGACCTGCTCAAGCAGCAGGATGGCACACACCGTCTCTTACACGGCTGATCCTAGAAGCATTGTGCGTGTGTGTGTGTGTGTGTGTGTGTGTGTGTTGCTGGGATTGGATCCCAGGGTCTAACCCACATGCTGAGCCAGTGCTGGTCCCCTGAGCTACATCCCCAGCCCCTGGATGGATATTTTGTAAAACTTCCACCGTATTTTCTTCCTTGCAAACATTCTTACCCGAGCTGTAGGCTCTCCCACTTAGCACAGGCTCAACAGGAAGATGAATTCTGAACTCAGCCATTTGCTTAAATTCCAAAAAATAAAATAAAAAGGAACTGGGAAGTAAACTGACCACAGATGGGGTGCACCCTTCTTAATAAGGGTGATGCGAGAGGTCAAGCCCAACGCTGCCCAGCCGGCTGTGCGTGCAGGCTGGTAGCAGGAGGCTCAGGAGGCAGATTAATGGCTGTCTGCATGTCCTCATTTCATCTGCTAAGGACCCTCTTTAATCCTCAAGAACAATGGATGATTTTGATTGCCACTATATTAAATAATCTGGTAGAAGATTCATGACAGTGTCCAGGGTACGAAGCATTACTCACCGGGCATAACAGAATCATTTGGTGTTTTTTTAAAAGGACGTTGCTTTGCACGCAAGGTCCCTGGAAAATCTGAAGGAATACTGGGGGTAGCGGAAGCATAATGATTTTTCACTGATAATAAAATCATAAGTGTATCCTCGGTTGACCAGATTCACTTAGTGCTCACCATGCCCTATGGAATACAGCACATCTCCATTGTTTTCTTTAAAAAGTTGTTTTTCTTCTCCCCTCTTATCAACAGCACTTCATGTTCATTATAGAAGCATCAAAAAATATGAAAGTAAAAAAGCAATAAAATTGATCAGAACCACATTGCAATCAGCCAATATGGGCAGTTAGGTTTGCATAGATGGACCAGAATTCTAGTACACCATTTGAGACTTGCTCTTTTCACTTTTTAATATATTGTGAACATCTTTCCATGTCAGAGTCTTCCACAGCATCCTTTTTCATGTTTGCATAGAATTCCATTATTATTTATATGGAATGTTATATATTTATAGAAATGTTCCACCTTTGATCCATATCTCATTATGTAACACCATAAACAATACCACGGTGAACGTCCTTATCACTAAATGTGTGTACACACCCGTGATTTCTCTATCAGGCATGCTGCATACTAGACGTGGGTTTCCATCTCTGTGGAATGTACAAATGTAAGGTACAGACCCACTCCCAGGCAGAACTGGAACTGTTCCTCTTCCCACTTGGAAAACAGGCTCAGAGAAGTCAAGAGATGTGGTCAAGGACACACAGAAGTGACTTGGCAGAATTAGGCTTCCAGATCTAAATCTGGGGCTGTTTCTCCATAGGAAGCACCAAGCCTGCATCCCTCATGTTTTCCATGTGCGGATGAAACCAATCTTCCTTCACGTCCCCTGGGCCCCGTGATTTCAGCCATCGCCAGGGTGGAAGTGTCTAGTCACAGGACTCTGTTTTGCTCTGAGATGACCCGAGTGTAGACGGGCATGGTAGATGATACCGGTGACAAGAATCAACCAGGGCTGAGTCCAGTTTCCCCAGATGTTGAAGATTGAACACCCAAGAAACACAGAGGCAAGCGTGGAAAGCAAGTTTTATTTAAAGAATAGAAGAGACAGACTTCACGGAGAAGAGCCCCAGAGCTGGGTGTCCAAGGAAGTGGGGGTGTCCTGCCCCCTTTATACATTTTAGAATTCCCTTGTTCTCAGGGCCTCTCCTCCCCCACTCTGCCTGGTGGCCCAAGGTGGGAAAAAAGCCTTGGGGTTGCCCCTCCTTGTCTGCCCACAGGAGGTGCTTCATGGACAACTCTGCTCCCTGCAGGGAGGAGCAAAGCCCTGGGGGCAGGTAGCACCGGTGGTGGAGGAGGAGGAGGGGGAAGAGCTCTGGAGATATTAGCATTTCATTTCCTTCTGAATGAGCCCCCATCTTCCTGACTGATCATTCATTACCTACACAGACTGTCTTTTTGTCCCCGGGCCTCAATGTGTGACAAGGGTCAGAAGCTGAGCCTGCTGGTGGACATTACAGCATGCACTGCTGCTGCTCGGCCTGGGTTTCAGGCGGTGCCTATGGTGCTTCCCAGCAGGACAGCTTCCCATCTTAGGCTCAGATCTCTCGGAGGACAGTCTCTGTCCCTCCAGAGCCTTCTCTGGACTCCAGGGAGCCTCGAGGGTCAGTATCCCACGGGCAGCCTTCCCGTAGAGGATGGAGCTGGTGGGTAAGTGTGCGGCCTCAGGCGCCTTGCAGGGCAGTTCTGGGGGTACCCACAGATTCTTAGAGGCCCTCAGCAGGGTGGAGCCCCATTGGGAGGTCACTTGTGCACTCCTTAGTGTCCCTTCTGTCATCCGCGTGTTTCCTGGGATCACCTCCCACTGAGATGCTTGCACCCGAGTCCTTGTCTTAGGGTCCCTTGCCTCGCAGTCCTGGGCGGGTCTTCCTGGGTGTGTCCTGAGTCAGCAGGAGGGGGCTCTGCTCCCAGCCACTCAGACCCCCCAGCTCTGCCAAGAGATCAAGGGCCGGGGACTCTAGCTGTCAACATCCCAGCCCCAGGAAAGGGGAAAGAGCTAGGAGAGACGCACAGCAGCCCAGGGCCAGGCCGGAGCGGCACCTCTTGTTCCCACTCATGTCCCCAGAGGGCCAGTCTCGTTGCCACGGCTCCTCCCTTTTGCCCAGTGGTCCTTCACTACTGGGGGAGGTGGGGGGACAGGAAAGCTTTCTGGTGGATGAGTCGTTAAAATCACAAAGCGGGAGCTGAAGAAATAGCTCGCTTTGGAGAGTGCTCACCTAGCAAGCCCAAGGCCCGCAGTTCGAATCCCAGGCACCTCAGAAGAAAGAGAAAGAGAGAAAAATCACAAAGCATCCTGGTGTGGAGGTGCAGGCCTCTGATGCCAGCTATCTGGGAGGCTGAGACAGGAGGACTGCACGTTTGAGGCTAGTCTGGGCAGTTTAGTGAGATCCCATCTCAAAATATTAGAAAGGGCTGGGGATGTGTCTCAGGGGTCGAGCACTCCTGGGCTCAATCCCCAGTATTTATACATAAATAAATAAGCAAGCAAACATGACAAACCAAATAGTCTTAGCATGAAGTTCTGGCTTTCAGCACAATTGCTTTCTTTTGTTTTAAAGCTTTATTTTTGAACTTTAGGCAATCGAGGGATCAGGTCCCTGCTCTGTCCAGATGAGCTGCTGAAGGCCTCGCTGTCGCTGTCCCACGCCCGCTCGGTGCTGATCACCACTGGGTTCCCCACTCATTTCAACCATGAGCCCCCAGAAGAGACAGATGGCCCCCCGGGAGCCATCGCCCTGGGCGCCTTCCTGCAGGCCTTGGAGAAGGAGGTCTCCATGGTGGTTGACCAGAGAGCCTTGAGCTTGCACAGGAAACTGGTGGAAGATGCCGTGGAGCAAGGTGAGCAGTGGCGTGGCCCTGTCTGGTTCCCCAGAGAGGCCCTAGCAGAGGCTGGAGGGAATGGCGTGTGTGGCACTCTGCAGGGCACCCAGGCACGGGCGGTGCCCTGGACGCAGGGCGTTTTCTCAGAGCTCAGAAAGACTCTTTGTCATAAGCAGCATTAGTCCCACTTTGTAGAGAAAGAGATCGAGGCTCCAAGAGGGGCAGGGGATTTACCCAGGCAGGAATGGTGAGATGGAATTTGAACACAGACCTGCCAGTCTGCAAAGCACTCCGGTGGTCTCTGAGGCACACCTGCTGCTGTCCTGTCCCGGTGCCATGAGGAGAGGCCTGCCGAGCACTTCAGCAACCCCGCTCAGCCCTGGAGCACCGAGCTGGGGAGGGCAGGGTGGTTGAAAGCTGCGGGCAGCAACGCCCAACCTGTGCGCATGGGCAGGGCTGCACCTGACATGCCCAGATGGCCAGCCGGGCTGCAGGCGGTGGCTCTGGCCACCGTCGTGGGCTGTGCAAAGCCTGCTCCTCCCGCCTCCTCCATCTGCAGGAAGGGTTACTCTGGTACATGCTGGAAAGCTGGAGAGTCTGACCCTAACCCACCCCCTCTCTGTGCCCCTCGACGTGCGTCCTTAGGGGAAGTGCTTTCGCCTTCCAGTATTTGAAAAGGACTTCAACCCCCACAAGGCCAAAGCTAAAGCGCCCCCGCCATGTCGCAAGTTTCAGAAAGGCCGTTTCTGTGCATGCAGACTCCGTCTCCTGCAGCACGTGTGTACTGAGCACCTACTATGTGCCAGGCCCCGGGGACAAAACCAACAACAGACCTGCCCTCAGGGGGCGTATGCTCTATTGGAGTGTGACGGAAAATAAACCCCACAGGAGAAAAGGACGCGGTGGAAGTTGACCAGGCTACGGAGAAAAGGAGCAGGAGAGGGGACTGGAGAGGGAGGGGCAGGCAGTGACTGCTCCTCCAGACCGGAGGTCAGGGAGGGCCTCACGGAGAAGGCGACAGCTGAGCCCGGACTCGAGGTTGCCGAGGGAGCCAGGCCCCGGCTGGCTGAGGGAAGGGTGTCCCGGTGTGGCAACGGCCTGGGCAGAGGTCACTGAGTGGAGGGGCCCTGGCAGGCGCGGGAGAGGGCACAGGCCTCTGAATGGCCTGGGGTGAATGAGAAGTCGGACAGGAGGCAGGGAAAGGGCCTCAGGTGCCTGCGGACATCTGGGCTCGTATTCTGGGTGAGGCCGGAGCCCTGGGAACCCCGAGAGGAGCAGGCACGCTCTCCCGGGTGTTGGTAGCTGCTGGCCGGCACAGGAGACGGGTCGGGTTGCCGGAGTGGGTGACGAGGGTGGCTTTGAATGGGTAGGCCCCACAGCGCAGCTTCCGGCCTGCATCACACGGAGGGGCGCGCCCCACACAAGCCAGAGCC
The DNA here is from genome assembly GCF_902686455.1 of Sciurus vulgaris. NCBI lineage: Eukaryota > Metazoa > Chordata > Mammalia > Rodentia > Sciuridae > Sciurus > Sciurus vulgaris. Next base: position 14,611,286 of record NC_136462.1, on the reverse strand, counting down.
CAGAAGCAGGACCCGCCACCTGCTAGGGACCCGCCACCTACTAGGGACGGGAGTGGAGGGTGTGCGCCCTTGGCTTGAAGCCGTTCCCTCCTGCCTTCCCACCCGCCCGACCTGGCCGTCCCCGTTCCCTCCCCGCAGCTTCCGGGCGCCATCTGCACCCCAGGCTCAGGCTCTGCCTTCCGAGTAACCAGGACAGACGAGCGGCACAGGTTCAGGGGGAGCAGGGAGAGCAGCTGGATTCTATTTGTGTCCTGCAGGTAGAGTGGACGTGAGTCCTCGTGAACTGGGTGGGGCTGTGAGGCAGGAGAATCAGGGTTGGTCGCTCTAAGGCGTTTGTCCCGATCACTGGAAGGATAGAGTCGCCAGGAGCCGGGACAGGAGGGGAACCCGCGGTGGAGCAGGTGTGGGGTGTGAACCAAGAGTTTGGCTTTGCCAGGCACAGAGGCACAGGCTTGTAATCCCAGCTGCGTGGGAGCCTGGGGCACAAGTGCAAGGCCAGCCTGGGCAACTTAGCAAGACCCTGTGACAAAATAACGGGGTGTGGTTCAGTGGTAGGGTGAACCTGGGTTTAATCCCCAGTACCATAAAAGAAAGGAAAAACAAACAAACAAACAAAAAACAAAAACAAAAGAATCCATGTTTGGCAATAATGTCCTGTCCCTGGGAGTGCAAAATGGTCAGGTTCTCCTTAAAGCAATGTGGTAGTTGCTTTAAACATTAAAAACAGGATTCCCCTTTGATCCAGGAATGCTACTTCTGGATATTCATTTCCCAAAGGAGACAAAGAGAAACTCAAGAGCTGTTTGCCCACCCACACACATAGCAGCACTATTTATAGTTGCCAGAGAATGGAAACAACTCAACTGTCTGTGGATAAATGGATGGATAAGCAAAATGTGGTATAGACACATGGTGGAATATTACTCAGCCTTGCAAAGGGAGGAAATTCTGACACATGTCACAACATATACAAACCTTGAGGGTTTTTTGCTAAATAAAATAAGCCAGTCATGAGGGGACAAATACTGTATGATTCCATTTATAGGAGGGACCTAGAGTTGTCCAGTTCACAGTGACAGAAAGCGGAATTTGTGTTGCCAGCAGCTTGGTTGAGGGGATGGGGGAGTTGGTTTTGAATGAGGACAGAGGTTTGGTTTGGGAAGATGAGAGTCCTGGAGATGGACGGTGATGACAGTCACACAAGGTGAATGCACACTTAGTGCCACCAAATTAAAAATGGTTAAAATGATCGATTTTATATCGGGCCTATTTTTCCACAATTAATTTTTTTATAGAGTGTAGGCTTGAAGCTGTCACATGTGCGATGACTGCTAGACACCAGGGGGAGGCGCTCATGGAGGTGAGCCCAGAGCCGTCTAAGCTGCCAGGATGCGGTGGAGCGCCGTTGACATTGAGGGCCCCAGCGAAGACACTGGGGAAGATCAGGGAATAAGTAGGGACGGAGCGGAGGACTGGAGCCGAGGACCCGGATTACACCCGGGGACCCCTTCCCCCCAGAGGAGGACGGGGGAAGGGGGAGCGGGGAGCAGGCAGCAGGGGCGACCGGGAGCGCTGGGGAGACAGCAGGAAGCCAGGGGACGTTGTCTGGGCAGAGAAGGCCATCCAAGGGCAGGGCTGGCCAGTGTCAGATGCTGCCCTTGGACAGCACGGTTCCCATCTGACCCTGCGCCGCTGGAGGGTCTTTTTAGCCGCCTCTCCGGGAGCTGGGCTGGGCTCTGCGCTCTGCCTGCGCCTGGAGCTGCGGGTTGCTCTTCTGATTCTGCAGAACCTTGATCACATTGAAGGAAGAAAGGAAGGCGCTCTGGCCTTTCGATGGACGGTATCTCAGTCCACCCTGGAGAAGCGAAGCTCCCGCCTGCGGCCGGGCGGAGCCCACCGTCCGACCCTCCCTTTCGGGGGTTCCCAGCGTCCCTCCTCGGGCGCCCTTCTTTGGGATGACAGACTTTGCTCTGTTGGGCCCTGGGACCCTTCTGAGCGGCATCCATGCCCTTGACGCGCCTCCGAGGAAGTCGGGAAGAGCCGCCTGGGCTTAGCGCCTGCCAGGCGGGCTCCCGTCACCGCGGTCCTGGCAGGTGGCCGCTATTTGGCAGAGGGGGACACGCAGAGCTTGGGCGGCTCACCCAAGGTCACCCAGCTAGGAAGAGGAGCGAGAGCCCCACCCGGGTCCTCGGCCATGGTCAGCCCCTGGCCGTACGGGGAGGGGCTGGGGCTCTCAGCCTGCGAGACCCCCTGTCCCCTGTCCCACGTCCCCCAGTTGGCCACTCATCTCTTCGCAGGTAAAATGTGCCTGGCGAGCGTCCCCATGGCCAACGGCCACCCACGTGCCTTCCCCCTCAGAGGGGCACCTGGGGAGGGGTCGGGCCACAACCAGGGCCACAGCAGAATCAGAGCGGGGTCTCTGGTCGTGACTCAGACCCTCATCCCAGCCTGCCGCCCGGCCCTCGGGGTGGCAGTGACAGCGGGCTCCGGGCAGCAGGGTGGTGGGGAGCCTGGGGGAGCCGCGCCCCCGATGTGTGTGCAACACAAGCGAGTGGCCTTAATGTGGAGTGCAGGGTGCAGGCGTGGCTCTGCGACAGGCGAAGAGCTGCTGATGGAGACTGTGGAGGTGGCTAGATCTCCACACAATACTTCTGGCCCCCGTCCAGGGCCGCAGAGCAGACCCAGAGCCCCGGGACCCGCGGGCCTGAGGTGTCCGCGGAAGACACCCTGCCCGGGCTCGGTTTCCACCCAGCGCCTTCGCCCTGGGCCCGTGCATAAACCGGATTCTGCCCCGAACTGCAGAAGCGAGAGGTGAATGAAAACCGGATTTGTGCATATTTTCCACATATTCTAGCATCATAGGTATTATTTTTGTAATTAGAGCAAGTCCTTTTTTATAAAAGTCAAATTCATTTTGGAAATTACTCCCAAATAAGTCGCTAACCCCAGGCTCAGTCTCTGGGGCTTTCTTGAATTCCCTGAAGGTACGCAGCTGGGAGGCGGCTGGGGAATTGGCAGTAGAACTGGAGTCGTGGTACTGACGTCGGTACTTGGCTTTGCTCAGGCTGTTCACTATTTCTGAGCCACAGTTTTCCTCTTCTGTCAAATGGGAGTAACAGTGGCTTCTATGAAACCGAACTGTGAAGGTTAGATGAGAGTGCACGTGTCCAGTGCTCAGGAGAGGGCCACACACTGTCACCGTGGGCATGGAACTGTGTGTCCAGCACTCTCGATGGCAGGGGCCAGCGCGGGACTTGGTCCCTGTGGTGTTATGGGCGTCTTACATGCAGCTTACTGCATGTGAGTCCGCACCGGCCTGACCCCACCCTCCAGTACCCACCAGCGCTGGAGCCTACGCTGTGCTCTGACCCTGACTCAGTGGTATTCTGGGGGGACTTTATTCAAGAGTGCTCATGACGACCCTCCAAAGGAGCCTTTGGAAAGCGAACTTGAGTCTCCCAAGTGCGACCCCAGGGCTGACGTGTCCACCCTCTGCCTTTCTCTTCCAGGTGTTCTGAAGACACCGATCCCGATTTTAACCTACCGAGGTGAATCGGTGGAAGATGCCCGGGGCTTCCTGTGCAAAGATGGGGATCCCAAGTCACCCAGGTACATATGTCCCATCCCAGCTCAGGTGCACGATGGTGGGAAGACCCCCACGCTTAACTCCCCGCAGAGCTCATGCACAGCCCAGCCCTCGAGTGGGAACAAAGCCCTGAGCCCAGGAAGGCGGCTCTGCCAGGCACGCTGACACCCGCGGGAGCCCACGGTGCGCCAGGGCCCCGCAGAGCATCTGGAGGAGCGGGCGTGGCGGCAGGGAGAAGCGGCTTACCTCCTGACAGAGAAGGGAAATCGGGGAATTTAAAAAAAAATGACCACCAGTTTCAAAGCACAGGCCAGGACTCAATCGAATAGAAAAATTTCAGTTTGGGGACACTGGCAGCTTGGATGATGAATAGACCGCAGCATTGTATAGCTCGTATGTCAGTATTAAGTGTCCTCTCATGAGACTGCATTTCCATGGGGTTCTTATTGTGTGTTGTGGTCAAACATTTTGAAATTCACCTGTCCTCCGTCCGCAGAGATGCGCTTCCGGTCTCATAACTCGTGTCTTGCACACCTTTGTGACAACCCACAGTGATGCATTTAGGGCTGCAAAGTAGTGCGTGCACACACACACACACACACACACACACACAACCTGAAATAGGTTTCAAAAAGCAATATGCACTCCTGCCACACTGAAGATTCAAATCAACGATGTGCCTTGTCCGGAGCTTTCTGCTCCGGTCTGTGCTGTTCCACTTTTCAAAAAAGGGCTGATCTGAACCAGAAAAAAAAAATTTCATGACCCACTGACAACTGCCTGCTTAGAACGTGAAGGCACAGGTTCCTCAGCCTTGGGGGCTAGCTATGTCACAGCACACAGCCGAACCTGGAGTTGACGATGAGGTTGGATCTGAGGGACCGAGGAAAAGTTGGACTGAGGCTCCAATATGCTACTTAAAGCTGCAAGAAGGAGTGGTGCGTTTATAAGGGTTGGGACACAGCTCGGGCTCTGGGGGAAGAACCTAGGAAGTCCTCTTGACGGGACGCTCGTGGCAGGACATGCCCGCGTGCAGAGAGGGGAGCCACAGTTGCTCCCCTTGGAGAAGAGGAGCTGCTTCCCATGGAGTGGGCTTCCCTTGCCCACCTCGGGGAAGTGGAAGTTCCTAGGCTAGCAGACCAGTTCTCCCCACAGAGCATGCAAGTGGGCTCTACCCGGGGAGCGTGTCCAGAAATAGTTCTTCCTCCAGAGTGGAGGACGTACGTGCTGGTCTCCCTGGTGGCTCCTGTCCCACCTGCCTCTCGCCTCCTCTGATGCACTGGTCTCAGGGAGCTGCAGGGTCAAGCTCCTTCCTCCCGTGACATCTGCTTCCCAGTGGCAGCTGAGGGGTGCATTCCAAGACCTCCCCCGTGGCCTGCCCTCTCGAGGCACAGGGATGTTCCACATTCCAGCACAACCAAAGGCCATGGACAGCCATGGGGGTTTTGTTTTTAAAGAACATTTATAGCCAGACGCGATGGCGCACACCCGTAATCCTAAGGACTCAGGAGGCTGAGGTAGGAGGATCGCGAGTTCAAAGCCAGCCTCAGCAACTTAGCAAGGCCCTAAGCAACTCAGAGAGACCCTGTCTCTAAATAAAATACAAAAAAGGGCTGGGGATGTGGCTCAGTGATCAAGTGCCCCCCGGGTTCGGTCTCTGATACCAAAAAAAGAAAAAGAAAAAGAAAACCATATTCCTGCTAAAAATACAACTAACAGCAACTGCAGCTGGTACTTACCCGCCCCCCCAGGAGGGTGGGGCTCTGTGCCAAGCCTCTCCTGTGCCGGTCCTCCTGTAACCCTCTCAGTGCTGTGTCAGATGGTGCTACTCCCCGGCCACCCTGCAGATGCAGATGCTGGAGGCTCGAAAGGCCGTGTCAGGAGACCTGGAAAGGGCCCCAGGTGTGATTCTGCCTGCCATAACACCTGTGCCCCTATTTTCCTCTTCCCACCACAGAAGTTCATCTAGCTTTGATTCATTTGTTTTCTTTTTTTTACAAAAACATTTAAGTGTTTTTTTTTAATCATGACTTTATTTTATTTAGTTTTGTATTTGGTGCCGAGGATGGAATGCAATTCCTCCCACGGTCTAGGCAAGTGCTCCACCACCGAGCCACAGTCTCAGCCCCTGAGTCGTTGGTTTTCTATTTCAAATCGCTTTCTGCTTCATTTCTGGAACGTTAACCAGATCCTGGAAGGGACAGCAGTGGGCCCATTGTAGCCGACACCACCTCGGGGTCAGGCCGCTCTGTCGGTGGCCCCCAGACATCCCAGACACCTGACCAATGACCTCCTGCCCTCGAAGCCTCTGAGTCCAATGAGGAGTTGCTAAAGACCCCCTGTGACATTTAAGATCACGTCGTGGTCTGGTCCCAGGGGAGGCCCCGCACAGAGCGGTTCCCTGGATAACGGAGTCCAAGGAACAGCGAGGGTCCTTCACCAGACTCACCAGCTGCCGCTCGCCCCCCGAGCACCCACCACCCTTGCTTCCTGGCAGGTTTGACCATCTGGTGGCCATAGAACGCGCGGGAAGGGCTGCTGACGGCAATTACTACAACGCGAGGAAGATGAACATCAAGCACTTGGTTGACGCCATCGACCACCTTTTCCTGGCTGCACAGAAGATTCCTGGAATCTCTTCCACTGGTAAGTGGGCGGCGCCAGCACCGAACATCCTCCCGCCGACCGCGAAGACGGTTCGGGAAAGGGTTACGTGGGTCAACTGTTCTCCACTCCAAGGATGCTCTTTGTTTATTATGGTCTGTGTACACACAAACGACCCTGCCGTTCATGTGCATGACAGTCCTCAGCAGGGAGAGGAAGCCACACATACAGAGCTTATTCTGTCCGCCTGGCTCTACAGTAATAACAATAATAAAATAATAACAATAATAAAACCAAGGCAGGGCACGTTATTTTGGTCCTAGGGGATGGAATGTGTCATGTATCATTTTATAAAAGACATCAACCTTTAGTATATCAAATGAATGAGTATAGTATTACCACCGTTAACAATGTGATTTTGTGATAATTAGTGTTTGCACAGAACTTCATGGTTTTCCAAGAGGATCTGCGTCCTTTGTATTATTTAAACCTCTTAAAATTCCTGCCGGGAAGGAATTTCGAGGTTACCTCCTTAATTACTTCCGCTGGTCGCGTCAGGCGCAGAGTCCAGACTCCAGACTCTCAGGTCCCTAAACGGTTTTGGAAGTGCACTGCATTCACGGATTTCTGGAATTTTTATTGTAACCCCGAGGAGAACCAACTCTCCTCCCTGGGGTCGCGGTGGACAGGGGCAGGCAGGCGCTTCGGGCCCTGGAGTAAACCAGGACTTGTCTGTAACTGTGTCTGACTGTTGGCTCCATCTTAGACTTCAGTGTTCCCTGGCTTCATTAGTCCCCTTTGACTTTTGAGGTTTTGGCGAGACAATAAAAGCCTTTGAGCTATTAGAAAGCTTCTGCAAATCTCCCTGCCTTTCCCAGAAGGGGCTGTGGGTGTGGCACGTGCAGGGGGCTTGGCCTGGTTGGCCTCAGGCTTCCTGTCACTCTGGGCAGGGCAGGCTTGGGGGAAGTGGAGAAGGACAGGGTCTCTCATTCCCAAGGGGCAGTCAGCAATCAGGCTCTGGAGCAGCTGTTGGGGTATCCCCTTCCCTTCCCAGGAATACACCCCAACCTGTACTAGGACCCCCCGCCCCCCCAGATCCCTGGCAGTTCATGGCTTGGCTAGCTCTCAGGAGACCCGTGGACACTTGCAGGTGGTGCCGTGATTTTCCCTCATGTCGCAAACTCCTGCACTCCTGATCCTCCTGCCTCGGCCCCCGAGGACCTGGCACTGGGACTGTGGGCACATGCCATGGTGCCCATGTTAGCTGACCTAGTCCATAGCAGCCTCCAGAAACACCTGGACACCGGATCAGCATCCTGTAGGACTGGAGCAGCCCTCAAAGGATACAGGCTGCAGGGCTTGCTGGATGTTTTTTTGCGGGGGGCTCCTGGGGATTGACCTCAGGGGCACTCGACCACTGAGCCACATCCCCTGCCCTATTTTGTATTTTATTTAGAGACAGGGTCTCACTGAGTTGTTTAACGCCACACTTTTGCTGAGGCTGACTTTGAACTTGCCATCCTCCTGCCTCAGCCTCCTGAGCGGCTGGGATTATAGGCGTGCACCACCACACCCGACTGGCTTGCTGGATTTTTAAAAATCTGGTTTCTTCAAGGGTGGAGGTGCCGTTAATTCTTTTTAGCCAGTCTTCCTATCTTGATCACCTTATTTCGCCAATGAGTAAAACTTACTCTAACAGTTAAATATCCTAGCATTCCTTAATCATACTAATTAAGAAATCCTCTGGCTGCTGATTATCAGATGGGCCTCTGGACTGCAGTCTCTTCAAATGTTAAGCAACCGCCCTGGAGTGTGTGTCCCTCTCCCAGTCATGGTATATCAGATAACAACTAGGCCTCCTATATACGGCTCTGTCGCAAGCAGTGAGTAAGAGAGGAATCAGGTTCGGTTCCAACAAGTGGATTTTATTCATGCTGTGCACACTCGACTCAACACTCCTAATGATAGCAAGTCACAAATACATTGAGGATTCACTCCCTGTTCACCTAGAGTCCAATCCCCACGGACTTACTCAAAGCAACGTCTCTTAGCCAAGAAGTCAGTCAGCAAGATGGAGGGGACTCTTCTCAGCTGTGGCCTCTCTCAGCTCCTCGGGTGTCTTTGGATATCCTCGGATGTCAAATGAGTCAGAGGCTGGGAGGCAGTCGTTGCCACAGGAGAGGTGGTCAGTCATCTGGCCTTGGTGACAGGGGTCGATCAGCAATCGGTGATAGAGTGGACAGCAGCCGGGGCAGTCAAGAGACAGAGTGACGTGGAGTCCTCCAGTCATGGTGCTGCTGACAGTTTGCTCCAAAAGTCCAGGGGTTTAAGTCGTGATCTTCAGCCCAGTCACGCTCTGGTCTTCATTGATAAAGACCAGAACATGACTACACCAGGAGCCCCCACTCAAATCCTAGATCAAGGTTCATATCAGCATTGTTCAGGAGTGTCATCTTGCCACACGGCAAGTTTGTCACCAGGCGCCTTTTATGATTTTAGTTTTACAAGTTCAGGTAAATACCAAATACAGCTTATTATTACTACATAACACACAACGGTAGCAGTTCCTATTATTTCCTTGTCTCATTACAGTCTTACATTCTTTTTTGTTGTTGTTGTTTTTGGTACTGGGGGCTGAACCCAGGGGTCTTAACTACTGAGCCACTCCCGGCCCTTTTTTATGTTTAGTTTAGAGACAGGGACTCACTGAGTTGCTTAGGGCCTCTCTCAGTTGCTGAGGCTGGCTTTGAACTCGAGATCCTCCTGCCTCAGCCTCCTGAGCCGCTGGGCTTACAGGCGTGCACCACTGCGCCTGGCCCCTTTCACATGCCTGAAGCAGAGGCCGTTAGAGAAGTTCTCCTCTATCTCCGTGAGTCTCCAGTGGGCCTGGCACCATCTGCAGAGAGGGCACCGCACCTGTGACTGGAGAAGGGGACCCAAGAAGGGACATGCCCATGCTCTGGGGAGTTTCAAATTTGGACTTATTTCTAAAGAGAAATTTCTAGAAAACCTGAAGGAAAAGCAACATCTGCTGGTTGTTGGAAAGTATATCCAGAGTCAGATGGGCACAGTGGCCCATGCCGGTCATCCCAGCGTCCTGGGAGTCTGAGGCAGGAGGATCACAAATTCCAGGCCAGGCTGGGCAACTTGGTGAGATCCTGTCTGTGAAAAAAAAAAAAAAAAAAAAAAAAAAAAAAGGAAAGAAAGAAACAAGGCCGGGGTGTGGCTCTGAGGTAAAGCACCCCCAGATTCCATTCCCAGTGCCAGAAAAAAATCACAATCTAGTCTCTCCAGAGCCCACCACTGGGCCCTCCAGAGAGAGCAGAGCCACGTGCCTGGGGGCTGCCTGGCCACGGAGCGCTCCATCCCGCCCTGATCCTGAGCCTGACCCAGCTCCCCTGCCCCTCAGGCGTCGGCGATGGAGGCAACGAGCTGGGGATGGGCAAAGTGAAGGAGGCCGTGAGGAGACACATCCGCAACGGGGATGTCATCGCCTGTGACGTGGGGGCGGACTTCGCCGTCATTGCTGGTGAGTACGTGGCTGGCTGTCCAGCCCAGCCCAGCTGCCCATGGTGAGGGACCTGGAGTGGACTGTCCAGGCCATAAGCCCCTCTGCAAGGGGATCTGGAGGGCACCAGCGCAGGGGAGGCCTGGATCCCAGCCTCTGACCTCTCATGCGGATGGTCACCACTGACCGCCTGCCAGACATCGCTGCAGATGCTGGGCACCCCAGCGACGATCCTGCTCCACAGACCCCCGTTCTAGACGAGGGAGGCGGACAGCGAGCCCCAACAGACGAATGCACCCGACGGGGCAGGATGAGCGCATGGGGGCCGCGAGACGGGCAGGGGAGAGAGCGGCAGGGCCGCTTTGCTTCCGTGGTCAGAAGATGCCTCCCAGCATTCACTCTGGGCCAGCGAAGAGAACAACCTGGAACATGTCGGGAGGATGCAAAAGGACTCCAACCTCCTTCGCTGACTTCTGCCTCCGCCTACCTGGTCCCTCCTGGCTGCTGCTCTTCCCACTAGGACCAACCCCTCCTGTGCCCAGGTCCTTCAAGGCCTCCTTCCCCGCCAGGTCCCTCACAAGTTTCAGGACATTGACAGAACCCTAAGAAAGGCTCTTTCTGACATCGTGATCAAAATTAGCCTGGGCAGGAACAGAGCCCCGCTAAGAACCAGCGCCAGGGCAGGAAGACCTGAACTCCGGTTGGTGAGTGGCTGGAGGCTCGGCACAGGCAAGCTCAAGAGTTAGGGCCCCGGGGACCCCAGGCTTTGGGGCGTTTACTTCTAGCAGCTCAAGCAGCTGCTCACACTAAAAGTCAGGGGGAATCCCTGCCTGCCGCTAGCGGAGAAAAGGAAAGGAATTGTTCTGAACTACACCGGAATGTTCTGTTCTTCTTAACAAGATCTGGCCTCAAGAGAAACGATCCCACCACAACCAGCAAACCACCTGGGAGAAGGGAACTCCCAGCCCAGCCCTGTGATTACCCCGCCCCACTTAAGCAGGGGTGGACAAACTGAGCAGCCCTGGTGACGCTCCCTGTCCAGGGGCACCACTCACGGCTATGGTCTGAATACGGTTTGTCCGCCCAAACTCAGGCAGGGGTTTAACACCCGAGGCCATAAAACAATTCTTATGTTAATTGCATTAAGAGGTGGAAACAACCCAACTATAATGTTTAGCGTGGACCTTCAGGAAGTAATTACATTAGACCATTAGGGTGGAGCCCCATGATTGAATCCTAGTGGCTCTTTAGGGAGAGACACACAGACTTAGAGACACACACACACATGTTCTTGTCATGATGTGATGGGGGCAGGGGTGCTCACTGGAGCCTCCACAACCAGGAGCCAAACTTTTTTTCTTTATAAAGTAGCCTGCCACGAGTATCTCATTATAGTAATGAAAAATGGCTACTGAAATATTGAGATGGAATCATAAGGCTACAGGATACTTTCCCTCTTCCCACATCTTACATCTACAGACTGCAGTTCTTTCTTTTTTATTTTGTTTGTTTTTTTAGTACCAGGGATTGAACACAGGGGTGATTAACCACTGAGTCACATCCCCAGTCCTTTTTATTTTTTTATTTTGGGGCAGGGTCTCACTAAGTTGCTTAGGGTCTCATTAAGTTGCTGAGGCTGGCTTCAAACTAGCAATCCTCCTGCCTCAGTGTCCCAGTTCATCGGGATTACAGGTGTGTGCCACCATACCCAGTCCACTATTCTTTTTACCAAGTACATAACATATACTTTTCAACAATTATAAGGCACATAAAAACAGTTTAAAGAGTTTGAACAAGCATCAGAGACAGAGTTGGGTATGTCAGGAATGTTGGAATTAGCAAACCAGGAGATTTGTTTTGTTGTGTTGTTGTTGTTTGCAAATGTGGTTAATAGGCTAAAGGATTTAATAGAAAAAGTAGATAGCATGCAAAAACGGATAGGAAAGGAAATGGAAATACTGGGGAAAGATGTTGCCAAATTATATTGTTGTATTTGTGAATATACAAATATGTAACAAAAAAATCCCACCATTATGTTCACTATAATGCACCAATTAAAAACGTGGAGAAAAAAGAACAGATGAAAAATGTAAGCAGAGAGGTGGAAATTCTAAGAATTTTAAAATGAGAGAAATGAATAACCTGTAATAGAGATGGAGAGAGCCTTTGAGGGGCTCTTTAGTAGACTGAGGAAAGAATCTCTGAGCTTGAAAATATGGCAATATAAACTTCCCAAACTGAAAAACAAAACAAAGACTGAAAAACGTAAACAGAACAGAATATATAAGAACAATGGTTCAACTGCCAACGGTGTAAGTCACGCTGATTGGGACACCATAAGGAGAAGAAAGAAACAAAAGCAATATTTGAAGCAAAATAATGTTTGATACAGATCCAGAAGCTCAGTCAGCACCAAAGCACCAAGCAGGATAAATGCCCCCAAATCCCTCCACCTAGGCATAACATTTATACTTCAGAGAATCGAGGACAATGGCTGAACACGTGGCAAGGGCCAGGTCCTGGAAGCTGGCGCACCCAGGAGGCACAGAAACCTGCATCCTTCCCTCATGCCCCCTCGCCCTGGCGTGCCTTCACCTGCGTGCTTTGTAATATCCTTCACGTGGACAGCAGATGTGTTTGCCTGAGTTCTGTAGGCCACTGGAGCAAATTAATGAAGCCCCATGCGGGGCTGTGGGAACCCAGATCTACAGCCTGTCAGTCAGACAGCCTGGGTCTGTGACAGGCATCTGAAGGGGCAGGGACAGGCGCACAGGTGAACCCTCAACCTGCAGAGTCTGATGCTGTTTCCAGGTGGGTAGCATCAGAGCCAACTTGAATTAGAGTACACCCAGCTGGTGTCCTCCTCTCGCAGACTCTGCCCAGCCTGTAAGGCCCACGTTAAATGACCACTTTCTGTGAATCATTGCTGCATGAGTCGGAATTGGCAGCCCCTCCTCAGTGCTCCCATAATCCTTTGCAAACCTCTTGTTGACAGATGGTCTACCTGTGCCCTCTCATCTGTCTCTCTGGAACAGAAGCATCTCTTTCTTTCTTTTTTCTTTTTCTTTTCTTTTCTTTTTTTTTTTTTTTGCTACCGGGGGTTAGGGTTAGGCCCAGAGGCACTTTACCACTGAGATACATCCTCAGACCTTTCCATTTTTTATTTTGAGCCGGGGTCTCACTAAGTTTTCCAGGTTGGCTTGGAACTTGTGATGCTCCTGTCTCAGCCCCCTGAGGCACTGGCACCCAGACAGCCTCTTTCTCTTTTGATGTTCCAGCACCCAGAGCTTAGCAGGCTCTCTTGAGTCCTTTTTCAACGGAATGGAGAACTCAATGTTATTTCAGACATAAGCCAATTAGATGGTCCCCATACTGGGCAATAAGCCCTTCAGCGCTGGCTGATGGAACAGAAGGAAGGTCTGAGGATGACGGATGCTCTTCAAGCCCACGACAGGTGACAGGGCTGTTCCCCTACAGACTCCAAGGAAGCCAGGGCAGGAGCCCTGTGGGAGCCACACCAGCCACTGGAGAGTCTCTTAATGTGGAGAGTTCTGGAATGGGCTCCTAGGCTTAGTACCTGAATCTTCTTCTTGATGATCGTGAACAGTATGTAACCCAAATGGTTTAGAGCAACCGTTCTCAAATTTTAGCTTGAATCAGACTCACCTGGAGGGCTCATTAGACCTCCATTGCTGCCCTCCTGACCTGCTGGGTTTCTGATGTGTCAGGGTGACTGGGCCCAAGAATCTGTCTTATAACGAGTTCCCAGGTGCTCCTCCAGCCTCTGGCCCGGCGACTGTGCCCAGGGTGAGTTCTGCTGCCTGGGGGAAGGCTGATGGTCTGCAGGACCACAGGACCGTGCCAGGTCCGTGAGGGAATCTATGGTGGCTGCAGGTGTTTCTAACTGGGGAGGCTACGCCTTGGCCTGCGCACTATACGTCCTGAACACCTGTGAAGTCCATGGGCGCTACCTGAGGAAGGCAACTGGACCCTCCCAAGCACCTGGGGAGCAGAGCTGGACTCAGGCCCTGCCATCTGTCGCCAAGGTAACGAACCCAGCAGGCCTCTGGGTGAGATGAGTGCTCAGTGTGGGGGCAGGGAAGGTGGGAAAGAATCCCGAGGGTGGGGCTGGAAGACGGAGGGCCTTAGGAGGGAAGAACAGGGCACAGAGGCTGGGGGGCCAGGAAGAGCTTAGTGCTGGTTTGGGCGGAGGGCTGTGGGCCGTGGGATGCGATGGGGGGCAGGAGGGCATCCGAGCCCAGACCCACAAGGAGGTGGTCCTGAGCCCCCAGCCCAGGTTTGAATATTGTTCCTGTCCATGCATTTTTTCACTCAGGGATCCAAATTGCCCAGTTCCCTAAGTAGACTGGGACCATGGAGAAGTCCTGGAAGAGGGACACCATGTTCGGCAGGTCCAAGAGAACCACAGCGTCCTCACTGAGGGCTCTACCTGGCAGGGAATAGGGACCCTCTGCAGGGCTTTGAGCAGGAGAATTGAGGCCCAGGGTGGCTTTGTCTGCGCTCCTAGAGTCAATCACCCGAAGCCCCGGGTGTGGTTCTCAGTGCGTCCTGTAGTCCAGGGCAGAGGCCCAGGCACAGCTGACTCACGTGGACTCACGTATGCAGGTGGGAAAACGAGAGCGGAGCCAGCCCCAAAGGTGGTGCTGGCGGTGCTGCCCCAGGTCTGGGCCTGGGCAGCAAGGTGGCAGCTGGGCCGGCCAGCCCTTCCTTGGTCCTCAGTTCCTCCTGAGCAGGTCCTGTGCCTGACGTTGATTCCAGTCTGGAACCCCATCCTTACATGGCCATCCTCGCAGGGAGGGCGTCCCGCCCCACCTGGAGGTGACACTGAGGGACGTGACTTACAGGACGCAGACCATGTGTCCGTGGCTAGTGGGGCACCTCCTTGGGGAATGTGCAAAGGGAATTTGGACTGTGGGAAATCAGGGGCAAAGCCTGGGTCAGATGTGACTTCGCCTGGGAGCCCATGGCAGGTGGGAGGGCTGGAAACCCTGAGAAGCAGTGGGGGGCACTGGGTGTTTGACCTGAAAGACAGTCGACTCTGGGGCGCCTCACGTATCCACAAACTTCCTGGGGGCGGAGGACAGGCAACGACTCTGCCTCCTGAGAGACAGAAGCAGAAGCAAGAGGCCAAGGTCCTGAGAGTGGAGGCCAGGTCAGCAGGAAGACATGCCTGCCAACGAGGAGTCCTGTGACACAGGGTCCCCGTCAGGGGCATGGGGATGCTTCCCTGGGCTGGGCCAGGCTGCGCTGCCGGTGGAGCACACCTGTCTCCTGAACATGGCTTCACTGTTCCAGGCTTGACTCCCAAAAGGTAGATTAGTAAATGTCCAAAAAATCCTGAAAGTCACCAACCAGGTGTCCTATCCGCTTTCCCAATGACCGCCGGGGAAACGCTTGCTGATTCAGTGAGTGGGAGAAGGCCTTCGTAAGAGCTGGGTTTTCGAACTCTAGAACCAGCAGCTGTGAACACTGGGCCTGCCCCTGGGCTTTTGCATCCAGGAGTCCTGGGACGGGACGGAGGACTTGCATGCCCAAGCTCCCAGGTGACGTCGATGCTGCTCCTTCGGCCCTTCCTGGGGACCCACTGGAGTGGAGGGCTGTCTTCCAGGCTGTGGGAGAGGACCGGTTTGCAGAGGGGAAAGGTGCTTCTGGAGTGTCCAGCCTGGGGAACAGCTGAGATGGGACAGGCAACTGTGACAGTCCTCCAGCCCGCCAGGGCCTGAGGTTCCAAAGCCCTCGCTTCTGACCAGCCCCCTCACCCAGAGATGGCTGTTGCCTCTTTTCTCTGTAGTACACCCTTTCTGTTCCCTGTTACCTTCTGCCTGTGCGTCCCTCCCTGGTTCTCTGTCTCTTTCTCCTGCCTGTTTAATTCGGACATCTCCTTGGATTGGTGTTGGGGTGCCCATTTTTACAGAGGAAGTACCCAGGGCCCCGAGAGGTGAGGTGGCTTCCCAAGACCACCCAGTGAAAAGACAGAGGTGAGATTAGAGGCCAGGTCTCTCTGACTTCAGATTCTGGACTTGTTTTGGAGGGGCTCAGACATTTCCCAGCTCCTGGGAATGCCAGGGGCTAGGGGAGGGGTGGGTGCGGAGCTCGGGCAGCTGTAGCAACATTGGAGGGAGGATGTCTTCCACAGGGGGCCCAGGGAACCTTCTGTGGCTTACTTACACTTCCTGGTCTGAACTGGAAGAAAGCAAGAACCAAACCAAACACGCGCGCACACACACACACACACACACACACACACACACACACACACACACACACGACCACTCAGGGGCTGCCTGCCACACGGTTCCTGATGACAAACACAATAGCATGAACCCCGCCCGACACATTCACAGTCTGCAATCACCCTCCAGGGATGGAAAATTATTTTTGCATTTCTGCCCAGACCTTCATAAATATATAAACAATGCACCACTTTTTCAAAGGAAATAAAGGGCATGTTTTTAGAGCAAAAGCAGAAGCATTTGGTGAGCTCCTCCTGGGCGCCTGGCCCAGGCTTGTTCTGAGGGAAAATGAGGAGTCAGGCATGGCCCTGGGGGAATGGGGGACTCCGGGACCACAGGGGAGTGACGCTTGGCATGGAACTTCAGGAGCCAGGACGGCAGCGTGCTTAGCTATGGGTGCTCAGAGAGCACTTAGTGCCTTCAGAGGGTTCCGGGAAGGCTGCCTGGAGGTGGTGGCCTTGCGCAGGGGCTTGGGGCTAAGGAGGATGTAAGTGGCCATGGAAAGAAGGGTGGGAAGGGCCTTCCAGGCAGCAGGACCCACATAAACTGAGGTGCAGCATCAGTAACTAGGGGTCTGCAGTTCCCTCCGTGGGGCTCCCTGGCCAACCTGAGGTGCCAGGTAAAGCAGTATCCTGGGCTGGTGGCAAAGCTTGATGGGTGGGGCAGAGAAATGTCCTTACCTCTGCTCTGAGCTGCTTGTAAGTAGGGTCTCCTTATTCAGGGACAGGAGTTCCCAGGGGTCTGGCGACTGTGGCAGGGTGGTGCTATGCTGAGGGCCCAGAGGGGCCACCCCTTTCAGAGCACTCCTTGTCCACTCTGGCCCTCGGCCCAGGGGCCCCTCCAAATGAGGGCAGGTGGTGCCTTGGGTTTTCCTGGAGGGCAGATAAGACACTGGAGAACATTCCCATGCTGCCAGAGTCAGAGCCAACTGATGACACCTCACAAGAGGGACTAAGGTCAGGGACACAAGGACCCAGAGCCTGGGCACTAGAGGGCTAGGCATTCATCTTGGGAGCCAGGCCAGGGTGCCGTGGGGTGGCTAAGTGACAGTTCTGGGCAGGGGTGGGCCTGGGAGGGACTGAAGGCCTCCAAGGTGAGACCTGGAGAAGGCCCTGGATGAGCCATCCCCCACCCTCAGCCTTGAGGGCCTCAGACAGGAGCCAGCTCTGCCCGGGTGCTGGTCTGGATCAGGACCACTTTCTTGTCTGCACAGTTGTCTAGAGGAGAAAGGACAGACAGGTGGATGGATGGATGGACAGATGGTGCAGAGAGACAGGAACATGGCATCTGACCTCATCCTGGGCTCCTGTCCTTTTCCAGGACTTTCAAACCACCCATCTGTTTTGTTTTATTGAGATGGGGTCTCGCTGCATCGCCCAGGCTGTCTAACTCCCGGGCTTAAGAACTGTCCTACCTCAGACTCCCAAGTAGCTGGGACTCTGGGTGTGCATCTGGGCTCCTGCCCCACTTCACGAGCAGCATCATTTCCCATAAGTGTCAGTCCGCCAGCTCCAGTATGAATTCACAGCAGGTGCCACACTCCGCCTCTACTCCCAGAAGACACCTGGGACTGTTTCCCCATCCCCGTAAAGTGAAGCCCCAAGTCCTGTCCACCTGGCCGCACATTGGTCCTCTTCCTTCTCTGCTGCCCACTGTCAATCTGGGTATTGCAGCAGCCTCCAGGGACTCTGTCTCCAGCTCCCCATAGCCACTGCCTCCACTGGGCCTCCTACAAGATGGTATGGGTGCCGAGTGATTCCTCGAAACTCGCAGGGAGTAGCTATTGGCCCAGCTAGTCCCTGTGGTTCTCAGAAGCTGAGCACCAGCCACCCTGAGGACCCCAAGGCCCTCCCTGGGTCCCAGAGGGTGAGAGTGGAGATGTGCAGCAGAGGGCTGGGAGGAAGTGGCCCCAGGGTCCCTTATGTATTCCCCACAAAGAGAGGATATGAGCAATGGGGAGAAGTGGCAGAATGAGGAAAGCCCAAACAAAGGGCTGGGCAGCCCCTGGGCGGCCTGTGGACAAAGGGCTGCTGAGAAGGCGGAAATGTGGAAAGGACCTGGGCCTCCTCCCCAGGAGACAGCTGCTTTGGCCCCGGGCAGAAGGGAAATACGGGCCCGCAGGCCAGCAGGAAGACAGTTCCCAGTGACATTGGCCCACGCCCCCATTGTTCTGAAGTCCTCAAGGACCCTTGCCGGGCGGGTTCCTACTCTGCCATGACCTCTGACCTTCGTTGCACCATACCTGGTCAGCTGGAGTGGCTAAAGCAGAACGCGGTGACCGGTAGCTGCAGCAGCAGACGGTCAGCTCTCATGGCTCTCGGCCGAGCTGTCCAGCTTCCAGGTGCCACAGATTCGGTTCCCGGGTGGGGCTCTCTTCCTGGCTGCCTCCTCCCTGTGTCCTCATGTCGTGGAGAGAGAATGCTGGTCCCTCTTCATTTTAGGGGGCCACTAATCCCATCTTGGGGGCCCCACCCTCATGACCTCATCTCAACCTATTACCTCCCAAAGCCCCAATTTCAAATACCAATGCATGGAGCACTGGGGATTCAACACATGGATTTGGGGGAACCCAAACACTCAGTTCATAATGCTTCTCCATAAAATCTTCCCTAAGTCACCCCCAAAACTGGGTTGGGTGATCCTGCTCTGTGCTGTGACCCCTGCATACTGTGACTGCCTGTCACCATTCACCCCATATCCTTGAGGCTCACTCCAGCGGGTGGATGGTGGGTGAATGAGCCACAGCCGGCACGGGAAGGGAGCGCCTGCTCACATCTGCCTGCACCTCCTCTGCTCAGCTCCCGTGGCGCCTCCTCTTGCCTGCTGCTGCCTTTGAGGAGGTTGCAGTGGGAGGACGTGTCCTGCCTGATGCCCTGGCCTGAGACCCACCTTCCCAGAGGGACCTGACCTGTTCAACCACAGGCAGGCGTGTTAGTGGCTTAGACCACTGCTTCTTCGGGACCTTATTTTTGGAGGGGGAGAGAAGGAGGGAGCTCAAACCTTAACCAGCAAGTGAGTCCAAGAAGAAACCTGTGTGCTGAAGGCCTGTGGCTCCCACCAATCATCAGCCTCGTTTCGTGAGCACCTATCTGCGCCAGGCTGTGCTAGGAGCTGTCCTTCCACTAGCTCGCCGATTGCTCACAGCAGCCTCCAAAGCAGGCGTCTTTACCACCATCAGCAGCAGCAGCCCCACTTCATAGATGAGAACCCCGAGGCACAAAGAGCTTTGACCTCCTCTCAGGAAAGCCCCATGTCGAATCCCCCTGATTCCAGCGCCAGGCGCTGGGCCCTGGGCTGCATTCTCCTGCGTCCTGCTCTCTCCAGATGCCCCCACGTGCACACTGGGTAACACCTAGAAGGCAGTGGCAGTAGCTACCCAGGAGGCCAGCAGTGGGGTCTCAGGAAGAACGGGGCCTGCTGGCACACGCAGGCCACCGGCTGGGCCGGCAGCAAGTAGCCCAGCCTGCGCCTGTCGGAGGAGAGCATCTTCGGTGTTTGTTAAGATGCACACACACCTGTGATCCCAGGGACTCGGAACCTGAGGCGGGAAGACGGTGGTTCGAGGCCAGCCTGGGCAGTCTAGAGAGATCCTGTCTCAAAATAAAAAATAGAAATGGCCAGGGGCGTAGCCCAGTTGTACAGCATCCCTGGGTTCACCCTCCAGGACCAGGCTGGGAGAGGGCAGAAGGAATGAAAGTGGAAAACGCAGGCTTACGCAAGAGCGACAGCTTTGGTTACAGGCAAGTAACCAAGCGGTGGCTTCTGGGGACTGGGTTTGGGGACCAGTGAGGTGTGATGTTGGACATGCTGCTTCATGGTGAGATTTCCAGTGGCATTGATACAGTTTTTAACCAAAACTGTATCATTTAGAAAAAGGCACCTCAAGTCGAAGGCCCCTCTCCACTGAGATCTATGCACTTCTTCTTCTCCCTGCCCAGGCCCCTCCGCTAATTATTACCTGTACCTCATTTTTCTCTTTTTCCAGGAAGAAAAAATGTTGAATATCCTGGTGCAGCACAGAGTCCGGAGTGGAGGCTCGGGTGTCCTGGGCATGGAGGTGGATGGGCTCCCCTTCCACAGTGTCCACACCGAGATGATCCAGAAGCTGGTGGACATCACCACAGTGCATGTGTGACCCTTAACGTCACATGCATGGGAAGTTCCTGCCCAATGTCCAGGCCTGCATCCAGGCAGAGTTCCCCGAGACCCCCAGCTTCTTCCCACAGCAGGCGTGCAGGTTGACACGGGTCCCGGGTGAACCACAGACTCGCCACGGGCCTGCCGCCTGCCTCCCAGGCGGGGATGGTGCCAATAGTGTGGGTTAGGGACGTTTCTCTGGGGCTTCCAGTCCCTGCTTTGGTTCCTAGTACTCTCGCACATTCTCTCAACCCTCCTCCTCACCGGCTGCCTCAGGCACCCGTGCCAGGTCTACTCAGAGAGTCTTCCTGCCCATCATTTAGGAGGATCCCAGCGAATAATCGACTGCTAGGCTAGCAAGCATGGTCCTGGGCATCGTCAAGGCCAGGAGTCATCCCCAGCTAACTGAGAAAGGCTAAGACGCACCACGTGCGGAGCCACAAAGCGTTGGGGCTTTAGGGAAGGATTACTCACCACCCACCAAAATATTTAGACCTTCGAAATGCTCTTTTTCAAACAGCATTTTGTCTACTCAGGCAGAAGATTTCTCCAGCCATCTCCACCGGGGTTGTCTTGTCCCCTTCACCCCTGACGCTGCCACCTCTTCCCTGTCTCCTCACCCCCACCCCTGAGCCAGGCCCCTGGGCCTCCCTACACAGTGGGGTAGTTGTACCCCAGGAGCCCAAGGGTGGTTCAGGCCCCCAGGGCTTGGGCCTGCTGGAGTCCTCCTGGACAGCTCTGTCCAGCCCAGCCTGTCCCTCTCCCAACTGCCTCAGCGGCACGTTTTCCAACAAAGTCAGAAACTGACTCACCAGCCATATCCCATTACGCTCTCCCTTCTTGAACCAGGACAGCTTCTTGTGTGGGACCCTGCTGAGTGACACTGACTCATCCAGATGGGGTGGGGTGGGGGGCATAAGGCCACCGGTGAGGCCTCCCAGCATTTGTTGGGCTTGCTTAGTTTAATTTCATTTTCTTAAACGTGGCTGGTTTGAACCTTTAATGGGCATTCACTGTGAAGAAGGAACTAACTCTATATTCGACACTCCTGGAAAATATAAGTAACTAGCGGAGCAGGTTGGGGTAACTTCCAGTTCTCTCTGCACAGCGTGACCTCCTGTGTCATTCTGGGAGGGGTGCCGCCTACAGGGTCTTAGTTCTCAGTGGTGTGGCATCAGGCAATGCACCCAGAACAGGCACTCAGTCCTCCACTGACCTCACAGCTCTGTGAACCTACCTGGGCTCGGCAGATGCACTGGCCAAGTTTCCTCCAGTTGCAAATTTTGTCCCTAATTTGGGACATAGAGTTCCATGTCATGGGGGGGCCTCCGATGAAGATGGTACCCTGACATTTTTTAAATCTTGATGGCTACAAGAGGAAAAGATGCCCATGTTCTTCTGAATCATATTCTGGGGGAAAGACTCTCATGAGCCTTTGCTTTTGCAGTAGTCATGAATTCTGTCCCAACGTGGAGCAGGCTGAGGCTGGACCATGTATTAGTTGATCCTCACTGTGGGCAGAAATTTAGAAAAGAGGCTGAGACCTGGCTGAGTGAAGAGAAGGCTGAGGGGTCCTAGATCCTGGGTGGGACATTCCAAGGTCCCCTGCAGGGAGAGGCAAGCCCATGGCTCTGCGGCAGGGGCTGAGATGTGAAGAGTGTCAGGAGGAAACCGCTTAGCAGGGTCAGCCCAAGGACCACCGGAGCTCTGCTTTCCAAGATCCAGTTTGAAAACTTTCCCATCCCACAATATGATTCCTGCTCAGACCGTTTAGTAAAGTTTTGCTCAAATTTTTCCTAGCCTTGGCTGTGCTTGGGGGGAGGGCTAGTATCCATGTCTGTGACAGGGACAAGAAGTGACCTACAGGGTATGGTCATTTGGGGTAAGAGGTGGTGCCGACCAGAATGGATCTGTGGGACATCTGAGCATTGCTGGGCATTTCCAGGAGTGTCGTGGGGAGGGAATCCTGATAAACAGTACTCAGAACGCTCTGGCTGTTCAAAGTCAACCTTGGGGACATTGAAGTAGTGCATTCTACACAGGCCCTGCAGGAAGTGGAACCTGAAGGCACGTGAGCCCTTTAAGGGGGTTCGGGCTCTTTGGTCCCCTTCTGACCAAATGATGCCCCTGTGCTCAGCTGGGAAAGGCGTTCCTCTGTGGTCACTTCTTGCCTCCTTGCATGGGTCCTTCTCACTGCCAGTCCCAACTTGGTCCAGCTCGTCGCATTTGCTACTTCCTGCTGGCTTCCGCTGGCTCCGCAGTAACATTCACTGCTCTCTAGGCAGCGTGGAGAACATTGTTGTTTGCATGAACTCAATAAACTCAGCAATGTGGTATATTGTCAGAAGTAAAGAAACCAGAATATGGTCCTTTCCTCCTCTGGGCAGGTCAGACTCACCTGGTCTCTCTTCAGATCTGGAGATCACATTTGAAGAAGTGGATATTGTTCAAATGAAGGAACAGAAAGGTAAGAGCTCAGAACCTGTTAAGTAGCAGTGACTTCAAGAGTGCTGTCCATCAAAGACTGGCTAGATACTCACCAATTCCGCCTTCTCTTCCTACAATGCACAGGAAAACTACATGTCCCAGGCTCCCTTGCAGTTTAGTTCATTTGGGGCCATGTGACTGGGATCTGACCAAGGGAATGTGAGTAACTGGGATATCAGCTCTTCCAGACTTGGCCATGAACCTGTGTGAGGGATTCTCTTTGTGCTGCTTCTCCTGTGTGGGTGGGAAGGGAAAAGCCCAAGAAGGTGAAACAACTTCAGGGAAGGATCCTGAATCACTGCGATTGCTTGGGAAAAGACTTTCCAGGGAGCAGCCTCTCATTTCTCTTTGCATGAACAAGAGATAAACATTGATTGTTTGTTTATTTTGAAACTGGGCCTTGTGCTGAACTCAGGGCCTTGGGCCTGCGAAGCACACCCTCCAACACTGAGCTACACCCACATCATAGGGCCCCATTTTTTTGAGGCACTGTGATTGGGGTAGATGATTTATTGATGCAATATATTCCAGCCTTGCCTAATACAAGCTTGGAAGGTTTAACACTGAGAAGTAGCATATGAGAATTGTCTTCAGATCTCAGTACCGGAAAGGACACATGACGCCAACAGCCGCAATTAAGGCCTGAGGGAAAAGTGGCTCTACTCTGGCTCATTAGGAACTAATATTTCTGCCAAACCCTGGAATGACTTGTCTTGGATTGTAGTGAGTTGTCACTGGTGGTGCTTGTGGAGAGACTGGACCATCGTTTTTGAGAGATGTGGAGGGGATACTTAGCAATGAACGAGTCGGATATCATGACCTTTGTTACACTGCAGTACTGGCATCTGATGTCTTCTCTAGCAATATTCTGATGGTTGTTGGATTGAAGCAAATGGAATTGAAATCCCACCATTTCTCCAGAGTGCTGGGCACCATTGTGACCCCAGGATGTATGCCATCACAGGTCACTGTCTTGCCAGGAATGGAGGCTGCAGAATCACCAGCTGCCAGAAATGGGTTTTTCAGAAAAGCGTGGAGCCAAGAGGGTCAGATTTTGGCTCACTTTTGGTTGTATCAGCAGGAGGAAAGCAGCAGATGGGGGTGTATTCTGTGCTGAAGATTTCTCCCACTCTTCTCTGGCCAACCCACAGACCGATTGTATAAACAGGAAGATGAGCCCTTGTCTTACTAAGCAATACTAGTGAATAAGAAAAGAATTTTAATGGCTTCTGCCACCTTAAGTCCAAACCAGATGGACTTTTTCTCCCACCCCTTCTTTGGAGAGAAAGGAATCTTAATCCCCAAGAAGGTCCTTACTTAAGTTTGTTTGGAAGAAGGATCCACTCTTCCGGAACACTCCAGGACTCCAGGAGCCTGATCCAGAGAGGAATTGAGTGACCAAAATCAAATGTATGTTTCCAAAGATTGCAGTTAATCCTTAGTGGTAAACATGGAGTCCACCACTGTCCAGAGGATGCTCCAGTCTGAAGAGGCCAGTCAACTGTGGGCCTCCCCAACACCACCATTGAGGAAGTCCCCAAGAGTGGCCAAAGAGTTCTGCTTTGGAACTCTTCTCTGGAGAGGAGGGGGTAGTCTGATGGAGCCCTCCCTCACCGTGGGCAGCAGCTACCCAGCAGGTACAAAGAGTTATGGGGCCAAAGACAGGGAGTGGAGTTCTCTAAACCATAGGACTGAGTTCTTCCCTCTGAGGGAGGCCAAGTGGAATCCTAGAGGGGATCTGCAACAACATGCTGAGCAGCTGGTGACCCTTACCATGAGGAGGCAGAGAAGACCCCACTTCACTTGTGGGCTCTGTCCTTCTTGGCCACTTGTTGGGTGGTCAAGAGCAAGTCCTCCAATTGTTCTAGCCTTTCTCTGAGGAGCTCAATCCCTGGAACTTCTGATTGCTTGGGTATTTCAAAAATTCTCTAGGTTCCCCTAGGGTTGGAAGACCCCCCTCCCCGTAAGGACTGCTGCACACTCTTCCCATGGCTGGTTACTTTATTTGTAAACTGAATGCTACATAAATCCATCACACCGTCCCACACATATATAATTGGCATAAGAGAGGACAATACAAAAATACTCTTGATGGTAAATGGAACAGCCAACAGCCCTCGGTTCATCCCAGTCCATTCCAGTGGGAATACCAGTGATTTAGGTCAAGAATGGAGAAATACTACAGAATGAGGGGGCAGAGAGATTAGCTGATGCCATTGCCCCAGCAGGATCCTGGGCTGGGCTCTTCCTGACTGTGCAGCTATTTCTGCCACCATCAAACCTGGTCACTTCCTTCTTCAGGAAGGGAAGAGGACCTCCCAAGTCATTGGAGGGGCTGCCCAGTCAAAGCCAAGTGCAGCCCTGGGACCGCAGTAACCACCTTTCCCTGGGGCACATCCATCTTGGGCTATCTATCTGCCTCTGGGCACCTCTGGTAGAAGGTGTTATGGTTTGAATACAAGGTGTTCCCCAAAGCCTCCTGTTAATGCAGGAGTATTCAGAGGGAAACTGATTGGACTATGAGGGCTAGAATCAAATCAGTCCATCCTAGTCTGACTGCTAACTATGGGCAGGTAGGGAGTGGCTGCAGGAGGTGGGTCACTGGGAACAAGTCCTGGAAGGAGGCATCTTCCTTGAGACTCCTTCCTCCTTGCTCTCTGTCCCTGCTTCATGACCCCACCAAAAGGGAGCAGCTTTCCTCTGCTGAGTCCTTCCCCCATGATGTGCTGCCCTGCCTTAGCCCAGAGCAAAGGAGTCACCGTCTATGGACTGAGACCTTGGAAACTGCAAGCCCCAGATAAATGTTTCCTCCTCTAAGTTGCTCTTGTTGCGTATTCTAGTCACAGACACGAAAAGCTGACTAACACAGAGGGTCAGAAAACACAGGGTAAAGGATCAGCCTCTTGGAACCTGGGGGGTAGGGGGAGAAAGATTGAGGATGACATTTTGCCTGTCACCCCCACTCCCCACCCCTTAGAAGATTCCAGAAATAATCTACTGATGGCAACTTCTTCCTACTTCCTGCCCTGGTTCCAGTCCAGGATTAAGCCTACTGAGCCTCTAGGTTTCAAGGAATTCAAATCCCATGCCCTGGGAAATTAGAGCTGGCCCTGAACCCCCAACCAGCAGACTGAAGGACTCGCATTTCTGCAAGGGTGGCAGGTCTCCTGGAGCAGCAAGTGGCTCTTCTGGCCCTTGGTTTGTTCACCTGGGCAGGGCTGTGTTGGCACGTTGCAGAAGCCAGCTCCCTGGGGGTGAGGCTGAAGGATGCCACGGACTCCTCCCAGCTGCTCTCCAAAGACCTTTGACGCGGGGTGGCCCTCAGGGAGCAGAAACTTCGCTACAAAACTGAACAGATGAAATCTGCAAGCTCAGGACATAAAGGCTGAGGGTGGAAGGGGTACCCCAACAAGGCCAGTGCAAAGCTGCAGGAGAGATGCGCCCTATACCCAGTGCTTCAGCACAGAACAGTGCCCTGGGCTGCACATGGCCCGAGGGCCCACTATCAACTCCAGGTAGACGAGATGGGACACCTGGTGGAGGAGCAGGGATGGGGAACAGGCAAGGTGAGCTCCAGACCACCCCTCTTCCTGGCCAAAGGAGCTCTTTAGACCAGAGTGGAGCTTTGCCCCAGGCTGTGGCTGAGAGGGGCGTGTGTTGCGTGTGTGTTTGGCTGTGGTATCTGAGAACTCTGGGAGAATGTTGCCACCTCTCTGAGACTGCTGGACACTCTAGAGTATGTGTGGCAGGGAAGGGGACAGTGCCAGCAGTCACATGAGTCCGACCTCAGCTGTGTGTCTTGGCATATGACTGTCACTAAGACCCTGGCATTTTAACTCTCCTCTCTGCGCCCCAGACTCCTGGACCTGGCACGTGTGGGTAGATGGAGACAGAAGTTAATTAGGAGGAACATGGGTCAGGATCTTGGTTGAGGACGCTCTGGCTTCAGGCCCCAGTTCCAGCAGAGCTTCAGTTCTGACTATTCGGAGGCCCCGGGCATCTCTCCGGGGAGCCCTGGAGTGGGTCTGCCATCAGCCTGCAGGCCTGAGCAATCTGCTCAACTCTTCTGGTTGTGGGTTGTGGGGTGGCCAGAGCTGGGGTTTCTCCCCTCCCCCGCCCCATCCCTCACCTACTGTGTCTCTCCACCTTCCTTCTCCCCATCCAGTCTCCCCTTCTCACTCCACTGTGGAGTGGGGCTTAAGTGTTAATGGTGACAATACAGCTTTGTGTGCGATGTCGTTAGGTGACAGTGGTACATTTGGACAGGTATCATCTGTGAAAACGGTGGCCCTGAAAGACCCTCGCAGGTAAACACACAGGTCCCCACTGGCCACTCCCAGGTCCTCACACTCCACACCCCCATGCCAACTGCTTTGGCAAACCTGGAAGTGACCCTGTTTTCCTCCCACCAGCAGCTCCAGCCAGGAGCAGAGGGGGCTTATTCCCACACTCCACAGGGCCGCCGGGCCTGGCAAGCTAGACAGGCTTCTGGGCTGCGGCCCAGGCCCACTGTTCCCTCCAGCAGGAAGAGGCACCTGCATATGGGAGTGGAGGCAGCCGGCGAGCAAGCTCAGGACCACAAGGTCCGTGGGCTAAGGGCTCAGGCCTCACGTAGCCCGCACGTGGGTGACCCAGGCTAGGCCAGCCCACTGGTGGGGGACCCTCCCACCCTAGGCAAGTTATGGGTCTGAAAGGCTGAGTGGAGCTTGGTTAACAACTCGGGCTCCTCACCCTGGGCCCCGCTTTTCCCAGAGGCCTCCGGGGCGCCCAGCGGGTAGGCCTCCCTGGCCCGGCTGTTCCTGGAGCAGGTGAGGAAGGCCAGGCAGGCTCCTCGGAGGCGGGCCAGGTCCCTGTGGGTGGTCTCACTGACGAAGCAGTACAGCACGGGGTCTGCCACGCAGTTGAAGCTGGTGAGGAGGAGGGAGAAGTGGTAGGCGTTGAAGATGCTCTTGGCAAACTCGCAGCTGGCCTCCCAGAGGCTGCGCACCAGCAGCAGCACGTGGTAGGGCAGGAAGCAGGCCAGGAAGATGACCACGGTGCTGAGCACCAGCCGCTGGATCTGGTCCTTGCGGCTCTTCTGGGTGCCGTGGCTCCGGCGCACAGCCCGCAGGATGCCCTGGTAAGAGGCCAGCAGCAGGCAGATGGGGAAGAGGAAGCCCACCAGGAAGCGGTAGTAGTTGATGCTGCGCTGCCAGGCCTGGATAGGGTAGTGCTCAAAGCAGACGCGGTGCCGGTCCTTGTCCTCGATGACCTCCTTGTGCATGAGAAAGTAGATGCTGGTCAGCAGCTCCTTAGCCCAGATGACCACACTGACGCCCACGGCCGCCTTCAGCGTGCGAAACTGGTGGAAGCGGAAGGGGTGGGCCACGGCCAGGTAGCGGTCAATGGAGATGCAGCAGAGGAAGCCCACGCTGATGTAGATGTTCTCGTACAGGAGGATGCCGCACACCTGGCAGGACAGGTCCCCATGGGACCAGTTGTCATGCTGCAGCACGTACTGCAGCCAGAAGGGGAGCGAGCAGATGTAGAAGAGGTCCGCCACCGTCAGGTTGCACAGGTACACGCCCAGCTCATTCCGGGCCTTGATCTGCAGGTAGCCGAAGTAGAGCGACAGGCAGTTGGCTGGGAAGCCCACCACTAGCACGGCGACATAGACCACCGGGGCCAGCGTCTGGTGGATGGTGTGGTCAATGGTGCAGCTCAGCGAGGAGTTATCTGTAGTGATGTTTCTCATCTTTGGGCCAGAAGGGGCCTCTCCCCTCATGGGCTCAAGGGTTGGGCTGGTTTCCCCACCGCCATCTTGTTTAGAGAAGGTGGTTCAATTTACATCAAGGATTGGGCGTCACTGGTGGCCGGTGAGCCCCTACAAGTCAAAGGTTGAAAAAGGCTTAGAATAATAGTAGCTAACACTTGTATAGTGCCTACTGTATGTCGGGCAGTGTTCAACATGCCGATCTGGTTCATTTAGAAGACGTACCACCTGCCAGGCGTGGGGGCACATTCCTGTAATCCTAGCAACTTGGGAGGCTAAGGCAGGATGATCACAAGTTTGAGGCCAGCCTCAGCAACTTAACAAGGTCCTAAGTAACTTAGCAAGACCCTGTCTCAAAATAAAAAGTAAAAAGGGCTGGGGATGTGGCTCAGTGGTTAAGTACCCCTGGGTTCAATCCCTGGTACCAAAAGAAGAAGAGGAGGAGGTAACCAGCCAACTCCAATGCAACTAGAATATCTGAATGGGTCACAGGGCTTGTGGCTCCCCATCCTCTTCTCTATCTTCCCTTATTTCTGTCCCTTGTTTATTTTCCTGGTCCCTCAGTGCAGCAAGTGATGTCAGGAGATGCTAGGAGATGAGCCTATCCTGAGTCCAGCTCTCCAAAGATCAATTACAACCCACATGCAAAAGTGAGGGTCCTGTCTACAGCAATAACTGCCAATCTTGGAGTGTATTAATTAGGTCCTCCATTGACTCTGAGGTTACAGACCCCGGATCCTCTCCAGACAGCATCAGAAGAGGCTCAACGTCCACATCCTCGTCTGCTTTGGAAAGAAACAGAAGTGGAGCATCCCCCAGGGCACTGCTGAATTCCTGGGTGCTTCTCAGCAAGCGCTGACTATCCTCTCCTCCATGGAGCTTGAGGAAGGTTCTGGAGCAGGGACTAAGAGACATGAGTACCAGGCCAGGCCAGCCACTGCCAGGTTGTGCCAGGCACCTTCTCTGACCCTCAGTTTCCTCATCTGGAAAATGAAGGTATAGACACCTGCCCCAGAGGTTGGTGTCAGGACAACATTGAGTGATGGGAGGGAAATGCAGAGCACTCGGGGGGAGGTGTTAAGAGGGGAGTCGAGGGGGCGAACCTACTAGAATCAGCGGGAAGCTGCTATCTTGGAGACTTTCACAAATAAATTGGAACACAATAGAATAAAATGTTTTGTTGTAAGCCTACTCTATCAATTAACATATGGAAATGATAAAGGTCTGGATACCTCTATTGATTGAATACTTCTCTCAGCTGAAAAATCTCACTGGGTCTCAATCAACATTTTTCAACCTTTTTTCCATATCACTCCTTGAAAGAGTCTTTTGACATTTTATTTTCTAACCCCGCCTCCCATGAAACCTCAATAGCACAGGTCTCCTGTGATTCTCTGGGTTCACTGCGCTCCTTTGGAGGGTGGCAAAGACTTTTTTCAATCCACCCTCAGTCAATAATTGATGATCACCCCAACTGAGAAGGTCCCCCCTACAGGGCTGGAGATTGTCAACAGGTGAGGTCTGAACTAAGCAACTCTCAGATACCAACGCTGCGCTTCCACGCTTCACAGTGAAGCTGGGACTCTCAGGCCCTGAAGGGAAAGCCCTCAGAGTCACCATCAAGTCTCAGACCACCAGACTCCATTTTCCAGGTAGCTCTCGCCAGAGCCAAGCCCTGCTGCACCCAGCCCCAGCCTCCCTCCACAGCCTCCCTCCCCAGCCTCCCTCTGCAGGGGGCTCTGCAGGGGGCTCTGCTGGGAAGGAAGGGGCTGGAGACCTGTAAGGACTTGGAGGCTGTGGAGGATAACCGGAAAGGGAGGAGTTTCTCTGCGATCACACTCAATCTAGTCAGCATCTAAGCACCGTGCCCGTTTACCTGTGGCTTCCATATCCACGCTTTCTCTTACCCACAGTTAGCTGCGGCTAAGAAAATGGGCGCACAGCATGGCCAGATAGTTAGAAAGATCCTATTCCCATAACTTTGACTGCAGTAGGGTTATTACTGTTCTATTTTATCATTGCTGTTCATTGCTTCCTGTGCCTCATGTATAAATTAAACTTTAAGATACTTGTGTATGCATGGGAAAACACACGGCTTATCCATGGTTAGGTGCTATCTGTGACTTTAGGCATCCCTCGGGGGCCTTGGAACTACCCCCTGTGGATAAGGTATATTCCTTGTTCCTGGGTAAAGGGACAGTAGCTTTTCATAAGTGTCCATAAAATGAGCAAGAAAAAGGTCTGGTCCAAAGCCACACCCTCTCCTACCTGGACCCAATTCCTGTGTCTCCCCCTCCTCCTCCTCCCCAGTTCTCCCACATTGCCCCCCCACTAGCTCTTTCCCTGTAGTTCCCCCCTCCCCCAGCAATGCCCCCTCCCCCAGCACTACCTTGCCCCCTACCTTGCCCCACAGCAGCCCCCACTCATGCCTCAGACAGCCTCCTCAGGGCGGCCACAGGAAGCGTTCAAAACACAGGCCAGATCCCTCCGCGACAGCTCCAGCCACACCTGGAATAAAACTCAAACCCTCACGAGGTCTCCAAGGCCCACACCACCTGGCTCCAGTGTCCCCACCTGGCCTGCCACCCACACGCTACAGGCACGCCGGCCGGCTGCCTGTGCCTGGCCACTGCATGCGCTGAGCCTCTTCCTGAGGTCCTCCTACCCACCCCGCCACCGCCTTGCTCTTTTCCGCCAGAGCGCAGCCTCTGACGGCCCACCCCACCCCACCCCATCACCCTGTGGGTGCTCAGCTCTGCTGCTCTGCGGTCTTTTATTTATCAGGGTCGTTGGTCCTTCTCTTCCACTAGCGGCCTCGCCCACCTGTTTGCTGCGGTCTCCCCCCAGCTTGAATTGTGTAGCTTCTTCTAGAAGAAATCAGTGAATGCCAGTTCCCACTTTCCAGGTGAGGAACCTGAGGTTCAAAAGAGGAAGTGACTTGCCCCAGGCTCGCCTGAGGACTCACCTGAGGACTCGCCTGAGCCCACCTGAGCCCCCACCTGGACTCAGGTCAGACTCAACCCCTCTCCTCTCCAGGACACAGCCTAGGACCTCTGAGGCTGTGGCAGAGAGGGCGCTTCTTGTTGGTTTAATTGTGGCAAAACACACACAGCATGCACTTATCATCCTCACCATGTGAGAACAGCTGGGAGGGATTCGGTGACTTTGCGTCCACCACCCTTGTCACCCCCCATCCCAGGACTGTCCATCTTACAGGAGCAAAGCTCTCGCCCATTACGTACCAACTCCCCAGCCCTGGCCACCACCATTCCATTCTCTGACTCTATGACCTGACTGTCTAGGGACCTTGAGGAAGTGGACCCAGCTAGTCTTTGTCCTCTGTCTGGCTTTTTATCATTTAGTATAATGTCTTTGAGATCCGTGTTCGTGTTGTAGCATGTGCCTTGTTAGGGCTGGCTCAAATGCTCGTATATACACGTACCACCTTTGTCCATGTGTCCATTCGTCAAGGGACATCTGGGTTGTTTCCACCTTTGGCTATTCCAGACAGTGCTGCTATGAACGGATGTGCACAGGTCTCTTCAAGTTCCCACTCCAAGTTCTTTAGGGCACATGCCCAGGGTTGGAGCTGCTGGATCATTTGGGAGTTCTGTGCTCACTATTTGCGGGCCCATCCCACTGTGTCCCTGGCTGCTGTACCGTCTCACATCCCGAACCCCAGCGCGCGTGCTTTTGGGTGTGTCTGTCTGCTTTCACTTCTGTATTCTGGTGCCCAGAGGAAGGGAGCGCAGGAAGATACCATCCATTCGTAAGCACAGGTTCCCAGCTCCAATAACACAGGGAAGACGAAGCCACCATGAAAGCATGTCCTGTCAGGTCTGGGAAATTCCCGGAGAGTCACCAGGTCTGAAGTCTGCTGTTTACTAGTGGTGAGCGTGTGGACGTGTGGGCCGGGCGGGGCGGGTGACGGTTTCCAGCTTCCTCTTTTTAGGCCAGCAGTTAGTTAACTCTGGTAACCAAAGTCAGAAATAATTCAAGTCTTCAGAGTCAAGCAGAAGCATTTACTACATGGAGATTAAACCTTCCTCTGTTCATTTTGGAGCAAAAAGAAGAGCAGTTCTTGAACTTGGCTGCCTCAGAATCAATCCCCCAGAAGTTTGTTAAGACAGGTTGTAGAGCCTCAGCCTCCAGAGTTTCTGGACTCTGTGGATCTGAGGTTTGATATTTCAGACAAGCTCCCAGGTGATGCGGTTGCAGCTGGGTTGTTGAGCCCTGGACCACACTTTGGATAGCAAGGCACTAGGAGAGTCTAGAAGATTCACATGTCCTATATGCGTTCCCAGGGAAGGGCAGCCGAGGTGGTGGAAGCCAGCAGAATCTGTGAGCAGAACTGGAACAGGGCCTGGGCATCTCCAGACTGATTCGGGCGCTCAAGAACCAGTGACTGAAACTGTCAAGTGCCTACCCTCTTATTTGCAAAATCTTTTACAATTTACAGAGCATTTGTCCTCTTATCCCATTTTCACTTCACTGTTACTGTCCCCATTTTAGGGACAAGGAAACTGAGGTCCAGAGAGATAAAGCAGCTTGCCAGACAGTCCAGTACTTTCAGACTGGGACAAGAATTGGTGGAGCAGGTAAAACATTCACGACAGCAAGCTAGACATGAGGGACTTAGAGGCAAACAAAAACAGGCTCCCAGCCTTGGGACACCTCCAATCTTGGAAAACAGGAGTGATGTGCCGTACACACCAGTCACTGCCACGCACAACGGTGTCCATTAGGGGTGCTGCAGGGAACCCCCAACAGTCACCTTGATTCGCTCTTTCTGCCCGGCTTACTCTGTGGGACGGCATCTCTTGCAATCCTAACCCCATTGTGCTCGGATGACTCCCAGGCCTCTCCCCAGGCTGAAGTTCGCACAGGTAGCTGCGGCCCTCACAAAACAGATTTGCGGAGAAAGCGATGGACCCAGGAAATGAGGTCCGTGCTGGGTGCATCATTTTCTCCACTTGTCTGTTGTTGGAAGGGATGCCCCCACCTGCCCAATCGTTCATGTTGGATAGTTGGCCTTCAGCCTCGGCCCTCATCCTCAGCCACAGCATTAAGTTAATCATGAGTTCTACCATTTTCCTCTCCTAAGTATTTGCCACATCCATCTCCTCTTCACCAGCACCCTTGATTGGTTTGGTCAAGACTTCCTCCCAATGTCAGGGCAACAGCCTCTTATTGGGCTTCCTGTCTCCGTCTCACCACTTCAAAAAGACACAAATCTAACCAAGTCATACCCAGCTTTGGGGATGCTACAATCCTCCATTAGCCCACTCAACCACCCACCAATCCATCCACTCATGTACCTATCCACCCATGCACTCACCTATCCACCCATCCACCTGCCCACCCAATCATCCATCCATCCATCCAACCACCCATCCAGTCACATATCCATTCATATAACAAATAACTCATTGAACATCTATTATACGGAAGGCATTCCACTCCATACTGTCCCTAGAGTCATTGCTTTTAGCCCCATGAGGCAGGGGAGAAGATAAAGAAACAAGGCCGTAAGAAGAGTATTGACCTGATGGGAGTTCCCTGGCCTCATCCAGTCAGGAAAGTGCTCTGAGCAATGGCAGTTATGCTATGACCAAGAAAAGCGGGGAGGGCTGCCCAAGCGGAGGGGGGTTTCTGTCTGTGGAAAACGTGAGCAACCCATCCAGTGTGAGGAGGAGAGAATGAGTGCTCTGGGGAACTGAAAGTAGCTTGGCATGACGGGATTTAGGGATGAGGCAGGCGAGGCCAGAGAGGAGGCAAGGAGAAGTTGGAGCAACAGACGGCTGGTTAGAAGGAGAGTGGGGAATAGTGGGGGCAAATCTGAGAAGCTCCTCAGTACCTGGTCCTTCAGGCGCTCGGAAATTATTTTGTTAGAAGGGTAGGTGGCTGGGTGGGTGTGTTGATGGCGAGGGGTAGGCGCATAGATGGATGAGTGAGTGGGCGGACAGATGGCTAAATGGAGGAAGGGCAGGTGAGTGGGTGGGTGCCGGGTGGATGCATGGATGGGTAGATGGATGGGTAGGTAGAGCCAGAGTGTATGGATGGATGAATGAGTTAGTGGGTGGATAGATGGATGGATGGGCAGGTGGAGGAGCGGGGGATGGGTAAGTGGGTAAGTAGATGGGTAATGAGTGAGCGGATAGGTAGGTGGGTGGGGGATGGGGAGTGGATAGGCAGATGAGTGGGGGATGGGTGAGTGGGTAGATGGGTGGGTGGAGGATGGGTGAATCCATAAGTAGATGGGTAGGGGGTTTGAGGCTGGAGCAGAGATGACATTAATTAAAGCAGGACAGTGAAAGGCAGAATCTCCTGGCCTCTCTGCTTGGGCTCCCTGAGCTGGACAGAGGGTCCTGCTTTTTCACTCAGCCTTCTCACATCCAGCTCTCCCTCCTACCACTCCCCAAGGACAGGCACCCCCGGGTGGAAAGTATGCCTTTTAGAAGTGTCCCTTCCCTCCCTGGTCTCCTGAAGAACTCTGAACCCTAAAAAGCAAAAAGATCACATTGGACTCGGGGAGAAGCTGCGTGAACGGGCTCACAGAAGCTCGGACCCCTCCTGCGTTTGTCCTGTCCCGGCACCACACTCAGCAGCCCCCACTCTGCAGATGAAACACAGGCTCACGGGAGGAACCGAGCTGCCAAGGCAGACTGGGTCTTGAGCTCTGACTGGGCCACACTCTCCTCTGTACCTGGCTCTCTGACAATTTAACAGGATGGCCACTGAGCAACCACCCCCACCCCAGGCTCAAGCTCCAGGCCCCAGGAAGTCATGACAAGGGCCAGCAAGCGTGGTCCTGGGCTAGGCCCCTGAACCTGCAGGATGTACCACCAGGCCAACGATCTCTGCAACCACAGAGGAAAGAAAGCCCAGCATGCACCTAGTCCCTGGTCTCCCACCCTGGAGGAGGTTGTGGAAAACAATCAAAAGGACACTTTATCATCCAGCTCAGAAACAGAAACTACACTCGAAGTGACTCAGTGCCTGGAGGCACATCCTTAGACAAATGCGCAGAGGTCCCCAAAGACTTCAAGGACCCAGAGAAACTAGGCCCCCAGCAGGAAGGAAACACCTCCGTGACATGGGCCTGGGGTCTCTTGCAAGGTCCAAGTCGGGGCAGAGGAGCCTAGGCACTGGGCCTCAGGGGGTCCATGAGCAGCACCCTAATGCCTCACCCCACTCTTCCATGTGGTGCACTCAGACACACAGACAGCTGCTACTCACGGAGCCAGGGATGGCTCATGGGGCCCCTGCCACAGAGCTGGGGAATTTCCTGCAGGCCCAGCTTCCGCTCCCTGGGGCTCACCATTTTCTTTCCTAAAAGAGTTCATTTCGGAAGGTATTTCCCCCCAAGGAAAGTGCAGGAATCGGGCTGCCTTTTTCCTCAGTTCTCATTCTTTCCCCCACATAGCCTCACTCCACGAGGACAAAAGGGTCTCATTTCTAAAGCCCTCAGAATGGCTTCAAAGTTCAGTCCCTTCAGGGCTCACAAAGTCCCTATGAGTCTTGTGAACCCATTTCCCAGAACCTGAAGCCCACAGAGGTTAGGCACAGAAGCACCCCAAGTTCACACAGTAAGTCAGGGTGGCTCTGAACCCAGAACCCAGGAGCCCATGCACTGGCTTGCTGCCTTAAGTTTTTTTGACCACAAACCACAGCAGGAAAGCCACTCTGCATTTTGATCCAGCACACCGAGCCGTGGACACATGCATACATACAGAGAAGCAAATTTCCCCCAAGCGACACTTACCCCGCTACTTTCCATGCATTCTGATATTCTATTTCATTTTTTTAAATACAGGTCATGAGCTACTAGATTGATTTCCTGACCCACCAATGGTTCTGTCCTGCACCACCCAGCTTCTCTGGAGTCTCCGGGGCCCCAGGAAGGCAGCGAGGTTTCTGTAGTCAGGAGAGAAGCAGGCAGCAAAGTCCTGGCCTTGGCTACTCCTGGATCAGAAGGGAGGGAGTCCTCCAGGGGGTGGGGAGTCTGGGACGAGGCTGCGCTGATTCTGCCCGCCCAGCTGGGCTCTGCCCTCAAACCTCCCACAGCCGGGCTCCTGCAGTGGCTCCGCAGAGACTGGGCGACCCTGCAGCCAGGACAGGCTCTCCCAACCTCCCAGCTCTGTCTAGAGAATCCCCAGCTGGAGGCTGCCCATTCCTGAGCCGAGCAGAATCATGTGAACTCCAATCTGGAGTCAGGCTGGGCGGTTGCCGAGGAACCACACGCCAGCAGAAGGATGAGGGTGGCAGAGCGGATCCCTCCACGCACCTCCATCCTCCAGCACGGTCCGCGCACCAAAGGCAGCGAGCAGCGCAGCTGGGAATGCTCAGACCCAACTGGGGCAGGTGCCTCTGGGGAGTGGGAGGACGCAGGAGGACTGGGTGCACTCATTCTAGCCATGAAGCCATTCCTGGGCCCCTGCTGGACACCAGGAGAGAAGGGACATCGAGCCCCTGCCCCGGGATCCTCACGGAAGCCACTCAGGCCCACACCCAGGTAACTAGCACACATCATGGTCACTGCTGCATTGTGGACCCCAGCAAGGACAAAGGGGCAGCAGGAAAGGACCCAGGAAGCTGATTGTTCTCACTGGGGCCCTCAAGCTGTTACCACTGCTCCACCAGCAGACAACATCTGGGTCAGTGGGTCTCAGCTCTAGCCACATGCATTAGAAAACAGCCCAGAGCCTATAAAAGTAGGCTTGCCTAGGCCCCACCCCAGGCTAACTGAAGTGTGCGGGCATCAGTTTTCCAAAGCTCCCTGGATGGCTCTAGTGCCACGGGGAGGGTGGGGGTGGGGCGAGAGGGAAGGCTGAGATCTGTCTCAGCCAACAGGGCAACGGGGTTACGCTCCTGCAGGAATAGAGGAGCTTGGTGTTTCCCACTGTGGGCCTAAGCAGGGACCCAGCACAGGGCTGGGCTCTCCGGAGCACTCACTAAACCTTCCTCATCTCTGGTGGCACAGCTGGTGCAAAGCCCACTGCAGGTTGCCCAGCCTTCAACTTATAGGAGGGGCAGAGGCTCTGGGCCAGGACCTGGCCACTAAAGATGGCAGAGCCATGGCAGAAGGTCTCTGCTGGCTTCAGGTGTTTTGCCCTTTCGGCTTAGGCCCCTCCCTCCAAGGTAGGCTCCAGGGAAGTTCCTCCTGAGCCCGGAAAACCATGCACGCCATGTGCGTGGGGCTCACAGGGGACGTTGGTTCTCCCTGTTCCATCAGGTGATCTGCAGGACTTGTCTTCTCCAAAGCCAGGGGACTCCAAGTAAATGCTGCCACATAGCAGGACTTTGTCAACTGTCCTCCGTATCAGTTCCTCAAGTGACAAGCAAGGCTTGTTCAGTCGTCTGCACTTGGACACAGATGCGATTCCTGAGTGATGGGGTGTGGTTGGCGTTCCCTGAGGTTGCACGGGAGGACGGGGGATAGGAGGCAGGACTGAGGGTGACCGCCTGGCTCTCTTCATGGGGCAGCCCAGCCTAACGTGACACACAGACCTGGGTCATCTACACCATCGCTGTCTACACCTGTGGGAACACTGATGGCCCCGAGTCCCCTCCTCCCCTCAGCACCCCAGGGACCCTCCCAGGAGAGGCACTGAGCCTCCCTTGAGTAGCAGCCCTTCCTCTCTCCAGGCCGAGGACCCCACCTGCCTTCCCCGCTGGGCCTCGGGATGCAGACGGAGGGGTGCTGCTGACCTCAGCTTTACTTGAATCAGCAAATGCCCACAGCGCCCACGCCATATTCTTGGGTGCGAGGTTTCTGTCTTTAACTTAAAACCAGAAGGGAGGATTAGAAGTAGTAGTGACATGGTGCAGGGGTCCCAGGGGTCCTAGAGGCCCCCACCCTGCCCCAACCTTCTCCAAGAAAAACAGTGGGGGCTGGGGTTGTGGCTCAGTGGTGGAGCGCTTGCCTAGCATGTGTGAGGCACTGGGTTGGATCCTCGGCACCGCGTATAAATACGTAAATAAAATACAGGTCCATCAACAACTAAAAAAAAATTTTTATAACAGCGGGCCTATCATAAAACTGCAGTTTCAAGAGAAACTGCCCAACTTCCAAGCTTCTGTCCTTCAGCCCAACATGGCAGAATCAAAGAAGGGGCCCCCAAGCAGAGGTGGGGATTCCGTGAGGGGCGAGAAGCCGGAGTCCTGGGTCCCAGCCAAGCTTCCATCCCAGGAAGGCAGAAGGGCCTGGACTGGACCAGATATGCCACTTCTCAGCCTCTCAGTCATATTCTCCCTCCCTCCCTTCCTCCCTCCCCCACCCCAGCGATGACGGTCAGGCAGCCATGAAGCACCGTGGACTCCCACTCGGGTGGCAGCCCCAGAAGGTCAGCCTGCACCCTGGATGCCCTATGGTGCTCAGCATGAGCTGTGCTCCTGGGACCTGGCTCTGGAGCTGTGGGCTTTGCTCGGCTGTGCTGGTGCTGCTTTCAGGGCCACAGGATGAGGCCACAAGGCCTTCGGACACCTCCTGGCTCCCCTTCTGGGCAGCCTAGGAGTCCACGTAGAGAGGATCCTGGGGTCTGCCCCAACCTAGTGGCACCATGCGAGGCCTCCAGCAAGTGATGGCAACTTCGTGTCACATGAGAGAGGTTCTGACCCAGACCTGGAGGTAAAATACCAAGGCTGCGACTTCCTGGCTCTGAGACCTTGAGAGTCACTTGTCAGTGGGTTCTGTGAGAATCAAGGGAGATGAGGCCCCACAGGGCCTGCACTTAGTAGGTCCTCAAAGAGAGTAAGTGGGGATGTGGTGGTGGTGATGGTATCCCTCTGGCCGGAAGTTCCTGCCCCACCGGCTGACTCCCCTGGAAAGGGTGCAGAGCAGGCAGGCCCCTTTGGTGAGGCAGCAGGTACGGCGCACCAGGTCATCCCTCCTGGGCTGCGAGTTACCCAAACTACTTGCTGACTGGGGTTAGTCAGGGTGGAGGCCTGAGAGGCTCTCCAGGGGCTCTGACGAACACAAACCAGGTCCACGACCAGCTGCAGCAGCCTCACTGTAGCACACTTACACCCAGGAGCCGCTGCCAATGTCACCTGGACACCCAGTGGTGCTGCATTGTTGAAGGGGACAGGTCTGAATTAAGTCTGGTTCTGCCAGAAGGGCCAGGGGCCAAGAGGAGGAGGAGCAGAGAACTTACCAAGGCCCTCCTGGTGTTAGAGAAGGGCCTAGAGCAACTCAGTGTGCCACTTCTGAGCATGTGCCGTGGTCAGGCACTGTGCTGAGTGCCTTCTGAATACTCCCCAGTTTAATCTTCTCATCAACTCTATGTGGCAGGACTGTCCCTGTTTTATAGATGGAGCAAATGAAACTAGAGGTCACAAGCAATTTGCCCAAGGTCACCCGGTTGGTAAGAAGAACAGCTATGATTTGAACCCAGGGCTGTCTGGCTCCAAAGACAGTCTCTAAACACTGCACTTGTGTTCCATGGTTACTACAGCAAATCACGGCAAACTTAGCGGCCTAAAAAAACACAAATGTCTTAAATTATAGTTCTGGAAGTCAAAAGTCTGACGTGGTCTTACTGGGCTAGAACCAAAGCATCAGCCGGGTTGTGCTCCTTCTTAGGAGCCGGGGGAGTCCGTTTCCTTGCCTTCACCAGCTGCCAGAGGCTTCCAAGTTGCGTGGCTGGGACATCCTGCGTGTTGGGAGCCTGCAGTGGTGGTCTGAGTCCTCTCACACTGCACCATGTCTGCTGCCCACCTTGGCACGACTCCTCCTCTGACCCTCCTGCCACCTCTTTCACTCGTAAGAACCCTTGTGATAATTTGGGGCCCACCCAGGAACCCAGGGCCATCTCCTTAGGCCATCTGATCAGCAACTTTAATTCCACCTGCTACCTTACGCCACTTTGCTGTATAAGGCAACCCAGAGGGAGCATCGTGGGCTGGGGGCTTTATTCTGCTTTCCACATGCCATGTTAAAACCCTGTGCATCTCTACCATCAGTGTGGACATCAGTCTCCAGGAATCTTGTTGGAGAACAGTTTCCGGTTCAGTAGGTCGGGGTCAGTGCCCGAGATCTGCACTGCTCACAAGCTCCCTGGTCCATAAGCTGAGGCCCAATTTCTCTCTTGAGAAAGAGAGTGATGAAACTATGCAGCACAAGTTTGGTACTGAATAAATACTTAATAACCGAAAGAAAGGGGGTG
The DNA here is from genome assembly GCF_902686455.1 of Sciurus vulgaris. Classification (NCBI taxonomy): domain Eukaryota; kingdom Metazoa; phylum Chordata; class Mammalia; order Rodentia; family Sciuridae; genus Sciurus; species Sciurus vulgaris. The sequence continues at coordinate 14,570,791 of NC_136462.1, read as the reverse complement.
GGAGGGAAAGAAGGAAGGAAGGAAAGAGGGATCTGGATGTTGCCCTCCACCTCCCCCCAGCTGAGACAAAGTCTAGGGCAAAGAAGCCAAAGCCACAGGGACCAATCAGCCATGTGTAGCAGGGGCAGCTGCCATGGAGCCGCGGGGTGGGGTGGGCTTTGAGCTGTGCCCTGAGAGGGGAGGTGGACAGCAGAAGGCTGATGGGGAGGAAGGAGGGACCCCTCAGCCTCAACACCCTCTGCTCCCCTGGTCCTACCTGGAGCTCACCTGCTTCCCAGCCGGGGTTCCTCTTCCCAAAGTGTCACTCACCCACTACCTCCGTGTTCTTGCCAATCTTCAAAGTCAAATCCCACCCCCAGCTTCTTCAAAGCACTGCTTTTCCGTTGAACCTCGATCCTGTATTAGGATCCCCTGGCTGGGGCGCTATTGAATGCAGATTTCCAGGTCCTGCCCGCACTCACCGAAACAGAATCTCTCAGGGCTGCGGTGTGGGAGGCTGCATTCCCACCCGATCCAACACCACCTCCTGCACACAGCGCTCCCTGACACCCAGAGAGTGAACCTCTCTCCCCTCCATGCCCTCTGCCCAGACCCCATCCTGCTCTGGGTTACTGCCATCCTTCCCTGGCTGGTTGAGACTTCTAAAAGTGTTTTCTCACTGTGGCTGGGAGATCTGGGTCAGGGCTCCTCACAAAGGAGGCGGCTGCCGGGAGTTCCAAAGGACAGGTAGGCACTGAGGAGGGGTCGGCATGTGGGTACTTCTGTGACTTCAGAGACCATCATACGCCAGGCATGGTGCTTCCCACAGGCTACCTCACTGCAGGCAGGCAAGTGTCACCATCCCAGCTTTCCCCCCGAAGACAGGCTAGGGTCATGTGCTGGTGAGGGGCAGGTCGAGGTCTGAGTTTAATGTATTTCGATAAAGGTGAATGGGATTCATGGGAGCGTGGACGACGGTGAGTGCCCATCTCCCGCAGGTAGCAAGTGTTCTGGGGAAGGAGTTGCTGGGTCTGTTTTGTCCTCTGCCGGGGAAAACACACACCAACCGTGTCTAGCCTTTAATGAATATGTGAGACTAAATTTCCTTTTTTCCCGCAGCCTGCCTGAAAGGCCAGTGTGGATGAAACTGAAGTTAGAAGCTAATGAACTGGGGGAGACAGACAGGAGATGGATGAGGTAACAGGAAGAGGAAGGGTGTGGGTGGTCGGCCCTGGGTGGAAACGCATCACCATGGCGGTCTGCTGCCCCAGAGAGACTTCCAGCCAAGAGAGCCTGTGGTCTGGGGGGGCTGGAGCTGCCCAGGCATCCTCCCTGCCTGCAGCCTGCAGCACGGCACAGGCCTTGGGGTTGCCATGGCAACCCGGGCCTGCCGCCCCCACCACCTCCTGTCTTCCTACCCTGACGGCTCCACCCCACCAATTAATAACCTAATAATGTACGACAACAGTCACGGCAAACACCCAGGCGGCAGCCCTCCTGAAAACACGCAGCCTCGTCCAGGGAACTGAGAACCGCAGAGGCGCCCATGACGCTCGACCCCAGGCCACCTGCTAAAATCTATGTCCCCGAATCCAAATGACTGTCTCCCTGGTTTCTCCTTGTTTTAAAGGCATGGTGTTGGCCGAGACAGGGACTGAAGGCTGAGAAGTTCCTGAGAAACGGATGCTAGGGAAGCCACCATATAGGACACCCGCCCCCTCAGTCCTGAATTGGGACAAGAGATGCTGACTGGATGATCAGGACATCGGATCTCTGCTGGTCCTCTCCAGAAGAAGCCCTTCACCTTTGCAAAATATGAATTAAATCATGGCACCCAGGGAAAAAATAAAAATAACAAAGGGAAGACTTAAAAAAAAAAAAAGTTGTGGTAGATCCAGAAAGGTGGCAGACCATTTGCTATTCCTTTCGTGGAGAGGTGGGGGTCTAGGTCCCCTCCTCTTGTATCTAGGTAGGCTCTGTGACAACTTGGCCAGCAGAATAAGGTGGAAGCAACTCTGTCCCAGCTTGGGCCCAGGCCTCAAGAGACCACGGCTCTAGAAACCCAAGCACCACACAGTGAGAAAACTCAGAAGAGATCCTGGCTGACAGCTTCAGCTACACACTCCCAACTGACCGACAGGATCCACCTGTCTGCCACGCAGGCGTATGTGTGACCATGGAAGAGCGTCCTCTAGCCCCCGGTAGACCGTCTCAGCTGAGGCTGCAAAGGAGCCGAGATCAGTCCCCACCAAGCCCTGCCCCAATCACAGGCTTGTGAGCAAAATAAATGGGCATTCTTTTAAGTTAATATCTTTTTCTTTTTTTCTTTTTTCTTGGGGTGCGGGGGTACCAGGGATTGAACTCAGGGGCACTCAGTCACTGAGCCACATCCTCAGTTCTATTTTGTATTTGATTTAGAGACAGGGTCTCTGAGTTGCTTAGCGCCCCGCTTTTGCTGAGGCTGGCTTTGAACTCCAGATTCTCCTGCCTCAGCCTCCCAAGCTGCTGGGACTCCACTGCCACAGCTCCTGGCTAAGTTAATATCTTCTAAAGTGATTTTTATGTAGCAGTAGATAGCTGGAACATAAATATCACTTTTACCTCAAACCACTTCAGGCCAGTCACGTGCTAGATTCATCCACAGGGTTACTTGACTTGAATTTTTATACAATTCTGTGAAGTATTATTATCTCCACTTCCCCCATGAGCTATGAAGGCTCAGAAAGGTAAAGAATCTCACTAGAGGCCAGCCAGCTGGCAAGGCTGAAACAGGAATTCTGAAGCTGAGGCCCATGTCCCTCCTCCACCACATCATCTTCCTCACTGGGCCAACACAGAAGGCTGGTTTCTTTCCACTCTACTTCCTGTTAGATGAGTCTTCTCTCCCCACGGTGAGGTTTACCCAGAAGGGTGCAAGATCCTAGTTAAAACAAGAATTCTCAGAGCTGACATTTAGGTGCATGGCAAGCTTTTTGAGGTAAGAACTCTACCTGCATGAGCTCATGACCATCCTGGGAAGTAACTCTACTTTTTTACCCTTTTCTCAGAAGGAGACACCAAGGCTTCAAAAGAGGGGATGTGGGCTGGGCGTGGTGCTCCAGTGGTAGAGCACCTGCTTGGCATGCACTTAGGTGGGCTGAAGGCAGGCCATCTGGTTCTGGAACTGGGCTCTGGACGGCAGCCTAGTCCCTACAGTCTATAGCATGGCACAGTCCACTGCATCTACTCTTAAGCTCAGGATTTCCCCCGCTCTGGGATGCCGATCTGTGCTGGTGGGGGGAGGCGAAGCATGACTCTCGCATCTCACACTTGTGTCCTTTCAAACCCCGCCCCCTCCCCAACCTCTCTTTCTCCTCTCTGCCAGGTGGCCATGGTTAGTATTTCTTATCTCCTTTTCACAGCCATGGTTAGTCACGGGCCCAAAGCCACCCGCCTCGGGTTCTTTCCTAGTCAGTGCTCTCCTCTGCCCGCTGCTAAATCCCTAACGGCTCACTTCTCTTGCGCCCTGGCCGGTGCATCTGGCCACGGGTCACTGTTGGGCCACTGAAGGGCTAAGAGCGCCGCTGTGCTCTCACTTGGGGATTTGATCGCCAGAGTGGGGTCCCCCGCCGACCAGCGACCAGGGTCCCTGCTCCTGCCGGCTAACCCGGCGAGCTCTCCCCTCCCTCGGTGGCGGGGGCCCTGTCTGATCTCAGCGCCCTTCGCAGATTTGCAGGGAGGAATGGAAAAGCCCGAAGGGAATTTTGGGCTCTAGGTGGCTCGGAGCTCAGGGAAATGAAGGGTTAGCGGTCGGACACTTTTTCTGGGGGAAGTAATTACCGGGTGGCCACGGAGCCAGCCGAGGGGGTGGCTGCTAAACCCGGCGGCGACCACAGGCAGAGACACCCCACCCAGGGACGGATCCGGACGCGCCGGCGCTTGCTCGGGCACAGACCCCGGGTGGTCGCAGCCGCGTCTCCGCCCCCGGGCACGCACACGCACGCGCGCACGCGGCTGCTCCGCACCTGTCCCGCGCCCCGCGCGTCCGCGGCGGCCGCGCTTCAGGACCTCGCTGGGGAGGGCGCCCAGCTGGTCGCCACCGCTCCAGGCCAGACCGCGACCCCCCGAACGGTTTCCAGGGCCTGGCGCGCCGGGGACCCACGACCTTAGCGAGGGGAAGGGGCTTGGCTCCCGGGGACACGTACCTGCGCGGCGACAGTCTGGAACGCCGGCTGCCGTTACCCTGCGCGGCGCCCGCGCCCCCTTACTGCCAGCGCGCACGCGGCCAGCAGGAGTGGCCCAGAGACGCCGGCGGGTCCCTTCCTCCTCGGGAAGCCCGGGCCACGTCGTGCCCGATTCCTCCCTCTCCCACCACCCGCGGGCACACCCAGACCTGCCAGTCCACGCCCTGCCTGTCACACCGACAGACCGCAGGCCACAGGCCAGGCGCCTGCCAAGACGTGGGCCAAGGTGGCTGGGGCTCGCGCAGCCTGTCCTGGAGGTAGAGCGTCCCCCACCAGCACCACTTCCATCCTGACCTGGCCTCAGGCTCTGAAGCGCTGCGTGGGCCTCAGCGTGGGCCTGGCTACACGCAGCCACATGCACTCCCAGGGTCTTGGCTGTCATCGGCCTCTCCTGGGAAACCACGGAGAGAACCCACGGAGAAGCTGGGAGAAGAGTGGCCTTTCATTGTTCACTTGGGTGTCACCAGCGCAGGCACACCAGTAGCCACTCAATAAATGCAGTTCAGTGTTGTTCTCTGGGCCTTTCTCCTCCTGCCCCAGCTCAGTCTGAGGCTACCAGGACCTGGGGCTCTGCCACAGCTTCTTGGGCTTCTGCCCCGGGTCCTTCCCGGATCCTGAGGGAGTCCAGGGATCTCACAGAGGAACTTCTAACCAGTTTGATTGAGAATTCAAGGAGGCTTGAGTGCCCCTGCCTCACGAGTAATAGTAATAACAAGAGTTACAGCTAGCATTTATTGAGCATCTACTGTGTGCCCAGACCTGTTCTAAGCACTTAAATGCTCCAAATCTATAAGACTATTACTGCCATTTTGCATGTGGAGAACTGAGACAGAGGAGTCAAATAATTTGCCCACAGTCACACAGGTATGAAATGGAGGGTTGGGATTCACACCCAGGCAGCTGGATCCAGAGCCCTCGTCTCTACCTGCATCCTACCCCATCCCACCCTTCTCTGTTCCCTCAGCGCCTGTTGCTCGTTGAGAACTCATGTCCTGGCTCCTGTGTCTCTCCCCTCAAAAGACCTCCTCTCCACCATCACCTGAACTCCAGCCCCAGTTTGAAGACGCAGAAGCCACCTGACCTAGGCAGCCCTGTTGGTCATGGCTGGCTATGTGAGCTGAGCCCCACTGTACTCCCACGGTGCCCTCCCATTGCCTGCATTGCCTGCTGGGATTGTTGGCACGCAGCTGTCTATCTGCATGGCCCTTGCTCCGGGCCCAGTGCCCTGCACATAGCAGGCACCCCATTCCTGTTTGTGAAATGAATGTCTAGATCTGGTCACTGTAGGAGGCTGCAGAAGCCTGTGGGGTTGGTCTCAGGACAGATGGCTGGGGCGGAGAGGTTGGGTGAACGAAAGTTCAGAGGGAGAGAGCTGGACCAAGCAGCCCCTCTGGTGGCGCAGGGCGGTTGACTTATCCTCTAGGTGAGTCTCTGGGTAGAGCTGGTACCCATGCACCAGAGGGCAGAAAGTCCCCTGGCAGGGTGAAGCAGAGGGAGCTAGAGGGAGCAGGAGCGGGCAGGGGAGGCAGAACAACAGAGAGGAAAGGAGGTTTTGCTTTTCCTGCTGGGCGCCAGCCAGCCAGCTCCCAAACAGGGACTTTCAGAAGTTGGATCGACCTTCTCTTCTGATCCCCATTTCAAAATCTCCTTCTTACAGAATTGTCACAAGTGGAGTTTTTTTGGAGTAACTATTCATGCCTGAAAATATCCATCTGCTTTTTTAAAAAAGTGCCACACTGACTGTAGTTAACAGCTTGGCTTGGAAAATCGGTGTCTGAATTTGAACCCCAGCTCCGCTACTGACTGGAAGGAAGACCTTGGGACCAGCCCCTTAGCCTCTAAGTGCCCATTTCCTTGTCGGTGAAATGGAGACACTACTTGAAAAGGGGGCTCAGGCGATTGTGTGAGTTAAATTAGGTAAAGTCCTTAGCTCAATGCCCGGCACACACTAGGGTTCAGTGGGTGCTAGCTGCTATTGCTATTGTTATTTTTCTTCTTATATACCCCTTCCTGGGCCTAGAGAAGGGAAATTACGGCCCAGGCTCTTGGAATGCTGACTTGAAATGCTGCACTAATAACCATCTTGGAGGTCTTGAACACTTACTGTGGCCTTGGTGTTTATGCGTGACCTCCTTGCATCCCAGCCACGAGCAGTTTTATTCTCCCCATTTCACAGATCAGGACACTGAGGTTCTGTGAATTCCCTAAGGTCACTCAGTTCCCAAGTGACAGAGCCAGGACTCATAATGGATTCTGACCCTGAAGCTGCTTCTTGCACTTTTTATGTTCTGCCTGGTCCTGTCCCTCTAGGAGAAAGAGGGGTGTTTAAAGCCCATTGTCAGCTGTCAGATTCAGGGTTCTGACTCTCAGGGGTCCCAAACTGTGGAAACGACAAAGTAAACCTTGCAGATCTACCACACTGCACGGTTCCTGGGGTTCCGTGCTTGCCAAAATCTACAGGATGGCGGCCCCTCGAGATGGCGCAGTGTGGTGGTACTTGGTGGCCTGTTTCCCTGCCTCCCTTTCTCTACTCTAAGATCTCTGTTTACAGAGGCCCAAATGCAACCAGCACCTTACACTGCCTAAGGACTCTTAATACAAGCTCCCTTCTGATCCATGCTTCACTTGCAGAGACAGAACAGCATGACCCTTATTTCCAGTTACTTAAAGATATGGAACTGGCTACTGGAAACACGCTCGGCACTTCTGACCAGGCTGTCCCTATGAAAATGATAGATTTGGAAGGGCGAGGAAATACATCGTCCTTCTTTTGGCTGGGCTTCGCTCTGGTTCTTGGTGTCAAGACATCCACGGGTCCTTGACAGGAGCAGCAGAAGTCATTGCTTTGTAAATGAAACCTGGCACCCATGGTCTTTATAAACAACAAACGGCTCACTGAGTCAGAAGGAAGCATGTACTCCAGAACCTTCCTGGGCCTAGAGAAAGGAAAATTACGGCCCAGGCTCTTGGAATGCTGATTTGAAATGCTGCACTAATAACCATCTTTCTCGCCCACAGAAATCCTCCTGGACTCTGGGCCGGATTCCAGAGACATGGTCAGAAATTCTCCACTCCTGGCATGAATGACGTTCACATCCATTTTGTTTCCCGTCTCCTGTGGGGTTTTTGTCTTGGCATTTTACTAAAGGTGGAACCTGGGGACAGCTCCCTCACTGCATGTTCCGGGTGTCAACTCCGTGACACCCTGCAGAGTCCAGAAAATGGCAGCCACAGGAATGTTTGAAAGAGGCTTTTGCCCCAGGCCAGGATTGTGCTGTCTACTTTTTATTCGCCCAACATCCGCTAGGCTCCCTGCGCTCTGGCTGACATGGGTCAGTAGTGGCACTCGCCGGAGCTCAGATGGGAGGAGAGCAGGGACCCAAGAGGAGTAAGCCCCTCTGCCAGGGTGACTTTGGGTTGGCTGCCGCCCTTTGCGAAGGTGTCAGCTCCCTCTGAGTCCCTCTCCCCTACACCTCTCTCCCTTCCTTCTGCAGACCTGGGGGGCTGGCCCTCCACGTTGGCCCTGTTCATGCGTAAAGCCCCTGCTTCCTGCCACGACTGACAGACACGCTGCCACGACTGACAGACACAGAAGCGTGCATTAGATGCCCCTGTGCACAAACCCACATCCTGCAGGAACGAGTGAGGACTTGAGAACGTGCACAGATTCTCTACCTTAAAAAATGACTGTTTTTCCAGTCCGTTCTTCCAATTAGCACAGCTGGCCCGCCTCAGAGGAAATCTCTTCTTTATCCTCCAAACACTAGAATGAGTCCCTACTTCCTCCCGGCCTCCAGCACCAGCTCATGTGTCCCTGCTCAGCCCAGGCCTCCTCTTGCTGGTCACCCCTGGTCACTGTGAGCTTCCTAGGATAGAGCACCCCACTGCTCACACGGGGGGAGGGGACAGCTTTCCTTCTGAGAATCAGCCTTGCTGAGTCAGGTCCCTTCCGGGACAGTTTCAGGCAGCAGGAGGCTGGCTGTTCTGAGAATAATCATTTCTGGCATTAACCGCACTCCAGCAGGCTCTGGCCTGAGCTGATTAATCGGACGACCTGGCCAACACCACAAGTTGTTTCTGTTCTCACTCAGGTAATCTGAGGGCTCTCAGACAGACTGTGACTAATGGGGACACCCGAAGGCAGGCAAACTCCACAGTCTGTGGGGACGATGGCTCAGGCCCAGGTGAAGCATGAGCAGGCACATCTGGAGGGCTGGGGAGCCAGTGTCCCATCCTGGCTGGACTTGGCACTCTGAAGGAAGCCTTCAGGCTGAGTTTTCTCAAGCTGTTGGCTTGGGATGAGGTAAGTGCAGGGAAGTTTAGCATCTGAACACCTGGGTTCAGATCCCCAATCTATTGCTTCCTGACTGTGAAAGTTTGTAACTTCCCTGGGTCTCAGTTTCTTCTTCTGTGAAATGGGTTTAATATAAAGATCAGTGTAAGAATCAAGTGTAAAGTACTCTCACTAAATTTGGTTACTTGGAAACCAGGAGCTCCCCCTAACAGGTACAGAAAGGGCAGGTTAGGTAGGAAAGGCCATAAGGGGGCTCTGCTGGCTGAAGTAGGCTGGGCCCGTCTGAGGCTGTTCAACCAGCTTTGGCCAGCCTCTACCTTGATTCTCTGCTTATAGAGAATGGATGAAATCCTGGCTCCTCCACTATTGGCTGTGTGACCTTGGGCACATTACATGACCTTTCTGTGCCTCTGTTTTCTTACTTGTAAAATGGGGGTAACAACAGTACCTCATAGGACTGTTGTACTAGTTGAGTTCATAAGTCCAAAACTCGTAGTGCTACACCTGCCCCAGCACGGGTTCCACACTGTTAAGCCCTTGCTTCCTCATCAGGCACCTGGGAGGCGTGTGAGTTCTGCTTGGTTCAAATGTGCCAGGCTTCTTGACAGCTGAGGAAATGGTGATGGATTTTCTTCAATCTGCTATGTAGATGAGCCTCCGCAGGGCTCCCGACTTTGGCTTGTGGAGGCCGGAGGGGACAGGGATGGACTGGGGGGTATTTGGCAAAGAGGAACTTTAGGGCCAGGAGTCTTCACAGAGAACCACAGAGCCTCCAGCCTTCCAGGATAAGGGCTTAGCTGCCCCATCAGGGTGCGTGCTAGGACAGGGAGAGAGGGCGGAAACGGGGGCGGGCTGGCAGAGCAGTTGTAACCTGGACAGGACCCTGACCTGGAAGCTTGGTGAATTCCCCCCTGGGGTGGGGCCTCAGCCCTTGCTTGGCCTGTGCCCAGGATGTTGGCTGATGACTTGGGAGCCTTCATGGTGCCAGGGTGGCCGTGTCACCTGGAGGCCGGGAAGGCGCTCCCTGGAGCCAAGTTGCAGGGCCCAGATCCCAGCTCTGCTGCCACTTGCAGCTCTTGCCACTCCTCTCAGTGACCCCCCTGGGAAGTGCCAAGGCTCCTTCCTCCCAGGGCGTGTGCTGTGCTTGGGACGATCCTGACCCACAGGAAGGCTCAGTCCATGTCAGCAGCTGACCCCGGCCCAAGTGCTGCCGGATGGCTGTCACAGGCAGAGCAACGACCCCCAAAGACGTCCATGTCCTAATGCCCGGAACCTGTGGCTACGTCCTTTACTGGGCAAAAGGGACGTGGCAAGCGTGGTGACTTAGGGGTTCTGAGGGCGAGGGTCATCCTGGATTATCCTGGGGGACCCAAGGTAAATGAGTGAAAGGAGGCGGCGGAAGAGGAAGCATTTCAGGGCGATGGGTGGGAAAGTCGGACCAGTGGCTGTTGGTGTCAAAGGTGGGCGGAGGCCACGAGCCAGCCAGCAGAGGAGTCTCCCCTAGAGCCCCACAAGGGACCCCAGCCCTGCCGCTCTGAGTTCAGCCCTGTGGGAGCTGTTTCTGCCTCTAGACGTCTCAAGGAAGAAATCTGTGTTGTTTAAGACGCTTCATGGGGCTGGGCTGGGGCTCAGGGGCAGAGCACTAGGCCCTGGGTTCCAACCTCAGCACCACAGGAAAAGAAACAAGATTAAGATACCATGTCCATCTATAGCTAAAAATATTTTTTTTTAAAGGTGGTGCGTTTGTGGTAATTGGCTGTAACGGTGACAGGAAGCGAACACTGTCTTTTGGCCCCCACTCCGCTGCTGCGTTTCTTTCACGGGGCTGGGGCTGGAACCCAGGGCCTCACATGCTGGGCAAGTGCCCAACCCCTGAGCTGCACCCTCAGCTGCATCTCTGCAGGAGGAAGCTAGTGAGCCCCGCCAAGTCCCCCGTATTCATTCAGCACCTGTAGTTTACATGCTGCCTGGTGTCTTTGCCCTCTGGAGACATAGGGACCCCAGACTATGGGGACTGGGTGCCCCAGGCTTGGGCACTGCCAGGGCTGGATGGTTCAGGGACAGGAGAGCTCAGGTGGGCCAGGCCGTTTCAAAAGACCTCCTGGAGAAGCCCTGGACCTTGAAGGATGGAAGGCGTGGGGACTGGACGAGGGGCGGAGGGGGGCAAAGGGAAGCAAGGGAGGGCAGGGAGGTCAGGGCCGAGGAGGCTCGCCCAGATGGTCACCCTCTGTCCTCCTAACACCTGTGCTCAGCCCTGTGGGTGGAGGTCTGAGGCTCAGCTCCTAAGGGGCACACGCAGCTGGCCCGCTGCTGCCACAGGCGGCGCTGCACGGCTCTGCCTGGCTCTGCACGCAGCAGGTGCCGCCTGGGGAGTGATTCCCGTCCCAGTCTGTCTTACACATCCTGTGACCCCAGGGAGAAGGTCTCCACGACGCCCCCGCCCGTCTTGAGCCCCGCGGGCATTCTTGCGGCCTCCCTTTGTGACTCGAGCGGGCCTGGGCGTGTTCTGCAGGCGACGGGCCTGACATTCAGCAGCACTGCTTGGCTCTCCTGGTCTGGGTCTAACTACCTTCCTTTGGTGAACGGGTACTCATTTTGGAGTGGAATTCAATTTCCTTTTAAAAATAATGAGTGTAATAGGAAGAAGAGCGTTTGTTTTATTGTTTTCTTTCCTTGTCCTGATTGGACCTGAGGTCCTGTTGGAAATGAAGAGGCACAAGTCCTCCTGGGTGGTGGGGACCACCCCTCCTTAGCTTCCACCCCCCAGCCACCCACATCTCAGTCCTGGATCAGAGGGACAGCGGCTGAGGGGTGATGTTCCCCGGCAGACGGGTACACAGACCTGGAGTGGGCGGCTGTCTTTAGAATGTGAGGCCCCAGCTCCTCTGTGTCCTCAGGTGGGGACCCCTGGGGTCCATCTGGGATGCACCAAGGGTGCGGGGGAGGGATGCACTCTGCCCACCCAGTCCTTGAGGAGCAGGGGAATCTAAAAATAGTGAGGGCCAGTCCCAAGTGCAAGTTTCTCTTCCCAGAATAGATGTCCTATGATGATCCAGTTTCCAAAGTGAAATATTCCAAGGAAAACATTAGGTACATAACAGAAATGGAACTTGAGTGACTGAGGTTTTAGAACGTGATTTAGAAGGAAAAGCCAGGATTAGGACAGCAGTGACAAGGTTCTGATAACCACTGACTGGAGGGTAAGAGGCAGGGAGGGGCCCCGCCACAAGAGCCCAGAGTACAAAGGCAGGGCTCTGGAAGGGCAGTCAAGGCGGCCTTCTTGGAAGAAGCAATTCTAAACTGAAACCCACAGGAGACTAGGAGGTGGCCCTGGAGTCCTTGCAGTGACTAGAGTACACTGAGCTGTGTGTACAGAGGAGCCCTTGTATCATGGGGGCGCAGCGGAGGGCTGGGTTTTCTCTTTGGTTCGGGGATGTACTGCAGGGTGTCCCTGTTTGATTGGGATCATTGGGGGGGCAGGAAGAAGAGCAGCTTGTCACCCCTGCAGAGTGTCAACTGGCAGGGACCAGTTCCCGCAAGCTACCCCACAACCCACCCAGGACAAAACCCAGCAGAGGGCAGATTTGAATGAATGAACCAAAAAATTAAAATAAATAAATAAATAATGAAATAATAAAATAGAAGATTGATGAGGGATAACTTGAGACCATTAAATGCAAGACTGCACTGGAAGCACCAGCACCCAGGCACTCAGCAACGCTCCCGCCACCCGCCTCCCCAGTCCCTGGGCCAGAGCAGGGTGGCACTTCCCCAGCTGTCCCGGGTGCCATGGGCTGCTCCCCAGCGCAGGACTTCAGCTGGAGCTAGGAGGGTGAGGACATGTCCCGAGGGCTGGACAGTGTGGGACTTCTGAGACCTACCCCCACCCAGGAGGCCTGGGCCTGGGTGCCCTCTGACCTACTGTGCCCCAAACCAAGACCCTCTCGCCACACCTCTGTGTGACAGGTCCCATCGACTTGGATCCGAGAATGACAGGGGCCGACCTCTCAGCCCTCTCCTCCTCGTCCTCCCAAAGGCCTTTCTTTATTCCTGAGACTGGGTTTTGGAATTTTCAGCTGCAGAGGTGAAGGAGCCAGCGATGTCCAAGGTCGGGCATCCTGCCCAAGGTCAGGTGTCCCCTTGCACCAGCCTCCCGCGTCCCTTCCTGCTGAGGTGGCCCTCTGGGAACCGCCAGGCAGGCTCACCTCACCCAGGCAGTGCGGGTTGCTGTCTGAATGCTGTTCCAGCGACCTAAGCGCCTGGCTTTTGGCTGGGGGTGGTCAGGCCTGTGCTGCAGGAGGCTGAGGCTCCACTGGTAGAGGCCGTCCAGACTTCCAGGAAAGCATTCCCCGCCCTGCAATGGCCTGGGGACTGTGTGGCCTCTAGAGGGTTCATGAGGATCACTGTCCTGGTGTTGGGAGCTTGGACAGGCCCAGAGGGTTCTAAGACTGGGAAGTCCATCCCCTGTCCTTTTGCGGTCTCTGAGGGTAGAGATCAGGAACAGGTGGCTGCTTCTGCCAGCTCTCAGACTGGCTAGGCCCAAAGTCCGTGAGCCCTGCCAGGACCCCTCCCTCCCCAGGCACCCAGCCAGTCCTGACAGGACACCCCTCCACCAGACGCTGGCCGACTTCCGGCTGTGGAGACCATCGCCCACTACAGAGTGAGAGGTGACAGGCTTCCTCCTCACGCCACACTGCTTCCTGGGGAAGGGCAAGGAGGGAGGGCAGAGGGAGACAGTGTCCAGACCCAGACGGGCCCAAGTGGCCATTCTGTGTGCCCCGTGTAGGAAGAAGTCTACGCCTCTCATTCAGGGCTCTCCCAGGGCTGCTTGAGGTGGCTGCGCTTGGAGGCGGCCAGCTGTTCTGCTCTGTGCCCCTGCAGGGCCTGCATCACCAGGCACTTCAAATATGGTCCCTTTGTTCCATCCCTACCTGCTGCCACCCTAGGTCAGTCCAGGGTCTGGAGAAATGAGGAAGCCAGCGAACAGCTGCAGCCTGCACACGGACCCTCCCCATGTCGGGTAGGGTCCCCAGCACCCAGTCTGGCTTCTCTGCATGTTCCTCCACTTATCTGATCCTCCCTCTTTGGTCCACCTCTTAGAGGTGGTGTCCCTCATGGTGGGCCAGAGCTGTCCTATTCTGGCTTGTGAGAGCAGACTGATGAATTCCAGGAATTCTGCAAGCCAGTTGTTAAACATGGCCATGACTGAAAATGGACTTAGGTTAACCTGCAATTAAATATTAGAAACAAAGATAATACTCAAAATTCACTACTTCCTAATTATTTTACTAGTACCTACGCCTCGCCTTTGAGATTGTTTATACTTGTATTTGCGTGGAGGTGAGGTCGTACAATGGGGCGTAGCTGCACACCCCTTCCCAGGTTGTGTTTAGTGACTTTGTAATGGCAGTTTGGAATCAGCCATGGTGAGAATATTCACACCACAGAAATGGGCAGATGTTATATCCAGGGCTTGGTTAATGCTTTTGTCTCCAGACTTCAGACAGTGATGGAGAAAAAGTTAAATTCAAAAGTGTGTTGGGTGAACATTATGCTGAGTTCTATTTTAATCTGAGATAAAGCATCTACATGCAAGGCCATCGCAGTGTGAATAGCACAAAAAATTGAGGAAATATTCATTCCACATCCATAAACAAATTCAGCAATGTCATGCATGTCATCAACAAATGAAGGCTGACACGGTCTCTGGTGTGTCCTCTTCATTCACGTTGGAGCTACAGTCACGTCAGATGCGTGTGGAGGTTCACTACAAACATACATGGCAAAATTCATGATCTGGGACACTGCCCTCAGCCCCTGGACCCCAGGGTGCTGCCTGTGGGGACCAGGGTTGATGGTCACAGACAGAACTCAGAAGCAAGCAGGCTGTCAAACATCCTCTGGGAGTTTATTGGGGCAGGTGTGAGGTGGGAGTGGATGAGTTGGGGCTGGACATTTTTGAGGTGCGTTTGGGACACTGGACACACACGGGTTGAGAGTTTCAAAGGAGATGGGGCTGGAGGTGCCCATTTACAGCCTCTGGGAAGAGCTGGTCATCAGAAGTGTGGGTATGCAGGAGCTCATGGGGACAAGGCGTGATGAGCGGGCTGGGTGTGCCCGAGGTGAGCTGCAGAGGCCTGGGTGTGGCTGCTGAGGAAGGGCACACTGATCCAGAAAGGTCACCGGAGGCGAACGGCCCTGAGGAATACCTTGGGACTAGTGACGGGGCCACTGGTGACCTTAGCAGGAGCCCTCTCACTGGTGCACAAGAACGGAAGATGGAAGCTGAGGCAGGGAGCCCAGGGGGGTCGCTTCCTACTTGATGTAGGACTGACGCGGGTTGGGGGACCCCAGGGAAATCTGGACTAGGGCGTCCCTTTCCTTGCTGATTCCCATCCCCTGCCAAGGAAGCTAGGCTGACAGGTTCAGATCAGTCACTGGAGGTTGTGACCTGGGAAGAAAGCGGTTGGCAGGTTCCAGACACATTCCTGGGTCCAGAATGAGACCTGCAGGCATGACAGACTGATTCAAAGAATGAGGGAGAAGGTGGGGGGGTGGCTGAGGAAGCCAGTAGTCAGGTGGGTAGCGACTTCAGGCCCGAGGTTCAGGAGAGGCCAGCTGGAGGCCAACACCTATTGGTGGCCTGTGGGGGTGTGTGGAGGGAAGGGAAGCAGCGGGAGGAGGACCCAGGCCCGGCACAAGCCGTGGACCGAGTGGCAGGAGGAAAGAGTGAGCAGATGAGGGCCCCAAGTGGTGAGCAGGGGAAAGCCATCCGGAAGGGATGGGCCGTGACTGCGTCAAGCAGACTGGCCAGTAGCAAATCCTGCCAAGGCCACCCAGGATGAAGACCGCGAAGTGGCTGAGGCTTGGCCTGCTTGAAGCAGTACAGATGGCAGTCCCCTCCGAGTGGCCAGATAAGGGACAGATGGCAGAGCCCTGGGGCAGCGGATGGGTGGGCAGGCCGGCAGGTAGGAGGCAAGGGATCCTTCCCAAGGCCAGGCTGGCGAAGCAGGAAAGGACCATGAGACTCCAGTGGGCCAGAAAAAGAGTAAAAGCATCTGGTCACCTGTGGACATTTCTGGTGCCTTTTTCCTCCCACCTCCGCCTTCCCCTTTCTGTCCACCCAGCTCACCCGAGGCCCTCAAGGTCTTATTCCAGACCCAGGACCTAGGAGCTGAGCAGCCTCGGGAAGGCCACAGGCACCGCGTCCAGCTGGCTCTGGCCTTCGCTGACACGGGGAGGCCCTGACTGTACAACTGTGCGCTCCCCCCGTCTCTGGTCTGTGGTGTCCCACCGCGAGCTCTAATTCCAATGTCCAGGGCAGCCCCAGGCCCGAGCAGGGAGCCCGACCTCTCACAGCCAGCTGGGATGGGGCCGACGCCACGTGATGAAGAAGCCAGGACTCGCTTCTGCTCCATTCTGCTTTATTACAACCCTGTCCTGCGTTCCAGGTGATGGCTCTTTAACACGCCACCCGAGACATTCCCACAGTGGATCCTGTTAACATTCAAAAGTCTCCTCATTTCTTTCTCAGCACATTAAATCAAAAGGGGGGGAAATCTTAAAAAAAAAAAAGAAAAGAAAAAAAGAAAAAGTCCATAGGTTTAGCCCATCCCAGGAAAAGCACCTTTACAACAGGAAAACTAAACGTGCCAGGAACCCGACCAATACACAAAGCAGCAGGTACGATTCCTGAAAGACAGACTCCCAACAGAACATAAATAGATCCCTAAAGTATAGATATTTCACGGGCGTGTACATATATATTAAGAGAAATTTGGTTTTTACCCCCTCCCCAAAATTATTCAGAAATCAGCATTTCATCCGCGACAGGGACGCTGGGCACTCAGCCATGGCACAAGCCAAGCACCCAGCTCACCGCGCGCGGACCTTCCCGCCGCTACGCTCACTCCTGGGACGGGGCTGGGGCACCTGTGCCCATGGCCCAGGTCCAGCAGATCCAGTGTTTATAGAAAACTGAGCTAGGAAGGCTGGTCCCCAGGGGCCTGAGGGGTCCAGAAGCCAGGTGGAGGAGGGAGCAAATGCCCAGCCCTGCACCCCCGGCCCTGAGGGCCCCCTGGCCCTGGGGTAAAAGGAAGTGCTTGCACCCCAGGGTGGGATGGCAACGCTCCCTCCAGCTGTTAACAGCACTCCCCCTGAGTTCTGCCTGAAGCCCTCTGGGTCTTTGCATTTGGCCAGTCTGGGCTTCTCCCAGGATCCAATGGCTTTAAGGAGGGAGTGGAGCTTCCAGACCCCCAGGCCTGAGAGCCTGCTCTGGGTGTGTGTGTGCGCGCACGCGTGTGTACGCGCACGTGCGCATATATTTTTTAACGGAAGTTGAAGGTTTGCACGTGAGTGTTCCACCAGGGTCCACTCGAGTAGTGTCTGCTCTGGGCCAGTCGGTTCTGTCACTGCTTTCCAAGTGGTCCCCCTCCTAAGCCGGTCTGTTAGAGCCACCAGCAGTTGGAGGCTGTGGAGACAGAAGACGCATCACATGCCTGCGGTCCTCCCCTCGGGGCTTGGCACAGTGTTTGGAATGGCCTGGGAACCCTCCCCCAGCACCGCAGGCAGAGGGGAGAAGAGGCTGCGGAGTCAGACGGCGCCTCGGCAGTCCAAAGCTCGGGAGCCCCCGACCCCAAGACGCGTCACACACAGCCATACTCATACCACACCGTCTGCTGGTCCCCGCCCGGCTCGGGGGACACCGGTGTGCTCCTGGGGCTGCCCCCTCGGCTGAGGTCCTCGGGGCCCCGGCAGGCGTGGGGAGCCGGGTCGGGGGACCTCCCAGGGCTCTTGGCGGGGAGCCCCTCATTGTAGCCCTGCCCTGGAACCCCGTCTCCCTCTGCGCCGCTGAGCCCTGCCCGGACAGGAGCGATGGCAGCCACCTCCCCTGAGTGTGGGGACATTTTGGGCTTGGTCCTGGCAGCTGGGGTGGCAACAGGTGAGAAGTGCTGAGGCTGGGAGCTGCTGCCACTGCCTGTGGCAATGGCTGGCACTGTGGCGGACTGCTGCAGGGGCGCCAGCCTCTCCTCCTTTTGGGGAGCCAGAGAGAAGCGCCTCATGTCCAGTGGCCGGCTGCGGGAGCCTGAGACCTGACAGGGGCCATCGCCCCTTCCAAGCATTGGGGTCCGCTCCCGGGCCAGGCTGTGGGAGCTGGGGGGTGCAGGGCCATGCAGGCTGTGGCTGCCTGTCTCTCTGCCCCCTGAGGCCTCGAGACCCCCTGGCTTCTGATGGGACTCTTGCTTGCAAGCCTCTGGCCCACTGGCCCGAAGAAGGTCAGCGGAGGCCAAACTGAAGGCCCGGCTCAGGGACGCGCTCCGGCTGGCAGCTGAGGTGGAGGGCACCGTGGCTTGCCGGGATCTGCCCAGGGACAGGCTCTGGGGAGGCTGGACCTGCCTGCTGGGGGTACTGGCTGGGGCTTCCGCCTCAGCTGGTCTCAAATTTGGCTTCGTATAATGCCCAGGCTTCAGCTGCTTCCCCTCAGGGGTGCTGATGGCCATCTTGATAGGGGCCACAAGGCTGATGGGCATCTTGGCTCCTTCCTTCCTGGCAGGTGGTCCCGGCAGGCCTCTGATGGCCATGAAATTATTGGCTGTCCGGAAGTAGTCACTCAGCAGGACATCATCCGGGCAACTGGGAGTGTCCTGCAGAGAAGAAAGGAATGGAGAGGTGAGATGAGGGCATCTGGGTCCTCAGAGCCAGGATGTGCTCTGGAGTCCACTCAGCAGGAATGAGGTTCCCACTCAGGCTGGGCTTCTTTAGGACAGACTCCCAGAGGGCCCAGGAGGGTCGGGCAACGGGGGAAATCAGTGGGCAAAGAACCCCAGCGGGGCTTCAGGCAGCCCTCAACCTTACAGATAGAAAACTGAGCCAGAGGGCAAGATGACTTCCGCACCAAGCCAGGCCACTTTGTTGTGCCGAGAGCCCGTGTTCCAACCTGTCTCCTCTCCCTGCCCTGCAGAAGAGGCGCCGGGGGTGGGGAGGCGTGCAAAATTCCCTGTCACTCCAACAGGCCCAGGAATGTCATGGTCATGGAAAGAAACAAGACGAGAGCCTGAAAAGTCAGAGCCCCCACTGCCACCCAGATGGTTCCCCTGGGCTGAGAAAGGAAGACCAAGGGACAGCAGGAGGCCAGAGAGGTCAGGAGCCCGGACGGGCTGGTGAGGCTGCCCCAGCAGGAAAGTGCCCAGGACAGTCCACTCTGAAGGCTGCCTGTTACCCGCTGCCCTGGCACAGCAGCTGCACCCAGGCTCTGCCTCCCCAGTCCAGGGAGCAGGTGTCCCTTGCCACCACTTAGCAGGCAGAGCCACTGGAGGCAGAGGCCTGTGACCCTGGATCACTGCAGCCTGTGGCCAGCTCCTCTCAGCCCGACAAGAGCAGCCAAGCGAGATTTGTCCTGAGGCTGGCAGCCACAGGGAGAGGAGGAAGGGGAGGGACTTCCTGCAGGACACGAGGATCAGAGGCTGCCTCTGGAGCAGGCTTGGCCTGCTGTGGCTGCTGGGGAGGTGTCAACCTGGAGGACAGGTCAGTAGCTCAGGAGCACCTGCCAACCCCTGCCCCAGGAGAACAGCCCGACAGCGACGTGCTCCCTACACTATGCCATGGCCCCAGGGGGCGGTCAGCGAACCCCGATCGTGAGTGTCCTCAATGCCACTGACCAGCCGTGCTGCCAGGCTCCGTTCTAGGAGCTGTACACGGATCTGCCAAGGAGCGCCTCTCCATCCCAAGCAGCCTGGCAAGGCCATGTGCTGGGTGCGGAGCCGCCTGTGGCCGAGGTCAGGACCACACAGCTGGAGAGTGGCCGTCCAGGGGAGAGCCCCGGCTGCCCGGCTCCGGCCATGTCCCACAGCGGCTGCTCCTCTGCTCCTCATGGTAACTGCATGCTCGTGGGGACAGCGTGGTAGTTCAGGACATGCATCCGGTGTAGGACACTCAACTCGGGGCAGTGACACTTTCACCGCCTGACGCGGCTGCGCTTGGAGCCATCACGCTCCTTTCCTGGTCTTCACGGAACACCGTTTGGTCGTCCTCTGTGCCAGGAGCACGAGGCCCTATCCTCCCATCCCCCGGGATCTGGGTGCCCACTGCTTCTCTACCCGCTTCTCTATCAGCCTCGGTGGCTTCCACAAACCAGGGGGAGTGCGGAACGCGCCTGTGTCCCGCCTCCAACCCACCCTCAGGAGGCCACGCCCACCAGCCGCCCAGGGGGCGCGTCCGGAGGCGCCTGCTCTGAGCATCACAGACACTTGGGGAGCTGAGGCCGGCGTGGGCTCCCCTCCAGTGACTTCTCCAGGTGGGGAGGCTGCTGTCTGTGCCAGGGCCCTGCTGTAGAGGGTGGCAGGTGCTGGAGGCTTGCCCGGGCCACTGTGTCGTCTCCTCTAAGCTGAAAAGGGACAGGCCCTACCACAGAGTATGGGGACTGGTTCAAGCTGACCAGGGAGGGGTCCTTGCCCTTGCTCAGACCCCAGAGATCTGCAAAGGGAAAAGCAGCCTGACTGGACGAAACCGAGCAAGCAGGCTCCGACGCGGGCTCTCTGCTGCTCCCCTTCAGCCCCCTAGGCTGCAGATCTCACACGGGCACCCGGGCAGCAGCAAGAGCATCATCAACGATCACCAAAATATACATCTTCAGACTGGCGGGAACCTAGGTGGCTAGCAAGCCCACCGGGCAGTTCTGAGGCACCTCCCGCCCGAGGATCACCCCACAGACCGTGGGTTCCAAGGGCAGGGACACTGTCTTCCTCAGCTTGGTCTCCGGCTCCTTGCAGACCAAGCACTTGGTGGACAGAAATGCAAAGGGAGGACGCAGACTGTCCTTCCATGTCCACTCTGCCGCCTGCAAGGAGAGGCACAGAGCAGGCAGCGCTGCAGAGCTGCTGGGAGCTGGCCGGATCTGCTTCAGGGGCAGGCCCCGGCACACTGCCCAGCGCACAGCAGGTGCTCAACAGACCTGCCAAGCAAACATTTACGTTCTCGGTGCTACTGGGCCCTACAGGCACCGACCAGAACGCTCACAGCTAGACACAATCCAACTAGAAAGACTGAAATACTGCATCTTCAGCAGGTCTCAGTGACAAGACAGCACACTTCAGTGACCAGTGGCTCATGTCACCAGTTCAGACAGAGCACATCCAACACGCAAAAGCTGTATGCAGAGAGACAGGGAGGGTGGCAGAGGAGGGTCTGTCAGCAAGCAGTGTTTGGGAGTGGAGAGCCCCTGTGTGGGTGGGCGCCCGAGCAGCGGCCTAGTTCAGCCTGCTACCCGTTCTCACGCAGCCAGCGAGCTGAGAATAGTTTCTACATTTCTGAATGACTGAACAAAAATATTAAGAAGAGAGTTAGCTGGGCGTGGTGGCGCACACCTGCGATCCCAGTGACTTGGGAGGCTGAGGCGGGAGGATTGCAAGTTCGTGGCCAACCTCAGCCATTTAGTGAAGCCCTGTCTCAAAAACAGATTAAAACAGCTAGGGATGAAGCTCCACAGTCAAGCACCCAGTACCGTGCTAAAAAAAAAAAAAAAAGAAGTTATTTTATGACACATGAAAATGACATGACCTCCATTTGTGTGCAATGTGTCAAAATGCCCTCTACTGTCATGTGTAACTGATGAGAGCAAATTTTTAAAAACTCATATAAAATTCCAAATCCAGGGCCCGTAAGACCAGTTCTGCTGGACAGTGGCCAGGCCTGTTCACTGACGCAGGACGACGTCTGCTTTCTCTCCAGTGACAGAGTGGAGTGGTTGAACAGAACTACGGGACCTAGAAAGTCGAAAATATTTGCCCTTTGACCCTTTAAAGGCCCTGCCAAGTTTGCCACCTACTGCTGGGAAGGCACAGGGTCAGCGGGGGCTCGGAGCTCTGCAGCGACCCCTAGCAGGACATCCTAACCAGCAAGTGGGGTGCTGGCCACGGGCTGCGAGCTCACTTCAGGCCTGGAGGAAAGAGTGCCCAGTGACCCGCGGGCTCCTGCCACAGCCAGGCTAGTGCAGCACAAAGCCTTAGCACGCCCACCCCGACTCTCCACGACTCCAGTCCCGAGCAAGCGAGCAGGGTGAGGGGCGGGACCCGACGTCCACCCTGCCCGCACTCACGAGGCCCGGGGAGCTACGGTTGCTCTCCTCCAGGAATTCCTCCAAGGTGACCATCTCGCTGCTCGGGGAGGCTGAGCAGGGCCGTGTTCCCGTGTGTGTGGGGGCTGTGCCCCTCTTCTGGGCACCTTCCTGGGAGAGAGGCCCGTTCCGGGGTGGAGGGGTCTCGTGGCGGCCAAGGGCACTGCGTCCTGGAGTGCTGGCAGCATCCCGGGGCAGCGTGGCAGGGTCCCTGCTGGGGATCAGGTCCTCGCTGCTGAAGCTCTCAGACCGGCCATGGAGCTGGTCGGAGGAACCTGGGCAGGGGACAGAGGGACGTGTGTCAGTCCCAGCTGGCTCTCTCTGCCAGCAGGCACGGTGCTCCCTCTGGCTCACTTCAATCCCACTGAGAAAACTCTGCCCAGCCAGGCGTGGTGGTGGGTGAAGCAGGAAGACTGCGAGTTCAGAGCCAGCCTCAGCAGCTTTCCGAGGCCCTGAGCGACTCGGCAAGACTGTCTCAGAATAAACACCTAAGGAAGGGCTGGCGATGTGGCTCAGCAGGCGACCACTGCTGGGTTTGATCCCCAGTACCATGAAGGAAAAAACCAAAAAACCAAAAAACCCAGAAAACCCTGCCCAGGACTCAGTCCCGCCCTGCTACAAGGACCTTCTGGAATCCTTTAGTGCTTTACTTTGGCTTTAAAGACAAACTGACATGAGATAAAAGTAAAGTTTCCACTGAAATTCAAATAAAAGTTAATTATATTTATAAATAAAAATAATAATTATATGTGCGTGTGTATATATATAAATTTCATCTCCTGGGACTACTGCCAGCTTCCCTTTCACCACAGAAGATAAAAACTACAGGTGCAAAGTGTCTGTCACTGAGGTGTCAACTGTACCCTGTAGTACAGTTTCCTGGGTCTACAGGGCTCCCATTGCAAAAATATGGAACACTTCACAAATTTGCACGTCGTCCTTGTACGGGGCCACGCACATCTCCTGGTAGAAGCAGCCGTAGCAGCCTGAATTATTATTAACCACCACGCCAGCTTGCTCTCAGCCTTTCACGTTAGAAGTTCACTTGGCACCTGGGTGTGGGTGCTCCAGGGCTGAGCGTGTGGAAGCCCAGAAGAAAAAGATCTTTGTGAGAGGTACGGCCTGGGGAAAGAGGTGCACCCATGGCGTCCCACGGGGGAGGCAGCTCAGACTCGAGACCCGGGACTTGCCCACGTCCGTGGAACAGGGTGGAGCAGAGAAGGGCCTGAGTCCAAACCTGCTCAAACTGCAGCCTGTGTGCGGACCACGCTGAGAGGCCGCGGACCGTAAGGGCGTCTGAAAGCCCTGCTAGCCACATGGGTTTGGACAGCACGAGCCCGGGGACCGTCTGCACGAGGTCTGACCGTGCTGGGCAGGGAGGGCCTCACCTTGGCGGCTCGGAGGCGAGCTGTTGCTTGATGGGTTTCCGCTGCTCTCCAAGCTGCTCGGCTGGGACGCTGAGGGAAAAGAGAGTGCTCAGCATGAAGGGCCACCGCCCAGGGGACCCAGGGACAAGCGTCGCAGCTGAGAAGAATGTGCAGCCATAGCAATTCTCAGCCAAGCTCGGCCGGGGCCTCAGGAAGGAGAACCGGGGGCTCCGCAGGCGGAGAGCGAGGTGCCGCGCGGCCACCGACAGCCGACAACTTGGACGACCCGCTTTTACCACATCGAGGGCTCAGTCTGAGACAAGTGATGACGGTGGCTTCACACAGGGCCCCAGCGGAGACCAAGCAAGGGAGCGGGGCCGCCGCACGACACAGGCTCTCTCCAGAAGCCGGGCAACAGCCCCCGGAACAGGGATGAGCTGCTCTCCAAGATGTCGTGCGCACGTGTGTGGCAGTGTGTCAATGCAGGTGACCGCAGGGAGAGGGACCTGGACTTCAGGATGAACAGGAGCCATCTGTCCTCCTGGTTGGGGGCTATTCCTTAGTGTGGAGACCACACTTCACATCTGCCCAGAGGGGAAACCGAGGCTGACGGTGACAACGGTGGAGGGAGCTGGCCCCTGGGGGCTGTGGCGCTGCCGACGGCAGACCTGCAGGAAGGCTGCCACCATCCCCTGCGGAAGCCGGGCCACCCCTCAGCGGGGTGCTCAGCTCTCCCAGCAGCCCCCGTGTTGGAGGATCTCGGGAGAAAACACTTCTCCCAAAGGACTCTAAACCCTGAGGGGACAGGGACAGTGTTTCGGTCACCTCTGCAACCCCTGGGCACACAGCAGGTGCTGGCTGACCTGTGCAGGAGGCCCTGTGCCTGTGGTCCCCACAGGGAATCTGCTTGGGACTATGGATCTACAGGGCTCCCAGTTCCCAAGTCCTGACAGGCCGGCAGACCGTGGGGAAGGCCAGGAAGACTGGTGCTCGGGACAGCGAACGTGAGGTCAGCCCCGCTGACGAGGGAAATCAGAAATAAATAAACGCCATCTCGTCAAAAGGTGGGACCCTTTGCCACGAGGAGGAAACAACCAACCAGCAGGTACACCCCTCAGGTCACCCAAGCTGCTGCAAATCCCTCCCGTCCTGAAGACAGGAGCCGGGACACCTGTGGGGAGACCCCTGTGCTCAGTTACCAGCCCCAATTCTGGGGGCTCGAGTGAGATGTCCTGCTCTACGGTCCCCACGTGGTGAGGAGGCAGAGGGCTCCCGGGGCCAGGCCGCCTTACTGAGCCTGTCTGCTCAGAGACCACGAAGGTCTCCTTGGGGCGCCGCAGCAGCACCGCAGGGCTGGATGGAGGGGCGTGGGGATGACGTGCCAGGCAAGCCGACTGCCTGTGAGCCTGCTGAGCGTTTTTCTTAAGGATTATTTCCCCGCTCTTGCAAAGCTGCTTTTCAAAACTGAGGGCCATGGCAATCGTGGAGAACCACTGCGGGGGGATGGGGGAACCACCCTACTGTGCTGCCAGTGGGACAGGCAGGCACCGTGGAGAGTACCATGCAGGTTCCTCGAGGGCTCGGAGTGGAGCCACCAGATGACCCAGCTGTCCCACTCCTCGGTGTGTATTCAAAAGAACTCAGAGCAGCCCGCTCGAGCACTGCGTGCGTACCAATGTTTGCAGCAGCGCAGCTCAGAACAGCCAAGTTCTGGGACCAGCCCGGGTGCCCGTCAACAGACGGATGGATACAGAAAACATGGTGTGCACACACGGCAGAGTTCCGCTCGGCCACAGGGGAGAATGAGACTGCCATTTGCAGGTGAAGAGACAGGCCGTGAGAGCACTGTGCTAAGTGAAATAAGCCAGACTCAGAAAGCCAAGGGAAATGCTTCTCTCACATCCGAAAGCTAGAGGGAGAAAGAATAAAAACACAAGGGATCTCCAAAAACAGAAGGGAGACCAGTAGAACCTCTGAAGGGGACCAAGAGGGAGGTACTGAGGAAAGAGGTCTACAGGATCGTTCCACGTCCACGGGAACATACCACACGAATCCCGCTGAGTGATGACAATGCACTAATAACGAGAGGGGAGCTCAGAGCAAGGTGGCGCAGGAGGGAGCAGGGAGGGAAGGAGAGGGAGGGCCCTGGGGAAGGAGACTATCACACTACGAGCATGTACAAATTTGGCATAATGAATCTATTATGTATGATTATAATGCACCAATAAAAAATAGAAAAAAGAAGGAAGGAAATCCCTAAATAAAGAGTCGGTGTTAAATGAAAAAGTTGAGGGCTTGGTGTGCGGTGCTTGCCTGGCATGCACGAGGCCCTGGGTTCCATCCCCAGCACTGCGGGAAAAACAGACCAATAAATAAAACCAGAAACAAGCCAAAGCATCTTGTCACCTCAGAGAAGCCTGGGATCATTTCTGCTTCTCCTTCCTCAGAAACGTACACTGTCCTAAACCACAGGACAAATGCTTCCAACACCTCTAAGGCTTAGCACGGCTCGGAGCCCCACGGGCACGGAGAGCCCGAGCCAGGACAGCAGGCCTTCCTGAATGGATGCTCCGGGCACCGCCACCAGGACTTCCTGCCACACCTGCAGGGCACCTCAGAGCAAGGGGTGACACAGCTGTCAGAGCTGGGACGCCTGGGGAGCAGTGAACTCCCCACGGCCGGACACGTGGAAGCAGGAGCCTTCTGCTCAGGCCCCTGGCAGGGCAGAGGACGGGAGCCTGGGAGGACACGGTAACAGATGACCACACGGCGTGGAGAACGGCGGGTTCCCTGGACAGCAAGCCCCGGCACTGCTCCACAGTCGCCTCCTCTACGCGCGGGCGCCACCTGGCTTAGCTTGCGGGAGGAGTGCTGCTGATAAAGACCTGCGCAGAACCCACACTGACAGGCCCCCGTGCGGGTCACTTACCATGCTGCCTGGGGTGGGTGCACTGGAGTTCCAGGGGTGGGTCGCAGAGGTTGTCTTCCGAATTACAGCCTAAGGAACACAGCTGGTGAGTTGGGGTTCAGAACGCCGACTGGCCGCAGGGAAGCCCCAGCCTCTGCTAGAGGGTCAGCTCTGACCTCTGTCCCGCAACTGAGTCGGGGCTATGTCCAGCAGGTGGGGTAAGGGTGGGAGTGTGCAGTGTGCCTGGGGACAGCCTCGTCTAGCCCCCCCCTTATTTCTCTAGCCAGGAAGAAGAGACTCTAAGGCTCCTGACTCCTATCCAGTATTAAATCAAACCTCTCTATGAAATGACGGGGACCCAAAGACGAAGGTGAGCTCTGGCCGAAGGAGGCTGGTTCCCCTGGACAGTAAGACCTGCACCCACAGCTTCTAACCAGATCCAGACCCAGGAACCCACCAGCCAGCAACCAACAGCTTGTCCCCAAGGACAGTGAAATGCCCTATGCTTCAAGCCTGCTAGTTTCTGTCCAAGAACAGCGTCTAGGCCCCCTCCAAAATGATGAGAGGGTCTCCATGCCCACTGACATCCAGTGCCCAGAGCGTGAGGGTCCCCTTGGGTGTGCGTGCCCAAGGCCTCAAGAGTTGTGTGACTGTTATTATTATGAAAAATAACCCTCTTGCTCTCAGACTTCCAATTCCCCAGAGGTATTACACTCCTTCAGCTGTCTCTGGATATTTTCACCTCTTATAGGGGGATGTCTTTTTCAGCTGCTTTCCCCCCACTGACTGCTCTTTTTTTACAGCATCCTGTTCTTGTTTCATGGAATAGTAACTTCTCCTATCTCTGACTCTACTGATACTGGGCATTTTAAAGTTGTTATCTCTGCTTCACGGCACTCCAGTTGCCTTTGGTGTTGGTTTTGCTGTTTGGAGTGACAGGCTCTCCTCAGCTGTTCAGGGCATCCCTGAGCTCCCATGAGCTTCACCTGGCAAGATCTGGCTGAGCCATCTGGCTGGGAATCTTGCTAGCTAGTGAGATTAAGAGTATTTTAGTCTCGTGCCTGAGGGTAAGAACACACACAGCCAATGGCCTCCTGGGAGAGAACACATCGGTGAGCCCTGTGCTGGCCCATGCTTTCAGTACGGGGCACTTGCCCTCCACTGTGTCAAGAGACTCTCAGGTCACAGCACCTCTCATTCATCCCACCATGCTTCAGGGGTAGCTGCCCGGCTGCAGTCCAAACCTGCTTAGCTCCACTTCATCTCTTCTGGAGCTGCTCCCTGCCACCTGTGCCTGGACACTGGCGGCAGCGTGTTCTGAGGCTTTTCCCACGACCCTCGGGCCTCCTGATGGTTGAGCTGCTTGCCCTAAGTCACTCGGCTGTCGGTGGGGCAGAGCCTCTCTGGTCACACCTCTCGCTGCCCCTCCTGCCCATCAGGTTGTGAAGGCCCTCGGGAGAGGCCCGCACTCACCTTTGGTGTGGCCAGGGTGCCGGGGGACAGGGGCGGAGCCAGAAGGGGCTGCCATGATGGCCGAGGCTGAGCAGGTCCGGGAGCCCAGTGCCGAAGGCCAGGACTTCGTAGCCGGGTCAGCAGGGGCTTCTGCGCGGTCAAGGCTGCTTCCGTGTGGGGACCCTCGCTTTGGTTTTAGATCCCCAGGGCCTTGGGCAGAAGAGGACATTGAGAAATGAGACCACGGGGCCTATGCCGAGGCTGGGCAAGCACACTGAGGCCGAAGCAGGTGCGGCAGGACACGAGGACCACGGAGACACAGCTGGGCACCACCCCCGGGACGCTCTGGGTCTGCGGGAGACACCACAAGGCTAGCACTGGCTCTGGGGGAAAACAGGGCGCACTCATAGGAGATGCTGGCGACGTCCAAGGCGCGAGCTCGGGGCAACTTCCCGCACCCCCAACTCCCAGCGAGCCAGCCTAGCAGTGGCCTGCTGGGGACCACTCGGACCTGCAGCTGAAGCACAGGAACGCTGCCAGCAGGCCTGCCTGGGGATTTCACAAAGAAGACCACTGCCAACCTCACATCATTTTTCTTCTGAAAAAAGCAGCCTTGAGCTCCGCACAGTGAGACAGACACGAGGCGGCTCTCGCCTGGTGTCTTAGGTCTTTCACCAGCATTGATCTTTCCATCATGAACGTGTGCTCTTGTCAAAATCAAATAGAACCATACGTCAGAATGGAAAAAAAAAAAAACAAAACAAAAAAACAACCCAAAAAACAAAAACACTCAAAACAAGAAACCAAGTGGGAGGGGGATGGGCTCTCCAGGTTGAGGAGAGACATTATCATGGGGGGCGTCCTCCGTCTCCCAGGGCCCTGAGTTGTGTGGAGGGTCAGCGCCCAGCCACGCCTGGGCTCACTGTGCAGCTCTGAACACCCAGATCTGTGGAACTGGGAGAATTTGGGCTTTGAAAGATGACCTTGATGAGAAGCAAGATTCAAGTCTGGTGGGATGGAGCGGGAGAGGTCATCCCGCGGGTGAGGCGAGAATGAGGATCCAAGCGGAGGTGGAGGTGGACAGACAGAGTGAGCGACACAGAGACAGCGGGTTCCGCAGCGTGCAAGGAAGACGGGTGGCCGGGGCTCCCACTGCGAGGGCCAGGAGGCCCAGCGCCTTCCAGCAGCTGTGGGATCTTTAGGGTTACCTTGTTTTCATGGTGACACTCGCTTTCCCTTTACAGACAGAACTGACAAGGCCATTTCAAGGTCAATTTAACCTTGGAAACTGGATCAACTTAAGGGGAAACACGCAGGTAGCCATGCAGGGGCATCGGGGCACCGTGAAGACGGCGCCGCCTCGGCTGAGGAGCGGAGGCGCTGCGGTCAGGCCTGTCTGAGAGTCTCAGGCTGACATTCTGTCCACTGAGGTTTTAATTTCCGCCCCCAAGACGTGGCAGCACGGCCACAAAACTTCACTCTGGGCTGAAGCCTGGCAGGGCAGAAGCAATGCAGTGGTCCGAGCTGCCTGAACGGAGCCACTGACCCTTCAAAGCACAGAACACAGTCCAAAAGGGCCCCGTCGGCAAAGCCGACAACTCGTGTTCTGCCAAAGGAAGAGGACGGAAAGGCAGCAGCTTCTGGTTTAGTGGCTTAAAAATAAGCCCGAGAAGACTCGAGCGCAGGCTGCGCAGTTCAGGAAGCACAGCGACAAGCGGGCCACCTCTGCTTCACACACAGCGCCGCACTGGCCTGTGGGCGCGGAGGGCGGAAGCACACGGCCCCTCGACTTACTCGGCATGGACATCCGGCCCAAGGGCACGTGCAGCATGCCCCCAGGGTCCCCTAAAACTGGGCTGCTCTGAAGAAACGGTCCAGGGAGAAGGGCAACTCGTCTTCTACTCTGAAATCAGAATCCGTGCTGGCTACTTTGGAACAGGGGTCAGGAGCAGGGTCCACTCAGAGGCCACGTGGCCCTTGGGTACTGGCTTTTTGTTGTTTGAGTTTCAGAAATGAAGGAGATGCGATGCGGACACATGGTAAAGGAAGGGATTAGAAATCTCCAATGTCTGAGAAAGAGAGAGGCTCGTTAGGAGAGGACGGGATGTCGGAGGAGGACCAGAACCGCAGGCGTTTAGAGAGAGCTGGCTGGGCCGATGGAGACTTGTCTTTGTCCTTGCTTTTGCTTCTCAAAAAGGGACTCTTTTTGCGCTGAGCTGCTAAATTGTCATCACCCGGATAACCCAGAGGAGGAAGGGAAAAAAAAAAAAGAACAAATGAAATGAACAGTAATTACAAATGAATCTAAATTAGCAAAATGAAACTAAGATATCAGAATCCTGTCCAACCTAGAGAAGGTGGAACGGATGCCTAATGCTTAGACCAGAACTGGGGCCCAGGGAATCATTTACGCTCTGACTCGATTTAATTAAATTAGGGGCATCCCGATCCAACCACGGACTCACTCAGCACATGAGGAGAACGACACACTGCCAAAGGTGCCGGCAATCTAGATGGGGTTTCGATTCCAGCACGTTTAATTATTAAATGAGGATGCGCGTGAACGTGGGAGCAGCCGCCTTTACGCATGCCTTTTAATGACAGGGTCCCTGACTACTCAGCTCACCTACGGCTCCTGTTCCCTAAGACCTTGGAAACCCGTAATGACAAGCTTCTCAGCTGCTGTCATGACGCAGTCTACCTGAGGTACTCACAGATAGTAGCTGCACCTCTAAAATCACCTCTTGGGGCAGAAGGAGTTTAGAAATAATAAAACAACCTCTTCTGCATACCCAAGCTGCTTCAAGGCAAGGAGAATCATTTTTTCTTTTTAGGCCTCCTCTACCTCCTCTACTCCCTGACCTTTAGATTGCAGAGTCTTCACAAACCAGAAAACTGCTCCAACCTGAACACATCATAAGTTAAATGAACCAACTTAACCGATCCCTGACCTAGGATTGAAGCTGAACCAGGATTGCCACCATTTCTTTCCCCACAGCACCACCTGGTGGCCACAGCCCACACGACAGCAGAAGGGACCAACTGATTCTACATTGGTGGCCCCTGGGTATGTATCCCTGGGGCCCAGCTCAGGGCTGGGCTCCCAGGGTAGCTCCCCAACATCTTTACTTAGCACCTTTTGGGATCAAAGCAGCTTTAACTGGAGCATGAGCTTGCCAATGACAGGCCTGTTTGGACCCCTGCTACTACATCAGCAAGGGCTGAACCTGGGCCAGCCTCACTGGGCTCTGGAGATGGGTAGTAACAGCGCCCGCCTCACGAGGTGTTAGGGTCAAAGACAGCCTGCAGAGTGGGGAAAAGAGTGGGGAGCTCCGAGACAGACTCAAGTCACAAGGCTCCTGCTGGTAACCATCTCTGATGGCTCATTCCCAGGTTGGTTCAACTGTTTGGACCGAGCAGGGTTTTTTTGTTTGTTTGAGTTATTTATTTATTTTTTGGTGGTGCTGGGAATCAAACCCAGGGTCTGTGTATGTGAGGCAAGCACTTTACCAACTGAGCCGTATCCCCAGTCCGCCAAGCAGTTTTTTCTCTGAAAATTTTTCTGATTATAGTTAATTCAACTTACAGAATAATATAAGTTGAGATGACAGGGACCCGACATTAAAAAGCCCATATGAAAACCTGAAACAAGACGCTCACTGGCTATCAGAAATGCTGAGTTCTGTATCGCTTACTAGCAGGATGAGCCTTTTCTACTCTGATCCCTGTGAAGAATGGATGGCCGGGCCGGGTGGCACACACCTTAACCCCAGCAGCTTGGGAGGCTGAGGCAGGAGGATGGCAAGTTTAAGGACAGCCTCAGCAACTTAGTGAGGCTCTAAGCAACTCAGCAAGACACTGTCTATAAATAAAATATAAAAAGGGGGGGATGTGGCTCAGTGGCTAAGCACCCCTGGGCTCAATCCCTGATACCAAAACAACAACAAAAAACAACAATGGAAACCTGCCATCCTCACAGGCACACATTTATCTTCTGCATTTGAAAGCAACACAATAAGGTGTCCCTGTAGTGGAGAATGTGTCTTCTGAAAAGCTTGTGCACAAGTCACTCCCAGGGCCCTTCCTGCTGGTCCTCAGTACTCGGCTGTCAGTCCTAAGAGCACTGGGTTCCCAATATGACCTTCGGAAAGTCCTGATAGCGTCCATAAACATGAACTGCTCAGGGTGAGCCGGGCAGAGGCGCGCGCCCCAGATCCCAGATCTCAGCAGGCTCCCAGGTTTAGGGCCAGCCTGGGCTACTTAGTGAGACGCTGTCTCAAAATAAAAATGGATGAGGACATGGCTCAGTGGTAGACCTGTGTTCAATCCCAAGTACAAAGAAAAGAAAAGGGAAGGGCAGAGAAGAGGAGAGGCAAGAAAAGAAAGAAACAAAGAGAGAGCGAGAGCGAGAATACTAGGGCACAGGCCGGCCAAAAATAATCCAACAAATACTTAAAAGTAAATCTGAAATTTTCAGTGTGTCAGGTGACTTCTGTATTTAGCAGAGTCTAAGACATACTTCTCCCTACGAAGTCAGGACTTCGACAGTGTCTTGCAGTCACCCCAGGCCAGGCAGTGACAACATCGTCACTGCCATAACCCGTTTATCTTGCTCATATTTTCCTTTTATGTGCATTTTATTATTTTCCTTTTATGTGCACACACAAAAATCTTTTAGATGACTTTTTTTTTTTTATTACACAAGAATATAATAAAACTCCTAAGTGGGAAAGCACTGGCCACTGATCGCCCGTCATCTCCCCAGCAGTGTAAGTAGCCGCGCAGCGTATCTGGCCTGAGTATGAAAAGACACGGGACGAACAACCAGGAGTGCTGCGTCTGACCTCTAAATGACAACCCGAGGGAAGGTGCACACTGCCCCTGGCTGGGAGGACGGAGGACAGATCAGGCTGCAGAAGAGACCCTGGCCTGCCTAAAAGGATAAAAGACGAGAGTCACTATCTGAGGGCTTTCTGAAGCTCCCAGTCACGAGGGGCACGCGCCACACCCAGGAAGGCCTTCCGCACACGTGAAGACCCTCCCGTCCGTCGCTATGGCACCTATCAACTCTGGATTCAGACACCTACCACGGCCTGTGTGGTGAATGTCACTTGGGCCGCACCACTGGACACTGTCGCTGCAGGGGGCCCCGGATGTCTACTGCCTACTCGGGTTATGACAGAGCCATGGAGGAGGCACACGCGTGGACACCCCGCTCCCACTGGCCACAGGCGAGGCCCGCCCACCTGGTGGACGACCCTGGCAGGATATCCCCTTCGTGCCCCACCGCAGCCGGCTGGGCCGCCCTACCTTTGCCCACAGGCCCGTTGTGGGCATCGCGCTCTTCTGCACAGTTGGGGCTGAATGGGGGTGTGTCGGGGTTCTCTGGCTGTGACCTGAGAGGCTGAGAGGCGGGTGGCGAGGCAGGGTCTGAGGACTCCAGCTGCAAGGGAGGGCTGTCTGCGGTTGACTTTAACCGTTCTCTGGAACCTTCTTTCTTTGGTTTGATGAGTTTGACTAAGGCTCTGGCTCCAATCCAGTGGTTCTTCCTGAGTAGAAGATGATTTTTAGAAGGCACGATCATTCTCCACACCCCCCGCCCCGGCTGGTCACCAGGTCCCGACGTGAGCAGGGATTTCCATCATCAGCCTAAGAAACTGGGCTATTAATTTGGGGTTCAGGGCGATGGCACTGGGGATGGCAGGGGGTGTGGCTCAGTGGCAGGGCACCTGCCTCACACAGGCGAGGCCCTGGGTTCCATCCCCAGCACCATGCCAAAAACCAGCCCCAACAAGAATATGGTGCTCATGACCATTGCCACTCTCACTTTTGGGACTTGGAAACTGGGTGACATCAGAAGAAATCCCTGCTAGTCTCCCAGGAAAAGAGAATGTCACACGAAGCAACCGGCTCTTCCTTTCCTGAGCAACGTGGAGGAAGACGGGGCCATGCTAAGCTAGCTGGCACCCTCTCTGTCAAAAGCCACCTCCAGGAATATTTTCTGCTCAAGTTGGTGAAGGAAGTAAGCTGCATCCACTGACCCCGCCCGGCACAGAGCAAGCCGGCCCAGGACTGAGGCAGAGGGCCGTCCGAGTCAGAAGCAGTGCCTTCACAGGGTAAGGGTGACACTGCAGCTGAGAAGTCAAAGCAAGCTGGGTCACACCGAGAACAACGCCCGTGTTCCCACCGGCTCAAGTGACCCCACACCTCGCCTGCTTCAAGTTCCACGTCTGCTAGATAAAAGATTGAGAGGTTCTGAAATTCGGAGATGTCAACAGAGACCCCTGGAGGGAATAGTGGTGACTTCAACTTCAAGGTGGGGCTGGACCAGGACAATCCAAAGGAAGGGCTCCCGAGGCGAGGGCCTGTGACTCCGAAGCACCGCTGGACAGAGGCTGGCAGCTCCTGGGACTGGGCCAGGCCCCCCACCAGGAGCTGCCGCTCACGGGAGAAGAGACGGTGTCTGCAGAGGGTCTGCATAAGGCTAACAGGGGCCGTGTTTGCATGCTGTGGAGTGCGGCCAGTGGCTGCCCTCGCTTCCTTCCAACACCGGTGTTGTCCATGGCAGGTTAAAAGTTGAGCCCGTGGACTCTGACCCCTAAAAGGGCTTGTGGCTAAATAAGCTTACGTCTCCTCGGGGCCAGCTGGTGGCAGCCGCCCCCACAGGACAAACTGGGGTTGAAAGAATTCTAACTTCCTTGAGACGGGGGGAGCTCGGCAGGCGGAGGCCTGCTGCGGGGTTGGCTGGGGCCTGCCAACCCTGGGGTCTCCGCAGCTCCCAGTTGCCCCGACTCAGCTGTGCTGCCAAATCTCAGGCCAACTCACTTCTTTGGAGCAGGGTCATAAAACTTGTACTGGTCCATGATTTTTTCTTCCAGTTTTTCCTTATGTCTCCGTAAGGCATTTAATTTGTCTCTGTGAACAGAAAGGAAAGAAAAGCTGTCGATTCGTAAAATGAGTGAAGTGCTCTCAGGCCAGGCTGGGCAGAGGCCGTCTGTCTGAGATTCAGACGTAGAGGTGCTCAGCACCACGCTGAGCATGGCTCAGGGAATGGAGGCACCTGCCAAGGGCTCAGGGAGCCCTGGCACACCGAGGCCACCAGGTTCAGCGATGAGTGAGCTCCAGGGAACCAACCCCCCCATCTGCACACTCGTGCTCAGAAGCCCAAGGGCTCCTGGGCAGGCCAGGCGGGTGACGGGCACCCCTGGAGCAGGGCACATCTACAAGACCAGGGCACTGAGGTGCAGAACGTCAGGTCAGCAAAGTCAGACCTCTGGCCAGGGCCACTCAGAGGGTGCCTGCTGACCCCCCTGGCAGCACACATGGGAGCTTTCAGGGGCCAGACAAGGAAGACAGGAGCTGGGCAGAGCTGCGAAGGCGGAGGGGATGGCGGGACCTACGGCAGGCCTGAGGGCCCCTGTAGTGGGCTCCTGCAAATCACTGCCACCGGGCACAAGCCCAGGCCTGGCGGGATGACCTGAGCCAGAAACCCAGGTGATGGAGAAGAATCACCTGATTTCCGTGTGTCAGAAACCAGTCCACATTTTCAAAATCAAAGCAAGGGACCAGAGACGTGTCCTGAATGCCAGCCGCCAGCAGGCACCTCTGCTCACGGGAGCCTGGCGGGCTTCCGTTTAGTCTAGACGCCTCCTGTGTGGACAGTCCAGACTCCTGGTTTCCTCATTTGGGAAAATGAGGCCTTAGACAAGAGGTTCTTCCTTCTCTGAGCTGCCGGGTCCCCGAGCCTCGGGACTTCCCAAGGGATCGCTGTGAGGCCACACCAGGGGAAGAGGAACCTCTGGGCCCAGCTCCTCTGGCTCTGGGCGGCCAGTCCTCAGCGTGCCACCTGGCCCGCGCTGTGCTGCCTTCTCTGCTGCGTCTGGCCCCACCGGGACACAGGGGCCTGGAGAGGCTCCAGGAAGTGTGCCGCCCCTGGAAGGGAGCCCGAGGCGGACGCGCTCGGATGTGAAGACTTCACCCAAGAGCCCCCAGGGGCCAGGCTCCTCGCCTCCCGTTAGCACCCACCCAACCTCTGCTGGCAGTTTGGTCACATGGATTACAGGGGACCAACTTCAAGCCACTGTCACTTCTGCCCCCAAATTACAGTGTGGGTCACCTACGAACCACCTTTCAGTAGGTGGCGGCAGATGAAGCAAGGAGAACGGGGAGAAGTGTCGTCACGCCGGGCAGAGTGGGGGCCACCCAGAGCTTGGTGACCACGTCCCTCCCCAGGCACGTCTCTTCCTGCCCTCCCCACACTGGCACCAGCACAGCAGGAACTGCCTGGGTGGTGATCATGTGGGGGACAGGCAGGTCATCACAGCATGCAGCGTGAAACCACCTTGGTTCTTGAGAGGCAAGCTGGACTACTCAGCTCGGGGACCATGGGGCCTCCCACGCCGATGGCCTTGCTCTTGCCTCTCCCTCTGGCCCCCTCCTGGGCTTCCCGGGCTGGCATCCCTCAGAACCTCCCACTGCACCCCAGGCCTTCGGCTGGGCCTGGGAGCCTCCCACGCTGTGCGCCCCGCCCAGCCTGCTCTGCTGAGGCCTCTGCCTGCTCCTGGCCCCAGACCTCCTGCCACACCCCTCCCCTTGGCCCGCACCCTCACTCAGGGGCTGCAACCAGCCCCACCCCCTTCAGTCTGGGTCTGCCCGTGTGGCTCCCGTGGAACGGCTGGCAGGGACACAGTGCTGTTCACACCTCTCCACCCTACTGGCGGGCCAGCGCCCAGGGCCGGCCCAAGCCTGGCACTTCCCGATCACCGGCTGGGGAAGACGCACAGGCCTGGAGATCACGCTCAGACTTTGATCAGCATTCTCTCCCTGAGATACTTGTCTTTGGTGCTGGTGTATTTCTAGAAGTGAACTCCAATTCCAAAAGCAGAGGAGGAAGTTTCCGGGGTAGGCGGTGACTTTGAAATAGCAAATGAAAGCCAACCATCGCCTGCAGAAACCTAGAGCACTCCAGCGAGTTGGAGAGCTGGCCCGACCCTGCCCTGGAGACCCCGCAGGCCAGGCGTATCAGGACCCGCGGGGACAGGACTGCTCGCTGACGTGCCCCGCCCCGGCCCCCTTACATGTACTGCTTCTGCTCCTCGTGGTACTGCTCCTGGCTCTCCATGTTCTGCTCCAGCAGCATCTGGTTCTGCTGGCTCAACAGCTGGATCTGGCTCAGGAGGTGGTGATTCTCCTCCTCCAAGTTCCCCTTGAGACGGGAAAGCAGCTGGAACACAAGAGACAGCAGCTCGTCCACCAGGGGACCCCAAGATCCCGCTGCTGGGCATGCAGCTTCCCAAAGAAGAGGAAGTCCAAGGGCACAAGGCCACGTGCCTCTGTGACCACACCACGGAACTCGGGAAGGACCCGAGCCAGTGCCATGGCTGCCGGGCACCTGACACATGGTCTACGTGCAGGGTGCACCGCAGATGTCTAAGGCTGAATCTGGAAAAACAGAAGAGAAACGCCTCATTTGGTAATTGTTTTGATTATATGTTGAAATGATATTTTGGATGTACTGTTTAAATCAGACTTATTATCAAAACGGATTTCAGCTGGGCATGGTGGCACATGCCTGTAGTCCCAGCTACTCCAGAGACTGAGGCAGAAAGATTGCTGGGCATTCAAGGCCAGCCTGGGCAACACAGCAGGACCCACGTAAAAAATTACTTTCATTAAAAAACTCAAAACACGTTTTAAAAATGTGGCTGCTAGAAAACTAAACTGCGTGAGCAGCTTGCATCCTCTCTCTACCGGACAGCTTCACTCTGGGGAGGCGGCACACGTTTTCTCCCAGTCATCCAGCATCCCTTGCTGCTACCCGGCCCGACTCGGCCCGGCGACGGGGAAGCCCCATCGGCCACACGTCAAGCCACAGCAAGGCCCTTCGACAAGGCTACTCACAGGCGCCGAGGTCTGAATTTCATTTTCACCTGCCAGGATACAGCACCGTTCAGTTGGTGTCTTCTCCCAACCACTACAAAACGGTGAAGAACCAGCCCTAGTTCGTGGCTGAGCAGAAACGGTGGTGAGTGGGATTTGGCCGGGGTGGAAGCCCACCGGCTTCTGTGCTAGACCACCACAAGGAAGGCCACAGTGCAGGAGGCAGGGACCGGTTCCAATCCACCACTACGAGGGACACGGGTGGGGACCCTGGCTCCTAAGGTCACCATAAAGATTAAACGAGACGCCCCGGACAGGCCCAGGGCAATCACGACCACGACTTCACTGTGGATCACAAATAAAATTCCTCTCATCCTGGATGTTTTTGGGGATGGGGCAGTACTGGGGATTGACCCCGGGGCTCTGCCACTGAACTACACACTCGGCCCTTTAAAACACTTTTGTACTGAGGCAGGATCTAAGTTGCTGGCTGAGGTAAGGACAAACAAACGTAGGAAAACCTGGCGTTCTGCAGCGGAGACCTGCAGTGGGTCTGGCAGTGAAGCACGTTACCAACGTGATGAACCAGCTGGGGACTGACGTCCGTCCCTGGACACTGCCTCGGCCCCCTGAAGACCTGGGTGTGGCTACAGGGCCAGGAGCCCAGAGCCGCCGGGCCTTCCTACAGCCTGAGCCTGGGGACCTGCGGCCAACGACCACGGCTCAGCTGCTCCTCCACCTGGTCACCCTGGGGCGACCCAGGGCGCAGGGCCGCGGCCACCACACCCACTGCACCCTGCTCTGCTGCGAGAGCCGAGTCCCACCCCCAAATGCCCTCGCTGGTCCCGGTCACACGGAACCTAACTGCCTGGAGATGGGCCTTCAATGGGGATGAAGTTAAAAGGCTGGCGTGAGGGTGGCCCTGACCACAGGGCTGGTGGCCTTGTGAGGAGAGGGGATGTGGACACAGACACACGCACAGCCCGCGAGTCGGGGTGGCCCGCGTGTCAGCTCCCTGCTTGGGCTCTCCCGGGCTGCAGAGCCGTGAGAAACGAGCGTGTCACTGGCCGCCCAGCCTGTGGTCCTTGAGGTCGGCCAGCTGGCTGATGCGGATTCCATCTGGGCACAGGTCAGCAAGACCAGGGTGTGCCCACCACTCGTCCCTGCAGTGGCCCCTCACTTGGCCCTGCTCACCACCTGGCCAGACGTCCACATCCCCAACAACACTGCCCATGCCTGCCGGTCCCTCAACGCTGGCACAAACTGACCTGCTCCACGCGGCCTCTACCCCAGCTGCTGACCTGAGACCCGCAAGGACCCCGTGTACCCGCCACAGTGCAGTCCCGCTGGGCGCGCTTCCCTCAAGGGGCCTGGGGTGGGTGGACCCACCGCCACCGGCCCCACTCCTCACCCAGGGGCCTCAGGGGCAGCCCACACCCTGGCTGGGGGACCGCAGGCCTCGGTTTCCTGACTGTGAGGTCCCCCGGGCTACCCCGGGGCCAGAGGAGAAGCCTCTGGTTGCCTCTCAGCCAAGAAGGGCAGGAGGAAACCCTTCCGGAGGTCGCTGCCCCAGGGCTGCCCCAGAGGTGCCTCTGGTCCGGGGTCTGCTGAAGACCCACCTGAAGAGAAGGTCGTGCACTGACGATGACCAGCTCCACCTGGCGTACCAGAGGGCGCGGCAGCTCTGCCCTCGGCAAGCCGGGGCCTCCCGAGCGAGTCCTGGCCTCCCCAGCACGCTGGGCCTCGGTGGGCCCCCGTGGGGCCGCCTCACGGCACCGTCTGTGACGGCAGGAGGGCTGAAGCGAAGGGCACGAGAAGCGGCAGGGACGCGGCCAGGCGGCAGGACACCTTGCCTGCCTCTGTGGCCCTGTCCAGACGCGGGAGCAAAGGCCCGGCCGGAGGTTCTCCTGGCACCTTCCCGCCCCGCGTGGCCCCGGGACCCAGCGCCTCCCAGTGGGCCTCACCTCGCAGTGGTTGTCCAGCTTGGTCAGCGAGAGGTCCATGCTCTGGTGCTGCTCCTTCAGCTCGTCGAAGCGCGCCTGCCAGCGGTTCAGCTCCAGCTGCGAGTTGTTCAGCGCCGTTTTCAGCTCCTTGGTGTGGGCATGTAGCTCCTCATACTCCCCCTTCAGCTGGTGATGCAGGAAAGTGACCCTGCAGAGTGGACAGCCATAGAGCAAACTGGCTGAAGAATGTTCCAGAGAGAGACTGGCCCAGAGCCGGGTTTCCGTCCCAGATCTGACAGCAACATGCTGTGCAACCTCAGACAAAGCCACAACCTCTCTGGTCCTAGGTTCTTTTCACATGTAAAATGAGAGCGCTGAACAAAATTTCTGGTTTTCAAACTGTGCTCTTTGGGGTTCTATGAAAACACCCCGAGGCTACCACACCAGACCTGGGAGGAGACTCAACAGGCAGGCTCAGATGTCGGCTTCAACTGAGCATCTCTGCTGCTACCCCTTCTATACTACAACTTTAATCTCCCCACACTTAGGAAAAGGGATCCTGCCATTTAAAAATAAAAAAATTAAACAATGAACCGTGACAATTTTGCTCTAAAACTTCACTTCTGTACTCGAAACCCATTCCCAATTCCCAGCCCCTGATTTTAACTTGTATAAAATATGATGAGATGGCAAGATATAAATTATGTAAATAATTCATATTCTTATAAACAATTATAAATATAAAAAATAGTTATTATCTAAGCCCACTGAAATCACCATGATCCTAAGAGTCCGTCAACTCAGGTTTCTGGGACTTAGACCGGGACGGTCAGGGCACATGCACACGCTGCGCCGCCTGGCCTGCACGGTTCTGCTCTTTGGGAAACACGCAGTCACCGACATTTAAAATGTGCAGGCTGCACATCAGCACCCGATGGCGGCGCCTCTGACAGAACACAGAGCAGGCCCGGGCGGGACCCGGCCGCTCCCAGGCAGCCGCTGGGCGGTGGGCTGGCGGCTGCCCTATTAGATGGTGTCCTCCAGTTTCCAGGCGCTGTGCCCGTCCACGCCACCTGAGCTCGTGACCCCAGCACATGTGAACATGGACACCGGAGGAGGCGGAGCTTCACGTGGCCAAGACCTCGGGATGACAGAGACGCGGTCCCGACTCCTGAAAACCAGGAGCACTGGCCCTGAACGTCACCAAATCTCCCGGAAGCTGTTTCCTCCTCTGTTCATAGAAGGCCTAGGGTTCCAGCACGGTGGCTGAACACTGGGCCAGGGCGGGGACAGACCCAGCGGACTCCTGAGGACTCCTGTGGGCGTCTGTCCCAGGGCCCCTCAGGGCACACGCTCACCAACACCCGCGCGCCTCTTGGGCTCCCGTGGCCTTTTCTGCTCAGCACAGCAGACCACACTTCAGCCCGTCCCTGGGGGCGTGTGAAATCGCTGCCCACAGCCCTGAGCACAGTGCAAGTCCATGGCACTGAACGGCCTGGGGACGGACTCTGTTGGCAGGGGGAGGGCGCCAGAGGGCAGGGTGCCACCTGTGCGGACAGCCGGGACCCACGGGCCTGGTGACTCCAGTGGGCTCCGGACGCCACACCCAACTCGCTAGAGCAGAGATCCAGCGCGGGGTGGGGATTCAGCGCGCCCACCTGTCCAGTTCTCCCCGCAGCTTCTGGTTCTCGCCCGAGGTGACCGCGTGCGTCCGCTGCTCCTGCTGCAGTGCCTCCCGCTCAGCCGTCAGCACGCCCTGCAGCTCATCCAGCTCCGCCTTCTGCTTCAGCAAGTCCCCATGCCTGTCGGGGACACTGGGAGTCCAGCCGGCCGCCTGCAGGCAGCTCGCCTGGGAGACTTGCCCTCTAGAAAACAGGGTCCTCCAGAGGCTTCTGTGCAGGACACGGGGACAGAGCAGAGCAGGGCAGGGGGACAGGATAGGGGGACAGAGCAGAGGCAGGACAGGGCAGGGCAGGGGGACAGAGCAGGGGCAGGGCAGGGGCAGGGCAGGGGGACGGAGCAGGGGCAGGGCAGGGGCAGGGCAGGGGGACGGAGCAGGTGCAGGCCTCAGGGCAGAGGACCAGCCAGAGCCCAGCTTTGCCCCGAAAGCTCTCCCACAGCCCACGGCACGGTCCCTCGCTTCCTGTCAAGGCGCTCGCTCCTCTAGGCTCCTGGGAGCACCAGGAGACCCCCCTGCACTCCACGCCCTCCTTCAGGAACGAGGCCTCAGTTTCGGGGGCTCAGGCCTGGACGGGTGCAGAGAAAACCACAGAACCAACAGCCACCTCCACCGCCCCGGCCGCCTGGCCTGCTCTCTGGCCTCCCCACACCCCGTGCAGCTGCGTCTGCTTGTCCCCACTCCGGTCTCCTGGAGGAGTGAGGTTTCCAAGAGCTGCCGGCCAGCTGTCACCCCTCACGTCAAACACAGGCACAGCCACCACTGTGCCCCTCCAGCCCAGCCAGCCCTCGGCCCTCGGCCCTTGGCCCTCAACCCTCGACCCTCGACCCTCGACCCTCTCCTCGGGACCTGGTTTTCTCCACACTCAACCCTCGTGGGCTGCACTGTCATTTCTAGGGGACAGCAGATCACAAGGATGGAGTCACCGGCCAGCCCAGCCTGATCCAGACACGTTTGGGAGGCCCCAATGTGGCCAAGGACAGAGCTGTCACCTGCTCTGCCTGGCTTTCAGGGTGGGGGTGGGGCCCTTGCTCAACCAGGCCCAGGATGCCAGGAGAAATCAAGTTGGACAAACAAGGGCCTCACTGACCACCAGGGCTCCCGGGCCTGCTCCCTGTGCCTCAGCAAAGCTCGCTGAAGAAGCACGCCAGGAGCCATCAGTAACTCCCCAACTGCAGGGGGACTTCAGGGGTCCCGCTCGCTGCTGAGTCCCCAGAACAACCGAGGACTTGTCCAATGTGTCAACGCAAAGAACGCAGAACCACCATCCCCGTGGGGCAGACACCTACTCAAAAACGCGCATCACAGCAGTGACAGCCCAGAGGCAGCACCCGCCACCTGTCCAAGCAACACAATGCAGGCAGCAACCAGATGCAGCACCAAGCAAACTGCAGGCAGCGACCTGGACTCTGCCTCAGGGCCAGTGCAAGCTCCATCACAAAGAGCTATCCGCCAAGCAAACGCCACCACCAGAAGCCGCTGCCACAGGCAGACAACAGAGAGAGGGACGCGACCCCTGCTGAGGCCTGGAGAGAGGGCCCTCGGCCGCCTCGGAGCTGAGCGGAGCCGGCGTTCCACTGTGGGCCTGTCACGAGCCCCGTCCACGTCGAGAATGCCCCGCACGCGTGGCAGGCGTCCCATGAACGTGGCACGGTACGGGGCGGTGTGGGAGGGGAGACAAAGGTGTGGAGGGGCAGAGGACTCACTGTCCAGCTGGGCAGTCTGACAAGGGCAGAGGTGGACGGAGGCAGGAAGGGTGCACTCGTGGGTGAACCGACCCGCATCCTCACCACCCGCGAGCCCATGGCTTTGCCAGCACCCCACCGGTTTTCTGGGTCCCTAGGATGGACCTCTGCAGGTCAGCCACCCCCACCTGGAGAGCCAGCGCCCACCGGTCCAGCCACTGCCCACTGCCTCAGAGGCAACGCTGACCCCTCTAGGTGAGCCGCCCTCTGCATCACGCCCGGCCTCTGAGGCGGCCCCTTCTGATCCTCCATGCCTGCCCAGGCCCGGCACCTCGTGGCTTGCACAGGTCAGCCGAGGGCGGCCGACTGAACAAGCACAGAACCCGGGACCCGCCACCACCAGCAGCGCAGAGTTAAGATCTGCGCGTTTCCATGTATAGGCATCTTACAAAAAAAAAAAAAAAAAGACCCCAAAACCATGATAAAAACCACTATAAGCAGGGGGCGGAGGGCTGGGGGCACAGAGGAACGAGGGGCAGCACATGTGTGACGCAGAAGATGGTGCCTGGGGACTCCCCACCCCGACCGTCCACGCTTTCAGAGGTTCACAGGTTAGTTTTCAAAAAAGCAAGCACGCCAGACCCTGGTATGAAGGAAGGCCTGAGAAGCCAGGGCGCACCCTGCACGCTGGCGGCTGTGGACAATTCCCTGACGGTGGCTGGGAGAGGAGAGGGGCCGAGGCGACAACCCAGGAGAAATGGCCTCCCACACCCATGCTGGGCTGCCCGGCGCCCGCGCTGACACCACTTCTCCCCTGAGAGCTCTCCCTGCCACTTGGTCCTCAGCTGCACAAACTTCTAATTGCTGAAGGTGACATTTTACTTCCTTCCCTCTGGGAAAGTGCAGGCGCCCCAACAATGGGAAGCAGCTGGCCAAGAGGAAACGGGCGTAACACGGTGCTAGGCGTATGCGGAGGCCTGGGATCCATCCCTGCAACCCACACACAGGACGGGAGGCGGGAGGGGAGGCGGGGTGGGAGGGGAGGCGCAGGGGAGGACCCAGGCAGAGCGCTGGCCTGAGGCAGGCCTGTCCCCTGGGGCAGCTGGACACTCACAACACCTGTGCCTCCCCCTGCACAGGCCCACTCTGCCTCCAAGCCTCCTCCTTACCCCGCAGGGTCCCCTCCGCCTGCAGCCCTGCCCCAGGCCCACCTCTCGCCCAGCTCCTGGTGCCCCCAGGGTCCCCTCCGCCTGCAGCCCTGCCCCAGGCCCACCTCTCTCCAGCTCCTGGTGCCCCCAGGGTCCCCTCCGCCTGCAGCCCTGCCCCAGGCCCACCTCTCTCCAGCTCCTGGTGCCCCCAGGGTCCCCTCCGCCTGCAGCCCTGCCCCAGGCCCACCTCTCTCCAGCTCCTGGTGCCCCCAGGGTCCCCTCCGCCTGCAGCCCTGCCCCAGGCCCACCTCTCTCCAGCTCCTGGTGCCCCCAGGGTCC
This sequence comes from Sciurus vulgaris, assembly GCF_902686455.1. Lineage (NCBI taxonomy): Eukaryota > Metazoa > Chordata > Mammalia > Rodentia > Sciuridae > Sciurus > Sciurus vulgaris. Next base: position 14,526,785 of record NC_136462.1, on the reverse strand, counting down.
CCTCCGCCTGCAGCCCTGCCCCAGGCCCACCTCTCGCCCAGCTCCTGGTGTCCCCGGGTCCCCTCCGCCTGCAGCCCTGCCCCAGGCCCACCTCTCGCCCAGCTCCTGGTGTCCCCGGGTCCCCTCCGCCTGCAGCCCTGCCCCAGGCCCACCTCTCGCCCAGCTCCTGGTGTCCCCGGGTCCCCTCCGCCTGCAGCCCTGCCCCAGGCCCACCTCTCGCCCAGCTCCTGGTGTCCCCGGGTCCCCTCCGGCTGCAGCCCTGCCCCAGGCCCACCTCTCGCCCAGCTCCTGGTGCTCCAGCTCGAGGTGCCGGTGCAGCGCCTTCAGGCAGCTGTGCTGGCGGATGAGGGCCTCGTACTCGGAGGACTGGCGCTCGTGCAGGGAGCCCAGGTGCTGGTGGTCCTGCAGCAGGGCCTCGTGGGTGGCCGCCAGCTGCTCGTGCTGCCTCTGCAGGGCCTCGAGCTCCGTCTCCTTGGCCGCCTGCTGGCTCTGGAGCAGCGCGTACTGCGCGGTGAGCGAGGCGCTCTGAGAGCTCAGCGTGGAGTTCTCCACCTGCCACGAGAACCAAGGGCCGGCGGCGGTGAGCAGGCCCACCGGGAGGAGGCTGCCCCAGACCCCAGGACCGGCCTGGGACGGGCCCTCACTGCTCTTCTCTCCCTGGTGCGGGCTGGAACCGGGGGTGGGGGTGGCCACCGAGCTGCACCCCCAGTCCCGTCATATTTTCAGACAGGGACTCAAGCTGCACCAATTTGCCGTCCTCCTGCCTCAGGCTGGATTCCTGGGACTATGGGGTGCACCTCTGCCTGGGGCTCACCCTCTTTTTAAGAGACTATTTTCCAAAAGTGAGTACACAGAACATCTGTAAGAACATGGAACACCTGAACAACACTACCAACTGACTTCACATCATAGATATTTATAGAACATTCCAACAATGTGGTCCAAAATCATTAGGAAACTGGACAGGAGCCAGAACCACCCTGAATCTAAAGCCATACAAAGGAGGTTTACAGGACAAAACAAGCCAATTCCCTGTTTTCTTGTTTTAACAGAACAAATCTCAACCTCTCTGCCAAATAGTTTCCTGCCCTTGTCCCATTAGGAACCTGTTTTCAGACTTTTCTCAGAAACGACATTAATGATCATTCGTTTTCCTTCACAGGCTTATCGAAGGCTCTGCCGGGTCTACTGCACGGAAGTCTGGTCCACTCTGTTTAACCAAACTTATTCCCCCTCCAAATCTCTTTCCTAAGTCATTCCTAATAAAACCTCAAGGAGCAGACTTTGGAAGCATGGACGAGAAGCCCAGTTAAAGCAGAAAGTGATGTTTTCACCCACACGGGCTTCAGCCCAATTGCCCTCAAATGACCCCGACTACAGGGAGCCCTGAGCCCCCCCCGCGGGGCGCCTCCCTGCTGCTTCCCAGGCGTGGCCAGCCCGTCACCTGCAGCGTGGCGGTCTGGGTCTGCAGCGCGGTGGTACGCTCCTGCAGGAAGGCGCTCTGCTTCTGCAGCGTCAGGATCTGGCTGCTAAAGGCCACGTTCTGTGTCTCCAAGTGCTGCAGCTGCTCCCTCAGCAGCCGCTTCTCTGCCTGCAGAGCTGCATTCTGGGGACAGGATACACGGCGCCAATCAAACCCTGGTGGGGTGAGCACCAACCAGCCACGGGGACCTGGGTGGCGAGGACCCCTCAAGAGGGGACACAGGCCAGAGCCAGGGTCCACCAGGTGCGGGAGGTACGCTTCCCTCTTTGGAAAGGACAAACAGGATTTTTGGAAAACAGACTGCACAGCATGGTGCACTGCATGGGACCCAAGCTGAGCAGGAGGCCAGGGCACCTGGTGGTAGAGCCACCTTGGCCTTTCCCTCTGCGCTCCGTGGAACGCCCTGGGAGTGATTTCCTGTGAGCTGGGTCGACTCGAGTCCCTCTAGGACAGGGAGCAGCAGGGGAACAATGGAGACTACTGCAGGCCACACTGGCTGTGCCACAACGGGGCTCAGGCCGGGATGCAGGAGCCGGATGCAGGAGCCACATGCAGCCTCCTGCTGTCCCTTGTTAGCTCAGGACTCAGGGAGAGTCTCAAACTTCAGCTTTGGCTTTTCTATCTGCCAACTAATGAAAATTGTCCCTTCACAAGTTCATTGTTGGGAATCAACCAGAGGCACAGACGTGCGTCGGCCCACTTGTCCTGCAGAGGGCCAGCAGCAAATGCTCTTGGGTCTGTCTGCCACACCGTCCCCAACTCAACCACTGAACGCAGCCATCACAGTGGAAAGCAGCTCAGACAACCTGTTAAAAAGGTGTGGCTGCATTCCAATAAAACTTTATTGACAGGCACGGTAGGGGCCTCGGCAGGCGGTGCTGGGACCCAGCCCTATAAGACACCACCACGCGGCTGTCGAGCAAGTCACAGACAGGGTCCCATCAGAAGCAGTGGCAATGGGTCCTTCAGGCTAGAAACCCACAAATGAGTGGGTGCCCATCAGACCTGCCAGCACAACTTGAGAAATGCTCAGCTGGACCCAGGGAACCTCCACAGACTCCAATGTCCTATGTTCTCGGTGACAATGACATGTCATCAGTGTGACTATTATATGTCCCGTTCTCTGCACGGCGGTGGCCAGGGCAGCTCACTCACGTTCCGCTCCAGCTCGATGGCCCGGTCCTTCACGCGGAGCAGCTCCATGGTGGCCTCCTGCTGGCTGGGTCCCCAGGCCTCCTTCTCCTGGTGACTGGCCGCCTTGCCCACAGGGTGCCAGGGAGCGTTCTGCGCGTGCGTGCCATCCTCCTGGGTCTGCCTGAGCCTCTCACGCTCCTCCTTCACCTGTGGGCACAGCGGCAGGGAGTAGCCCTGCTTAAGGCCCTTTAGCGGCTGGAGGGCGGCCTCACCCCAGAGTCCCAGCAGCACCCACTCACCCCCAGGGTGGGACAAGCCCCACATGCCCTCCTGCGCCTGTGGGCCCTGCATGTCTCCCCTCCTGCCCAGAGAGGAAGGGACAGGCAGGGCCCTGAGGCTCATGCTGGCCTCCGGCCCCACCTCGGCATGTGACCGTGGTTTCCCAGCTTCCCTGAGCCTCATCTAGGCCAGCACCACAGGCTGCGGGTCAGATACCAGGCACCTCGCGTAGCACACACCCCGCCAGCACAAGAACCGCCGGGCTGCAGATTCAACCATGTGGTCGAGAAACGTCCCCGTGTTCCAACAGGGACCTGTGCACGCACACGGAGCATGTGCATGTGTGGAGAGAACCTCTGTCCACACGCATGGAAAGCATGTGCGACATGGGGGAAGCACATCTGTGTGTGTGTGTGTGTGTGTGTGTGTGCGCGCGTGCGCGCGCGGGGAATAGGCACTACATGCCCACCTCAGGGCGCCTGGGAGACCCCGAGGGCCTCTGCTCCATGCCCAGGGTTCAGTGGCCTGTCCCACACCCTGTCAGGTGGACGGTGCTGCTCGCATGCCTCTGGCTGACCATCCCCCTGCATGTGATTCTGACAGTTCACCCGCACCTGCCCGGGACATGGGCATCCGGGAGGCCCTCGCTACCCGGGCGAGGGGCGGGGGGCCGGGGCAGAGCCTCACCCTCTGCAGCTCGCTCTGTAACTGCTGGCTCAGGCTTGCCTTTTCTTCCACCTGGGCTTCCAGGGACGCGATCTTCTCTTCTTTCATGGCCAGTGCTGTTTCCAAGGCGGATTCACTTCTGCCCTCCAAAATCCTGTGTTTTCTGAAAAATACAAGGACAGGAGCGACTCAGCGGCCTGCTCTTCACCGGACGCCATTCTCCTTGTTCCCAGGCACGCTCTTCCTGCTCAGCTCTCCTGCTCCACCCGGGAGCAAAACCACCATCCACAGCCCCACGGGGCCCCAGGCAGACACCTGCGAACCCTCACACATGGCACACGGCCACATCACGGACTAGCCACTGTCTTGGGGAGGTGTTATCATGGTCATTTTACAGACAAAGATACTGAGTCTCAGAGAGGTTAAGCAATCGGTCTAAGGTCACAGTGCTGGGTACGTGGTGAGGTGCAGCCTCTCCACCACAGGGGCATCCCACCAGCAGGCTCAGGGGCCTCCCAGGCTACACATCCAGGACAGCCCAAGAAGATGTCCTTAGAAAATGAGATCATTCCAGAAAGCATGACCGGGAGAAGCTGCAACTGTCAAATTGAGATTGTGGGTGCCCTGGGCGGGGGCACGCGGCACACCCAGCACAGCGAGCCGTGAAACCATCTCTTTACCCTGAAGACCTCCGGGGACAAGGAGGACCTGGATGGTAAGGACGTGGGCTCAGTCACGCAGGGACAGTCGAGAATAATACACAGGGGCCTCGGCCAGAGGCCGATGGGCAGGAAGCGCCAGGCGCGGGGAGCGTCCTCACGTGTCACCGTGGCTGTCCTTGTCCTGCAGCAGCGGCTCCTTGCTGAGGCCCACCTTCTCCAGCTCCTGGCTCAGTTTGTCCAGCTCGCTGGTCAGCTGCTGGCTCTTCAACTTCTCCAGCACCAGGTCCTGTGCAAGTGGGAGGCACAGGGTGGGGCGGGGCCCCGGGGAGCCCAGCAGGGGCCTCCTCCCGGTAGGAGCGGCTGGGTGGGGAAGGCTGGGGCCAGAAGTCAACCGAGGGATGCGCTGCTAGGAGGGAGGGGACGAGTACACCTCTCCAGCTCTCAGGCACTGGGAACAACCAGAACAGGTGGCCCCACAGCGAGGAGGAGCCTCGCACGCTCCTCAGAAGCACCGCAAACACCACCCTGCTGATGCTGACGGGCTTTTATCGAGCACCACGCCATTAAACACGCACTGCAGACGTTTTGGAACAGAGAGGAAAAGGCATAGAGATGGGCGGGTTGCACTTCGAGCCCCGGCTCTGGTTAAAGTTGCAGGACGTGGGCGTTCACAGGTGGCCGCCCCTGTCCCCCATCCCACTCTGGCACTCTGGAAGCAGCCGCCATGTCCTGCCGGGTGCCACAGCTACCTGCGTGCACATTTATCCCTCCTACCAAATCCCAAGCATCTGTTGCCTCCAATGTCCCTGCTGCCCTGTGCTAGCTGAAGCCAGGTGACCAATTCTGGGCAGCTGGCTGTGCGTGGGAGTGACACGGGTAACTGTTACAGTCTGGATGTGAGTGTCCCCCAGAAGCTCATGTGTGAATCAGTGCAAGAAGTTCAGAGGAGAAATGAGTCTTAACCCAACCAGTGATTCAATCTGGATAGGGATTAACCGAGTGGACTGAGGTGGTGGGTGTGGCTGGAGGTGGGGATGGGGGCGTGGCTTTGGGCGTATATTTGCATCTGGCGAGTGGTCTCTCTGCTTCCTGATCACCAAGTGAGCTGCTTCCCTCTGCCACACTCTCCCGCCAAGATGTTCACCCTCACCTCAAGCCCCGAGGAATGGAGCCAGCCTTCTGTGGACTAAGACCTCTGAAACCGTGAGCCCTCAAATAAACTCCTCCTCTACAATCGTTCTGGTCGGATTCCTTATCCTTACCAGCAGCGAAGGAGCTGACTAAATGGCTTACAGCTGAAGCCTCTGCTTCAGTTGGGTGTGACCTTCCAGCTGTCCTCTCCTGCCCCGGACACTGCCCAGGCCTGGTGCTGAGGGTGGAGCTGTGTGATCAGAGCAGCCTAGCTGCTGAGTCCCAGCACAGAGGACAGACCTCTGGGAACTCTGGTGAAGGAAGCACTTCTGCTGGGACAAGCAGTGGGACGTGGTGGCTGGTGGCTGAGGCAGGACCTGCCCGGTGCGGTCGGAGATGGGACAGTGGGTGGCATGCACGCACAGCCTGCAGCTCCCCTGCAGCGCCCTAACGCCCTCACCAACAGTCCCATTTTGAACGCAGACACTGCTCTGTGTCCCCTGAACTTCATGTCCCTCCCTTTCTGGACACACAGTGCCCTGCAGCTGCCTGTGGCCATGTGGCTGAGCTGCACCCATGGACTGTGATCTTTCTCCCTCATTCTAGGGGAGCTGGCAGAGGGCTCCAAAGGGACAGCTGAGCCACCAGCTGGAAGAAGTCAAGTACCAGAGTCATCGAACTGAGGGCACCTGGGAACATGCACACTGACCCCAAGGTGAGGGAGACAAGAGTGGGTGTGAGGTCTCTCGAGAGGCCGAAGCTGTCACCAGGGCAGCTGTTCACCGTAATGGACTGAATGAACAAACGCTCAGGTGGCCCAGGTGACTGACACCAGGAAGGAGCAGGACGTGTAGCTCTGGAGAATTTTACATACATCGAGACACATGTTGCCCATCACTGCATGTCTAGGGGCACAGCCCAGGAAAACAATGTCATATTCATGAAGGCCACGTGTCCCTGGGTGTCCAGTGCTACTTCAGGGGTGGGGGTGGGGGTGCCGGGTGCAGTTCAGCAAGCACGCATGGGGTTGCTGAAATTGGGGGAAACCAAGAAACCACAACTGGGGAAACACTGGAAATAACCTAAATGGCCCCCAAAATGATCATGGTAAACCTACCTAACCTGCACCCACTGAGAAAGCATGCCTGCAAAGCGTACTTAAGAGAACAGATGCGACACGATTAATGATAATTAAAGACACCTCGACTGTCTCCTGGAGAGCAATGGCTGGATTTTCTGACCTGACAAATCACACTGTGAACTGTGGTCTCTTCCCAGGCCAGCAACGCTCTCGGACCCTATCTCTTGACAGGGGCTGGGGACAACTGGCCGCAGCTCCCAGTCACCCAACTGGGAGGGGACACCAGAGGCTCCAGTGTGCTGTGCTGCTGAGCCAGGGTGTGTGGCCAGTTCAGTCTGTCCAATGCACTTTCCACTCCAGGTGTCTCCAACCTGTGACGGGTCTGTGGGGATGGGCAAGGGGTCTCCCCTAGGTAGTGAGATCACAACGCGTGACTTTCCCAGGCCCTTCGGACCCTAGGGTACCTCAGTCTGGAGTCAGAGAAAACCCTTGAGGAGGACGGAACTCCCTGTCTGGAGCCACGCACCCCACCACCGGGCCCCTAGCGCGGGCTCACCTCTCTCAGGGTGGTCAGCGTCCTCATGTGCATGGTGACCTGCTTGGTGAGGTCCCTGTTGTCCTTCTCCAGCTCCTTCAGCTTGCTGGTGGCGTCCCTGCAGCGGGCCAGCTCCTTGTCCAGCGCGCGACTCTCCTTCTCGGCCGCCGACAGCTTGGCCGTGCTGTCATCCAGGACAGCATCCTTGAGCTCCACCTGCTGCCACAGGCGCCTGGCCTCCTTCTCCAGCAGCTTCTTGTCCTTCTCAAGCTGGGCCACCTCCTGCTCCAGGGCCTTCCTGTCCTTCTCGGACCTCTCCAGCTGCTTGTTGGTGAGCCGCAGGGTTTCCAGGTCTCGCCGCAGGGCCTGGTGTTCGGCCTCCAGCTCGGACAGCTGGCGCTCCAGGGCCTGCGACTTGTGGCCACTGCTCTCCAGGCTCTGCTGCAGCCGCAGGTTCTCTGCGCTCACGCTCTGGTAGCTGAGCTCCAGGCGCTCCGACTTTTTGCTCAGGGCCTTCAGCAGCTCCACGTTCTTCCGTAGCTCCTCCTTTTCCCGCTCCAGCTGCTGGTTCTCCTTCTCGATCTGCGCCATCTTGGTGCTGGTGAAACGCATGGTCTCCACCATCTTACGCAGCTCTAGGTTCTCCTCGTCCAGCTGCTTGTTGTCCCGCTCCAGGCCCTCGAGCTGCACGGACACATTCTGCAGGGTGTCCAGAGACTTCCTCAGCGTTCGGTTCTCCAGCTCCAGGCCCTGGCTCTGGTGCTCCAGGGCCTTGACCTTCTCGGTGGCCGTCTGCAGGGAGGTCACCTTCTTGGCCAGCTGCTCATTCTCTTTCTCCAGCCGGTGCAGCTCCTTCTCCAGAGTCTCCGTCCGCTCCCCCTTCTCCTTGGTCTGCTCCAGGGCCTTGTGCAGCTGCTGCTTCTCCACCTCCAGCTGGCTGAGTTTGCTGCTGGCCTCCGCCACAGCCTGGTGGAGGGCCCTGTTCTCCTTCTCCACCTCCTTCCCACGGGCCTCGCTGCTGACCTGCGACCTCTCCCGCAGCGACCACACTGTTCGGTGGAGGTGGTCCTTCTCCTGCTCCAGATCCTTAATCTATGGGAAAAACGGAGACATGTCCCAGGCTGCTGCCTGAATCTATGCCAGGGATGAGGGCTCAGGGCAGGGGCCTAGGAAACAAAGGCCTTTGGTGACCATTCCACTGAGCACCCAGACCCATCCCAGCAATCCTGAAGCCCAACAGGGACCCAGGCAAGTGGCAGAGACACCAATGCTGAAGTTCAAGTCGAAATACACTCTGTGCAGCCAGGGAGGCTTTCAAACCTCAACAACACCTCTGCCCCTTACTGGAAGCTTCAGCAACTTCCCTTCGTCCTTTCCGCCATGGCCAGCAGGACCCCAGGACCAGGCTTTGCCCCCCTGGGCGTCTCCACAGGCCTTCCTCTGCTCCCAGCTCCTTCCTCCCTCGCCTGTGCTGTTCCCTCCCTCTTGGGTGCTTTCCCCAAGTCTTCAGCCTTCTGGGTCCTTCTCATCCTCAGGGTCAGAACCCAGAGAAACCTTGCACGATGGCTCTGAAGTGGCCCATGCCCCACGTGTTCCCTAGGCAGCCCACACCCAAGGCCACAGTGCCTTTCCTACGGCAAGGACCTGAGGACGTTCTGCTGCCACTGCTAAGGCTGTGAAGGCGGAAGAGAGGCCGGTGCTGATGGCATCGCAGAACAACCGCGGCGCCCTGTACACAGTCCTCGGCCGTGACATGGACACTGGAGCTGGGCCATCCTTTGTCCTGGGGAGGTGCCTTGGCCTCCACCCAGGGCATGCTAGGAGCAGCAGCCCTCTTCTCCCCAACTGTAGGTCATTCAGAACCGTCTTCAGAGGTGGTCCCCTGGGAGGCCAAACCCTCCCCAGTCCCCCACCAGCAGAAGAGACTCCCTGGTTTAAGCTCTGCTAAGCCAAGTTACTAGCAGCCACGGATCTGTGAGCGCTGCAGCAACACCCCAGGCCTCGGCGCCCTCTTGCAGGTAGGCAGCCCAGGAGGGAGAGGCCAGGATGGCGCAGTGCCTACCTGCCGGGCCTTGTCAGCCTTCAGGGCCTCCATGTCGCTCTGCAGCTGCTCCTTCTCGCGGATCAGCTCCTCACTGAGGGTCTCCAAGTCTTGGTTGCTCTGTTTTTCTCTCTCCAGCTGAGTTTGTAACTTCTCAATCTGCAGGGCCAAAAGACGCGGTGCAAAGGTCAGCTTTACCCAGCTCCCCCACCCCCAGACACAAGGGGTTGAATCCAGGGGGGCTCTATCTGAGCCATGTCCTTTCATTTTGAGACTGGGTCTCACTAAGTTGCTTAGGGCCTAAGTGGCTGAGGCTGGCCTGGAAGCTGCGCTCCTCCTGCCTCAGCCTCCTGAATCTCTGGGATTACAGGTGTGCGCCATGGCACCCGGCTAAATCTCTTGGCCCACAGAGTACTTGAACGGGCCTCAAGGGGAAAGAAAGGTCCGGGCATCTCTCTGCAGCAACCTCCTTGTATATCCTCAACCACCGACCTCGGCCCACAACCTGCACCTCCTGCCTGGACACCAGAGAAAGGCCACTAGGCAAGAGCCTGCCCTTGTCCACCTCCCAGGCTCTGCCACCTCACCCGTGAGACCACCTGTCAACCTCCCCGGTCTCCTGCTCCTTCCGAGGCTTCGTCCGCTCTCCCTGGGCTCCCGCCCTTCACCCTGCAGACTTCCCCTCCCCCATCTCCCCGAGCTACAACCATCTTTGGTGGTGACAGTGCCCAGCTGCTCAGAGGGGTCCTCCACCTCCAGGTCCACCTTCCACTCAGCCCACTCCCCTGTCCCACTGCCTCTGCCCCAGGCCAGACTGGCGCACGTCACCCTGCCTGGCCCACTACCTGATCACCCCCAGCACCAGGCTGGAACTCTGGCGTGCCCACACCTCCTAGATGGCGACCAGACGAGCCTCGCTCCACAGCACACGACACCAGTGCCCGCCAAGTCCTGTCTGACTGGGCTAAGCCTGTGCTGGGGAACAGGCGCCGACGTGGACCCCGCAGCCACGGGGATGACGCCGGTCAGTCCCTCCCTGCCGCGAGGCCACGGGCAAGTCCTGCAGCTGACAGCTGGGCAGCGGTACCCCAGGCTCAAGCGCGGCGTGTGGTGCATGGTGGCTGAACCCCCGGAGGTCGCTGGGGTTGGGACCACCTTGGGCCTACCCCCAGTTCTGACTCGGCACGTCTGGGAGGCACCTGAGGAACCTGTGTTCAACAGGACTCAGCGATGCTGTGGCCGGGGACCGCGGCCCCAAACAACAGTCCTCACGAGGACCCACCTGGGGACTTGGAGACCCTGGAGCTTCAGGCCACAGTCCAACCTGAACCTTGCGGGCAGGGCCCAGGGACGCTAGCTGACCCATGGACAGCAGGGACAGAGCCGCTGCTCTCACAGGGCTTGTCCAGTCTGGGGTCTCGTGTGGACAGGAGCACAATCTTCCAGGTGTCTCCAGGATCCCATCTAAAGCAGGTCTGTCCCCCTTCTCTTCAGTGAGGGGTGACCTGGCCTCTCTGCCTCCTAGTCCTGTGCACAATCTCAGCCTCCACAGAAGAAGCAGGCCATGGGTCCCCCAGAGGGAGGGAGAGGTGGGCCAGCAGAGGCACATGCGCCACAGTCATCAGGGCACCAAGGCCGCCTGCCCCAACCTGGGGCCCTCAGGGTGGGTGTGCTTCCCCCAGCCAAGGCCAGCAAGGGCCAGCAAGGGTCAGCCAGGGCCCGCCAGGGCCAACCAGAAACGGGCCCTGTGTGGCGCCACGTGGGGGCCTTTCCCAGAAGCAAGGGCGCTTTCCTCACCCCTTCCTAGCCTGCCCTACTCAGCACAAGGCCTGGCACCCACTGGGCTGAGGGGGCGGCAGGAGGACTCACTATCTCACAGAGGAGGAAACTGGCCCAGAAGGATCAGTGACTAGTCCACGGCCTTCCAGGGAGCAGGAAGCAGGGCTGGGACCTCACTGCCTGGGGGTGACACCATCACCCCTGCCCCGAGCTACCCTGAGTGCCACCACCTGCTGGTTCAGGTCTCCCTGCCACTCTCCCCCAAGCCCCCGCCCATGGTGACTGCAGACCCTTCGCCCTGCTGAGCCTTCTCTCCCAAAGAACGCCAGGCCCGCCGTCACCTTTCCACCGCTGCCTCGGCTGCTGCGCACATGCAGCCCCCATGGCCGCCCATCTGTGCCGCACCCCACACTCCTGTCCGTCCCTGAAGGACGTCAGAGCCGCCCAACAAGCCTGCGGGCTGGGGTGTGAGCCAGCTGCATCCCTGGACCCCAGAGGGCTTCTGTCCTCCCTGCAGACCTCTGGCTGGGTGGCCCCTGCCTTCCTGTGACTGCCCCAGAGGGAACCAGGATTCGCCCTCCTCGGCTCAAGGACTAAAGTGACAGATGCAGAGCAGGACGGCAGCTTCCCCAGGACCCGCAGAGGTGCGGGAGGTACAGGTAGGGTGTGACTGCAGGGAACTCTGGTTCCCGCGATGTCGCCTCCTGGGCCAGCGGCAGCCTGGCTATGCTCAGGGTGGGGCAAGAGGGCTGGGCTGCCCTGCGGCACTCTGAGGGCTACTCACTGACCCTGCTGGCACGTGCCAGCAGGGGCCGAGACCTACCACACGGCGAGGAGGGAGGCTTGGGTGAGGCTGGAGAAAGGAACTCGGGTGAACTGAGCAGGTTGAGGGTGACAGGCCGGGCATGACCTCCTGCTGGTGCAGAAGCACTCAAACCCAGGCACAGCGCCTGAGGCCAGGCACAATGGCCAAAAGCTGGTCAGCGAGACACCTGCAGAGACCCGCCATCTCCGCTGGGCAAGCAGACTCTGGCCAGGCCAGGGTGGCCGAGCGGCACTGGAGAGGGGTTCTGGGCACTGGACAAGGACAGCTCTCCCCTGGGAACACCAGTCCTCCCTTCTAGGACCTGGTGACCCCAGGGACTCTGCCAAGATGTGGCTCCCAGGAGCTACAGCAGACAGGCCTGGGAACCAATCCCAGCAGGAGACGGGCAGACGGGGCCACGCTGGGAGGCATACCCCTGCCCCTCGTCTGTGAGAGGAGGGGCCGCAACAGCAATTGAGCCCGGGCTACCTTGGGACCAGTGGGGAGGTGACGCCCCCAACGCAGGGCCGACCAGAGGACACCCCAGGCTTTCTGAAGTGGAGGCCGCCATCCGCCCATGGGTCGGTCCCTTTTTGTCCTGGCCAACTCTGAACTGCCACTTCTGGAGACACTGCCTGCGCCAGGCCCAGCTGGATCTCAGAAGCCACCAGCCGCCTGGATCTCCAGTCACCTTCCCCACTCCACTCGGCACCAGAGGACACAGCAGGAGACGGGAAGGCAGCTTCTCTCCTACGAGGCGGGGCACGCTGCTTGCAGCAGCAACGCGGTGGGGATGAGATGCCCGGTGCCTCCAAGAACAGGAGGGGCCTGCAGCCAGGGCCCAGGAGGGTCCCTCTCACAGCAGTGTGCCAACTGCCCCCCCGGGGGTGAAGAACCAGCACGGGCAGGACGCCTCTCCTGCTGGCAGCCCCTCCCAGGGCCCCTGCAGCCTTGACAAATCACTGCGGTAAGTGGGCGCAGGCCAGGAGGTACCCAGACCCGAGAGGCACTGGTCCTGAGAGGGGCCACCAGCAAGAGTGCTCCTGGCCAGCAGCTGGTGTGCTCACCCAGGCCACTGGCAGCTCACCCAGCTACTGGCTGCAGTGCAAGTCAGATGTTTGGTAACGACCGGCCCCAGGCCCCTGTGCCCGTCCCCGGCGAGCTCACCTTCTTGCCCAGTTGGTGGTTCTCCTTCTCCAGCTCCCCGCACTTGAGGCTGCTCTCCTCCAGCGCCAGGGACGCGTCGCGCAGCCCCTGGATGGTGCTCTGCAGGCCCTGGTTCTCCTTCTCCAGCTTCAGGACGCGGCTGGAGGCACACTCGTTCAGCTCGAACACGAACGACTTCCTGGAGGCTGAGGCGCGGGGTCAGGGCCCAGCCAGGGGCCCGCCTCCTGCCCCTCCACACCCGCCGGGCACCTAGGGACCTCTGCTGGAGCGACTGGCTCTGCGTGGGGGCCACCCAGGGCTCAGAGAGAAAGCAGCCGGCAGCAGAGGAGCCGAGGCACAAGTTCAAGGCTGCGTGACTTGGGCTGGGGCAGAGCCAGTGGCAGAGCGCTCGCCCAGCACGCGCATGCCCTGGGTTCAATCCCCAGGACGGCAAGAAACAGACCAAGACTCTAACTTACAGAAATCGCTCTTTTACCAGGCTGCCTAACTCAAAGGCCGCAGGCCCACGGAGACAGCCCACGGCAACGTGCTCACAACAGCACCCAGGGAAGCAGGTGTGGGCCGCTCAGCAGGAGGGCGCCAGGTGAGCCAGTCGGTCTGGGCAGGACGGTGGAAGGCCGTGCCCTGCAGCCAGCCAGCACTGGCCAGCCCACTGAGAGCCTGGTCAGTGATTTCATACTAGCACTGAGTGAAAGTGAAGCAGTTTATGCAGACTGCTCTGAGATCTGAGATTATGTGTCTACTCTGCCTTTGAGCATCTGGGAAGCAAGCTGTAGACGGGAACACCATTCCAAAACTCAGGAATGGGAGTTCTTGGCCCGCTTCTGCTGTGAGCAGGTGCAGGACTTTTGGTAAGGCAGAGGGCTTTATGGGGGGAAACAGCAGGCAGAGCGCCCCCGAGGAAGGGACCAAGGCTGCTGACCCTCATCTGCCCTGCCTGTCCCGTGGTGTCTTAGTGCGCTGTCTGGCTAACAAGGCCATCTCCACCCCAAGCCCCTGCTCCTTATCCATCGCCCCAGAAGCTGTGGGGACTTTCACAATCTGCACCAGGATGTGCGTGTTTGGGTCCCTTAGGCAACTGTAAGGACTAAAAGGTGTCTGTTTCCCTCTGTGCACTGCCATCCTCTCCAAGGCTAAAGGACAGAGCAAGAATGTCCTTAAGACCCAAACCAGCAATAGCCTGCAGTGGGCGGGTGGGGGGCATGCCCCAGCACAGTGGCACAAGGCCCTAGGCTCAATCCCCAGCATCAGGAAAAGGAAAAAGAAAAAAACTTAAATATTTTGAGCCAGGCATGGTGCCACGTGCCTATAGTCCCAACTACTCAGGAGGCTGAGGCAGGAGGGTCACTTGAGCCTAAGAGCTTGGGGCCAGCCTGGGCAACATAGCAAGATCTGATATCTATCTCTCTCTCTCTTTTTTTTTTGTGTGGTAGAAGGGATTGAATCCAGGGGTACTTTACCACTGAGCTATGTCCCTAGCCCTTTACAGTTTCTGAGACTTGCTAAGAGTCTTGCTAAGTTGCTGAGGATCTCACTAAGTTACTGAGGCTGGCCTTGAACTTGTGATGCTCCTGTCTCAGCCTCCCAAGTTGCTGGGATTACAGTCATCCACTACTGTACCTGGCCAAGACCTGGTCTCCTTAAAAAAAAAAAAAAGTTTCAAAAGTCACAGTTAAAGGTATACTCAGGGTTTTGTTGACATCACTCCATCATTCAGGCCAACACTGTCACTAAGAATAAATCAGTCATCGACCTTAAAGGACTCAAAAACTATACTGAGTAGTCTATTGGTGAAGGCCTCAGACCCCGCCAGCCACCCTGGTTGCAGAGAGTAAGAGGAATAAATTCCATGAATGTTCGATTACATGAACTCAACTACTATGTGTATAACTATAATGCTCTTAAAAAGAAAAAAAAAGAAAAGGAAAAGAGAAGGAAGAGGAGGCGGAGGAGAAATACACCCAGAGACCATTCCAGGCAGCTTGCACCACCTCTCAGCTCCACCAGGGGGCAGCAAATCCTCCAGGTCGATTTGGACTCAGAGGCAGGGCTTCTGCAGCTCCCGCCCAGGGCATCTCCCAGAACTAAATGCTCATGGGAACAGTTTAACTAGCTGATTTCAAGTTTGGAAGTGACAGGAGCCCTCAAAGCAGCAAAGAAACATTCGGCTGCTTTCACTACCCTTACCGGTATTCTTACGAATGTTTATCAGAATTTTAAAAGGCCCCCACCAAAAGAAGTCAAAAGCCCTACCTCGCTCTGCGAAGTGCTAAGTAAATATTAACTTTTGATATCAGGTGCACAGGAACGGTGAATGTGTGCTATTTTTGAACACAGGAACTGGCT
The DNA here is from genome assembly GCF_902686455.1 of Sciurus vulgaris. Lineage (NCBI taxonomy): Eukaryota > Metazoa > Chordata > Mammalia > Rodentia > Sciuridae > Sciurus > Sciurus vulgaris. Next base: position 14,511,676 of record NC_136462.1, on the reverse strand, counting down.
TATTGTTTGCTGGGCGCTGAAGCTTCCTGCTCCAGTGCTGACTGGGGCCCCGCCCTTCCCACCACAGCCACCTCGTCTCCAGGGGGCCAGCAGAGGGCAGCAGTGCTGGCCCAGGGGGAGGAGGTGGCCAGGCAGACAGCAGAGAACCTGGGTCTCAGGAGCAGCAGCCACTTAGCATCCCCACCGGGGAGACAGAGAACAGACTGCATCCATCTTGCCCAATTATGCAAATGAACAGAGGAAATAATGCCCAGCGTACATTTATAGCCAGGATTAGCAACCACCGGGACACTTCTGCCATCCAGGGCGTTCAGCCATGGCAGACAGGCCTAAAATGTCCTCAGGGTATCAGCGTGCTGTAATCTGGAAGCTCCCAAGTGTCCATATGGGAAACCGAGAAACCTGGCAACACTTAATTTGTCTTTCACGTCCTGACATCCTGGCGGCCGGACCCCTCATGTTTTCCCTGGGGAGAACCGTAATGAAACAGCTCCAAATGGCACTTGAAGGAACTCATATTTACTTGGGGGGATGAATGGGCTGCCACGGCTGACTCAAAGCCAGGGGCCAGCTCCAAGGCCACAGCGCCACCTACCGTCCGACAAGTCTGCGTTCTTGGACAGCTGCTCCAGCTCCCAGCCCAAGTGAGCCGATTCATTCATGCTCTGCTTCTGCGCGATCTCGAGGACCATGTTCTCTTCCAGCAGCTCCTCGATTCGCTTCTTATCTGTGTCCCGGTCCTAGGTCAGGAAGAGGGGAGGAATGGGGACAGGTTCCCTGGGCACACCATCTGCCACCGTTCTCTCTGGGCACGAGGGGCGCAGGGACAGCATGCACTTGCTCTCTATGACGAAGCTGCCTACAAACGCTGCACTATGCTGGTGACAGCCGCCCAACAGCAGCTGAAGCTGCTACCTAGGTTGTGGAGAGAGCCCAGGGTCCCTGATTGAAAGCTCTGGAACAGAGGGAGGAACTGCACGGGGCTGCCACGGGAAGCCTGGTGGCGCTAGAGCAGATCTGAGGCTGTGACAGGCCAACATGCCACTGCTAGAGCCACAGCAGAAACTCCAGCAAAGGCCCTGTCTGCAAAAGACACACAGGCACATCCACCCTCATGAAAGGCAACCCAGAAGTCAAGTCCCCGCGGTCTCAAGGGTGCCAAGTGTCCCCTTGAGCCCACTGAGCGCAGCAAGCTACTTTCCCTGGTTCTAAGTTGCTAGGGACAGCAGGAGCAGGGAACCTGGTGGCGAAATCAGCAGCAAAGGGCACGGCGCAATACCAGCTCCAGGTCGTGCAGTTTGGACTTTAGCTGCAAGTTCTCTTTCTCCAGCTCGTGGACTTTATCGCTGCGGGCCCGGGCAGCCGTCAGCTGCTCCTCCAGCATGGCCTTGGTTTCAATCAGAATGATGTTGTCTTCCCGCAGCTCCTGGTGACCAAAAGCACACAGACACGCCATCAAACAGGGGCGCCAGGTTGTGGCCATGGGACTCTAACTCAAGCTCCTGGGGCCCTGAACCCCGTCATCCAACTCAGAGACCAGCCTGCAGCAGGAAGCCTGGGCTTCTCTGTGTATCACCCTCGCCTCTCCCACGAGGCAAGGACAAGTGGCCCTTCTCCACTAAGAAAAAAAAAAAATCAAGGAGTTAAAAGAAAATATTTAAATTTGGAAAGACAACACTTCCTCAAGGTCCAGCTCAGGCCGGGGGTGGTCTAAGAGCCTGGACAGTGACAACCTCTGCTGACAGACCTGGGACCTCTCTGGGGGGTGATGCTCAGAGTCTACGGGGAGAGGGTTCCTTGGGGCTGGGTTCCTCTCAATTCAACATTCACCCTTGTGATCAGGGTCCTGGAAGAATGGCCTTTCAGACAAGCTTCCATTCAGCCACAGTTGCTATTTGGGTATTTTGCACACGTACCCTTGGCAAAACAGAAGTGGCTGGCAGTTTCCTGGAACTGGGGGGTCTTCAATGGAGTTAAGTCACAGCACAGAAAACCAAGGGGCTGCGAGCCCGCAGCCCTACACGACCCAGGCTCTCTACTGCTGCCCGAGGGAGCCATTCTGCACCTCGTCTCTGCCTGCTTGGGTTCTCGTGTCCCCTGGGCCCTTCCTGGCACCATCTGATAACCTGGGGGGCTGCATTTCCCCCCAGGGCCCCACGGCTTAGACAGCGACACTGGGATCGTCCGCTCTTCTTGCTGGGCAGGGTCTCCGCACATTATAACAGGGGCGCAGGCTGGGAGCCGCGGCTTCTCCAGCACACGCTCATTTTCCTTTGTGAGCCAGAATCCAATATTCCTGGTGGAGAGAAGCCACTGGCTTTTCGGTCAGCCGACACGGTTTTGATCAAAGCCCAGCAGCCGGGGAAAGCTTGTTGGTTAAGACTCTGGACTCACCTGAGCACCCGTCTCTGCCCGACCCCCACAGAGGGCCACCGCCCTGCCTCACGCTCCTCACAGCAGCACTGGGAGGGAGCAAGGGACAGTCCTTCCCTACAGACGAAGGACTGACTGGTTAATCAAGGAACAGGCCCAAAGTCACGAACCTGCTAAGGACCGAAGCTGAGGCTTGCCCTTGGCCCAGAGGCTGCAGACCTTGTTTCCTCCACTGCTCAAGCCTCCACCTCAGGGGCTCAGGAGGAAAAGAGAGGCCCAGACATAGGGAGGACGAGAGCCAGAGCACAAAGGAGTTCCAGAGGGCTGCTGCCCACCTCTTCTGGCCGGTGTTCCAGCAGTGTCTCCCCCTGGCACGCCCCAGCACCAGCTCTCAGGGCCCAGTGGCCACAGAACAGGCTGCCCCGTGGCCCCGAGGAAGCTGCAGGACCCGGCCGGAGCTGCCCCTCCAAGTGCACTGTGGCATGCACTCTGGCCACCTGCAGAGTCAGGGGCTGAGCCCCCTTGTTTCCAGGGCTTGCTCTCAACCACCAGGGCTGGCCTGTCCTCCTCCCCAGACTGGGCACTCCTGGGGCAAGCAGAATTCTGCTCTCCAAGCCTCGTGTGAGCTTGCAAACCTCCTGCCCGCCACATGCAGTGAGGGGAACTGGAGGTGGCACGTGGTGGGGCTTTGAAGGACCTGGATACTTCCAACAGCCGGGATGGACGAAGGTGACCCAGTGCACACACCACACAGAACGATCCCCAACCACTGCTCCCACGCCATGACTTCCTGGTGGTTTCAACCCCGAAGCACCAGGCAACGGAGAGACCCACCCGCCCGCCTCCCACACCTCAGAGCAGGTCTGACAGACACTGCCGGGTTCCCACAAGCCGGGGCTCTCGGGGGCTGCTGCACAGGAGCAAGAAGGAGCAAGAAGACCCCACACAACCCCAAAGCCAGCACACCCCGCCGTGGTTCTGACCATAACCAAACCAGGAGGCTGTTTAGAGGCCTGACCCTGCCCGCCAGCAGCTGAGGGGCCGTATTTATGAAATCACAGGCCAGACCTGAGGGCCTGTCCCCAAGTGGCTTGAGTCCACTTCTAATCTGCCGTGGTGACTTGGAGCAGCAATCAGGCACAGCACTCTGGCCAGGGGACCTCTCACCAGCTGCCATGTCAGTCACTCCACAACCCGGCATCGCCCACAGAGCAGCCACCACATCAACAAGCAAAAATTGTTTTCCAGGGCTGGGGTGCAGCTCAGTGGAATGGCACCTGCCTGGCGTGTGTGACACCCTGGGTTCCCCCCCAGCACCACAGAAGGAAAGAAGCTTTCTGGGGGGGGCGGTTTCCTGACCCATCACAAACACCAAACACCAGAGGGGACGCAGAGTCACAGAGACAAACAGTTCCCTCCCAGCAAACTGGGGGTCCCAATGCTGTGCGGTCCCCTGGTATCCACGGCAACAGAAAGCCAGTGGGAATCCCGAATAGGGAGACAGCCCGGTCACCACTCAGCTGGCTCCACAGAAATGCCTTTCCCTCCCAGGGGACATGCCCGCTTTAAATGTGGTGGGACCTAGGCACGTGGCGGGCCTGGCCCTTCACCTGAAGGTCAGGTCCATCCTGCTTAGCTCCTCTGCAAGCTGATCTCATCAGAACTCCCCAGGAGAGACAGAGGCAAGTCCCGAGCTGGAAAGGAGCATCTTCTTGCATCTGCAGTGTCCTCAGTGAGTTCCCTGGACTGGGAGGGTCCCTGCTTATGACACGAGGCCTCTGTCCCACATGAACAGTGTGAGGCTGGGCCCTTGCTGGACCATCTGCTGGACTACAGAGGCAGCCCGGCGCCCTCTCCCGGTGCCTCTGGTGCGCAGCTCTCTACGCCCCCTTTCCTACCCTCTCTCTCCCCCTTCTCGTGAAGGCGGAGGCTCACGCTCTTTCCCTGGCAAGCGGTCAAGGCCCTGGAGGCAGCCGGTCACATTCCGATCCCCAGTCCACCTGCTTAGCAACTGCGACGCTGGGCAAGTTATTAATTAAGCTGCTTTTTTCTCATCTGAGAAAATGGAGAGGAGCCGATCATGGCTGCTGCATCTTGCGGGGCCACCGTGAGGCCTACGTGCAATGCTACAGCGGGCTTCCCACGGCTTCTGGCTCCACTAGTGCGGTCATTACTGTTCCTCTGAAAGTCTTCCTGTGCACCTGCTGGGCCAGACCCTGGGTCTGCAAAGGACCAGAGAGTAGATACTGTCTGGTCTGCAAGAAGTAAGCCTATCACAACTGCTCCACCCTGCAGGGGGAGACTGAGAGCAGCCAGACTCAACAAATAGGTATGGCTGGGTCCAATAAAACTGTATTTGTAAAATCAGATGGTAGAGTGGCTTTAAGGGCAGTATAAGCTGGATTTGGCCTAAGGACTCTAGTTTGGTGACCCCCAAATAGACAACATGCTGGGCACAGAGGAATCAAAGCCAGGAAGGCACAACCCTGTCTTCCCAGAGCTCACGGTCTGGTTGGCCGTCAGACAAGAAAATATATCAGGACAACGCCAGGTGACAAGCGCCGCCAGCTAAGAAGGGGGTCTCCAAAGGAACCGTGGAGGAGGCTGCAGAGCTTGCCCACCCGCCTGGTCAGCCCCAGACTATGACTCCTGAGCCCTGTGAGTTTGGAAGAGTGAGCAGGGAGAGGGTGGGCAGGCCTAGGAGGCTCCATGCAAAGCCCCGGCTACCCCAGGGCCCACTTGTCTGGAGCAGCAGGTGAGTGTGGGGCGAGGCGCGTGTGGACCTTCTCAGGAGCAGGGAAGAGGTGCCTGCTGAGCTGCCCTTAAAGCCACTCTGGCAGCAGGTCAGCGGGACGTGCCTGGCCAGTTTGGATTTGCTGGGAGGTGGGAATACGGGCTCAGAGGATGGGGAGCACTGGGGGCCAAGGCGGGTGGGAAGAGGCAGAGTGGGCTGCCCGTGCTGGACAGCGTCTGAGTGCCAGAGAGAACACGGCAGGAAGGGAAGGGCAAGGAGCTGGGGCGTGCCAAGCTCTGGCTCCCAGGGCCGACCCGACGTGAGTCCTGGGGTGCAGGGGAGGGACCCAGCCGAAAGACTCCACCCAGCCGAGATTTCCTGAGTGACTTCTCCCACTAAAAGGGACTGAGACATCTATGAGGGCCGTGGGAACCTCACGGCCAGGACGAGCAAGTTGCCTGGGTCAGGGCAGGCCTGGAGCAAGTGGGCAGAGCTGGCCGCATCTCCAGGCCCAGACGGGCAGGAGGACACACCCACAGCAGATCTCGCCAGCCCACCTGATCCTGAGCAGGGCCACTGATATCTTAGAGGTGTGGCTTCGGGTTGTGGGGAGCACGTGTGTGATCACTGTGGGGTGGATCTGAACTCAGCTTCCAACTGCTGGGCCTTGTCAATGCCCCGCCCATCCTTCCGGCTGCCTCCTCACTGCTTATCTCCTCTTGGGGGCTCCCTGCAGAGAGGGCTGGCTAGGATAAGCTCATCGCAAACCTGCTCTGTGCCCAGGATGCCAGGGCAGAGTGTCTCCACTCACCCAGACCACACCCACCCCTTTCACAGATGTGGTGAGACTTGCCCACACCCAGCAAGTTGCTGTTTGCAGCCAGAACTGTGACCAGGGGGTTCTCTGCCTCTCAGGCTGTTTACTTTGAAGCCAGCTCTGCCTGTCTGTTCACACAGGAGCTGGGAAAGCCCAGTCCACTCTGCCTGGGTCACGCCACGGCACCTGAGCATTTGTCCTTTGCTTTTAGTGGAAATGTGCAGCCAATCACAAAATACAGAAAAAAAGCCTTCCAGGCAAAGTCTCTCTCCTCTGCCCTCCTCCCACGTGGCCCTCTGAGGTGACCCCCTGGCCCTGGAGGCCCTGAGCAGATTACTGTTTACAAAAGGAGGCCTAGGGCCACCTAGTACACATCCCACACTTCCTCCGTCCGCAGGGAGCCCTCCGCTGTTCCTCCCGTGCAGTTTCAACCCTACGTAAACTACACCGGCGGCCACAAGAAAGCAGCCAGGAGTCTAAAAACAAACCACGCAGATCCGAGTTGCACGTTGCTCTAACCAAAATGAACCTCACCCCTGGCCAAGCCCAGTCCTTCATCTCCTCCCGGTACCACCACCGTGTCCTCCCTTTGGGGATCTCGGGGTCAGGCTCCACCAGGGCCACCTGTCACCACTGTACCTAGAAGTGTCACACACGTGGAAAGCCACGTGAGATGCACAACCAGGCTCCTGGTCCTGCTCCCCTACCCAGGCTCTAATCCTGGAGACAAAACCTCTCGCTTCCCCCCAGACTGAAAGACTTTATTATTTGTTCTAATTAGCTGTACATGACAATAGAATGCATGCAGACATTTTGATAGGTCATATATAAATGGAGTGCGATCTCTCATTTTTTCTGACTGTACATGTTGGAGAATCACATCGGTCACCCATATATGTACATGAGGTAATACTGTCTGCTTCACTCTACTGTCCTTCCTACCCCCTAACCCCGACTATAAAACTTTGTGTGGATGTGTGTGTGTGTGTGTGTGTGTTACTGGAGATTGAACTCAGGACCTCGTGCATGCCAGGCAAGCACTCCAACCACTGGGCTGCACCCCCAGCCCTTTGAATTTTTATTCTGAGACAAGGTCTTGCTAAGAGGTATTTTGAAAAGGTCGATCTTGACGTACATGTTGAGAAATCAAGAGCCAAATCTTAGAGAAGGTTTAAACTGACTGATGTTTTTAATGCTCCCACTTAAATTGAGGTGAGGTAGGAGCTTATCCAAAATGGTAAATGTCCCTCCCTTCTGTCCTTTTACTTGGATCATACTATGGCCACCAATGTTTTATCATGAAAAATGTAAAACCTGCTGAAGTCTGATGACTATCGCATACACCTCTGTGCACACGAGACTTCAAGACCACCGTTCGGCTGCCTTTGCTGAGCCTGTTACCACCATAGCTCCACCCACGCTCTACCCACTTACTCTTATTTTCTGCGTGAAAACACTTTGTACCTGGACCTTCTCTAATCCATGGTTATAATACCTGCAGGTCGGCCTCAATTCCTAGACACATTTCTGCAGGGTGCTGTGTTTTACTTGCTTAGAAATCATTCTTAAGGAATCTCAGAGTGAATTCTTCAGATATGTGCACCATTGTACTCTGAAAAAAATCTGGATTTTTAAATACAGCTGGATATGCTTGAAATGCAAGCACAGACCCGTTAAAGTCACTGTGCACTAAGGCAGTGCTGGCCCCTTCTCTCCCAGCCTTCTCAGCACTAGAGAGACTGGCTGGGCAGAGAGGGTCACCTCAGTCTCCATGGGCCCAGATGGCACCAGGATCTCATGGCAAAACAACCTTCCTCGGGGTCTGTGAGCTCCAGTCCAGCACAGAGCGGAATGCTCGGGGCTCCCAAGGAGGTCTGTGCTCCTGTGCTTGGCCTCTGTGGCCCGGGGGCTCCACAGCAGGACAGCCACCACCAGCTCTGCAAAGTGAATGCTGACAGAACTCCTCCCGCAGCGTTTCTCCAACCCCTCCTGCAGGTCGGGGCTGCTCCAAATGCCGAGAACTCGTCAGCATTTGACCGACCCACGAGCCAGGAAGCCTGTCCCAGGGGAGCTGGTGGTGGGAGGAGAGGAGGAGGGTCAGGTAGTCTTGGGCACACACAGTCTGAGTGGGCTTCTGAGACGGCTCCCGTGCCCCCCTCTGTGCCAAGACACTTGGTAAGGCTGGGCAGCACAAGCTCCGCATGGCTACGACCCACTCCTGCCTCATCTCCCCACCGTGTTCCCAGCACACCAGCGCCACGTGACTGACCTCACGCCAGTGTCTCCCTGCACGCTGCTCCACTTCTCCCTCTGCATGGCTGTCCCCAGCTATTCCTCCAGCTCAGGCCTCCCTTCCCCCATTGCCTTCCCAGGAAAGCCTTCTGGGCCCTGGGTCACAGAGGTGCCTCCTCTGTGCAGCACTCAGACACTGTCCTGGCTGTGGGTCCCTGGCCCGGGCAGGGAGCCTGACGTCTCAGAACTGTGCACTCTGCTCAGTCAGCTTCACTGCAAGGAGGAGGCCGCCTCCCCCACACGGAGGTTTCAAGCCCAGGAGGGCCCGGGATGGACCAGGAACTGTTCCAAGCCGCCTGAGCCAGGGCTGAGGACAGTACTCGAGGAGGGCCAGCCGGTGCTGCTGTCCTCACCGCCACCTGAGTGGCAAGGCCACAACAGGCATCTGAGAAGAGAACTCCCTCCAGGGACCTCCACCAACCAGGCCCAGTCCACCAGCTGGGGATGCCACCAGGTGTCCGTAAACCCACACGTGCCGCCCCCTCCCTGGGAGCAAGGTCTCCCTGGAAGCTGTCTTCTCCGGCGAATGATAAAATGATAAAAGCGCTACACGACTCACAGTAACTTTACATCGTGAAAATGATTAATCAGTATGAAAAACTGCTATTACTGTCACAGAAGCAGGAAGTTTGAGAAAATGGAAAGGGGTCCCCACATAAATCCCCCGGAAGTCCAGAGGCTCCGGGTGAAGGGTCTCCAGAGCATCTGGAGAGATGCTCTGCACCCGGGGCGGGCAGGGCAGGCTCAGGGGAGCGAGGGTGCTTGGACCAGGCCAGGAAGGAACATGGAGGACTACATCCTAGGACCCACCACATTCACGGGACAGAGCAAGGTCAGAGACCTGGTGCCACACTGCACTCCCGCCCTGTCTGGGGGCTACGCCGAGGTCCCTGCTGCTGAGGCAGGCAGGTGTCTGGAAGCTGAGGCATCACACTGCCCAACCCTCCCCGGCACGGAGTTCTCAGTAGGTACACCTAAGCCCCAGTGGGGTCGTGCCTCAGAAGGAGCACAGTCAACGTTTCCAGAGGCCGGGCACTGGCCTGTCCTCTGGCCCCTTGCTCCTGCCCAGTCTGCCTCTGAACAGCATCCAGGAGGCCTTGTCAGCAGGACCACGGAGAGTCACCCCTTCACCCTCATCCTTCAGGGGACACTGAGGAACAAACAGCGCTCAGCCTTCTCCAGTCCACCTTGCCAGCCCAGGGCCCCAGGGTCCCAAGCAAGCCCACGGCCCAGCGGGAGAGGGATGCTCTCAGAACCATGCTCAGCCACTGCAGAAGGCCCTGGCCTCAGAGGGGCGTGGAGCCCCCTCAACCGCGTGCCCAACACCTGGTCTCTCCTGGCTCAGGTTTCCTCAGCGGCACGAGCTCACCCACGCATCCGGCACCACCTTTGAGGCTGGGACCAGCAGCAAAACACCCCCACCTCGGAAAAGGTCCTGGAAGCCACTGTCAACACGGGGCCATCAGGGACCTGCGTGGGTCTGGTCCAGGTCCCTGTTCAGCCTTGACTTCTTCATCTGTCTTTCCCCACAGCCTCCACAGGATTTAAAGCAAGGACTTGAGACTGGCACAGTGGCAAATACCTGTAGCCCAACACTTGGGAGGCTGAGAGGGGAGGATCGCTGGCCTGGCCAATGCCATGGACATAAAGTCAGAAATATAAAATCATATTAAATTGAACAAAGAAGGCCTGGCACAGCTTCTACCCACTGAGGGAGGACGGGGCACCTGTACCACCAGTCACCGCGCAGGGATCTCCCCGCTCAGCCTTCCCACCTCAGTGGTCTCGTCACTCCTGTTCTACAGGTGAGGAACCGAAGTCCCAGCAAAGTACCCCAGAGACTGCCAAGTCTTGGCAGCGAGGCAGGGGGACACACAAATAGAAGGTCATCATCGTGGCATGAAATGGGAGAAGGAAACCCCTAAAGGGACCGGTTGTCCTTGTCAACTAGCCATCTCCCTTCCTACGCCCGTGTGAGTGTCAGGAGGGACGCAAGGAGGCCCTTCAAAGGAGTCCAGGGAGGCTGGGTGCAGGGCGGTGTCCCCCATGTGGTCTCTGGCTCCCCTCCCAAGTCCCCTCAGGCCAGCCCAGGCTGACCGTGCTTCTGAGGGCCTGTTCAGTGGCAGCCTGGAAGCCGGGGCCGCCGCCTACCTCCATGCGGGCCCTGTAGAAGTCCACGTCGTGCAGCTTCTCCTTGCAGCGGACCAGCTCCATCTCCAGCCGCTCCACGCGGTTCGCCTCTCCCGCAGGGAGTCCAGCTCGTCCCCGGTAGGTGCGGGCGGAGCGGGCGTCAGCAGCCAGCTGGGCATTCTGCAAGGTGGGCATAGGTGGGGAGCCAGCTCAGGTCCCCTCTGGACAGTGAAGGGCCAATTCCCTAGCGCCTGGTATCCCCAGGACCCTCCAGGCCCTGCTGCGGTACCCCAGCCCTGTCCTGCCCTGGACCCAGGCCTTCTGCTCACCTCCTGCTTGACCTTCTGCAGCTCCAGCGCCAGCTGATCCACCTCGTGTCTGGTGTCCACGAGCTGCTCTGTCTTCTCCTCGCTTGAAGGGGCAGGAAGGGGAGGAGTGTGGGGAGGGGGGTCCTGGCAGGCCCTGGGAACAGGCTGCCACCTCCCCAGATCATGCAGGCGTGGGAGGGGACACGGGCTTCGGGGGTGGGGAGGGGATCTAGCTGCCTATGGATGCCTATCAATCTTGCCTGCAAGTGTCCCTGACTCAAATTCACTTTCTCCAGTTAAGTTTCTAACCCTCAAATCAGATCCATCTGCCACAGGGCTCCCCTGTGAACACGCAGGACAGGTGAGGAGACCCCAGCCACAGCCGCAGGAGCCCACGAATCCTGGTGAGGAAGGTGAGGACCGGCAGCCCTGGACGACGGGTGAATGACATTCATCGGGTGCAGGGCCCGGGGACAGCAGGCTCTCCAGAGGCCCTAAGAGGCACCATGCGAAGCTCTCCACAGTGTCACTCTCCGAGAAAACACCTATGTAGTCACCTGGCCCCCAGCGAGGCCCAAGGACAGCAGTCTACTCCGATGATCAGCACCCTGGGGCTGAGAGGAACTGACAGACCTGGAAGAGGTCCTGCTCCTGTGAAGCCCCGGGGGGCGAGCTGGGCCTGGGAGTCAGCGCCAACGCAGAGCAGCCCCGCGCCCCGCAGCCCAGGCCAGGCCAGTGCTCCCACTCACAGCTCCTGTCTGACTCGCCGCAGCCTGGCCTTGGTGTCCGCCAGCTCCACAGCCAGGTGCTGCTTGTCCTCGCTGGAGAGGCTGCTGGTGGGGCTGGGCGTGGAGTCGGCGCTGGAGGACTTGGCGGGGCTGGGCGGGTGCTGCGCCTGGAGGTAGTCCCCGCTCCTGCGTCAGGTCCACGATCAGCTGCAGGGGAGAGGTGGGCAGCGGAGGATGAGCCACAGTGCACCCTGGGCCCAGCACACTGCCCGGGCTCCAGGTGGGTGGAAAAACCACCTGAGAAGAGAGAAGCCTCTGCCGCCAAAACCAGGAGGTAGGCACCGAGAGGACGGAGCCAGGCTCCAAAACGAGCTCAAGTACTTAGTGGGACCGAGAGGAGTGAAGGAGGGTCTGAGTGGACCAGCGACCACAAGCTGGGCCTCCTGATCAGCTTCTGCCCCCCTCCGTCCTTCTCGCCACTCACGCAGGGGCATCACCCACGTCCCCCCTGCAGCAGACCCTGCCAGCAGGACAGGGAGGTGCCCAGGCCCAAGGTAAGGGGAAGGGCCAGTCCCGAGCCCCTCGCCGCTGAGCCGCTCCCGAGGCAGCCGCACATCGGTTCACTCGTCCCGCTCATCGATGAGCCTGCGGAGGTGGAGCACATGCTCCTGGACAGCGCCTCCAGCTCCTCCGGGGCCACGTCCGGCAAGCTCCAGCCACTGCAGGTCGAACACGTTCTCCTGGTTGTGGGTCACCTGCAGGCACACACGTCCAGGGCTGCAGAGGCCAGCGCAGGTAGCCCCGGGTTCCTGAGTACCTGCTGCTCACGGCCATGGGGCAGACGGCACAGGGGACAACAGAGGCCGCGTCACCCCCCCCCCGCATTATCAATCCCCGATGTCAGAGGGGCCCCCACCTGGCAAGCCACTCTGCTTTCAAGACTGAAATACCAGAGAGAACCTCTACAGTTGTTCCCCTAGAAGATCCCGGGATAAGAAGATATTGGTGGTGAAGCAAATATCTTTACCAACAATGAGGGCAGGCCCCTGGGTGGGAGGACGAGGAAGGGGACTTTAGTTCTTTCCTGAAGTAAACTCTGATGCAACAGGGCAGACATTAAGCTCCTCTGCCCGCACGTGGGGCCCAGGCCATCGTGGGTTACTCTGTCCAAAATCTAAAGGGATTCTGAGAAGTCTGTATCTCAGCCCACAGCCACAGAAGGCCAGTGCTTCATCCCTCTCCATCAGCAGGGAGCTGGGATCTGGTCCGATCCCTGTCCTCTCGTTTTTGGAAGAAAACATTATAACGCTCAGACCTCAGAAAAGGGAAACAAAACCAATGAGATCAGGCACGCTCTCAGACTCGCTACAGGAAGGTTCTTAAGTGATTCAGAGCAGTAACAATCAAATACACAGTCAAAACAAGGCCCTGTCTAGGGCCCTTCAGTTTCTCCAAGAACAACGCCTGCTCTCCTCTCTCCCCCAACTCACAAAGGACAAGCCTGGACAGAGATGATCTCTGAATTAGAAATCTCACCCCATCACGTAGGCGGGGCTCTGGGATTCGGAGGCCAGGTTCTGGGCTGCTCCATCCCAGGGCTGGGAAAACCCCTCAGGCTCAGGGGTTTTGAGGCTGGGTTTCAGGGACTCAAAGCCAGTGGCAGGCACAGGGTCACCTGCAGAGCTTTTAATTAAAGGCTCCTTTCTCCGGTTCCTAACAAGCAGAGATTGTTTAGGGCACCTTGAATTTTTTCTTCTCTTTTTCTTTTCTTTTTTTGTGTGCTGCTGGGGGTTGAACCCAGGGACTTCTGCATGCTAGGCAAGCACTCTACCAAACTGAGCTATGTCTGCAGTCCTGAATTTTCTTAAAGTACCAATAAATTGTGAAGCCAGTGCTCAGGACGAGCCATTAATCTGATAATCACGCCGCCTCTCCTGGATGTGAGTGTGTTAATATCCTGCTGTCTGGGCAGGGAAGACGGCACATGGTAAAGAACTGACTAACCTCAAGGAACCTGGTTCCTAGGCAGATATGGTTTCAAAGCACATGAGGGGAAATTAAAGGGAGAAGGTTCACGGGCTAACAGGCAGCCAGCAAGGGTAGCCAATGTTGACGGAAGTACTGACTTTCCTCTGGCACTGCTGGACCCCCGTCCACCACGAGCCGCGCCTATCCCCTGCTTCAAACCAGTTCAGAACTCAATACCCCAGCAGCGCCCTGACTGCACCGCCTCCGTCCACCCCAGCAGCTCAGGCTCAGCCACCTCCAGCTCCTCCGGGACCAGCACACCCAGCTCCCTTTATCTCCGCTGTCTCAGTAGCCTGAGCACTAAGCCCTAAGGGAAGGACTAATCCTAAGGGAAAAGTCACTTTTCAGGTGGACTCTTGCCTCACAAAGAAGCCACCTCTTCACTGATGCCAGCTCTGCCAAGAGAAGAGCAGAGGGACAGCGGGGGGGACTGGCCTGTGCCCTGCGATGGTGACCTGTGGTGCGGAGCTCTCTGGACCCCACCGGGCCGGGGCTGGGGCCGAGTTTCCTGAGGCAGCCCTGGTGGGACCCCCGACCCACCCGGCAGCCGCTGATTCTCTGTGTGTCATGACTGCAGCGGCGAATCTATGAAGATCAACTGTTCGGAGCAGGGACATTTGCCAGAATACATTTTCAGGGCCTGTAATCAAATTCTAAGCCTAAACCACTTGACAGCTCTTAAAAATAGTCTGAATCCATATAAGGAGAGAAGAAGGAGGCAGGAGGACTTGATGGAGGTAGCTTTTTTTTTTTAATTTTTATTTTACTCCTATTTTATTTGGGCTTGCTGATGGCTACCTTTTCAAATAGAATCATTTGACTATGGCGCCTGAACCTAAAATTAGCAGAATTATCCACGGGTGGTGCAACCTTAAACACTTCCACCGAGCAGAGAAGCGACACTCCTACCTCCTGAATGTGGGCCACGATGCCCGCCTGGGTCTCGATGTCCAGCTGTTTGATCCGCTCAATGAACTCCTCCTTCCTCTCACACTGTGAAGGGTTGGGGATGTTAAAAGAAGCATTTTGTGAGTGTGGCCACACCCAATGCTCCATCCACAGCCACGGTCAGTTTTGAGTAAACTGCCCACCCCAGCCTAGCTGTCTCCTTTAGAAGGCCACCCGAGACTGAGGTTTCTCTGAAAGTGGTTCAAGAGCTTGTTTGCAGAATCCCATACCAAACCCCCTCCCAGACGGAAAACACTGGGGTGAGACACACAAATCCATGCTTCAAACAAGACCTCCACACCCAGAGGCACGCCCAAGAAGTGGAGAACACCTGGCCTGGCCCAGAGGCACGTCCTCTCTGTAAAGGGCCACGCGGTAGCAGTTTCAGACTTGATACTTGGTCTCTGCCAAGGCTGCTTAGTTCTGCCATTACCGCACAAAAGCAGCCAGAGATAACAGTACTGAACAGGCCATGCTTGTGTTCCAATAAAACTTTATTCACAAAAACAGGAAGTGGCTCAAACCTGGCCCACGGCTGTGTAGTCTGCAACTCCCTGCTCTAGACGTTCCTTTACTGGGGACAACTTGCTAGTGGCACCTTGGCCTGAGGGGTCCTCACTAAACCTCCTGCCCAAGGTACCTGGTATAAGAAACAGCTGCCACCTAAGATGTGGCTGGTCACTCTCTGCTGGGAACCCAGAGGCCTCTGTCATGCTGGACTAAAGGCAGTGCCACTCCCTCCTGACCCCAGGGCGACCCTTGTCACCACAAATCCAAACCCCGATGGCTGAGGGCGCCCCTCCCCTGCCCGGTGACACCCTACCTGGACGGCACAGCCCAGCACCAGCAGCACCTTCTTCATCTCCTCCATGCTCTTCCCTGCTCGAGAGAACGACACATTCAATTCAGATGGACTCCACAAAATCCCCCAGGGGTACCGAGTGACAGCCACGTAGCTGCACTCACTCCGTCTCTTTTCTACATATGAATTTACACTTCGCCAGATGAGAATCCTGTGCGTAACATTTGACACCCTCTCCACTCCCATACACCACACCCTCTCCCTGCTGGTCACTGAACCGTGATCCGCCGCCGCACAGCCAATTCCACTCCCACCCCCGGCCCGTCTGTCCAGGAGTGTCACCGTTGGGCTGGAGGTCTAAAGTGCATGGGACAGCATGCACGTGTCATTTTTCATAAAAGGCTGCAGACTGGACAAAGGCCACCAACCCCCACAACCCACCACTCCTTCCAGAGATGCCTTTCCTCGACGCTTCAGAGGCTGCTGAGAAGAACGTCTGAGGGGCTGACTTCACGCCGCCCTCACCTACCTCCTGCTTTTCTGTGGTCACCCCGCTCTGCAGACATGCAGCAGTTCCCACTGTCCTGCCCTTGACCAACTCCTGTCAACACTCTGCCTAGATTTGCCAATCCATGGCACGAACCCGCCACTGTTTCACACTGTCACTTTGTGCTCGAGGCTGACCGTGACCACATCTGCTCATCCGTCCCCATTCCTAATCAGAAGGGCTGGCTCCCAACACCTCAGTCACTCAGGAGTGGTGTGACCTGGCCTCGCTGCGTCTGTTTCTGAGCCTCTGCTGCCACATCTCTAACAAGGAGGCAGCAGGCCTGGTGACAGACGGGGTTCCCTTTCAGGTTAAAAAAATAATAATAAGGCATTTTTCTGTCTTTCATCACATCCCGCTGTGTGTGGGGAAGAGGGGCCTGCCAAAAGCAGTGTCCTCTCGAAAGACCCACAACACCCACTCACACGGTGCCACAATGGCCCCAAGTACCAACTAGAGACTGCTGGGGAGGAAGACCAAGTACCTGCCCCAAGAGCAAATGCTGGGCTGGGGAGAGAGCTCAGTTGGTAAGGTGCTTGCCTTACAAGCACAGGGCCCTGGTTCGATCCCCAGCACCATGAAAAAAAAACCCTCCAAACAAACAAAAAACTACACCAAGTAATTATTTAAAACAGCAAAAAAAAAAAAAAAAGAGCTAGTGCTGTGGGTTCGCTTCAGGTCCGTGGCTACAAGGAGCAGAGCCAGCGTGACCCTCGCCCAGTTCCCCTCATGGAGACCCAGCTATCAACCGCTCTCCCTCACACTGGTGCCGTCCTCGTCCCAGGACTGGGAGCTGAGAGTTCATGCAAACAGCCACCCAGGGCGGCGGGGTCTCAGGCCACCTTCCTGCTCTGGGGACATCCCAGGTCAAGATGCAGCACTGCAGATCCGTCTACGATGGCCAAACCCGTGTCTCTGCTGGTGAGCACAGAAGAGCACACACACTTGAAACGGGAAACTCGCCAAGTCCTAGGTTTTGGTTCTTTCTTTTTTTACATGCGGTGTTGTACGTGGCCCAAGAGGCTCCGCTCCACGGACCACCTTCGCCACGCTGGCTCCCTTCTCCGTCAACACCGGTGATGACTGGCTGCCGCTTCTCGGCTTTGCTGACAAGCAAAGGTTCGCTGCCCTCCTGGCCCTGGCGCACCACAGGCTGCCCATCAGGCTGCAGGTCACTGGCAAGTGTCCCCTCGTGCCCGGGTGGACAAAGCGCGGGTCCTTCCCGACCCTCACGGCTCATCCTCCCACCGGCCACTCCCTGGGGCCGGGACCACAGCGTGGAGGCGCGAGGGAAAGCACCGTCAGGGCCGCAGAGCTGCCCAGGCACGAGTGGGAGTTCGTGCAGAAAACCTCCACCTTCTCCAGCACAGGAAGGGTCACGGGGACCCGGGCACCGCCCTTCAGAACAAGTCAGACAGCTCCAGAGGTCCTGCCTGGGCCACAGCAGGTGGAGAGCAAACCCAGGGGAGGGAGCCTGCCGGAGTGGGTGCTGGCCTCCGCTCACATGGGGGCGACTGCAGGGACCAGCAGCGCGTCACGCCCTCAGGAGCACTCCAGGACAGCGTCCTCACGTTCTCATGGTGGAGAAACGGTGAGGGCTGGGACAACGGTGACCTAAGGGTCCTGAGCAGATGGATGTGCGATGTACAAACGTACCAACGCGCAGCACTGAACCCCACAAGGATGTGCCTCCGCCACCTGGCCATTAAAAAAGAGAGAGGTGGGTGGGAAGGAGGTAAAAATAGAGGAAAGAGGAACTGTGTAGAGGGAAAAGAGGGGTGGGAGGGGTGGGGGGAGGGAAAATAACGGAATGAATCAAACCTATTATCCCATGTAGAAGTGTGACTACACAAATGGTACGCCTTCACTCCATGTGCAAGCAGAGAAACAGTATGTATCCCATTTGTGTATAATAAAAATCAATTTTAAAAAAGAGGGGGAGGGGGAGGGGAGGACGGGGAGAGGGAGGTGAAGGGGGAGGGGAGGGGAAAGAAAAGGAAACAAAAAAAAAGGGGGGAACAGGTGCCAGTATTGGGAGAGCACAGAAGAGACCAGAACCTGCGCCCACGCAGCACCGCCAGCCCACGGTGACACCCTGTCACTCTTCGTCCAGCCACTATGCCTCAAGAAAACAAAATCCCATCCAGAGCTCTAGCACAAACTACAGATTCCTGTCTGCTACGCTTTCAAACAGGGGAAGGTGGTTTCAAATAGAGAACTGAGTTTAGAAAATTTTTCACGGGAAAGATTTCAACCCGTTGGTGATGAACGGGCACCAAGAACTCCACGGGGCCTCACTGGATGATGCAGGGCCTCCCAGGCTCCCTCCAGACCAAGCAAGGGGAACATCTGACAGATGCATCCTCGATTTCACCCCACAAGGGAAGAGTGGGGAGGAGGAAGCGGAAGTCCCCTCCTTTCTCATGAGAAGCTCGGCCTGACTTTTTTCAAGAATCCGGTAGTAAGAATGGCTTTTTCATAAATTAACCTGAATGTGGGTTAATTCAAAACACGCCAGAAGACTCTCCCAGGTCCCTGCCAACAAGACCAGTCAGGCAGGCCAAGAACCAGAAGCTCCCTGCCAAGCACCTACTATGTGCTAGCTCTGTCCACACAGCCAGCAACAGTCCTCTGAGCACAGGCAGATGTGGGGACTGACAAGCAAACCAGCAACTTCAAAATGAAAAAAGGACTTCCAGTGTGTGGTGGGGTCAGGCAAGGCTTCCTGAAGGAAATGACTGTGAGCTGAGCCCCAGGAGGACAAATGGGACTTCGAGGAGAGCTGGGGGCACAGGGGCAGCTTGGGCAGGGGCCCGGGCTGAGGACCACAGTGTTTCAGGAATGATAACGCCTCAGGGTTAGCTTCCTGGAGGTGGCTTTCAGAGTGAGAAGGGGGCGGGACGCAAAGCCCCGCAGATTTCCATGCTGGTGAGTCACAGGCAACCCCGGGGCGGCGCCCAGAAACATCAGACACCCTTCCTCAGCCCATGGACGCACTCTGTTGAATGTGGGGGAGTCCCAGGGGGATCCCAGGCAGCCTGAGTCAGTGGCTGAGTCTAAGAAAAATTTTACTTACCTACTACCTGCCCGGAAGCCTGGGCAGAGAAATGAACCCCAAGACCTCTCAGCATGCTCGGAACGCAGCAAACTGATCTAAGCTTTTTTTTTTGCAAAGTGACACAGAAAGGAGACTGTCTGATCCTGCACACGGAGTACAGTGGCTGTGGGGACAGAAGTGCAGACCACTATCCTCTAAAATGGGAGGCTGGGTCAGATCAGGTAGGAACTGACAAGCTGGACCACCTGGTCCCGAGTCCTGGCAGCCAGTGCTTGGTCACCACTCAGCGTGGACTCGGCCTCAGACTGCTAAAGAGAATCAGCACGTGACAAAACCTTTCCTCCATGACTGGTGTGTGATTTCTAGGGTCCCTTCTGGCTCTCCGCTTTGGTTCTCTTGGTCAGAGCCATTTAAATGTTCAGAACACACTTTCTGGTTTCTGGATACAGAAAATAAATCCTGCCACCTATAAATGCTGCCTGAGGCATGAAGCCAAGGATTTAGGCAGAGGCGGGCAAGCACCCCCTCCCAAGAGGGCACCTCCCTCCCTGGCCCACAGGGCACGCTTTGCCTTGCCGAGGTGGCGCAGGAAGCAGCAGGTACTCCACCAGTGTTTGCTGCCCACCTGCCTGACCTCCAGGCCCTGGGAGATCAAGAGAGAACAGGGTCCTTCTCCTCTCTTGTTGGGAGGCAGATTCAGACACAGGCGTGCTTCCCAGTACCATGCATCCACTCTCCTCTGATTACACCCTCGGGCGGACCCCCAACTCTGCTTTCCCTGGTTTTCTATTTAAAAATCAAGCCTTTCCAAGTCTGAACACGGCTCCATGTCTTCCCGAAGAGCACATGTCCCCACAGTCGCCATGGTGCAGCTCTGCAGGTCCTCCTGGGGGCTCTGCTGGCCACGGAATGGCAGTTTACCACGGTCTCAGTAGTCAGGGACCCTCCCACAGCAACTGCCAGGGAACAGTGCAGAGTCCTCACGTGGGGCAGGCGGGACCTTCCACCTGTGCCCCAGCCGTGGGGTGGGAGATGGGCCTCCCGACACGTAGGCAGGAGGAACATGAGAAACCCTCACCCATCTTACGCCCAGAATGTCACACACGTGGCCCTGGCCAGGCAGTACTGTAGCCAGCCGCCCCCCACTTGTTGTTTTGAGTCATTCAACAAACATGTTATCAACTGTGGACTTTCCGCAGTGTGGAGACACCTGTCTGTCTGACATGGTGCTGGGATCTCCCCTGTGCACCCTGACCAGAGACCCCCATCCCAGTGTCTGTCACCCATATCAAGTCTGTCCCACCCCTTTGGGTCCCCCAGAACCTCTCCCATGACAGAGGACAGTTGCCCCTGCTTAGGTAGAAATCTGAAGCCACACCACTAACACCAGAAGATGACTCCCCTGCCCCCCAGCCTGCAGGGCTGCAGGAGTTGAGAGCAGACACGTGTCCTAGCACCGAACCCAAGAGGAGAGAACAGAAGCATCAGCCGCAGACTGAGCTTGAGACCCAGTTTGCCCCCGGGGGAGGCGAGGTATCAGCCCACAGCTGACAGTCAGAGCAAGGGTCCCTCCCAGCGCCCGGCAGAAAACTCCAAGCCCAAACCCTGTGGGGGACACAAGACCTTCGGCAAACATCATCTCTTCCCTCCGTCTCCTCGGACGGCCGTGGCCGCAGAGAGCAGGCCTGCTGGAAGCCATGGCGAGGTCACTGCAGCCAGCAGAGTGCTCCCTCTGGGCACAGGCCATGGCTGGGAAGTTTACTAAACAAAGTCTGGTATCCAGGCAGAGCGAGGGCTGGTCAGAGGGCCGGCCTCCAGTGTGCTGGGCGCTCGCCTCTGCTCATGGGAGCAGGGCTCTGCCGGCTCCCTGGAAGCACAGCGTTGGCCTCCAGCTCCGGGGCCGGCCAGCCCAGCACAGCAGGCGGACCAAGAGCCTCACTTCTGAACCCAGAGAGCAGCACGGAACGCAGGAGCAGGTGGGCACTGCGTGGTCCCAAGTAGAGTCCGGGGCTTTTGTGAACCTGCTCTCTGAAGGCCAAACAGGAAATATTAGAAGGATCAAAATGCCTGCAAGATTACTTTAAAAAAAAAAAAAATTCTTTCCTTCTTATTCAAAGGACCTAAGGTTTTTGCAAATACAAAAATAACTGAAAAACAAATAAGCAGGATTAGAGAGTCAAGGCCAGGAGAAGTGAAGTAAAAATAACGCGCAGGGCTGGGGAAGACCGGGATCGCTCATCCAGCCCCCGGCAGACCTTGGCCTGTGTGCTGCAGCTGCCTGGGCCCCGGTGCTCATGCCCGGGCAGTGGCAGGGGAATGGAGGAGACCCTTTGGTTTTCAAAAGAGCAATGTGGGAGGCAACAGGGTGGCTCCCGGCTGACCGGAGCCTGAGCTTGAGCCTGCCCTCGGTTGCCAGGGGAGTCCAGTGGCCCTCGGCTGCAGCTGGGAGGGGGGTTTCCACGGGATCCAGGGCACTTCAAGGACAGAGAGCAGTACAGACTGGGCGGTCAAGCAGGAAACACCTGGAGTCTCAGGGGCTCTGCTCGCCTCGGGCTTGGAGGCCCACTCTTGGGCAGTCCTCCTGCCCTGGCCTGCTGTCCCTAGGAGATGCCAGCACATCTCCCGCTTCCACCTCGGCCACCTCTCCTCAATGCAGTCTGGATCTGGCGTGACCCGGAAGGCCTGTATGTTAAGGGCTCAGTCCCACAGTGGTGCTGTTGGGAGGCGGCAGAGCCTTTAAGAGGAGGGGCCTAATGGGAGGCCTTCAGGTCACTTGGGGGGGGGCGTGCCCACAAAAGGGACTATGAAACAAGATCCCTTCTCTTTCCTCTTTTCCCTTCCCCACCTCAGGTGAGCTGTGCCCTCAGGCGAGCGGTTTCTGCTCCACCACACACTCTGAGGCCTAAAGCTTCAGGGGCAACTGATCGTGGACTGGAACCTCCAACACCATGATCTGGAATAAACTCATCTAAGTCAGTTATCTCTGGTACTTGTTACAGTGATGGACAGGTGAATGACACGCCCACCTTCTCTGCTTAGAGTTCTCCAAAGCCCTGCCCAAGCATGGCCTCCTCCAGGAAGTCTTCCCAACCGCACTCTCCCTTCCCACTCGGTGAAGCACACACCCACGCCATCCCACCCCAGAAGAGCTGTCATTATGGACCACGTCTCCCTCCCCTTCCTGCCCCAGTGCAGATGGGGGCTCCCAAGCAGAGGCTGTCTATTTCTCCAAGGCCCCTGGATCCAAGGAACTCTGGCTGAGGCACAGGCTTGGGCTGAGCTCCTTCTGTGAGCCTCTGGGCATGGGTAGCCAGTCAAGGTGTGGGAGGGTCAGAAACTGGGCCAGAGTCATAAACTGCTTCCTCCCAGACCAGTATATATAGCAGGTCCTGCACTCAGCCGAGCAGGAAGGACATGCACAGAACACTCTTGAGCCCACAAAGGCTTTTCCCTGCTGCTGGAAGCCCCTCCTGGAACCACCTTGGGAAGAAAGCTTAGGACCAACCACCAGACACTGAAAGCAGTGACTGAAACCCCAAGACTGTTCCCTAAGGTTTGGCTGCATTCACGGCAAGGCCCCGCACAGAAGGCATATGGTGGTCACAGCCCCTCCACAGGCTCCTGGAAATCTTGTGTGGCATTTAGAATACAAGAAATGCCAGGGCAGAACAATGGTGGAGACCAGTCCTTCTGCGTGGGACCACTAGGTGATGGTCCACGAATCAACCATCCCCGCAATTTATGGTAACAAATTCATGTTTACCTGCGGGACCTCTGTGCCCTGTACCTCCGAACAAGCTCCTCCTCTCCCTGGGCTGGTGTCTCTTTCCCTTCTGTTCAGGACGGCTTAGGTGAGATCAGCAGTCTCCGAATCTGAACCACTGTCTGGGTTGGACACAGACCTCGGAAGAGGAGCAACGCTCTCCTCCAGCACAGCCGTTCTACGATCCATCACAGAAATCAATGTGCTAATGCCCTGGCTTCCTATCAGACAGACCTGCCCTTTCCGCATGTGTGGCACAGGGACAGGCCTGGCTCCTGAGGAAGGTGAGGAGAGGTGGGAGCTGGGGGGATTCTACCTGACACTCTCCCCTCCCTTACAGATGGAGCGGACTTGAGCTCCTGATCTTCCTAACATCCTATGACTACACTCAGCAAGAAGCCACATGAACACGTTAAGTGGATGTGCAGCTGGTGGGAGGGGACAGCCCTCCGTGGGACATCTGTGGCCTAGAGGGACACACAGCTGGCTCTGGGCGGGGACTGAACTGCACTGCACTCACTTTGACCACTGAGGCGTAGTTCTCTGTGAGCGTGGGGTGAAGAGTGCCAGGAGCTCAGCCTGAAGGGAGGAGGCAGGGGACTAGCAGACCCGGCGCACGGGCGAGCTTGGCGCACCTGCCACGGCCCAGGCACTCAGGACACTGGCCAAGGACAGCACAAGCCCAAGAGAGTCCCTGCCCCGGGGGAATGAGCAATGGGACACTTGTGTGATATAAGCCAGTCAGGTGTCTGCACGCAGGGGAGGCAGGCTGTGAGCCCAGGAAGGCAGTGCGGGCGCTGGGCAGAGGCGGCCACGCCAAGGGGTGGCAGTCAGAGGGCCTTGCCAGAGCTGCTCCTGTGAGTGCCCCAGGGACCAGCGTAGCGGGCAGAGGGAGCAAGGGCCCTGGTGCTGGGGCAGCCACACCAAAGCAGACCACAGGCACCTGCAGAGGCCACCCTGGTGAGCAGCCAGGGAAGGTGGCGGTGGCCTGAAGGACGCGGCAGCAGAGGAGCAGGGCAGGGCTCAGCTTCTGGGCACGTCCTAAAGGCGGCACCAAGGCACGCAGCTGAAGGAATGGCCCTGGACAAGAGGCACTGAAGATGTGGCCAGGGAGACCCACGGGACGCAGGACAGCACCGTCCTGAGAGGCCTGCACACCGCCTGGCCCCCAGAAGACTTCTCTGCAAAGTGTCATCGTATCAAAGCTGAGGATGGTCCCAAAAGGGTCCTGCCAGACTCCAGGCCACGCTCCAAGAAGCAGGGCCCACAGTAATGAGACAACTGACAGACGCATCCCCAGGGACCAGGACGCATCTGGAGACAGTGCAAAACCACAGCACAATCTCAGAGACAGAGGAGAGACAAGGCACAGGACCCAGCGGAGGAGAGCGAGGGCTGAGGCAAGACCCCAAGGCAAGCTGAGGTCTCAGACGGCGCGCCTCCTCGCGCTGCCTGCACTGCCCCGAATTCCACCCAGCACAGTAGGAGAGAGATGCTCCCTCTGACAGGTGTGGAAGCAAAGCCAACGTCACAGAAAACCTCCCATGAGCTGTGACACCTCCTGTTTTAGGTCAGAAGAAGAGAGACGAATGTTTGGCCTCTCAGGACCTTTCAGTGCCAGGCAGAGGGTGTCGGGTGATGAGACCCCCTGCTGGAATCTGGGCCCTGGTTCCCTTGGGGTGTGTTTGCCCCAAACAGAAGAACCCCCACTGTGAAACGTCACAATCAGCAGTGCAGCATCAGCAGCTCCGGGACAGCACAAGCTGGCTGCTACTTCACAGCCAGGAGAGAAACGGCACCCCCTGCCCCAGGCACCCACACAAAGAAGAAAGAAGAGAAACCAAAGAAGCACAAAATACTTCACACCTCTATTTTTAAAATGCAAAACTGAAAACACTGTTCTATAAATAGGTCTCTGCCTTTGGC
The DNA here is from genome assembly GCF_902686455.1 of Sciurus vulgaris. NCBI lineage: Eukaryota > Metazoa > Chordata > Mammalia > Rodentia > Sciuridae > Sciurus > Sciurus vulgaris. Next base: position 14,487,222 of record NC_136462.1, on the reverse strand, counting down.
ATCTGTTTGCATCTTCTGCTGGTGGATGTCCCCTGCCATTCTCCTCTGCTCTCAGAGCCACCGAGAGGCTTGTCAAACCCACCCATCCATGCACTGTGCCTGGCAGGGCCACCTCTGCCCTCGAATGCCTCCTGCTGGGGCCACTGTCTACCTGTCAGTCAGTCCTGCCCACGACTGAGCCCAGGGAGGGTGCTGCTCCGCTCCTCAGCTTGCCAGGGCTCCATCTCGCCTCCGCTTCTGCTTCCCAGCTGGGACCAGAACCTTGCATGGATCATACACCAGGCAGGGTCCCGGGCCCCTTCAACTCTCTGTCATGGGTTAAAAATCAGCTTCTTTGTAAAATCCTGAAACTAGACTGGGGTGAAGGTTGCACAACTGTGTACTCTTATGAAATAAAGTTGCTAAAGTATACATTTAAAATGAGTGAACTTTATGGTCAGCAAATCATACCTCAATCAAGCTGTTAAAAAAAAAAAAAAAAAAAAATCCGTGCCCCTCCTCTGTAGGTTCCCCTGCTCAGGGTCAAGCCCGAAGTGGGCCCCGAGTTCTCTGCACTCCACTTCACCTTCGGCATGGGGGGCCTGGTGGAGGCAGAGAGAGGGCGGGCCTCAGGTGGGGAGGGCGGTGACCAACAGAAAGACCAGCAAGCTGCACAGGTGACGGGGTCGGACACACCAGACTGGTCCACCCACCTCTGCCATTTTTAGGTCCAATGTGGCCACAGCCCCCAGAGCAGCCAACGCCGAGATGACCGCAGGCGAGGCCAATGCAGGAGCTCGGCCCAGCACTGGAGCAGCTGCCAGTGAGCTCTCTGCTTATGAGCCGATGACCAAGGTCGGGTCAGAAGTCCGTAGAGCCTCTGTCCCTAAATAAATCCCTCATCCAGCAGTGGCGGCACAGCCTCTTCCCAACGGCACGTGCGGTTCCCACAGGCAGTTCACACTGGCTCAGGGGCACCTTCTCTCCTGCTCCTCCAGAGCAGACCCGAGTGCAAACCACCAGCCCCGCCAGGTACCACCCAGCCCACAAATGAGCCAGGAAGGCAGTGCGTCCTGCTTGGCAAAGCAGACCCCTCTTCCCTGAAGTTATCAGGGTCCCCGCTGCCTCTAGAGCCCGGGCCATGGCTGGGTGGGAGGAGTTGGCATCATCCAACTTTCTTTGGAAGGAGGGCGGGCATGAAATAAAAGCAGAAAGCACATGGCCCCAAAGCAGAGCCAGGGCCGGAGAACCGGAGTTCCCTGTTGTGACGCACAGAACGGGAGGTTGCGCCCTGCCCGGAGCCACCAGGTAGCCCGGCAGACTCCCAGGTCACTGTGCCAGGCAGTGAGTGAAGACAGCAGGAGACCAAGGACACTTCTTCCTTTGGCTCACGGAGAAAAGGTGACAGGTGGCTAGCTGGGGTCCAGAGAGAGTGCCCCACCCCCACTGCACCAGGAGGCCACTGCTGCGCCGGCAGGGACAGGCTCCACGTGAGAGCCGCGCCGCTGATTCATGTTCTTGACTGGGCTCCTGGTGTGCTTTCCCTCTGGGCACAAGGCAACTGAACTTCTGTCACAGACAGCAGAAGGGCAGCCAGAGTCCAGTGAGACCAGGGCAAGAAGAGGCCAGCAACGGAGGCTCTGTAAAAGCCTCTACCATCCAGAATCCTTGCCTCTTGCATCCTACAGGTCTGGGTTTTCCTGCCTTCCTGACACCTCACCCACTCCAGGAGGCCTCGGCCCAGGGTTCCAAACACCATCTGAACAGCGCCCCAGCCAGGGAGTAAGGCACCCCTGAGGCCTATAGCCAGCGGGCAGCAAACAATGTGAATGAAGGGATCTGTCACCCTCTTTAGGTCACCCAGGTGCTACCTGACAGGTGTGAATTAAGCCCTAACTTTCTGGAAGATGCCAGGAAGACATTCACCTGGTCCTTCAAGCTGACACTGAGCATCAGAGGCAGGAGGGCTTACACTCTTTACCATTGCTGCTCTGAGTCCAGTGGGGGACGCAAGACAGATGAATGACCATACACCCTGGTGAGCTCTACCTCAGAGCAGCAAGAGCAAAGCCTCACAGGACCCAGCCCAGGACAGACATGAGCACCCTAGAAAGACGCTCACCTAAGGTGCTGCACCCAGCACATGGAATCTGATTCTGCTCTACCGAGGCGGTGAGACCCCAGACTCTGCCCATAACTCAGACCCCGAGGCCCAGACCCATCCTCTCAAGCGACACAAAGCAGTGGCCTCGCGTGCACAGCCCGGGTCCAGGAAGGATTCACTCTTAAGGAAGAAATATGCTCCTGGCTACAAGCCTTGGGGCAGCAGACCCGCTCTTTAAATCTCACCAAAATAATCACGTGTTTCCACCGTGCTGGCTCCAAGCTGGCAGCCAGCGCTCTGTGGCCAACAGCTGTCCAAAGCCAATGGCACTGCCAGGGCACTCCAGGGGGCGAGGGGGGCTTTCACTCACCAGACAGCGGGTCTTTGCCAATCATCAAAACATTGGGCAAATTCATGACGATCAGCTGCTGGAGCACTTCCTACAGAGACAAAGGGGGAAAGACACCATTAAGAACGGGAAGCAAAAATAAAGACCAACACGTAAATTACAGTTGACCAAATCGCTGGGTGAATGTGCACTCACTGAGTGACACGAAGACACCACGTAGTAGGAAGGGCCGTTTAAGATAAAAACCTACAAAAAAAGTCAAAGTCTGAGGGTACTTCTGTCATGACCATTATCAAAAATGTCGTCTGTTTGTTTTTGAAGAGATCCTTCATTATTTTTGTTGTATCTTAGGCAATGAAAACCAAATAGAGAACAGGAACTAGGGCTGCTCCCTACAGAGATCAGGAATTGCGAAGTCCCCAGACTTCACGACGTCGGGACTCGGGAGCCAGGCCTTGGGCTGGTCTATGGTACAAGTTCTAGGTGACTCCCGCTGACGGCAGCTACATCCTGGGACAGGGAGACATCAGGGCTACTCTGGGTAGAGGTGGCACAGGGGACAGGAGCTGCTCCTGGCCCTGGACCAAGGGCCTGTGAGGGAAGGCCAGGACAGGCCAGAGGCCACGCGGCCTGTGCACCAGCCCTCTGCGGCACCTCCCAGGGCACTTCTCAGGCCAGGCCAGCTCCTTCCCTCCCAGGGTGCCGCTTTTCACCATCAGAGGACAGAAACCAGTGTTGCACAAGACAAAGGGCTAGGTCCAGGGCCACCTTGGGGAGAACCAAGGTCATCTTCGCCCACCATCTGCCCTCCCTTTCCAACTCCTGGCTGCTGTCCTGCCACTACCGTCCAAGTCTTGGGACCACTCTGTCCGCCATCCGGGTGCAGGGTTTACAAATGAGACTACATGGGAAATAATCTGTTTTGTTTTGTTTTTGAAATAATGTTGAAGATCTGGGCAAAGCAATGCTGAATTTTATGCTAATGATAATCTAAGCAAAATACTGCTAGAAAGTATTGGTAGAAAACCTGTGTATTCACCTCCCATTTAATTTAATCCATACTTTCTAATTTTCCCCCTAAGAAACATATTTTGCAATTAAGAAATGTTTGTTCAATTCCCAGCACCGCAAAAATCAATAAATTCTAGAAGAAAAAAAAATTTTTTTTTAAATTTTTGTGTCTTTCAAAACACCACAGGGAGGGGGCCAAACCCTAACAGAGGTCCCCTCTTGTCTCTGCAAGACTTCTGATTCTATTTTCACACTTGAATAAATCCTACTCCTTTCACTCAAACAAACAACAACAACAACAAAAAACACCACAGGTCTCCCAAGACCTGACCTTAAGGCAAAAATGCCCCCAAACATCAACTAATTCGTAAAGACCATCAACCACATTTCCAGAAAAGCGGACTGAGGCCAGGGCTCTCCACTAATGCATAACTCGAGACATTAATTTCAAATTTTCTAGTAGCTACCTTTTAAGAAGTAAATAAAGCAGGCAAAATTATTCTGAGAATATACTTGAATAAAGCCCACATACCTAAAATCATTTCAACAGATAATATAAAATTCATTGAGATATTTTGCATTCTTTTTTTCACTGTCTTTGAAAACCAGTGCGAATTTTTAAAACTTTTATTATCCAGGTGTGTATTTTGTACTTAGAGCACGCCTCGATTTGAATGCTGAATTTTCACTGGAAACACCTGCACTGCATACAAATGTCACGAAATTTACAGTGGAAAACCCATTTCTATTCCTGAGCTGGGCTGTTCCAAACACCACGCTCGTGTTTCCGTGACTGCACTGAGAATCTATTTTTAACTTGAAGTTAACATGATAAATCCACTTCCTCAGACACGCCAGTCACATCTTAAGGGCCTGACACGGTCGCAGGTAGCTGGAGACCACCCAGCACTGATGACCGCGGGGCCATTGTTCTCCCTAGGAAGACCTGCAGTGGTCGGGCCTCCGGGTGACAGACCAGGCCTCAGTCTCGCAGGGACGTGAGGAGGGTGCTGACGAGAGGACCCTCCCTGCTGGCACTGGGAACAGAAGGGCACTGTAGAGGCCGCAGGCGACGCGGGTCTGCCGGGCACCTGGTCCCCCCTGGCCGGCGGCAGGGCAGGCCGCCATGCAGCTCAGGCCTCAGCTGGCCCTCCCAGAGATCCCCCACAGAGCAAGCAGTCGGGGTGGGGTGTGAAGACCACAGTCAGGCTGGACCTTGTGCCCCTTCCCAGGTCCCCCTCAGCGGTGGGCTTTCAGATTCTCACACGAGATGCTGGGGAAACCCCGGAATTTCCTTTTCATAAATGAGCGGGGACTAACTGCATCCTGGGTGACCCACTGGGGTTAACTACTGCAAACATCTGCCCCCAACAGGGACCAAAAAAGAAAGAAAACTAAAAGAAAACCCAGAGGGGGGTGAGGGCGGTGTTTGGATCCTGCAGGGGCAACTTGAGGCCCGGGGAGGCGCGGGCTGGAAAGCACTTTCTGGCAGAAGAGCAGAGCCCACCTGACGCCACCAGGCCACAAACCCACACCTTGACCTCGGTCACCCAAGACCAAGTTGAACGGGGGAGGCCGGGGCCGACCAGGAAGCTTCTGTCGCCCGGCTGATAGCGGGGCCCCTGCTTTATTTACTTCTTAAAAGGCACTCAGGGTCAAGGAGCCCAGGAGGCTGGAATCAGCTTCCTGACCCTGACCCACAGTGGCCGGTCTCGAGGCTGGCTCCCGGGGTCGCTGCAGAGCAGAGCTGGAAGCACAGCAGCACAGAGCGAGCAGAGTGCAGGCAGTTTACAGGAGGAGAGACCCCCAAGGACACCGACCCAAATGACAGATAGCACGTTCCCTGTTAGAGCCAACAGGGCTCCACCAAGCCTCCCCCGCATTTTCTAAAGACTCTGCAATATGGTTCTATCACCATGAATGAAGATACTCTAACCTTGTGGCAGTTTCCAGCAGAGAAATGCAGTTAGAGAAGCTACCTACCGGGTATTTTGAGCTCTGAAGAGGACAGACCCAACAGAAGACAAGGCAGTTACCCCTTCCTGAGACGATTCACAGGACTCCACCTGTGAAACGCACTGCCATTTTAAAAGGCCCCCCTCAAAAACACAAATGGCACCCCCCGCACCCTCACCAGGAACCAAGAAGGGAGAACATGCTGGCCAGGAGCGTCCCAGGGTTCAGGGCCCACACCCCTTAAAACATAGACTCAGGTGTCCCAGGAGGTCCGCCCACTACCCGAGCGTAGGGGCCCTACCTGCAGCCAGGCCACCTGTCCTCCAACCCCTAAGACGAGGGCCATCCTGTCCACAGGTGGGAGAAACGCAGAGCCCTGGTGAGCCTCAGTAAGAGCACGTGCGCACACGGCGGAGGTCACCTTTGGTTTCCACTGGAAACCAGGGATGGCTGGATCAAGAACAACAACGTCATGAAAAATGAGGAAATACCTTTTTCTCCCCCAAATGAAATTGAATGTCACTGTTTGATCACATGTCGGGAAGGCACGATCCATGCTGCCCAAGGGCAGCAGCTCCTCAGAAGGAGTCTCTGAGGGGGGCTGGCGTGGGAGCTGTCAACGCAGAGTCCACCAGGGAAACCCCAGGAAAGTTAAGACACACCCCCAACAGAGGAGCCAGGAAGTGATGGTGATGGCTGCCTAGGAGACGGGGATGATCCACGCAGGGAAATGAGCTTCCACAATGGACATTAAAACCCTAAGGGGGCCGAGCAAGGTGGCGCAGGCCTGTAATCTGGGAGTTGGGAGGCTGAGGCAGGAGGATCCCAAGTTCAAGGCCTGCCTCAGCAACCTGACGAGACCCAGTTTCAAAATAAAAAGGGCTGGGGGTGTGGCTCGGTGGTTAAGCACCCTTGGGGTCAACCTACGCAATGCAGCTGTTGACCTGCCCACGCTGGGTGGAAACTGGGAAGCAGAAAGACCAGCGCGCCCTCAGACCTCGTGGGTTCCAACACTCAAAGGACCCACGCTCGGTGCCTCCTGTGAGCTGAGGGTGCTGGGCAGGCAGGGTTCAGCCATGCGCAGCACGGGGACAGCAGCCACAGGCTTCCGAAGGCCAAGGACGGTGCCAGCAAGTGTCCCACCTTTCCAGCGTAGACAGTGGATTCCGCCCTTGGTCCCTGGAGCCCCACTGCCTACCACTGCCCACCAGGACGCTCTTCCTCACATATCCCGCCACCTGGTCCCCCAGCCAGACCCCACTTGTCCCCCGAGGCTTGGCTGAAAGGTCACCTCCTCCAGGCAGCACGGGCAGGCGCTCCCTCTGACTCCCAAGGCTTCATCTGCTGCCTGCGTGGGCCACAGTTTGCCTGTCAATCAGATCCCCGCTGGGGCAGCAAAAAGCTGCTAATAGTGACAGTTGGGAAGATTAGATGGGAAAACATTCCTCAAATTTTGTCTTGAGCAAGGTTTTAAAAGCCTCCTGTGTGGGAGGTGTCCTCTCTGCCACCCAAGAAGATCAGTCCTGAAAAGCCTGCTCTGCTCTGCCATGGAGACGAGGTGGCTTCCTCGGTTCAGTCAGCTCCTCTGCCTCCAAACATGGCAAACCTGACACCCTACTCCTCAGGACTCACAGGAGGAGTTCAGAAGGCTTCAAAGCGGGAGGCGGAGCAGGGACAGTTCAGAATCCGTCTTGTGATCTCCCACGGCTCGTGTGTGTGGAATACTGATACTAATGTAAGAGACCCTTCGAGGTGAACAGGCAACACTGGCCTGAGTACACCGGGCTTTCCGATCGCAGAGCCCCACACGAGGGCTGGAGAGGCAGCTCACAGGCAGGGCGCTGGGCTGCGTCCCCAGCACTGCCCCAACACCCCCCCAGGACCAAGTGCCATCACTTAAAAGCAAACTCAGCAAAACAGGTGAATTTCTAAATTCCCAGACTACAGAAGTGACTCCTGACAGGAAGGTCCTGCCGTGCGTGAATGTGACAGGGGCTCCAGGAAAGGGGCGGCGCTGAGTGGACCCCGCAGGACGCCTGCCCCAGAAGCTGCACAGGCCAGCCAGGCGCAGGCAGGCGAGGCAGGCGCGGGGAGCCCCACAGACACACCGACAGCCAGGACAGCTCCCTCTGCGCACACTGGGACACATCTCACAAAGCCTGTCACCTGACCTGGCCCAGAGGATGCCCCAAAGGTGCTTTGACAGTCTGCTGGTCCAAAGAGAAGCCACCTGCAATGGCGCTGGGGACCAGCCACCCTCGCCCTCCCCAACCAGAGAGAGGTCCCGTCTCCCTCCCTCTCCCGACATTCCTGCGCGGCCACCAGGGCAGAAATCACCAGCACTCCCCATCTGAGGGACCTGGGGCACATGGGGGTCCCCAGGTCTCACAGCAGGATGCAGAGCGAGGGGAACCCGGTCTGCAGGCTGTCTCCCCCTTGGCCCGAACCTGGCACCTCTGCAGGTGACGCCTGCCGCACACCTTCAGGACTGACCCATGACACTCACAGCCTGCCCCAGCCCAGCCACCCCTTCCAAGCGAGAAGCTCCACGTTCTTCCGTAGCTCCTCCTTTTCCCGCTCCAGCTGCTGGTTCTCCTCGATCTGCGCCATCTTGGTGCTGGTGAAACGCATGGTCTCCACCATCTTACGCAGCTCTAGGTTCTCCTCGTCCAGCTGCTTGTTGTCCCGCTCCAGGCCCTCGAGCTGCACGGATACATTCTGCAGGGTGTCCAGAGACTTCCTCAGCGTTCGGTTCTCCAGCTCCAGGCCCTGGCTCTGGTGCTCCAGGGCCTTGACCTTCTCGGTGGCCGTCTGCAGGGAGGTCACCTTCTTGGCCAGCTGCTCATTCTCTTTCTCCAGCCGGTGCAGCTCCTTCTCCAGAGTCTCCGTCCGCTCCCCCTTCTCCTTGGTCTGCTCCAGGGCCTTGTGCAGCTGCTGCTTCTCCCCTAGCTGGCTGAGTTTGCTGCTGGCCTCCGCCACAGCCTGGTGGAGGGCCCTGTTCTCCTTCTCCACTCCTTCCCACGGGCCTCGCTGCTGACCTGCGACCTCTCCCGCAGCGACCACACTGTTCGGTGGAGGTGGTCCTTCTCCTGCTCCAGATCCTTAATCTATGGGAAAAACGGAGACATGTCCCAGGCTGCTGCCTGAATCTATGCCAGGGATGAGGGCTCAGGGCAGGGGCCTAGGAAACAAAGGCCTTTGGTGACCATTCCACTGAGCACCCAGACCCATCCCAGCAATCCTGAAGCCCAACAGGGACCCAGGCAAGTGGCAGAGACACCAATGCTGAAGTTCAAGTCGAAATACACTCTGTGCAGCCAGGGAGGCTTTCAAACCTCAACAACACCTCTGCCCCTTACTGGAAGCTTCAGCAACTTCCCTTCGTCCTTTCCGCCATGGCCAGCAGGACCCCAGGACCAGGCTTTGCCCCCCTGGGCGTCTCCACAGGCCTTCCTCTGCTCCCAGCTCCTTCCTCCCTCGCCTGTGCTGTTCCCTCCCTCTTGGGTGCTTTCCCCAAGTCTTCAGCCTTCTGGGTCCTTCTCATCCTCAGGGTCAGAACCCAGAGAAACCTTGCACGATGGCTCTGAAGTGGCCCATGCCCCACGTGTTCCCTAGGCAGCCCACACCCAAGGCCACAGTGCCTTTCCTACGGCAAGGACCTGAGGACGTTCTGCTGCCACTGCTAAGGCTGTGAAGGCGGAAGAGAGGCCGGTGCTGATGGCATCGCAGAACAACCGCGGCGCCCTGTACACAGTCCTCGGCCGTGACATGGACACTGGAGCTGGGCCATCCTTTGTCCTGGGGAGGTGCCTTGGCCTCCACCCAGGGCATGCTAGGAGCAGCAGCCCTCTTCCCCAACTGTAGGTCATTCAGAACCGTCTTCAGAGGTGGTCCCCTGGGAGGCCAAACCCTCCCCAGTCCCCCACCAGCAGAAGAGACTCCCTGGTTTAAGCTCTGCTAAGCCAAGTTACTAGCAGCCACGGATCTGTGAGCGCTGCAGCAACACCCCAGGCCTCGGCGCCCTCTTGCAGGTAGGCAGCCCAGGAGGGAGAGGCCAGGATGGCGCAGTGCCTACCTGCCGGGCCTTGTCAGCCTTCAGGGCCTCCATGTCGCTCTGCAGCTGCTCCTTCTCGCGGATCAGCTCCTCACTGAGGGTCTCCAAGTCTTGGTTGCTCTGTTTTTCTCTCTCCAGCTGAGTTTGTAACTTCTCAATCTGCAGGGCCAAAAGACGCGGTGCAAAGGTCAGCTTTACCCAGCTCCCCCACCCCCAGACACAAGGGGTTGAATCCAGGGGGGCTCTATCTGAGCCATGTCCTTTCATTTTGAGACTGGGTCTCACTAAGTTGCTTAGGGCCTAAGTGGCTGAGGCTGGCCTGGAAGCTGCGCTCCTCCTGCCTCAGCCTCCTGAATCTCTGGGATTACAGGTGTGCGCCATGGCACCCGGCTAAATCTTGGCCCACAGAGTACTTGAACGGGCCTCAAGGGGAAAGAAAGGTCCGGGCATCTCTCTGCAGCAACCTCCTTGTATATCCTCAACCACCGACCTCGGCCCACAACCTGCACCTCCTGCCTGGACACCAGAGAAAGGCCACTAGGCAAGAGCCTGCCCTTGTCCACCTCCCAGGCTCTGCCACCTCACCCGTGAGACCACCTGTCAACCTCCCCGGTCTCCTGCTCCTTCCGAGGCTTCGTCCGCTCTCCCTGGGCTCCCGCCCTTCACCCTGCAGACTTCCCCTCCCCCATCTCCCCGAGCTACAACCATCTTTGGTGGTGACAGTGCCCAGCTGCTCAGAGGGGTCCTCCACCTCCAGGTCCACCTTCCACTCAGCCCACTCCCCTGTCCCACTGCCTCTGCCCCAGGCCAGACTGGCGCACGTCACCCTGCCTGGCCCACTACCTGATCACCCCCAGCACCAGGCTGGAACTCTGGCGTGCCCACACCTCCTAGATGGCGACCAGACGAGCCTCGCTCCACAGCACACGACACCAGTGCCCGCCAAGTCCTGTCTGACTGGGCTAAGCCTGTGCTGGGGAACAGGCGCCGACGTGGACCCCGCAGCCACGGGGATGACGCCGGTCAGTCCCTCCCTGCCGCGAGGCCACGGGCAAGTCCTGCAGCTGACAGCTGGGCAGCGGTACCCCAGGCTCAAGCGCGGCGTGTGGTGCATGGTGGCTGAACCCCCGGAGGTCGCTGGGGTTGGGACCACCTTGGGCCTACCCCCAGTTCTGACTCGGCACGTCTGGGAGGCACCTGAGGAACCTGTGTTCAACAGGACTCAGCGATGCTGTGGCCGGGGACCGCGGCCCCAAACAACAGTCCTCACGAGGACCCACCTGGGGACTTGGAGACCCTGGAGCTTCAGGCCACAGTCCAACCTGAACCTTGCGGGCAGGGCCCAGGGACGCTAGCTGACCCATGGACAGCAGGGACAGAGCCGCTGCTCTCACAGGGCTTGTCCAGTCTGGGGTCTCTGTGGACAGGAGCACAATCTTCCAGGTGTCTCCAGGATCCCATCTAAAGCAGGTCTGTCCCCCTTCTCTTCAGTGAGGGGTGACCTGGCCTCTCTGCCTCCTAGTCCTGTGCACAATCTCAGCCTCCACAGAAGAAGCAGGCCATGGGTCCCCCAGAGGGAGGGAGAGGTGGGCCAGCAGAGGCACATGCGCCACAGTCATCAGGGCACCAAGGCCTGCCCCCAACCTGGGGCCCTCAGGTGGGTGTGCTTCCCCAGCCAGGCCAGCAGGGCCAGCAAGGGCAGCCAGGGCCCGCCAGGGCCAACCAGAAACGGGCCCTGTGTGGCGCCACTGGGGGCCTTTCCCGAAGCAAGGGCGCTTTCCTCACCCCTTCCTAGCCTGCCCTACTCAGCACAAGGCCTGGCACCCACTGGGCTGAGGGGGCGGCAGGAGGACTCACTATCTCACAGAGGAGGAAACTGGCCCAGAAGGATCAGTGACTAGTCCACGGCCTTCCAGGGAGCAGGAAGCAGGGCTGGGACCTCACTGCCTGGGGTGACACCATCACCCCTGCCCCGAGCTACCCTGAGTGCCACCACCTGCTGGTTCAGGTCTCCCTGCCACTCTCCCCCAAGCCCCCGCCCATGGTGACTGCAGACCCTTCGCCCTGCTGAGCCTTCTCTCCCAAAGAACGCCAGGCCCGCCGTCACCTTTCCACCGCTGCCTCGGCTGCTGCGCACATGCAGCCCCCATGGCCGCCCATCTGTGCCGCACCCCACACTCCTGTCCGTCCTGAAGGACGTCAGAGCCGCCCAACAAGCCTGCGGGCTGGGGTGTGAGCCAGCTGCATCCCTGGACCCCGAGGGCTTCTGTCCTCCCTGCAGACCTCTGGCTGGGTGGCCCCTGCCTTCCTGTGACTGCCCCAGAGGGAACCAGGATTCGCCCTCCTCGGCTCAAGGACTAAAGTGACAGATGCAGAGCAGGACGGCAGCTTCCCCAGGACCCGCAGAGGTGCGGGAGGTACAGGTAGGTGTGACTGCAGGGAACTCTGGTTCCCGCGATGTCGCCTCCTGGGCCAGCAGCCTGGCTATGCTCAGGGTGGGGCAAGAGGGCTGGGCTGCCTCGGCTTCACTCTGAGGGCTACTCACTGACCCTGCTGGCACGTGCCAGCAGGGCCGAGACCTACCACACGGCGAGGAGGGAGGCTTGGGTGAGGCTGGAGAAAGGAAACTCGGGGAACTGAGCAGGTTGAGGGTGACAGGCCGGGCTGACCTCCTGCTGGTGCAGAAGCACTCAAACCCAGGCACAGCGCCTGAGGCCAGGCACAATGGCCAAAAGCTGGTCAGCGAGACACCTGCAGAGACCCCCATCTCCGCTGGGCAAGCAGACTCTGGCCAGGCCAGGGTGCCGAGCGGCACTGGAGAGGGGTTCTGGCACGGACAAGGACAGCTCTCCCCTGGGAACACCAGTCCTCCCTTCTAGGACCTGGTGACCCCAGGGACTCTGCCAAGATGTGGCTCCCAGGAGCTACAGACAGGCCTGGGAACCACCCCAGGAGACGGGCAGACGGGGCCACGCTGGGAGGCATACCCCTGCCCCTCGTCTGTGAGAGGAGGGGCCGCAACAGCAATTGAGCCCGGGCTACCTTGGGACCAGTGGGGAGGTGACGCCCCCAACGCAGGGCCGACCAGAGGACACCCCAGGCTTTCTGAAGTGGAGGCCGCCATCCGCCCATGGGTCGGTCCCTTTTTGTCCTGGCCAACTCTGAACTGCCACTTCTGGAGACACTGCCTGCGCCAGGCCCAGCTGGATCTCAGAAGCCACCAGCCGCCTGGATCTCCAGTCACCTTCCCCACTCCACTCGGCACCAGAGGACACAGCAGGAGACGGGAAGGCAGCTTCTCTCCTACGAGGCGGGCACGCTGCTTGCAGCAGCAACGCGGTGGGGATGAGATGCCCTGCCTCCAAGAACAGGAGGGGCCTGCAGCCAGGGCCCAGGAGGGTCCCTCTCACAGCAGTGTGCCAACTGCCCCCCCGGGGGTGAAGAACCAGCACGGGCAGGACGCCTCTCCTGCTGGCAGCCCCTCCCAGGGCCCCTGCAGCCTTGACAAATCACTGCGGTAAGTGGGCGCAGGCCAGGAGGTACCCAGACCCGAGAGGCACTGGTCCTGAGAGGGGCCACCAGCAAGAGTGCTCCTGGCCAGCAGCTGGTGTGCTCACCCAGGCCACTGGCAGCTCACCCAGCTACTGGCTGCAGTGCAAGTCAGATGTTTGGTAACGACCGGCCCCAGGCCCCTGTGCCCGTCCCCGGCGAGCTCACCTTCTTGCCCAGTTGGTGGTTCTCCTTCTCCAGCTCCCCGCACTTGAGGCTGCTCTCCTCCAGCGCCAGGGACCGTCGCGCAGCCCCTGGATGGTGCTCTGCAGGCCCTGGTTCTCCTTCTCCAGCTTCAGGACGCGGCTGGAGGCACACTCGTTCAGCTCGACACGAACGACTTCCTGGAGGCTGAGGCGCGGGGTCAGGGCCCAGCCAGGGGCCCGCCTCCTGCCCCTCCACACCCGCCGGGCACCTAGGGACCTCTGCTGGAGCGACTGGCTCTGCGTGGGGGCCACCCAGGGCTCAGAGAGAAAGCAGCCGGCAGCAGAGGAGCCGAGGCACAAGTTCAAGGCTGCGTGACTTGGGCTGGGGCAGAGCCAGTGGCAGAGCGCTCGCCCAGCACGCGCATGCCCTGGGTTCAATCCCCAGGACGGCAAGAAACAGACCAAGACTCTAACTTACAGAAATCGCTCTTTTACCAGGCTGCCTAACTCAAAGGCCGCAGGCCCACGGAGACAGCCCACGGCAACGTGCTCACAACAGCACCCAGGGAAGCAGGTGTGGGCCGCTCAGCAGGAGGGCGCCAGGTGAGCCAGTCGGTCTGGGCAGGACGGTGGAAGGCCGTGCCCTGCAGCCAGCCAGCACTGGCCAGCCCACTGAGAGCCTGGTCAGTGATTTCATACTAGCACTGAGTGAAAGTGAAGCAGTTTATGCAGACTGCTCTGAGATCTGAGATTATGTGTCTACTCTGCCTTTGAGCATCTGGGAAGCAAGCTGTAGACGGGAACACCATTCCAAAACTCAGGAATGGGAGTTCTTGGCCCGCTTCTGCTGTGAGCAGGTGCAGGACTTTTGGTAAGGCAGAGGGCTTTATGGGGGGAAACAGCAGGCAGAGCGCCCCCGAGGAAGGGACCAAGGCTGCTGACCCTCATCTGCCCTGCCTGTCCCGTGGTGTCTTAGTGCGCTGTCTGGCTAACAAGGCCATCTCCACCCCAAGCCCCTGCTCCTTATCCATCGCCCCAGAAGCTGTGGGGACTTTCACAATCTGCACCAGGATGTGCGTGTTTGGGTCCCTTAGGCAACTGTAAGGACTAAAAGGTGTCTGTTTCCCTCTGTGCACTGCCATCCTCTCCAAGGCTAAAGGACAGAGCAAGAATGTCCTTAAGACCCAAACCAGCAATAGCCTGCAGTGGGCGGGTGGGGGGCATGCCCCAGCACAGTGGCACAAGGCCCTAGGCTCAATCCCCAGCATCAGGAAAAGGAAAAAGAAAAAAACTTAAATATTTTGAGCCAGGCATGGTGCCACGTGCCTATAGTCCCAACTACTCAGGAGGCTGAGGCAGGAGGGTCACTTGAGCCTAAGAGCTTGGGGCCAGCCTGGGCAACATAGCAAGATCTGATATCTATCTCTCTCTCTCTTTTTTTTTGTGTGGTAGAAGGGATTGAATCCAGGGTACTTTACCACTGAGCTATGTCCCTAGCCCTTTACAGTTTCTGAGACTTGCTAAGAGTCTTGCTAAGTTGCTGAGGATCTCACTAAGTTACTGAGGCTGGCCTTGAACTTGTGATGCTCCTGTCTCAGCCTCCCAAGTTGCTGGGATTACAGTCATCCACTACTGTACCTGGCCAAGACCTGGTCTCCTTAAAAAAAAAAAAAAGTTTCAAAAGTCACAGTTAAAGGTATACTCAGGGTTTTGTTGACATCACTCCATCATTCAGGCCAACACTGTCACTAAGAATAAATCAGTCATCGACCTTAAAGGACTCAAAAACTATACTGAGTAGTCTATTGGTGAAGGCCTCAGACCCCGCCAGCCACCCTGGTTGCAGAGAGTAAGAGGAATAAATTCCATGAATGTTCGATTACATGAACTCAACTACTATGTGTATAACTATAATGCTCTTAAAAAGAAAAAAAAGAAAAAAAAGAGAAGGAAGAGGAGGCGGAGGAGAAATACACCCAGAGACCATTCCAGGCAGCTTGCACCACCTCTCAGCTCCACCAGGGGGCAGCAAATCCTCCAGGTCGATTTGGACTCAGAGGCAGGGCTTCTGCAGCTCCCGCCCAGGGCATCTCCCAGAACTAAATGCTCATGGGAACAGTTTAACTAGCTGATTTCAAGTTTGGAAGTGACAGGAGCCCTCAAAGCAGCAAAGAAACATTCGGCTGCTTTCACTACCCTTACCGGTATTCTTACGAATGTTTATCAGAATTTTAAAAGGCCCCCACAAAAGAAGTCAAAAGCCCTACCTCGCTCTGCGAAGTGCTAAGTAAATATTAACTTTTGATATCAGGTGCACAGGAACGGTGAATGTGTGCTATTTTTGAACACAGGAACTGGCTTATTGTTTGCTGGGCGCTGAAGCTTCCTGCTCCAGTGCTGACTGGGGCCCCGCCCTTCCCACCACAGCCACCTCGTCTCCAGGGGCCAGCAGAGGGCAGCATGCTGGCCCAGGGGGAGGAGGTGGCCAGGCAGACAGCAGAGAACCTGGGTCTCAGGAGCAGCAGCCACTTAGCATCCCCACCGGGGAGACAGAGAACAGACTGCATCCATCTTGCCCAATTATGCAAATGAACAGAGGAAATAATGCCCAGCGTACATTTATAGCCAGATTAGCAACCACCGGGACACTTCTGCCATCCAGGCGTTCAGCCATGGCAGACAGGCCTAAAATGTCCTCAGGGTATCAGCGTGCTGTAATCTGGAAGCTCCCAAGTGTCCATATGGGAAACCGAGAACCTGGCAACACTTAATTTGTCTTTCACGTCCTGACATCCTGGCGGCCGACCCCTCATGTTTTCCCTGGGGAGAACCGTAATGAAACAGCTCCAAATGGCACTTGAAGGAACTCATATTTACTTGGGGGGATGAATGGGCTGCCACGGCTGACTCAAAGCCAGGGGCCAGCTCCAAGGCCACAGCGCCACCTACCGTCCGACAAGTCTGCGTTCTTGGACAGCTGCTCCAGCTCCCCCCAAGTGAGCCGATTCATTCATGCTCTGCTTCTGCGCGATCTCGAGGACCATGTTCTCTTCCAGCAGCTCCTCGATTCGCTTCTTATCTGTGTCCCGGTCCTAGGTCAGGAAGAGGGAGGAATGGGGACAGGTTCCCTGGGCACACCATCTGCCACCGTTCTCTCTGGGCACGAGGGGCGCAGGGACAGCATGCACTTGCTCTCTATGACGAAGCTGCCTACAAACGCTGCACTATGCTGGTGACAGCCGCCCAACAGCAGCTGAAGCTGCTACCTAGGTTGTGGAGAGAGCCCAGGGTCCCTGATTGAAAGCTCTGGAACAGAGGGAGGAACTGCACGGGGCTGCCACGGGAAGCCTGGTGGCGCTAGAGCAGATCTGAGGCTGTGACAGGCCAACATGCCACTGCTAGAGCCACAGCAGAAACTCCAGCAAAGGCCCTGTCTGCAAAAGACACACAGGCACATCCACCCTCATGAAAGGCAACCCAGAAGTCAAGTCCCCGCGGTCTCAAGGGTGCCAAGTGTCCCCTTGAGCCCACTGAGCGCAGCAAGCTACTTTCCCTGGTTCTAAGTTGCTAGGGACAGCAGGAGC
Source organism: Sciurus vulgaris (assembly GCF_902686455.1). NCBI lineage: Eukaryota > Metazoa > Chordata > Mammalia > Rodentia > Sciuridae > Sciurus > Sciurus vulgaris. Next base: position 14,470,490 of record NC_136462.1, on the reverse strand, counting down.
AGGGAACCTGGTGGCGAAATCAGCAGCAAAGGGCACGGCGCAATACCAGCTCCAGGTCGTGCAGTTTGGACTTTAGCTGCAAGTTCTCTTTCTCCAGCTCGTGGACTTTATCGCTGCGGGCCCGGGCAGCCGTCAGCTGCTCCTCCAGCATGGCCTTGGTTTCAATCAGAATGATGTTGTCTTCCCGCAGCTCCTGGTGACCAAAAGCACACACAGACACCGCCATCAAACAGGGGCGCCAGGTTGTGGCCATGGGACTCTAACTCAAGCTCCTGGGGCCCTGAACCCCGTCATCCAACTCAGAGACCAGCCTGCAGCAGGAAGCCTGGGCTTCTCTGTGTATCACCCTCGCCTCTCCCACGAGGCAAGGACAAGTGGCCCTTCTCCACTAAGAAAAAAAAAAATCAAGGAGTTAAAAGAAAATATTTAAATTTGACAACACTTCCTCAAGGTCCAGCTCAGGCCGGGGGTGGTCTAAGAGCCTGGACAGTGACAACCTCTGCTGACAGACCTGGGACCTCTCTGGGGGGTGATGCTCAGAGTCTACGGGGAGAGGGTTCCTTGGGGCTGGGTTCCTCTCAATTCAACATTCACCCTTGTGATCAGGGTCCTGGAAGAATGGCCTTTCAGACAAGCTTCCATTCAGCCACAGTTGCTATTTGGGTATTTTGCACACGTACCCTTGGCAAAACAGAAGTGGCTGGCAGTTTCCTGGAACTGGGGGGTCTTCAATGGAGTTAAGTCACAGCACAGAAAACCAAGGGGCTGCGAGCCCGCAGCCCTACACGACCCAGGCTCTCTACTGCTGCCCGAGGGAGCCATTCTGCACCTCGTCTCTGCCTGCTTGGGTTCTCGTGTCCCCTGGGCCCTTCCTGGCACCATCTGATAACCTGGGGGGCTGCATTTCCCCCCAGGGCCCCACGGCTTAGACAGCGACACTGGGATCGTCCGCTCTTCTTGCTGGGCAGGGTCTCCGTACATTATAACAGGGGCGCAGGCTGGGAGCGCGGCTTCTCCAGCACACGCTCATTTTCCTTTGTGAGCCAGAATCCAATATTCCTGGTGGAGAGAAGCCACTGGCTTTTCGGTCAGCCGACACGGTTTTGATCAAAGCCCAGCAGCCGGGGAAAGCTTGTTGGTTAAGACTCTGGACTCACCTGAGCACCCGTCTCTGCCCGACCCCCACAGAGGGCCACCGCCCTGCCTCACGCTCCTCACAGCAGCACTGGGAGGGAGCAAGGGACAGTCCTTCCCTACAGACGAAGGACTGACTGGTTAATCAAGGAACAGGCCCAAAGTCACGAACCTGCTAAGGACCGAAGCTGAGGCTTGCCCTTGGCCCAGAGGCTGCAGACCTTGTTTCCTCCACTGCTCAAGCCTCCACCTCAGGGGCTCAGGAGGAAAAGAGAGGCCCAGACATAGGGAGGACGAGAGCCAGCACAAAGGAGTTCCAGAGGGCTGCTGCCCACCTCTTGGCCGGTGTTCCAGCAGTGTCTCCCCCTGGCACGCCCCAGCACCAGCTCTCAGGGCCCAGTGGCCACAGAACAGGCTGCCCCGTGGCCCCGAGGAAGCTGCAGGACCGGCCGGAGCTGCCCCTCCAAGTGCACTGTGGCATGCACTCTGGCCACCTGCAGAGTCAGGGGCTGAGCCCCCTTGTTTCCAGGGCTTGCTCTCAACCACCAGGGCTGGCCTGTCCTCCTCCCCAGACTGGGCACTCCTGGGGCAAGCAGAATTCTGCTCTCCAAGCCTCGTGTGAGCTTGCAAACCTCCTGCCCGCCACATGCAGTGAGGGGAACTGGAGGTGGCACGTGGTGGGGCTTTGAAGGACCTGGATACTTCCAACAGCCGGGATGGACGAAGGTGACCCAGTGCACACACCACACAGAACGATCCCCAACCACTGCTCCCACGCCATGACTTCCTGGTGGTTTCAACCCCGAAGCACCAGGCAACGGAGAGACCCACCCGCCCCCTCCCACACCTCAGAGCAGGTCTGACAGACACTGCCGGGTTCCCACAAGCCGGGGGCTCTCGGGGGCTGCTGCACAGGAGCAAGAAGGAGCAAGAAGACCCCACACAACCCCAAAGCCAGCACACCCCGCCGTGGTTCTGACCATAACCAAACCAGGAGGCTGTTTAGAGGCCTGACCCTGCCCGCCAGCAGCTGAGGGGCCGTATTTATGAGATCACAGGCCAGACCTGAGGGCCTGTCCCCAAGTGGCTTGAGTCCAACTTCTAATCTGCCGTGGTGACTTGGAGCAGCAATCAGGCACAGCACTCTGGCCAGGGGACCTCTCACCAGCTGCCATGTCAGTCACTCCACAACCCGGCAATCGCCCACAGAGCAGCCACCACATCAACAAGCAAAAATTGTTTCCAGGGCTGGGGTGCAGCTCAGTGGAATGGCACCTGCCTGGCGTGTGTGACACCCTGGGTTCCCCCCCAGCACCACAGAAGGAAAGAAGCTTTCTGGGGGGGGGCGGTTTCCTGACCCATCACAAACACCAAACACCAGAGGGGACGCAGAGTCACAGAGACAAACAGTTTCCCTCCAGCAAACATGGGGGTCCCCAATGCTGTGCGGGTCCCCTGGTATCCACGGCAACAGAAAGCCAGTGGGAATCCCGAATAGGGAGACAGCCCCGGTCACCACTCAGCTGGCCTCCACAGAAATTTCCTTCCCTCCCAGGGACATGCCCGCTTTAAATGTGGTGGGACCTAGGCACGTGGCGGGCCTGGCCCTTCACCTGAAGGTCAGGTCCATCCTGCTTAGCTCCTCTGCAAGCTGATCTCATCAGAACTCCCCAGGAGAGACAGAGGCAAGTCCCGAGCTGGAAAGGAGCATCTTCTTGCATCTGCAGTGTCCTCAGTGAGTTCCCTGGACTGGGAGGGTCCCTGCTTATGACACGAGGCCTCTGTCCCACATGAACAGTGTGAGGCTGGGCCCTTGCTGGACCATCTGCTGGACTACAGAGGCAGCCCGGCGCCCTCATCCCGGTGCCTCTGGTGCGCAGCTCTCTACGCCCCCTTTCCTACCCTCTCTCTCCCCCTTCTCGTGAAGGCGGGAGGCTCACGCTCTTTCCCTGGCAAGCGGTCAAGGCCCTGGAGGCAGCCGGTCACATTCCGATCCCCAGTCCACCTGCTTAGCAACTGCGACGCTGGGCAAGTTATTAATTAAGCTGCTTTTTTCTCATCTGAGAAAATGGAGAGGAGCCGATCATGGCTGCTGCATCTTGCGGGGCCACCGTGAGGCCTACGTGCAATGCTACAGCGGGCTTCCCACGGCTTCTGGCTCCACTAGTGCGGTCATTACTGTTCCTCTGAAAGTCTTCTGTGCACCTGCTGGGCCAGACCCTGGGTCTGCAAAGGACCAGAGAGTAGATACTGTCTGGTCTGCAAGAAGTAAGCCTATCACAACTGCTCCACCCTGCAGGGGGAGACTGAGAGCAGCCAGACTCAACAAATAGGTATGGCTGGGTCCAATAAAACTGTATTTGTAAAATCAGATGGTAGAGTGGCTTTAAGGGCAGTATAAGCTGGATTGGCCTAAGGACTCTAGTTTGGTGACCCCCAAATAGACAACATGCTGGGCACAGAGGAATCAAAGCCAGGAAGGCACAACCCTGTCTTCCCAGAGCTCACGTCTGGTTGGCCGTCAGACAAGAAATATATCAGGACAACGCCAGGTGACAAGCGCCGCCAGCTAAGAAGGGGGTCTCCAAAGGAACCGTGGAGGAGGCTGCAGAGCTTGCCCACCCGCCTGGTCAGCCCCAGACTATGACTCCTGAGCCCTGTGAGTTTGGAAGAGTGAGCAGGGAGAGGGTGGGCAGGCCTAGGAGGCTCCATGCAAAGCCCCGGCTACCCCAGGGCCCACTTGTCTGGAGCAGCAGGTGAGTGTGGGGCGAGGCGCGTGTGGACCTTCTCAGGAGCAGGGAGAGGTGCTGCTGAGCTGCCCTTAAAGCCACTCTGGCAGCAGGTCAGCGGGACGTGCCTGGCCAGTTTGGATTTGCTGGGAGGTGGGAATACGGGCTCAGAGGATGGGGAGCACTGGGGGCCAAGGCGGGTGGGAAGAGGCAGAGTGGGCTGCCCGTGCTGGACAGCGTCTGAGTGCCAGAGAGAACACGGCAGGAAGGGAAGGGCAAGGAGCTGGGGCGTGCCAAGCTCTGGCTCCCAGGGCCGACCCGACGTGAGTCCTGGGGTGCAGGGGAGGGACCCAGCCGAAAGACTCCACCCAGCCGAGATTTCCTGAGTGACTTCTCCCACTAAAAGGGACTGAGACATCTATGAGGGCCGTGGGAACCTCACGGCCAGGACGAGCAAGTTGCCTGGGTCAGGGCAGGCCTGGAGCAAGTGGGCAGAGCTGGCCGCATCTCCAGGCCCAGACGGGCAGGAGGACACACCCACAGCAGATCTCGCCAGCCCACCTGATCCTGAGCAGGGCCACTGATATCTTAGAGGTGTGGCTTCGGGTTGTGGGGAGCACGTGTGTGATCACTGTGGGGTGGATCTGAACTCAGCTTCCAACTGCTGGGCCTTGTCAATGCCCCGCCCATCCTTCCGGCTGCCTCCTCACTGCTTATCTCCTCTTGGGGGCTCCCTGCAGAGAGGGCTGGCTAGGATAAGCTCATCGCAAACCTGCTCTGTGCCCAGGATGCCAGGGCAGGAGTGTCTCCACTCACCCAGACCACACCCACCCCTTTCACAGATGTGGTGAGACTTGCCCACACCCAGCAAGTTGCTGTTTGCAGCCAGAACTGTGACCAGGGGGTTCTCTGCCTCTCAGGCTGTTTACTTGAAGCCAGCTCTGCCTGTCTGTTCACACAGGAGCTGGGAAAGCCCAGTCCACTCTGCCTGGGTCACGCCACGGCACCTGAGCATTTGTCCTTTGCTTTTAGTGGAAATGTGCAGCCAATCACAAAATACAGAAAAAAAGCCTTCCAGGCAAAGTCTCTCTCCTCTGCCCTCCTCCCACGTGGCCCTCTGAGGTGACCCCCTGGCCCTGGAGGCCCTGAGCAGATTACTGTTTACAAAAGGAGGCCTAGGGCCACCTAGTACACATCCCACACTTCCTCCGTCCGCAGGGAGCCCTCCGCTGTTCCTCCCGTGCAGTTTCAACCCTACGTAAACTACACCGGCGGCCACAAGAAAGCAGCCAGGAGTCTAAAAACAAACCACGCAGATCCGAGTTGCACGTTGCTCTAACCAAAATGAACCTCACCCCTGGCCAAGCCCAGTCCTTCATCTCCTCCCGGTACCACCACCGTGTCCTCCCTTTGGGGATCTCGGGGTCAGGCTCCACCAGGGCCACCTGTCACCCACTGTACCTAGAAGTGTCACACACGTGGAAAGCCACGTGAGATGCACAACCAGGCTCCTGGTCCTGCTCCCCTACCCAGGCTCTAATCCTGGAGACAAAACCTCTCGCTTCCCCCCAGACTGAAAGACTTTATTATTGTTCTAATTAGCTGTACATGACAATAGAATGCATGCAGACATTTTGATAGGTCATATATAAATGGAGTGCGATCTCTCATTTTTTCTGACTGTACATGTTGGAGAATCACATCGGTCACCCATATATGTACATGAGGTAATACTGTCTGCTTCACTCTACTGTCCTTCCTACCCCCTAACCCCGACTATAAAACTTGTGTGGATGTGTGTGTGTGTGTGTGTGTGTTACTGGAGATTGAACTCAGGACCTCGTGCATGCCAGGCAAGCACTCCAACCACTGGGCTGCACCCCCAGCCCTTTGAATTTTTATTCTGAGACAAGGTCTTGCTAAGAGGTATTTTGAAAAGGTCGATCTTGACGTACATGTTGAGAAATCAAGAGCCAAATCTTAGAGAAGGTTTAAACTGACTGATGTTTTTAATGCTCCCCACTTAAATTGAGGTGAGGTAGGAGCTTATCCAAAATGGTAAATGTCCTCCCTTCTGTCCTTTTACTTGGATCATACTATGGCCACCAATGTTTTATCATGAAAAATGTAAACCTGCTGAAGTCTGATGACTATCGCATACACCTCTGTGCACACGAGACTTCAAGACCACCGTTCGGCTGCCTTTGCTGAGCCTGTTACCACCATAGCTCCACCCACGCTCTACCCACTTACTCTTATTTTCTGCGTGAAAACACTTTGTACCTGGACCTTCTCTAATCCATGGTTATAATACCTGCAGGTCGGCCTCAATTCCTAGACACATTTCTGCAGGGTGCTGTGTTTTACCTTGCTTAGAAATCATTCTTAAGGAATCTCAGAGTGAATTCTTCAGATATGTGCACCATTGTACTCTGAAAAAAATCTGGATTTTTAAATACAGCTGGATATGCTTGAAATGCAAGCACAGACCCGTTAAAGTCACTGTGCACTAAGGCAGTGCTGGCCCCTTCTCTCCCAGCCTTCTCAGCACTAGAGAGACTGGCTGGGCAGAGAGGGTCACCTCAGTCTCCATGGGCCCAGATGGCACCAGGATCTCATGGCAAAACAACCTTCCTCGGGGTCTGTGAGCTCCAGTCCAGCACAGAGCGGAATGCTCGGGGCTCCCAAGGAGGTCTGTGCTCCTGTGCTTGGCCTCTGTGGCCCGGGGCTCCACAGCAGGACAGCCACCACCAGCTCTGCAAAGTGAATGCTGACAGAACTCCTCCCGCAGCGTTTCTCCAACCCCTCCTGCAGGTCGGGGCTGCTCCAAATGCCGAGAACTCGTCAGCATTTGACCGACCCACGAGCCAGGAAGCCTGTCCCAGGGGAGCTGGTGGTGGGAGGAGAGGAGGAGGGTCAGGTAGTCTTGGGCACACACAGTCTGAGTGGGCTTCTGAGACGGCTCCCGTGCCCCCCTCTGTGCCAAGACACTTGGTAAGGCTGGCGCAGCACAAGCTCCGCATGGCTACGACCCACTCCTGCCTCATCTCCCACCGTGTTCCCAGCACACCAGCGCCACGTGACTGACCTCACGCCAGTGTCTCCCTGCACGCTGCTCCACTTCTCCCTCTGCATGGCTGTCCCCAGCTATTCCTCCAGCTCAGGCCTCCCTTCCCCCATTGCCTTCCCAGGAAAGCCTTCTGGGCCCTGGGTCACAGAGGTGCCTCCTCTGTGCAGCACTCAGACACTGTCCTGGCTGTGGGTCCCCTGGCCCGGGCAGGGAGCCTGACGTCTCCAGAACTGTGCACTCTGCTCAGTCAGCTTCACTGCAAGGAGGAGGCCAGCCTCCCCCACACGGAGGTTTCAAGCCCAGGAGGGCCCGGGATGGACCAGGAACTGTTCCAAGCCGCCTGAGCCAGGGCTGAGGACAGTACTCGAGGAGGGCCAGCCGGTGCTGCTGTCCTCACCGCCACCTGAGTGGCAAGGCCACAACAGGCATCTGAGAAGAGAACTCCCTCCAGGGACCTCCACCAACCAGGCCCAGTCCACCAGCTGGGGATGGCCACCAGGTGTCCGTAAACCCACACGTGCCGCCCCCTCCCTGGGAGCAAGGTCTCCCTGGAAGCTGTCTTCTCCGGCGAATGATAAAATGATAAAAGCGCTACACGACTCACAGTAACTTTACATCGTGAAAATGATTAATCAGTATGAAAAAACTGCTATTACTGTCACAGAAGCAGGAAGTTTGAGAAAATGGAAAGGGGTCCCCACATAAATCCCCCGGAAGTCCAGAGGCTCCGGGTGAAGGGTCTCCAGAGCATCTGGAGAGATGCTCTGCACCCGGGGCGGGCAGGGCAGGCTCAGGGGAGCGAGGGTGCTTGGACCAGGCCAGGAAGGAACATGGAGACTACATCCTAGGACCCACCACATTCACGGGACAGAGCAAGGTCATGAGCCCTGGTGCCACACTGCACTCCCGCCCTGTCTGGGGGCTACGCGAGGTCCCTGCTGCTGAGGCAGGCAGGTGTCTGGAAGCTGAGGCATCACACTGCCCAACCCTCCCCGGCACGGAGTTCTCAGTAGGTACACCTAAGCCCCAGTGGGGTCGTGCCTCAGAAGGAGCACAGTCAACGTTTCCAGAGGCCGGGCACTGGCCTGTCCTCTGGCCCCTTGCTCCTGCCCAGTCTGCCTCTGAACAGCATCCAGGAGGCCTTGTCAGCAGGACCACGGAGAGTCACCCCTTCACCCTCATCCTTCAGGGGACACTGAGGAACAAACAGCGCTCAGCCTTCTCCAGTCCACCTTGCCAGCCCAGGGCCCCAGGGTCCAAGCAAGCCCACGGCCCAGCGGGAGAGGGATGCTCTCAGAACCATGCTCAGCCACTGCAGAAGGCCCTGGCCTCAGAGGGGCGTGGAGCCCCTCAACCGCGTGCCCACACCCTGGTCTCTCCTGGCTCAGGTTTCCTCAGCGGCACGAGCTCACCCACGCATCCGGCACCACCTTTGAGGCTGGGACCAGCAGCAAAACACCCCCACCTCGGAAAAGGTCCTGGAAGCCACTGTCAACACGGGGCCATCAGGGACCTGCGTGGGTCTGGTCCAGGTCCCTGTTCAGCCTTGACTTCTTCATCTGTCTTTCCCCACAGCCTCCACAGGATTTAAAGCAAGGACTTGAGACTGGCACAGTGGCAAATACCTGTAGCCCAACACTTGGGAGGCTGAGAGGGGAGGATCGCTGGCCTGGCCAATGCCATGGACATAAAGTCAGAAATATAAAATCATATTAAATTGAACAAAGAAGGCCTGGCACAGCTTCTACCCACTGAGGGAGGACGGGGCACCTGTACCACCAGTCACCGCGCAGGGATCTCCCCGCTCAGCCTTCCCACCTCAGTGGTCTCGTCACTCCTGTTCTACAGGTGAGGAAACCGAGTCCCAGCAAAGTACCCCAGAGACTGCCAAGTCTTGGCAGCGAGGCAGGGGGACACACAAATAGAAGGTCATCATCGTGGCATGAAATGGGAGAAGGGAAACCCCCTAAAGGGACCGGTGTCCTTGTCAACTAGCCATCTCCCTTCCTACGCCCGTGTGAGTGTCAGGAGGGACGCAAGGAGGCCCTTCAAAGGAGTCCAGGGAGGCTGGGGTGCAGGGCGGTGTCCCCCATGTGGTCTCTGGCTCCCCTCCCAAGTCCCCTCAGGCCAGCCCAGGCTGACCGTGCTTCTGAGGGCCTGTTCAGTGGCAGCCTGGAAGCCGGGGCCGCCGCCTACCTCCATGCGGGCCCTGTAGAAGTCCACGTCGTGCAGCTTCTCCTTGCAGCGGACCAGCTCCATCTCCAGCCGCTCCACGCGGTTCGCCTTCTCCCGCAGGGAGTCCAGCTCGTCCCGGTAGGTGCGGGCGGAGCGGGCGTCAGCAGCCAGCTGGGCATTCTGCAAGGTGGGCATAGGTGGGGAGCCAGCTCAGGTCCCCTCTGGACAGTGAAGGGCCAATTCCCTAGCGCCTGGTATCCCCAGGACCCTCCAGGCCCTGCTGCGGTACCCCAGCCCTGTCCTGCCCTGGACCCAGGCCTTCTGCTCACCTCCTGCTTGACCTTCTGCAGCTCCAGCGCCAGCTGATCCACCTCGTGTCTGGTGTCCACGAGCTGCTCTGTCTTCTCCTCGCTGAAGGGGCAGGAAGGGGAGGAGTGTGGGGAGGGGGGTCCTGGGCAGGCCCTGGGAACAGGCTGCCACCTCCCCAGATCATGCAGGCGTGGGAGGGGACACGGGCTTCGGGGGTGGGGAGGGGATCTAGCTGCCTATGGATGCCTATCAATCTTGCCTGCAAGTGTCCCTGACTCAAATTCACTTTCTCCAGTTAAGTTTCTAACCCTCAAATCAGATCCATCTGCCACAGGGCTCCCCTGTGAACACGCAGGACAGGTGAGGAGACCCCAGCCACAGCCGCAGGAGCCCACGACTCCTGGTGAGGAAGGTGAGGACCGGCAGCCCTGGACGACGGGTGAATGACATTCATCGGGTGCAGGCCCCGGGGACAGCAGGCTCTCCAGAGGCCCTAAGAGGCCACCATGCGAAGCTCTCCACAGTGTCACTCTCCGAGAAAACACCTATGTAGTCACCTGGCCCCAGCGAGGCCCAAGGACAGCAGTCTACCTCCGATGATCAGCACCCTGGGGCTGAGAGGAACTGACAGACCTGGAAGAGGTCCTGCTCCCTGTGAAGCCCCGGGGGGCGAGCTGGGCCTGGGAGTCAGCGCCAACGCAGAGCAGCCCCGCGCCCCGCAGCCCAGGCCAGGCCAGTGCTCCCACTCACAGCTCCTGTCTGACTCGCCGCAGCCTGGCCTTGGTGTCCGCCAGCTCCACAGCCAGGTGCTGCTTGTCCTCGCTGGAGAGGCTGCTGGTGGGGCTGGGCGTGGAGTCGGCGCTGGAGGACTTGGCGGGGCTGGGCGGGTGCTGCGCCTGGAGGTAGTCCCGCTCCTGCGTCAGGTCCACGATCAGCTGCAGGGGAGAGGTGGGCAGCGGAGGATGAGCCACAGTGCACCCCTGGGCCCAGCACACTGCCCGGGCTCCAGGTGGGTGGAAAAACCACCTGAGAAGAGAGAAGCCTCTGCCGCAAAACCAGGAGGTAGGCACCGAGAGGACGGAGCCAGGCTCCAAAACGAGCTCAAGTACTTAGTGGGACCGAGAGGAGTGAAGGAGGGTCTGAGTGGACCAGCGACCACAAGCTGGGCCTCCTGATCAGCTTCTGCCCCCCTCCGTCCTTCTCGCCACTCACGCAGGGGCATCACCCACGTCCCCCCTGCAGCAGACCCTGCCAGCAGGACAGGGAGGTGCCCAGGCCCAAGGTAAGGGGAAGGGCCAGTCCCGAGCCCCTCGCCGCTGAGCCGTCCCGAGGCAGCCGCACCTCGGTGCACTCGTCCCGCTCATCGATGAGCCTGCGGAGGTGGAGCACCATGCTCCTGGACAGCGCCTCCAGCTCCTCCGGGGCCACGTCCGGCAGCTCCAGCCACTGCAGGTCGAACACGTTCTCCTGGTTGTGGGTCACCTGCAGGCACACACGTCCAGGGCTGCAGAGGCCAGCGCAGGTAGCCCCGGGTTCCTGAGTACCTGCTGCTCACGGCCATGGGGCAGACGGCACAGGGGACAACAGAGGCCGCGTCACCCCCCCCCCGCATTATCAATCCCCGATGTCAGAGGGGCCCCACCTGGCAAGCCACTCTGCTTTCAAGACTTGAAATACCAGAGAGAACCTCTCACAGTTGTTCCCCTAGAAGATCCCGGGATAAGAAGATATTGGTGGTGAAGCAAATATCTTTACCAACAATGAGGGCAGGCCCCTGGGTGGGAGGACGAGGAAGGGGACTTTAGTTCTTTCCTGAAGTAAACTCTGATGCAACAGGGCAGACATTAAGCCTCCTCTGCCCGCACGTGGGGCCCAGGCCATCGTGGGTTACTCTGTCCAAAATCTAAAGGGATTCTGAGAAGTCTGTATCTCAGCCCACAGCCACAGAAGGCCAGTGCTTCATCCCTCTCCATCAGCAGGGAGCTGGGATCTGGTCCGATCCCTGTCCTCTCGTTTTTGGAAGAAAACATTATAACGCTCAGACCTCAGAAAAGGGAAACAAAACCAATGAGATCAGGCACGCTCTCAGACTCGCTACAGGAAGGTTCTTAAGTGATTCAGAGCAGTAACAATCAAATACACAGTCAAAACAAGGCCCTGTCTAGGGCCCTTCAGTTTCTCCAAGAACAACGCCTGCTCTCCTCTCTCCCCAACTCACAAAGGACAAGCCTGGACAGAGATGATCTCTGAATTAGAAATCTCACCCCATCACGTAGGCGGGCTCTGGGATTCGGAGGCCAGGTTCTGGGCTGCTCCATTCCCAGGGCTGGGAAAACCCTCAGGCTCAGGGGTTTTGAGGCTGGGTTTCAGGGACTCAAAGCCAGTGGCAGGCACAGGGTCACCTGCAGAGCTTTTAATTAAAGGCTCCTTTCTCCTGTTCCTAACAAGCAGAGATTGTTAGGGCACCTGAATTTTTTCTTCTCTTTTTCTTTTCTTTTTTTGTGTGCTGCTGGGGGTTGAACCCAGGGACTTCTGCATGCTAGGCAAGCACTCTACCAACTGAGCTATGTCTGCAGTCCTGAATTTTCTTAAAGTACCAATAAATTGTGAAGCCAGTGCTCAGGACGAGCCATTAAATCTGATAATCACGCCGCCTCTCCTGGATGTGAGTGTGTTAATATCCTGCTGTCTGGGCAGGGAAGACGGCACATGGTAAAGAACTGACTAACCTCAAGGACCTGGTTCCTAGGCAGATATGGTTTCAAAGCACATGAGGGGAAATTAAAGGGAGAAGGTTCACGGGCTAACAGGCAGCCAGCAAGGGTAGCCAATGTTGACGGAAGTACTGACTTTCCTCTGGCACTGCTGGACCCCCGTCCACCACGAGCCGCGCCTATCCCCTGCTTCAAACCAGTTCAGAACTCAATACCCAGCAGCGCCCTGACTGCACCGCCTCCGTCCACCCCAGCAGCTCAGGCTCAGCCACCTCCAGCTCCTCCGGGACCAGCACACCCAGCTCCTTTATCTCCGCTGTCTCAGTAGCCTGAGCACTAAGCCCTAAGGGAAGGACTAATCCTAAGGGAAAAGTCACTTTTCAGGTGGACTCTTGCCTCACAAAGAAGCCACCTCTTCACTGATGCCAGCTCTGCCAAGAGAAGAGCAGAGGGACAGCGGGGGGACTGGCCTGTGCCCTGCGATGGTGACCTGTGGTGCGGAGCTCTCTGGACCCCACCGGGGCCTGGGCTGGGGCCGAGTTTCCTGAGGCAGCCCTGGTGGGACCCCCGACCCACCCGGCAGCCGCCTGATTCTCTGTGTGTCATTGACTGCAGCGGAGAATCTATGAAGATCAACTGTTCGGAGCAGGGTGACATTTGCCAGAATACATTTTCAGGGCCTGTAAATCAAATTCTAAGCCTAAACCACTTGACAGCTCTTAAAAATAGTCTGAATCCATATAAGGAGAGAAGAAGGAGGCAGGAGACTTGATGGAGGTAGCTTTTTTTTTTTAATTTTTATTTTTACTCCTATTTTATTTGGGCTTGCTGATGGCTACCTTTTCAAATAGAATCAATTTGACTATGGCGCCTGAAACCTAAAATTAGCAGAATTATCCACGGGTGGTGCAACCTTAAACACTTCCACCGAGCAGAGAAGCGACACTCCTACCTCCTGAATGTGGGCCACGATGCCCGCCTGGGTCTCGATGTCCAGCTGTTTGATCCGCTCAATGAACTCCTCCTTCCTCTCACACTGTGAAGGGTTGGGGATGTTAAAAGAAGCATTTTGTGAGTGTGGCCACACCCAATGCTCCATCCACAGCCACGGTCAGTTTTGAGTAAACTGCCCACCCCAGCCTAGCTGTCTCCTTTAGAAGGCCGCCCGAGACTGAGGTTTCTCTGAAAGTGGTTCAAGAGCTTGTTTGCAGAATCCCATACCAAACCCCCTCCCAGACGGAAAACACTGGGGTGAGACACACAAATCCATGCTTCAAACAAGACCTCCACACCCAGAGGCACGCCCAAGAAGTGGAGAACACCTGGCCTGGCCCAGAGGCACGTCCTCTCTGTAAAGGGCCACGCGGTAGCAGTTTCAGACTTGATACTTGGTCTCTGCCAAGGCTGCTTAGTTCTGCCATTACCGCACAAAAGCAGCCAGAGATAACAGTACTGAACAGGCCATGCTTGTGTTCCAATAAAACTTTATTCACAAAAACAGGAAGTGGCTCAAACCTGGCCCACGGCTGTGTAGTCTGCAACTCCCTGCTCTAGACGTTCCTTTACTGGGGACAACTTGCTAGTGGCACCTTGGCCTGAGGGGTCCTCACTAAACCTCCTGCCCAAGGTACCTGGTATAAGAAACAGCTGCCACCTAAGATGTGGCTGGTCACTCTCTGCTGGGAACCCAGAGGCCTCTGTCATGCTGGACTAAAGGCAGTGCCACTCCCTCCTGACCCCAGGGCGACCCTTGTCACCACAAATCCAAACCCCGATGGCTGAGGGCGCCCCTCCCCTGCCCGGTGACACCCTACCTGGACGGCACAGCCCAGCACCAGCAGCAGCACCTTCTTCATCTCCTCCATGCTCTTCCCTGCTCGAGAGAACGACACATTCAATTCAGATGGACTCCACAAAATCCCCCAGGGGTACCGAGTGACAGCCACGTAGCTGCACTCACTCCGTCTCTTTTCTACATATGAATTTACACTTCGCCAGATGAGAATCCTGTGCGTAACATTTGACACCCTCTCCACTCCCATACACCACACCCTCTCCCTGCTGGTCACTGAACCGTGATCCGCCGCCGCACAGCCAATTCCACTCCCACCCCCGGCCCGTCTGTCCAGGAGTGTCACCGTTGGGCTGGAGGTCTAAAGTGCATGGGACAGCATGCACGTGTCATTTTTCATAAAAGGCTGCAGACTGGACAAAGGCCACCAACACCCCCAACCAACTCCTTCCAGAGATGCCTTTCCTCGACGCTTCAGAGGCTGCTGAGAAGAACGTCTGAGGGGCTGACTTCACGCCGCCCTCACCTACCTCCTGCTTTTCTGTGGTCACCCCGCTCTGCAGACATGCAGCAGTTCCCACTGTCCTGCCCTTGACCAACTCCTGTCAACACTCTGCCTAGATTTGCCAATCCATGGCACGAACCCGCCACTGTTTCACACTGTCACTTTGTGCTCGAGGCTGACCGTGACCACATCTGCTCATCCGTCCCCATTCCTAATCAGAAGGGCTGGCTCCCAACACCTCAGTCACTCAGGAGTGGTGTGACCTGGCCTCGCTGCGTCTGTTTCTGAGCCTCTGCTGCCACATCTCTAACAAGGAGGCAGCAGGCCTGGTGACAGACGGGGTTCCCTTTCAGGTTAAAAAAAATAATAATAAGGCATTTTTCTGTCTTTCATCACATCCCGCTGTGTGTGGGGAAGAGGGGCCTGCCAAAAGCAGTGTCCTCTCGAAAGACCCACAACACCCACTCACACGGTGCCACAATGGCCCCAAGTACCAACTAGAGACTGCTGGGGAGGAAGACCAAGTACCTGCCCCAAGAGCAAATGCTGGGCTGGGGAGAGAGCTCAGTTGGTAAGGTGCTTGCCTTACAAGCACAGGGCCCTGGTTCGATCCCCAGCACCATGAAAAAAAAACCCTCCAAACAAACAAAAAACTACACCAAGTAATTATTTAAAACAGCAAAAAAAAAAAAAAAAAAAAAAGAGCTAGTGCTGTGGGTTCGCTTCAGGTCCGTGGCTACAAGGAGCAGAGCCAGCGGTGACCCTCGCCCAGTTCCCCTCATGGAGACCCAGCTATCAACCGCTCTCCCTCACACTGGTGCCGTCCTCGTCCCAGGACTGGGAGCTGAGAGTTCATGCAAACAGCCACCCAGGGCGGCGGGGTCTCAGGCCACCTTCCTGCTCTGGGGACATCCCAGGTCAAGATGCAGCACTGCAGATCCGTCTACGATGGCCAAACCCGTGTCTCTGCTGGTGAGCACAGAAGAGCACACACACTTGAAACGGGAAACTCGCCAAGTCCTAGGTTTTGGTTCTTTCTTTTTTTACATGCGGTGTTGTACGTGGCCCAAGAGGCTCCGCTCCACGGACCACCTTCGCCACGCTGGCTCCCTTCTCCGTCAACACCGGTGATGACTGGCTGCCGCTTCTCGGCTTTGCTGACAAGCAAAGGTTCGCTGCCCTCCTGGCCCTGGCGCACCACAGGCTGCCCATCAGGCTGCAGGTCACTGGCAAGTGTCCCCTCGTGCCCGGGTGGACAAAGCGCGGGTCCTTCCCGACCCTCACGGCTCATCCTCCCACCGGCCACTCCCTGGGGCCGGGACCGCAGCGTGGAGGCGCGAGGGAAAGCACCGTCAGGGCCGCAGAGCTGCCCAGGCACGAGTGGGAGTTCGTGCAGAAAACCTCCACCTTCTCCAGCACAGGAAGGGTCACGGGGACCCGGGCACCGCCCTTCAGAACAAGTCAGACAGCTCCAGAGGTCCTGCCTGGGCCACAGCAGGTGGAGAGCAAACCCAGGGGAGGGAGCCTGCCGGAGTGGGTGCTGGCCTCCGCTCACATGGGGGCGACTGCAGGGACCAGCAGCGCGTCACGCCCTCAGGAGCACTCCAGGACAGCGTCCTCACGTTCTCATGGTGGAGAAACGGTGAGGGCTGGGACAACGGTGACCTAAGGGTCCTGAGCAGATGGATGTGCGATGTACAAACGTACCAACGCGCAGCACTGAACCCCACAAGGATGTGCCTCCGCCACCTGGCCATTAAAAAAGAGAGAGAGGTGGGTGGGAAGGAGGTAAAAATAGAGGAAAGAGGAACTGTGTAGAGGGAAAAGAGGGGTGGGAGGGGTGGGGGGAGGGAAAATAACGGAATGAATCAAACACTATTATCCCATGTAGAAGTGTGACTACACAAATGGTACGCCTTCACTCCATGTGCAAGCAGAGAAACAGTATGTATCCCATTTGTGTATAATAAAAATCAATTTTAAAAAGAGGGGGAGGGGGAGGGGAGGACGGGGAGAGGGAGGTGAAGGGGGAGGGGAGGGGAAAGAAAAGGAAACAAAAAAAAGGGGGGAACAGGTGCCAGTATTGGGAGAGCACAGAAGAGACCAGAACCTGCGCCCACGCAGCACCGCCAGCCCACGGTGACACCCTGTCACTCTTCGTCCAGCCACTATGCCTCAAGAAAACAAAATCCCATCCAGAGCTCTAGCACAAACTACAGATTCCTGTCTGCTACGCTTTCAAACAGGGGAAGGTGGTTTCAAAGGTAGAGAACTGAGTTTAGAAAATTTTTCACGGGAAAGAATTTCAACCCGTTGGTGATGAACGGGCACCAAGAACTCCACGGGGCCTCACTGGATGATGCAGGGCCTCCCAGGCTCCCTCCAGACCAAGCAAGGGGAACATCTGACAGATGCATCCTCGATTTCACCCCACAAGGGAAGAGTGGGGAGGAGGAAGCGGAAGTCCCCTCCTTTCTCATGAGAAGCTCAGGCCTGACTTTTTTCAAGAATCCGGTAGTAAGAATGGCTTTTTTCATAAATTAACCTGAATGTGGGTTAATTCAAAACACGCCAGAAGACTCTCCCAGGTCCCTGCCAACAAGACCAGTCAGGCAGGCCAAGAACCAGAAGCTCCCTGCCAAGCACCTACTATGTGCTAGCTCTGTCCACACAGCCAGCAACAGTCCTCTGAGCACAGGCAGATGTGGGGACTGACAAGCAAACCAGCAACTTCAAAATGAAAAAAGGACTTCCAGTGTGTGGTGGGGTCAGGCAAGGCTTCCTGAAGGAAATGACTGTGAGCTGAGCCCCAGGAGGACAAATGGGACTTCGAGGAGAGCTGGGGGCACAGGGGCAGCTTGGGCAGGGGCCCGGGCTGAGGACCACAGTGTTTCAGGAATGATAACGCCTCAGGGTTAGCTTCCTGGAGGTGGCTTTCAGAGTGAGAAGGGGGCGGGACGCAAAGCCCCGCAGATTTCCATGCTGGTGAGTCACAGGCAACCCCGGGGCGGCGCCCAGAAACATCAGACACCCTTCCTCAGCCCATGGACGCACTCTGTTGAATGTGGGGGAGTCCCAGGGGGATCCCAGGCAGCCTGAGTCAGTGGCTGAGTCTAAGAAAAATTTTACTTACCTACTACCTGCCCGGAAGCCTGGGCAGAGAAATGAACCCCAAGACCTCTCAGCATGCTCGGAACGCAGCAAACTGATCTAAGCTTTTTTTTTTGCAAAGTGACACAGAAAGGAGACTGTCTGATCCTGCACACGGAGTACAGTGGCTGTGGGGACAGAAGTGCAGACCACTATCCTCTAAAATGGGAGGCTGGGTCAGATCAGGTAGGAACTGACAAGCTGGACCACCTGGTCCCGAGTCCTGGCAGCCAGTGCTTGGTCACCACTCAGCGTGGACTCGGCCTCAGACTGCTAAAGAGAATCAGCACGTGACAAAACCTTTCCTCCATGACTGGTGTGTGATTTCTAGGGTCCCTTCTGGCTCTCCGCTTTGGTTCTCTTGGTCAGAGCCATTTAAATGTTCAGAACACACTTTCTGGTTTCTGGATACAGAAAATAAATCCTGCCACCTATAAATGCTGCCTGAGGCATGAAGCCAAGGATTTAGGCAGAGGCGGGCAAGCACCCCCTCCCAAGAGGGCACCTCCCTCCCTGGCCCACAGGGCACGCTTTGCCTTGCCGAGGTGGCGCAGGAAGCAGCAGGTACTCCACCAGTGTTTGCTGCCCACCTGCCTGACCTCCAGGCCCTGGGAGATCAAGAGAGAACAGGGTCCTTCTCCTCTCTTGTTGGGAGGCAGATTCAGACACAGGCGTGCTTCCCAGTACCATGCATCCACTCTCCTCTGACTACACCCTCGGGCGGACCCCCAACTCTGCTTTCCCTGGTTTTCTATTTAAAAACCAAGCCTTTCCAAGTCTGAACACGGCTCCATGTCTTCCCGAAGAGCAGCATGTCCCCACAGTCGCCATGGTGCAGCTCTGCAGGTCCTCCTGGGGGCTCTGCTGGCCACGGAATGGCAGTTTACCACGGTCTCAGTAGTCAGGGACCCTCCCACAGCAACTGCCAGGGAACAGTGCAGAGTCCTCACGTGGGGCAGGCGGGACCTTCCACCTGTGCCCCAGCCGTGGGGTGGGAGATGGGCCTCCCGACACGTAGGCAGGAGGAACATGAGAAACCCTCACCCATCTTACGCCCAGAATGTCACACACGTGGCCCTGGCCAGGCAGTACTGTAGCCAGCCGCCCCCCACTTGTTGTTTTGAGTCATTCAACAAACATGTTATCAACTGTGGACTTTCGCAGTGTGGAGACACCTGTCTGTCTGACATGGTGCTGGGATCTCCCCTGTGCACCCTGACCAGAGACCCCCATCCCAGTGTCTGTCACCCATATCAAGTCTGTCCCACCCCTTTGGGTCCCCCAGAACCTCTCCCATGACAGAGGACAGTTGCCCCTGCTTAGGTAGAAAATCTGAAGCCACACCACTAACACCAGAAGATGACTCCCCTGCCCCCCAGCCTGCAGGGCTGCAGGAGTTGAGAGCAGACACGTGTCCTAGCACCGAACCCAAGAGGAGAGAACAGAAGCATCAGCCGCAGACTGAGCTTGAGACCCAGTTTGCCCCCGGGAGGAGGCGAGGTATCAGCCCACAGCTGACAGTCAGAGCAAGGGTCCCTCCCAGCGCCCGGCAGAAAACTCCAAGCCCAAACCCTGTGGGGGACACAAGACCTTCGGCAAACATCATCTCTTCCCTCCGTCTCCTCGGACGGCCGTGGCCGCAGAGAGCAGGCCTGCTGGAAGCCATGGCGAGGTCACTGCAGCCAGCAGAGTGCTCCCTCTGGGCACAGGCCATGGCTGGGAAGTTTACTAAACAAAGTCTGGTATCCAGGCAGAGCGAGGGCTGGTCAGAGGGCCGGCCTCCAGTGTGCTGGGCGCTCGCCTCTGCTCATGGGAGCAGGGCTCTGCCGGCTCCCTGGAAGCACAGCGTTGGCCTCCAGCTCCGGGGCCGGCCAGCCCAGCACAGCAGGCGGACCAAGAGCCTCACTTCTGAACCCAGAGAGCAGCACGGAACGCAGGAGCAGGTGGGCACTGCGTGGTCCCAAGTAGAGTCCGGGGCTTTTGTGAACCTGCTCTCTGAAGGCCAAACAGGAAATATTAGAAGGATCAAAATGCCTGCAAGATTACTTTAAAAAAAAAAAAATTCTTTCCTTCTTATTCAAAGGACCTAAGGTTTTTGCAAATACAAAATAACTGAAAAACAAATAAGCAGGATTAGAGAGTCAAGGCCAGGAGAAGTGAAGTAAAAATAACGCGCAGGGCTGGGGAAGACCGGGATCGCTCATCCAGCCCCCGGCAGACCTTGGCCTGTGTGCTGCAGCTGCCTGGGCCCCGGTGCTCATGCCCGGGCAGTGGCAGGGGAATGGAGGAGACCCTTTGGTTTTCAAAAGAGCAATGTGGGAGGCAACAGGGTGGCTCCCGGCTGACCGGAGCCTGAGCTTGAGCCTGCCCTCGGTTGCCAGGGGAGTCCAGTGGCCCTCGGCTGCAGCTGGGAGGGGGGTTTCCACGGGATCCAGGGCACTTCAAGGACAGAGAGCAGTACAGACTGGGCGGTCAAGCAGGAAACACCTGGAGTCTCAGGGGCTCTGCTCGCCTCGGGCTTGGAGGCCCACTCTTGGGCAGTCCTCCTGCCCTGGCCTGCTGTCCCCCAGGAGATGCCAGCACATCTCCCGCTTCCACCTCGGCCACCTCTCCTCAATGCAGTCTGGATCTGGCATGACCCGGAAGGCCTGTATGTTAAGGGCTCAGTCCCACAGTGGTGCTGTTGGGAGGCGGCAGAGCCTTTAAGAGGAGGGGCCTAATGGGAGGCCTTCAGGTCACTTGGGGGGGGGGGCGTGCCCACAAAAGGGACTATGAAACAAGGTCCCTTCTCTTTCCTCTTTTCCCTTCCCCACCTCAGGTGAGCTGTGCCCTCAGGCGAGCGGTTCTGCTCCACCACACACTCTGAGGCCTAAAGCTTCAGGGGCAACTGATCGTGGACTGGAACCTCCAACACCATGATCTGGAATAAACTCATCTAAGTCAGTTATCTCTGGTACTTGTTACAGTGATGGACAGGTGAATGACACGCCCACCTTCTCTGCTTAGAGTTCTCCAAAGCCCTGCCCAAGCATGGCCTCCTCCAGGAAGTCTTCCCAACCGCACTCTCCCTTCCCACTCGGTGAAGCACACACCCACGCCATCCCACACCCCAGAAGAGCTGTCATTATGGACCACGTCTCCCTCCCCTTCCTGCCCCAGTGCAGATGGGGGCTCCCAAGCAGAGGCTGTCTATTTCTCCAAGGCCCCTGGATCCAAGGAACTCTGGCTGAGGCACAGGCTTGGGCTGAGCTCCTTCTGTGAGCCTCTGGGCATGGGTAGCCAGTCAAGGTGTGGGAGGGTCAGAAACTGGGCCAGAGTCATAAACTGCTTCCTCAGCCAGACCAGTATATATAGCAGGTCCTGCACTCAGCCGAGCAGGAAGGACATGCACAGAACACTCTTGAGCCCACAAAGGCTTTTCCCTGCTGCTGGAAGCCCCTCCTGGAACCACCTTGGGAAGAAAGCTTAGGACCAACCACCAGACACTGAAAGCAGTGACTGAAACCCCAAGACTGTTCCCTAAGGTTCTGGCTGCATTCACGGCAAGGCCCCGCACAGAAGGCATATGGGGTCACAGCCCCTCCACAGGCTCCTGGAAATCTTGTGTGGCATTTAGAATACAAGAAATGCCAGGGCAGAACAATGGTGGAGACCAGTCCTTCTGCGTGGGACCACTAGGTGATGGTCCACGAATCCAACCATCCCCGCAATTTATGGTAACAAATTCATGTTTACCTGCGGGACCTCTGTGCCCTGTACCTCCGAACAAGCTCCTCCTCTCCCTGGGCTGGTGTCTCTTTCCCTTCTGTTCAGGACGGCTTAGGTGAGATCAGCAGTCTCCGAATCTGAACCACTACTGTCTGGGTTGGACACAGACCTCGGAAGAGGGAGCAACGCTCTCCTCCAGCACAGCCGTTCTACGATCCATCACAGAAATCAATGTGCTAATGCCCTGGCTTCCTATCAGACAGACCTGCCCTTTCCGCATGTGTGGCACAGGGACAGGCCTGGCTCCTGAGGAAGGTGAGGAGAGGTGGGAGCTGGGGGGATTCTACCTGACACTCTCCCCTCCCTTACAGATGGAGCGGACTTGAGCTCCTGATCTTCCTAAGACATCCTATGACTACACTCAGCAAGAAGCCACATGAACACGTTAAGTGGATGTGCAGCTGGTGGGAGGGGACAGCCCTCCGTGGGACATCTGTGGCCTAGAGGGACACACAGCTGGCTCTGGGCGGGGACTGAACTGCACTCACTTTGACCACTGAGGTGTAGTTCTCTGTGAGCGTGGGGTGAAGAGTGCCAGGAGCTCAGCCTGAAGGGAGGAGGCAGGGGACTAGCAGACCCGGCGCACGGGCGAGCTTGGCGCACCTGCCACGGCCCAGGCACTCAGGACACTGGCCAAGGACAGCACAAGCCCAAGAGAGTCCCTGCCCCGGGGGAATGAGCAATGGGACACTTGTGTGATATAAGCCAGTCAGGTGTCTGCACGCAGGGGAGGCAGGCTGTGAGCCCAGGAAGGCAGTGCGGGCGCTGGGCAGAGGCGGCCACGCCAAGGGGTGGCAGTCAGAGGGCCTTGCCAGAGCTGCTCCTGTGAGTGCCCCAGGGACCAGCGTAGCGGGCAGAGGGAGCAAGGGCCCTGGTGCTGGGGCAGCCACACCAAAGCAGACCACAGGCACCTGCAGAGGCCACCCTGGTGAGCAGCCAGGGGAAGGTGGCGGTGGCCTGAAGGACGCGGCAGCAGAGGAGCAGGGCAGGGCTCAGCTTCTGGGCACGTCCTAAAGGCGGCACCAAGGCACGCAGCTGAAGGAATGGCCCTGGACAAGAGGCACTGAAGATGTGGCCAGGGAGACCCACGGGACGCAGGACAGCACCGTCCTGAGAGGCCTGCACACCGCCTGGCCCCCAGAAGACTTCTCTGCAAAGTGTCATCGTATCAAAGCTGAGGATGGTCCCAAAAGGGTCCTGCCAGACTCCAGGCCACGCTCCAAGAAGCAGGGCCCACAGTAATGAGACAACTGACAGACGCATCCCCAGGGACCAGGACGCATCTGGAGACAGTGCAAAACCACAGCACAATCTCAGAGACAGAGGAGAGACAAGGCACAGGACCCAGCGGAGGAGAGCGAGGGCTGAGGCAAGACCCCAAGGCAAGCTGAGGTCTCAGACGGCGCGCCTCCTCGCGCTGCCTGCACTGCCCCGAATTCCACCCAGCACAGTGGAGGAGAGAGATGCTCCCTCTGACAGGTGTGGAAGCAAAGCCAACGTCACAGAAAACCTCCCATGAGCTGTGACACCTCCTGTTTTAGGTCAGAAGAAGAGAGACGAATGTTTGGCCTCTCAGGACCTTTCAGTGCCAGGCAGAGGGTGTCGGGTGATGAGACCCCCTGCTGGAATCTGGGCCCTGGTTCCCTTGGGGTGTGTTTGCCCCAAACAGAAGAACCCCCACTGTGAAACGTCACAATCAGCAGTGCAGCATCAGCAGCTCCGGGACAGCACAAGCTGGCTGCTACTTCACAGCCAGGAGAGAAACGGCACCCCCTCGCCCCAGGCACCCACACAAAGAAGAAAGAAGAGAAACCAAAGAAGCACAAAATACTTCACACCTCTATTTTTAAAATGCAAAACTGAAAACACTGTTCTATAAATAGGTCTCTGCCTTTGGCATCTGTTTGCATCTTCTGCTGGTGGATGTCCCCTGCCATTCTCCTCTGCTCTCAGAGCCACCGAGAGGCTTGTCAAACCCACCCATCCATGCACTGTGCCTGGCAGGGCCACCTCTGCCCTCGAATGCCTCCTGCTGGGGCCACTGTCTACCTGTCAGTCAGTCCTGCCCACGACTGAGCCCAGGGAGGGTGCTGCTCCGCTCCTCAGCTTGCCAGGGCTCCATCTCGCCTCCGCTTCTGCTTCCCAGCTGGGACCAGAACCTTGCATGGATCATACACCAGGCAGGGTCCCGGGCCCCTTCAACTCTCTGTCATGGGTTAAAAATCAGCTTCTTTGTAAAATCCTGAAACTAGACTGGGGTGAAGGTTGCACAACTGTGTACTCTTATGAAATAAAGTTGCTAAAGTATACATTTAAAATGAGTGAACTTTATGGTCAGCAAATCATACCTCAATCAAGCTGTCAAAAAAAAAAAAAAAAAAATCCGTGACCACTCCTCTGTAGGTTCCCCTGCTCAGGGTCAAGCCCGAAGTGGGCCCCGAGTTCTCTGCACTCCACTTCTCCACCTTTGGCATGGGGGGGCCTGGTGGAGGCAGAGAGAGGGCGGGCCTCAGGTGGGGAGGGCGGTGACCAACAGAAAGACCAGCAAGCTGCACAGGTGACGGGGTCGGACACACCAGACTGGTCCACCCACCTCTGCCATTTTTATAGGTCCAATGTGGCCACAGCCCCCAGAGCAGCCAACGCCGAGATGACCGCAGGCGAGGCCAATGCACGAGCTCGGCCCAGCACTGGAGCAGCTGCCAGTGAGCTCTCTGCTTATGAGCCGATGACCAAGGTCGGGTCAGAAGTCCGTAGAGCCTCTGTCCCTAAATAAATCCCTCATCCAGCAGTGGCGGCACAGCCTCTTCCCAACGGCACGTGCGGTTCCCACAGGCAGTTCACACTGGCTCAGGGGCAACCTTCTCTCCTGCTCCTCCAGAGCAGACCCGAGTGCAAACCACCAGCCCCACCAGGTACCACCCAGCCCACAAATGAGCCAGGAAGGCAGTGCGTCCTGCTTGGCAAAGCAGACCCCTCTTCCCTGAAGTTATCAGGGTCCCCGCTGCCTCTAGAGCCCGGGCCATGGCTGGGGTGGGAGGAGTTGGCATCATCCAACTTTCTTTGGAAGGAGGGCGGGCATGAAATAAAAGCAGAAAGCACATGGCCCCAAAGCAGAGCCAGGGCCAAGGAGAACCGGAGTTCCCTGTTGTGACGCACAGAACGGGAGGTTGCGCCCTGCCCGGAGCCACCAGGTAGCCCGGCAGACTCCCAGGTCACTGTGCCAGGCAGTGAGTGAAGACAGCAGGAGACCAAGGACACTTCTTCCTTTGGCTCACGGAGAAAAGGTGACAGGTGGCTAGCTGGGGTCCAGAGAGAGTGCCCCACCCCCACTGCACCAGGAGGCCACTGCTGCGCCGGCAGGGACAGGCTCCACGTGAGAGCCGTGCCGCTGATTCATGTTCTTGACTGGGCTCCTGGTGTGCTTTCCCTCTGGGCACAAGGCAACTGAACTTCTGTCACAGACAGCAGAAAGGACAGCCAGAGTCCAGTGAGACCAGGGCAAGAAGAGGCCAGCAACGGAGGCTCTGTAAAAGCCTCTACCATCCAGAATCCTTGCCTCTTGCATCCTACAGGTCTGGGTTTTCCTGCCTTCCTGACACCTCACCCACTCCAGGAGGCCTCGGCCCAGGGTTCCAAACACCATCTGAACAGCGTCCCAGCCAGGGAGTAAGGCACCCCTGAGGCCTATAAGCCAGAGGGCAGCAAACAATGTGAATGAAGGGATCTGTCACCCTCTTTAGGTCACCCAGGTGCTACCTGACAGGTGTGAATTAAGCCCTAACTTTCTGGAAGATGCCAGGAAGACATTCACCTGGTCCTTCGAGCTGACACTGAGCATCAGAGGCAGGAGGGCTTACACTCTTTACCACTGCTGCTCTGAGTCCAGTGGGGGACGCAAGACAGATGAATGACCATACACCCTGGTGAGCTCTACCTCAGAGCAGCAAGAGCAAAGCCTCACAGGACCCAGCCCAGGACAGACATGAGCACCCTAGAAAGACGCTCACCTAAGGTGCTGCACCCAGCACATGGAATCTGATTCTGCTCTACCGAGGCGGTGAGACCCCAGACTCTGCCCATAACTCAGACCCCGAGGCCCAGACCCATCCTCTCAAGCGACACAAAGCAGTGGCCTCGCGTGCACAGCCCGGGTCCAGGAAGGATTCACTCTTAAGGAAGAAATATGCTCCTGGCTACAAGCCTTGGGGCAGCAGACCCGCTCTTTAAATCTCACCAAAATAATCACGTGTTTCCACCGTGCTGGCTCCAAGCTGGCAGCCAGCGCTCTGTGGCCAACAGCTGTCCAAAGCCAATGGCACTGCCAGGGCACTCCAGGGGGCGAGGGGGGCTTTCACTCACCAGACAGCGGGTCTTTGCCAATCATCAAAACATTGGGCAAATTCATGACGATCAGCTGCTGGAGCACTTCCTACAGAGACAAAGGGGGAAAGACACCGTTAAGAACGGGAAGCAAAAATAAAGACCAACACGTAAATTACAGTTGACCAAATCGCTGGGTGAATGTGCACTCACTGAGTGACACGAAGACACCACGTAGTAGGAAGGGCCGTTTAAGATAAAAACCTACAAAAAAAGTCAAAGTCTGAGGGTACTTCTGTCACGACCATTATCAAAAATGTCGTCTGTTTGTTTTTGAAGAGATCCTTCATTATTTTTGTTGTATCTTAGGCAATGAAAACCAAATAGAGAACAGGAACTAGGGCTGCTCCCTACAGAGATCAGGAATTGCGAAGTCCCCAGACTTCACGACGTCGGGACTCGGGAGCCAGGCCTTGGGCTGGTCTATGGTACAAGTTCTAGGTGACTCCCACCGACGGCAGCTACATCCTGGGACAGGGAGACATCAGGGCTACTCTGGGTAGAGGTGGCACAGGGGACAGGAGCTGCTCCTGGCCCTGGACCAAGGGCCTGTGAGGGAAGGCCAGGACAGGCCAGAGGCCACGCGGCCTGTGCACCAGCCCTCTGCGGCACCTCCCAGGGCACTTCTCAGGCCAGGCCAGCTCCTTCCCTCCCAGGGTGCCGCTTTTCACCATCAGAGGACAGAAACCAGTGTTGCACAAGACAAAGGGCTAGGTCCAGGGCCACCTTGGGAGAGAACCAAGGTCATCTTCGCCCACCATCTGCCCTCCCTTTCCAACTCCTGGCTGCTGTCCTGCCACTACCGTCCAAGTCTTGGGACCACTCTGTCCGCCATCCGGGTGCAGGGTTTACAAATGAGACTACATGGGAAATAATCTGTTTTGTTTTGTTTTTGAAATAATGTTGAAGATCTGGGCAAAGCAATGCTGAATTTTATGCTAATGATAATCTAAGCAAAATACTGCTAGAAAGTATTGGTAGAAAACCTGTGTATTCACCTCCCATTTAATTTAATCCATACTTTCTAATTTTCCCCCCTAAGAAACATATTTGCAATTAAGAAATGTTTGTTCAATTCCCAGCACCGCAAAAATCAATAAATTCTAGAAGAAAAAAAAATTTTTTTTTAAATTTTTGTGTCTTTCAAAACACCACAGGGAGGGGGCCAAACCCTAACAGAGGTCCCCTCTTGTCTCTGCAAGACTTCTGATTCTATTCTTCACACTTGAATAAATCCTACTCCTTTCACTCAAACAAACAACAACAACAACAAAAAAAAAAACACCACAGGTCTCCCAAGACCTGACCTTATGGCCAAAAATGCCCCCAAACATCAACTAATTCGTAAAAGACCATCAACCACATTTCCAGAAAAGCGGACTGAGGCCAGGGCTCTCCACTAATGCATAACTCGAGACATTAATTTCAAATTTTCTAGTAGCTACCTTTTAAGAAGTAAATAAAGCAGGCAAAATTATTCTGAGAATATACTTGAATAAAGCCCACATACCTAAAATCATTTCAACAGATAATATAAAATTCATTGAGATATTTTGCATTCTTTTTTTCACTGTCTTTGAAAACCAGTGCGAATTTTTAAAACTTTTATTATCCAGGTGTGTATTTTGTACTTAGAGCACGCCTCGATTTGAATGCTGAATTTTCACTGGAAACACCTGCACTGCATACAAATGTCACGAAATTTACAGTGGAAAACCCATTTCTATTCCTGAGCTGGGCTGTTCCAAACACCACGCTCGTGTTTCCGTGACTGCACTGAGAATCTGTTTTTAACTTGAAGTTAACATGATAAATCCAGTTCCTCAGACACACCAGTCACATCTTAAGGGCCTGACACGGTCGCAGGTAGCTGGAGACCACCCAGCACTGATGACCGCGGGGCCATTGTTCTCCCTAGGAAGACCTGCAGTGGTCGGGCCTCCGGGTGACAGACCAGGCCTCAGTCTCGCAGGGACGTGAGGAGGGTGCTGACGAGAGGACCCTCCCTGCTGGCACTGGGAACAGAAGGGCACTGTAGAGGCCGCAGGCGACGCGGGTCTGCCGGGCACCTGGTCCCTCCCTGGCCGGCGGCAGGGCAGGCCGCCATGCAGCTCAGGCCTCAGCTGGCCCTCCCAGAGATCCCCCACGGAGCAAGCAGTCGGGGTGGGGTGTGAAGACCACAGTCAGGCTGGACCTTGTGCCCCTTCCCAGGTCCCCCTCAGCGGTGGGCTTTCAGATCCTCACACGAGATGCTGGGGAAACCCCGGAATTTCCTTTTCATAAATGAGCGGGGACTAACTGCATCCTGGGTGACCCACTGGGGGTTAACTACTGCAAACATCTGCCCCCAACAGGGACCAAAAAAGAAAGAAAACTAAAAGAAAACCCAGAGGGGGGTGAGGGCGGTGTTTGGATCCTGCAGGGGCAACTTGAGGCCCGGGGAGGCGCGGGCTGGAAAGCACTTTCTGGCAGAAGAGCAGAGCCCACCTGACGCCACCAGGCCACAAACCCACACCTTGACCTCGGTCACCCAAGACCAAGTTGAACGGGGGAGGCCGGGGCCGACCAGGAAGCTTCTGTCGCCCGGCTGATAGCGGGGCCCCTGCTTTATTTACTTCTTAAAAGGCACTCAGGGTCAAGGAGCCCAGGAGGCTGGAATCAGCTTCCTGACCCTGACCCACAGTGGCCGGTCTCGAGGCTGGCTCCCGGGGTCGCTGCAGAGCAGAGCTGGAAGCACAGCAGCACAGAGCGAGCAGAGCGCAGGCAGTTTACAGGAGGAGAGACCCCCAAGGACACCGACCCAAATGACAGATAGCACGTTCCCTGTTAGAGCCAACAGGGCTCCACCAAGCCTCCCCCGCATTTTCTAAAGACTCTGCAATATGGTTCTATCACCATGAATGAAGATACTCTAATCTTGTGGCAGTTTCCAGCAGAGAAATGCAGTTAGAGAAGCTACCTACCGGGTATTTTGAGCTCTGAAGAGGACAGACCCAACAGAAGACAAGGCAGTTACCCCTTCCTGAGATGATTCACAGGACTCCACCTGTGAAACGCACTGCCATTTTAAAAGGCCCCCTCAAAAACACAAATGGCACCCCCCGCACCCTCACCAGGAACCAAGAAGGGAGAACATGCTGGCCAGGAGCGTCCCAGGGTTCAGGGCCCACACCCCTTAAAACACAGACTCAGGTGTCCCAGGAGGTCCGCCCACTACCCGAGCGGGTAGGGGCCCTACCTGCAGCCAGGCCACCTGTCCTCCGACCCGCTAAGACGAGGGCCATCCTGTCCACAGGTGGGAGAAACGCAGAGCCCTGGTGAGCCTCAGTAAGAGCACGTGCGCACACGGCGGAGGTCACCTTTGGTTTCCACTGGAAACCAGGGACGGCTGGATCAAGAACAACAACGTCATGAAAAATGAGGAAATACCTTTTTCTCCCCCAAATGAAATTGAATGTCACTGTTTGATCACATGTCGGGAAGGCACGATCCATGCTGCCCAAGGGCAGCAGCTCCTCAGAAGGAGTCTCTGAGGGGGGCTGGCGTGGGAGCTGTCAACACAGAGTCCACCAGGGAAACCCCAGGAAAGTTAAGACACACCCCCAGCAGAGGAGCCAGGAAGTGATGGTGATGGCTGCCTAGGAGACGGGGATGATCCACGCAGGGAAATGAGCTTCCACAATGGACATTAAAACCCTAAGGGGGCCGAGCAAGGTGGCGCAGGCCTGTAATCCTGGGGAGTTGGGAGGCTGAGGCAGGAGGATCCCAAGTTCAAGGCCTGCCTCAGCAACCTGACGAGACCCAGTTTCAAAATAAAAAGGGCTGGGGGTGTGGCTCGGTGGTTAAGCACCCTTGGGGTCAACCTACGCAATGCAGCTGTTGACCTGCCCACGCTGGGTGGAAACTGGGAAGCAGAAAGACCAGCGCGCCCTCAGACCTCGTGGGTTCCAACACTCAAAGGACCCACGCTCGGTGCCTCCTGTGAGCTGAGGGTGCTGGGTCAGGCAGGGTTCAGCCATGCGCAGCACGGGGACAGCAGCCACAGGCTTCCGAAGGCCAAGGACGGTGCCAGCAAGTGTCCCACCTTTCCAGCGTAGACAGTGGATTCCGCCCTTGGTCCCTGGAGCACCCCACTGCCTACCACTGCCCACCAGGACGCTCTTCCTCACATATCCCGCCACCTGGTCCCCCAGCCAGACCCCACTTGTCCCCCGAGGCTTGGCTGAAAGGTCACCTCCTCCAGGCAGCACGGGCAGGCGCTCCCTCTGACTCCCAAGGCTTCATCTGCTGCCTGCGTGGGCCACAGTTTGCCTGTCAATCAGATCCCCGCTGGGGCAGCAAAAAGCTGCTAATAGTGACAGTTGGGAAGATTAGATGGGAAAACATTCCTCAAATTTTGTCTTGAGCAAGGTTTTAAAAGCCTCCTGTGTGGGAGGTGTCCTCTCTGCCACCCAAGAAGATCAGTCCTGAAAAGCAGCTGCTCTGCTCTGCCATGGAGACGAGGTGGCTTCCTCGGTTCAGTCAGCTCCTCTGCCTCCAAACATGGCAAACCTGACACCCTACTCCTCAGGACTCACAGGAGGAGTTCAGAAGGCTTCAAAGCGGGAGGCGGAGCAGGGACAGTTCAGAATCCGTCTTGTGATCTCCCACGGCTCGTGTGTGTGGAATACTGATACTAATGTAAGAGACCCTTCGAGGTGAACAGGCAACACTGGCCTGAGTACACCGGGCTTTCCGATCGCAGAGCCCCACACGAGGGCTGGAGAGGCAGCTCACAGGCAGGGCGCTGGGCTGCGTCCCCAGCACTGCCCCAACACCCCCCCAGGACCAAGTGCCATCACTTAAAAGCAAACTCAGCAAAACAGGTGAATTTCTAAATTCCCAGACTACAGAAGTGACTCCTGACAGGAAGGTCCTGCCGTGCGTGAATGTGACAGGGGCTCCAGGAAAGGGGCGGCGCTGAGTGGACCCCGCAGGACGCCTGCCCCAGAAGCTGCACAGGCCAGCCAGGCGCAGGCAGGCGAGGCAGGCGCGGGGAGCCCCACAGACACACCGACAGCCAGGACAGCTCCCTCTGCGCACACTGGGACACATCTCACAAAGCCTCTCACCTGACCTGGCCCAGAGGATGCCCCAAAGGTGCTTTGACAGTCTGCTGGTCCAAAGAGAAGCCACCTGCAATGGCGCTGGGGACCAGCCACCCTCGCCCTCCCCAACCAGAGAGAGGTCCCGTCTCCCTCCCTCTCCCGACATTCCTGCGCGGCCACCAGGGCAGAAATCACCAGCACTCCCCATCTGAGGGACCTGGGGCACATGGGGGTCCCCAGGTCTCACAGCAGGATGCAGAGCGAGGGGAACCCGGTCTGCAGGCTGTCTCCCCCTTGGCCCGAACCTGGCACCTCTGCAGGTGACGCCTGCCGCACACCTTCAGGACTGACCCATGACACTCACAGCCTGCCCCAGCCCAGCCACCCCTTCCAAGCGAGAATTGATCCCCAAACCAAGCTGCCAGAGCCTGCTTTCTGGAAACGGCACAGCCAGGAGCTCTACTTTCTAACAGCCACGGGGTGGAAAAGTGATCAACGATCTACCTGAGGTCTGCTCAGAGCCCGGCCCTCGGGGCCCTGCCTGTAATTCCATCTGGCCAGGGGCTCCCGGCTCTGCGAGGACCCTGACGGGGGCAGGCAGCCCTGGCAACACCAGTGAGGGGGTAAAAAGCGTGCTTCCATGTTAAGAGCCTCTCACATGAAGCTGCCGATAGACTCAATCCATCTGTTCCGCCTCATTTCAATTAATCCAGGGTCCCTAGGGCCTGAAACCAGCTCCATCTGCACAAGCCAGGGGCACCAACTCCCTAATTAGGCCACGCTGTGTGTAGTACCCCGCAGTTTAAAAAGGCCTGCCTGAGGGCTGGGGAGATAGCTCAATCGGTAGAGTGCTGCACAAGGCCCTGGGTTCGATCCCCAGCACCCCAAAAAAAAAGGCCTGCCTGAGGCTACAGAACCACCAGCCACCCCTGCCCAGAGCACGGCACCGTGCCTGTCCTCCTGGCTGGGTGCAGAGAAACAAACATAAGCCCATTCTTTGTTCACAGAAAGACAAATATTTCCTCTGGACTGACGGATGAGGAGGACTGTGGGGCACTATGGGAAGGAGCACCTGGAAGCCCCAACACTGTCTGGTGAGGGTAAATCCACTAACTTCTGCCTCTTCCTTTAATTGCTGTGTGACCAGGGGCAAGTCAGTCCCTCACCTGTTAACAGGACTAGGACTCCACAGTCTCCAGGGGACCTGGGCTCCTTCAGAAGGTGGAGGGAAAGGCTGGACAGGGGACACACTTCAGGCAAGAGGAGCAAAGCACATTTTCATGTGTTATGAACCCAACAGGGGCCAGCTCTGCAAGTGCCCACTGTCCAGGAAGAACCCAGAGAGGGTTTGGGGAGGGACAGAAAGGACCTAGCGGACGGGGCCACAGGTAGTGGGAGGTCGTGCTTCAGGGCTGTGTCCCCTGCACCCACCCGTTACCCTTCCCAGCTAACAGGACAGGGAGCCCGGCCGACGCTCTGGCGACTGTGAGGCTGGGCTGGCAGAGCCCCTCCCTCCGCGCTTCCTGGGACTTCTGCTGACAGGAGGGCGAAGGAAGGCAGGAGGTGTGGCCAGGGCACTGCGGCTTGCACGGTGAGGTAGGACTAGCAGGCCACTCCCCAGCCGGACACCGGGGCTTCCCTCTGGGCGGGGGCGGGCTCCAGGCAGGCGGGCCATTTCCGCCAGCATCTTCTGCCCGGGCATGCCCACCTGAGCTGCCTTTCCCATCCCCAAAAGCCGCTGGGCTGGGGGAGTGTGGTGCCTGCCCGCCGGGTCCCACGCCACCGCTCCCCACCCAGGGCAGGGCTGAAGCCCCACACGCGGGCACCACTGCCTGCAGCCACTGCCATCAGATCCCTGCTCCCAGGGTGCACGTCAGGGCAGGCGTGGCAGCGAGCACCTGGCGGCCTCCAGCCTGCCGTGACCTGTGAGGACAGGAAAGGCCGCCAGCATGGCACCCCAGGCCCCCGCCCCAACACAGGCCTCACTGCGTGAGCACTGCGGAGCAAGGGCCAGCGCTCCAGCAAGCTCGCCCTGCGGGCTGCAGCCACGACTGCTCTCCTGCCGCCAGGGTCCCTGGGCGCTTGCCGGGTGTCCTAGTGTGCCTGTTTGGGGACTGTGGATGCAGAAGAGAATGATGAAACCCGCAGGCAGCTGTGAGGGCAGCCAGAGTGTGCGCCTGCGCTGGCCTGCTGCACGGCCTCCCGCCTCAGGGGACGGTCCTCAAGGAGCCGCTGGGAGGCGCCTAAGCTGGGGGCACTGACACACAACGGAAGGGGGAAGCCAGACACGGTCCCCACAGCTGGGGTGTGGGTGTGTCCCCCAGGTAGTGGCTGGAGGCTTGATCCCAGAGACAGCAGCATTCAGAGGTGCAGAACCTGCCAGATGAGGAGCCGAGTGAGAGGTGACGAGGCCCCTGGGGCACCACCTCAGACAAGAGAGCGTGGCCCCTGAATTCCTCATGTCATGTTATCCAGGAGGATGTGCTTCTGTCACTGTGACATCATCCACCATGAGGCCTCAAGAGGCCACCTGATTTTGGACTCTCAGTCTCTAAACTGTCAGCTAAACAAACCTCTTTTCTTTAAAGTGCCCAGCCTCAAGTATTTTGTTACAATGAAAGAAAACGGACTAAACTGGAGTTCAAAAAGGAGGTGCCCCCACATTGGCATGGGAAAGAACGTGGAGAAGGTGTCCTGAAAGTAGATGTGCAGGTACCTGGACTGGGCTGGGGATGGGGGCTGGACACTCTGTAAGAAGCAGAAGGCACCCCCACCTGTGTCTCCCAGCACAGGGCTGGTGTGACACCCCCCACTGCAGTCCCAGGTAACCAGGACAACCAGATAAGCATAAGCCTCTGCACAGGGAGTGCCCGCCCATGCTTATCCAAACAGAGGCAGCCCTGCAGTCCACCGCGCCAGCTCCACCACACCAGGCTGGCACTGCTGGCCTCAGCTTCTACCCTGCCAGGGCCACACCTCCTCCACGGGCAGCCAAGCACTGTGCCCAGAACTAATCAGGCCCAGCAGGTGCTGGCAGAAGCCGAGGCCCATCCTGGACTCCAAGGCCTTGCTGGGCACTGACCTTGACGTGCTCAGGAGCCATGCTCACCTGCGTCAACCCAGAGCAGCCCTGCTTGGGCAGAGGCAGGGCCACGGCCCCGAAAGTGAAGCCGAGGACAGGACCTGGGCACTTGTGCACGAGGAGGCCCACTGCAGAGGGGAGGAACAGGAAACCACTGCCTGCACTCCCAGAGTGGCTCCAACCTCCTGTGGCTGGTGGACATGCACTGAGGGCTGGGGGGCCGTGGGGGCCACTCTGGGTTCCTGGGAGACTGTGCTGTGGTTGACTAGCAATTCCTGCTCAGCACAGCACAGGACGCAGACCTGGGTAGATGAGTGGGAAGGCAGGGGACATGGGAAAGCTCCATGGGAACAGTGGGGGCAGCTGGCTCTCCACAGTGGACCAGCAAGCAAGACCGATTGATTCTCCAAAACAGGGGCCATCAAGCAGGCACACCTTTCCTGCTAGCCACTTCACAAAGCAGCCAGGGTTTGCAGCAAGAGACCAGGCTGCTTCTAGAGAGCAAGAAACTGCTCCATTTACTCTCGAGCAAGAATTTACTGTCTAGCAAGAAACCTAAGGAGGGCTCAGGACATAGCTGAGAGACCAGAGAGGAGGAAGGTTAAGAAATGACAGGTTTCATGAGTAATATCTCAACAGGAAGTGAAAATCTCAACACGTTATCACCCTCAGGGCTGCTGTTCAGGCTGGTGGTGGCTCAGTGGCCCAGCCTGTCCTCTGGCCACCCCCATCTGATGCAATCCTCTCTGCCCTACAGAGCTCCCTGGCAATGCCTGGCCCTACCCGAAGTCCCCCACTCCCCCCGAGAGACACCAGCTGCCTCCTGGTTGCTGAGCCCCCAATCCCCTCTTCATCCCTGCCCAGGTGCCAGCACAGCGCACCCAGCCTTCCAGGTTGTCAGGAACTTCAGGGTTAGCTGCCTGTCCCCAGCAGATGCCCACCAACTACCCACTGAATGGAAATGGCCATGGAGAGGAAGGTCTGTGAAGACAGAGGCCTCAGGACCCCACAGTAAACACACCTGCCCATCTACAGTGCGGAGGACACGGCTTACAACAATAAAAATCAGCGGGCATAATAAACCAGAGGTTGGGCCACATACTTTGGGCATATTAGAGGTGCTTTTTTTTCCCCCCTGGTACCAGGGATTGAACCCGTGGGAGGGGCACTTAACCACTGAGCCACATCCCCAGCCCTTTTTATTTTTTATTTTGAGACAGAGTTTCTCTAAGTCACTTATGGGCTCACTAAGTTCTGAGGCTGGCCTTGAACTTGCGATTCTCCTGCCTCAGCCTCCAGAACCACTGGGATTTGGGATTACAGGTGTGTGCCACCAAACCCAGCTATATTACAGCTTTAGTCCTGAGCCTGGCAGGTACAACCTGAGGTAGGTCACCAGCTACCTGCTGATGCAAGATCCTTTCAATCCAGTTATTTCCCTCACTCAGGACACTCTAGTAAATGGGGGAGAAAAAAAGAGATAAATAAATACCTGTTGTGGGTATGTGCTAGGAGACATCTCGTGCTCAGAAGGAAATAAAGCAAGGCAGGACATTCGAGAGTGACCAGGAACAAGGCTGCTGCAGATATGGGTCCCAGGGCCCTAGAGGAATCCAGAGCGGAGCAAGATCCTAGTGCAGCAAGGGCGTGAGCCAGATACGGAATCGGAGGTTCAGGTGGGGGAACAGCCGGTGGAACGGCCAGTGGCCAGAACATGCAGTGCTGTCCTGCGAGCACCTGGCTGGTGTGACCCAGCCCACCTCTGAGGCTGTTTCCAGAAGTCCCACAGTGCCTGCCAAGATGCCGAAGTCAGACACCAAAGTCAGACGTGCCTTCCCGGAGCCTTGGAGGCCAGGGAGCCCTCACACGGGGCAGGGGTTCTGAAGCAGGTTGGGTCTGGGCTCCAGGCACAGGAGGTCGGCAATGCTGGTGAGCTGTGTTGAGAGGGACTGAGGCCAGTCTGAGCGCAGAGCCAGAGTGCCATGGCTGGTCAGGGATGCCTGTGGGAGCCAGGAATCAAGGTGCCGTGGCACTCACTATGCGACCAAATGTGACAGGCGTCACAACATGGATGTGGTATCAGACACGCAGGCTACACAAGCAGGGGACAGTAACTCTCACTGGCTGCAGAGCTGGGAACTGAGCTTCCAAACAAGCCTCACCTTCCAAGTCTCCCAGACAGCCTCTGAGCAGCAACCCCAGCTTCCCAGGGCCAGGCAGGTAGGAGGGTCTGTCCCCATGTGTCAAATGAGCTGATGAGGGGCCAAAGTCACATGTGAAGTATTGAATAAGAGCCTGTGTTTCCAGGTGCTGGGGCAGCAGCGAATGAGGGCTTCCCGTTCCCAGGGCGCACAAGCACTAGCGGCCGAAACAGATGGCTGGGCTTTCAGAAAGCATCACGTAGCACTCGGAAGAAAAATGGGAAAATGACACCTAACGGCAGCTAATTATTTGCCTCTAACTACTTAGGCAAACAAAGACACCAGCCCCACTGTTCCTGAGCCCAAACCGAGCAGAGCGCTGTCCGGCCACCTCCACCAGGTGGCAGGTACGCCCTCTGGCCCCGGCTAAAGGACGCGGGAGAGTCAGCTGGGCACGCTGACCAAGCGCCTGCCAGGGCCAGCAGAGGTGGCTCCCTCTGGTCCAGTCTGCACATTCTGTCCTGTGTTTCGGAGCACAGCGCTGTCCCTGTGCCCACTGCACGGAGGGACAACTGAAGTGCAGAGTAAGGACCCAGCACGGGACCGGAGATGCGGAGGATGGGTCTCCAGGAGTCAGAGGAGGCACACACCAGCTTCTTCCCCGGAGCGGCTGTGTCCCCTGCTCCCGGAGCCCGAGTGCCTCCCTCAGGGCACGCGTGCTCGGGCGTGGGTGGGCTCCTGGCTGGCCCCAGTCCCCCCCCCCCCCCCCCCCCCCCCCCCCCCCCCCCCGTGCACCGTGCACCGCCTGGCTTTCCTGTCCCTGGCGCCTGTGCTCACTGCAGGAGTGCTCTGGCAGCGCACTCAGGGGCTGGGAGGGACGGGAGGGGATGGCAAGGGAAGCAGACCCGCCTCCGGGGACTGGGATGGAGCTCACCGTGTTCACCCACCCTCAGGAGGCAGCGCAGAGCAGGAAGGCAGAGGTCGCCCCCAACCCACCTCCACCCAGGAGGCAGGCAGACGAGGCAGAGCCGGGCCCTGCCCTCCCACCAGGCTGGCCACAGCAGGGTAAGCCGCAGCACTGGCTCGGTCCCCAGCTGGCCGCCCACAGATGCCTCAGGCCTGCCAAGGTGCGAACGGACTTTCTGTCCAACAGTCACACTGCAGAGGCGCCCGCTGCCAATCCCCTGGGGTGAGCCTTCCAAAGTGACCACAGCTGCCCAGTCACACAGGCTCCAGAGGTGAGACCGCATACCGGGCCTCACACAGGACCGCCCTGGGCAGCAGCTCCACACCCACCTGGCCAGGCCCACCCCTCTCCACAGGGCTGCCCTCACCCGGTGTCCCCTGGTCCCCCTGGTCTCTAAGAGGAGGGAGAATGAAGAGAAAGCAAAGCGATGATAAGGCACCCGCCTCACCAACACGCTCCCCCACCTCCAACGGTGGCCCTGAGCCTCCTCTGGGGAGGGGCAGTGGCCACAGGGGTGGCGGCATCAGGCTGGCAGCGGGCAAGTTAACAGGTGGGCAGAGTGGGAGCCTGCGGTCCACTCCTGGGCGGTGATGCCAGGCCCGGGTGGCCCCAGGACACGGTTACTGGAAACCAGCGTCCTCAGAAACCAGCGCCAGGGCACACGAAGGGCGACAACCTAGGCCACCCAACTCCGGGGGCAGCAGGCGCAGCTGCTGAGTCACTGAACTGGTGGGCAGGTGGAGTCAGAGGGTTGAGAGACACGCAGGGTCACTAAGGGTGAGCGGAGTCACCTGGGAGTCCAGGTCTCTCGCTAAACATAGACGGTGCCAAAGAGTCTGGAAGCCAACTCGAGATTCTGGGGACTTTGCTTTTTGGTACTGGGGACTAAACCCAGGGACACTGTCCCACCACGCCACATCCCCAGGCCTTTTCTATTTTTTTATTTTGAGGTAGTGCCTCACTAAGTTGCTGAGGGTGGCCTGGAACTGGCAGTTCTCCTGCCTCAGCCTCCCAAGTCACTGGAGTTACAGGCATGCACCACCAGGCCCAGCCTCTGCTGGCTTTTTCAAGTCCCCGGGGCTCACGGCATGGTCCTCACAGATCAGCAGCGCTAAGACCACTGCGGGGGCTTTGTGCTCTTCCACCGAGCTCAAGTTCAGCTGTGCGCAACAAAGACCTGAAGAACAGCAACTTCCATGAGATTCCAGTTTATAAGAAGTCAGACCAAAGTTGCTCCAAGAGTCCCCCAGACCCACATGCTGAGGTGGCCTTCTGTGGAGGCTGGAGCCTCGACCACTGCAAGGCACCTTGGGCAGGAGGAGGAGGAGGAAGAAAGGCAGGTGCCACCTCCTCAGGAAGGCTCCTTGGGGAGCACACCACACACCTCATATGGCCACAGGTCACAACAGCCAGCAGGCAGGTGGAGCAGGGGGACCAGAGCAGAGGGACGGGGGTGGCCGTGCAGAATGGGGAAGGGCAACCATGGAAACCGACCCCAGCAGCACCGGCCAGCTCGGTCCTTGCTAGACGAAGGGGCACAGGCAGTGCTGGGCCTGGCAGGTACAGACTGGGTTAATCACCGGGCATCGTGGCACTGGGCTCGTGACACTCATCTTCGATGCACACAGGGCCCGTCTTCCTTTAGCCACTTTTTGGAAGTAATAATCACTTGCAAACCCAAGGCCAGGACCTTGACAGTGACCTCCAGCTAACCAGATGGCTGCTGCCCTGCACCTCCTCCCACCCAAGACACCCGGACTTGACCCCAAGAGCAAGGGCACAGCCCCTGCTCCCTGCATGGCTGGGTGGCAGAGGACACTCCTGGCATGGTGCGCCCATTCAGCCGCTTTCCACCTGGGGCTGCCTGTGCTGTCTGGAGTCACCTCCAGTCTGCCCTCGGCACCGTGTGCGGCTGCACTTAATCTGTTTGGACAGCTGGATAATGTCCCATTGTGCGATCACGTCTCCGCGAGTTTATCCACCCCCCCTCCAGGAGCATCGGGGCCTGCTCAGGCTTTTGTTATTGTGCACAGAAGGACAGTGGACACTTGTGCATGTCCCCCACAGCCCAGTAAGTTGCTCTCGGGCACACACCAGGGAGTGCAGGGCTGCAGGGTCCAGGGGCTGAACTTCAGGCGCTGGACTTTTCCACAGGGACCACACGGATTTGCACTCCCACCAGAAACGGCTGGAACACTTGCGCGCACTGCAAGGCATGGGTCCTTGCCGACTGCCTAGCTTAAGTTAATGTCCCTCCTGAAGGAGCAGTCAGGCCGTTACGACCTGCCTCGCCATGTGTGGAGGAGCCCATCACGACCCGACCGGGCTGGCTAAGACCTGTGCTCCTGCCACCCACGCCTCCCGCCCAATGGGGCAAGAAGTCCTAGCAGCTCTTGCCAGAGGCAGCAGCTCCGAAGGGAGACACACGCAGCCAGTCGGAGGGTTACGTCAAGGTGGACACCTCCGCGGGTTGAGTTCAGGGTCAAGGGGTGCAATACAAGTGCCTGCCCATCAGCCTGTACAGGACCAGCCGTGGCCTCGGGGCAACCAGGGAATGGGCCCGGTGTGCAAGACCTGAGGGTCTCCTGCGGCCAGCATTTCCCACCCCTCCACACAATGCCTCGGCCATGGCCTCTCACAGCAAGCTCCACAGGAGGAGGCTGCCGGAGCCCACAAAGGACAGACTCCAGGGGAGCACAGCCCCAGGGGAGCGCACCTTCCTCCACGCCAGTCCAACACTGCCCAGCAGCTGACAGCCATGCCTGGCACAGCAGGCCTGATGCCTACTGCCCTCGAGGGTCCTCCCACGGGAGCACCTCACTCGTTCCCACCCCAGTGGGTCTGCCAAATGGAAAAGCTGGCCTTCCTGTCCCCCAGAAGCTCAGTCAGTGGAGGGGGTCCACCCTGAGAACAGGATCGGAATGCTTCAGCTGTGGCTGAGGGCTGGGGCGTCTTCACCTGGAGGACAGGGGCCTACGGGGACCCTTCTCCAGCTCCTCACCTCCCAGCCCCCAGTGAGGGATCCTGGGACAGTCAGGGCCACCGTCACCTCACTCATTTTCTCCTATTTGTTTGGTCTTCACACATAGATGCTCAATAAATGTTTTTCCAATAAAAACAAAACTCACATTATTATTTATACAAGGGTACAAATAACCTCTGTAAGCTGTTGGACAGGATTCCAGTCATCTTGGGGTGGCTGGATGAGCAGTGACTTTTCAGGAAACATCAGTTACTAGAGACCCTCAGGGTCCACCAAAGGAGGCAGGCAAAGACCAAGGACAGAGGAGCTGGCCGTGCATCTCTGAACAGGGAAGCGGCTGGACAGAAGAGCAACAAAATTTACACATGTACCAAAAACATTTCAGAGAACACCACGGGCTTCACAGACACTTTTGTTACTGTGAAAAACAGCAAACGCAAATCCAGGGAGAGAAAACCACACAACTAGCCCCCAAAAGTTCACCCCTCCAATTCAACAATGAGCAAGGGCTGTCCCTTGGCTGTAACACAAAGAATTTTAAAGCACATTATAGATTGTGTCATTCCACCTCTGAAGAATACCAGTGTTTTCTTACACGACCACAATTACAAGCTTTAAAGCTGTTTGCCCTACGTGCTTCCTAAAATGAAGGCCTGAGTGTGTCTGGAGGCCAGCCAGCCAGGAGCCCGAGAGAGCTCCACAGAATTCAGGGGGTGAGAGCTGCGTCTCCGGGAGGCTAGGAACGGCCGGCTCCACACAGGTCTGTCTCCTCCCTTCTGTAACCACACCCGCCAACCACCTGCCCGGCCTAAGGCTGGAGGGCCAACCATGAGGCCGCCAATCCTGCAGGAGACTGCTAGTGGAAAAGCCAACAACTCGAGCACACACCGAACGAGCTCCCTTTCCTGAGAGCAGAACTACCAGCCGGGGTGGGAAGAAGGAGAGCCCGGACCCGCACCCTCAGCTCAACCCCGGGAGCTGCTGCTTCCGCCTGGGCCAGGTCCCACTGCACCGCCCTCTGGCTCCAGAGAAGCACCTGGGTGGGCAGAGTTGAAGGTGCAGCCCTGTCCCCTGGCTGGACGTGAAGGGGGGACTAAGGCCCACTGGACCCGTCTCACGTGTTCCAAAGGTGGGTACAAAGCCAGGTGCGGTGGAGCATGCCTGTAGTCCCAGCGACTCAGGAGGCTGAGGCAGGAGGATCCCAAGTTCAAAGACAGCCTCCGCAATTTCGCCAAGCCCTCAGCGACTTAGTGAGACCCTGTCTCTAAACAAAAAATAAAAAGGGCTGAGGATGTGGCTCAGTGGTTGAGGAGCCCTGGGTCCAATCCCTGGTACCAAAAAAATGGTGGGCACCAACGCCAAGTCGCCACTACCCAGGGTCACAGCAGGTATGATCAGCCAGCCAGCACACACTGCAAGATCTGGAAGGATCTTTTGGGTTCAGGATTTTTCCCTTTGCTATACAACAAGAAATTTTAAAGCAAATTGGAACACCGTGCCTTGCCAGTCCTCCATCAGAATTAATCTCCCAAGAACACTGGCATTTCTTATGTGACCAAAATTACATGCTTTCAATTTTTATTCCCCCAGCATGCTTCAAAAAATGAAGGCCTCTGTATGTGTCTGGAGGCCAGCCCAGGAGTGGGAGGGGTGAACAGGGCCTGTGAGGCTGGACACTTTTGCTGCTACTGAAGAAAACGCTTCAAAACCTGGCACCTCGGGGGAGGTGGGCAGCGG
Organism: Sciurus vulgaris; assembly: GCF_902686455.1. Classification (NCBI taxonomy): domain Eukaryota; kingdom Metazoa; phylum Chordata; class Mammalia; order Rodentia; family Sciuridae; genus Sciurus; species Sciurus vulgaris. Next base: position 14,428,764 of record NC_136462.1, on the reverse strand, counting down.
CTGATCACATCTTCTGCCCCAGGCAGCCGGGCTGGCCGCAGGACCTGGAGCGAAAGGCATAACTGTCCTCTACCCAAGCAGGCCTCTCCTGCAAGACGGGTCTCTCTGCAGTCCTTCTGGGTCTCTGGCCTCCTTCCTGACTCCTCCTATGGTGCACTTGCTCAACAGCCCGTTTCACCAGGGCCAGTCTGAAATTTCGCCCTAACCATAGAGCACGTGGCCTTCTCTCTAGCTAGGATGGGTTCTTCGATACCAGCAGGAAGAACACTGGCTTGAGATTCAGCAGCCTTAGTTCTTAGTTCCAGATCTACCATTACACAGAGAAGTGGAAAGTTGTACTCCATCTGTGTATGATGATCAGAACAAAAACAGCAGGGGCAGGATTTCTCCAGACCTGTTTTTCTTCTGTAAAGTGTGAGACACACACTGTGCATGGAACACTACACTCCCCTCCTCCCCTGCTGCACGGCAGACACCACTAACTGATCAAGCACTCTTCCCCACAGATGCAGCTCGAAGCCTCAGAAGCCAGCTAAAACAGTGCCATCTGCACCCAGGATTAAACCTACCTGCCACTCCCTGGACTAGGTAGTCTCCAAGGACCCTGTAAATCTGGTGCACCCCACAACACAGCATGCAGAAGTCTGCGAGATGTGGGAACACAGCAGGATATTGCAGGTGGCACATGCCTGCAATCCCAGAGACTCGGGAGGCTGAGGCAAGAGGACAGCAAGTTTGAGACCGAACTCGGCAACTTAGTGAGGCCCTGAGGACTTGGCAAGACCCTGGTTCAAAATAAAACATTTAAGAAAAGATGCAGGGATGTGACTCAGTGGCTAAGTGCCCCTGGGTTCAATCCCCAGGACCAAAAAAAAAGAGCAGGAACACCACCATCAGCCCTGCACAGACAACCAGACTCTAGCTGGCCGTCCGTAAGGGATCTGCAGACTCTGCCAGGATCTGCAAATGAGGGCCTCACGGGCTGTTCCCTCCCAGCTCAGCCTCCGTTCCTCTGCCTCCAGGGCACCGCCCGAGTGAGGAGGATGGATGTGTGCCTTGGCATCCCTCCTCGGGGGCCAAGGCTGGACCAGGTCCATGGTGGGCAGGGAGGAAGGACCCAGTGACGAGGGAAATCGTGACCACCAGGGTCCGGGATAAATCACACCTGACTGCAGGCTCAGAAGCGAGCACAAGCGTGAGGAGACGCTGCTCCTGTCCTGTGGTCTATCTGGCCGCCTTTAGCAAGGTCGAGGGAGATCACAGCCTTCCTGGATCGGAGGCACAAACTCGACCATGCCCTCCAAGCCAGGCATGGTGGCACACACCTGTAATCCTGGCGACTCGGGAGGACTACAAATTCAAGGCCAGTCAGGGCCAGTGAGACCCTGACTCAAAATAAAAAAAATAAAAATAAAAAGGGCTGGGGGTGTAGCTGGGTGGTAGAGTACTCCTGGGTTCAATCCTCGGTACTAGGGGAAAACAATCATACCCTCCAAACATTTTCTGTGCATCCATTGTGTGTGTGTGTGTGTGTTAGCACATTTTCTTTTAAGTTGATATATTTGTTTATTTCATTTATTTATTTATTTTTGGTACCGGGGATTGAACCCAGGGACCCTTAACCACTGAGTCACATTACCAGCCCTCTTTATTTAGAGACAGGGTCTCAATTAAGTTGCTTAGAACCTCACTAAGTTGCTGAGGCTGTTTTAAACTCGTGGTCCTCCTGCCTCAGCCTCCTGAGTTGCTGGGGTTCCAGGTGTGCGCCGCCACGTCCAGCAGTATGCTTTCTCTGTGGTGCTGGGGATCCAACCACAGGCCTTGGGAATGCCGGGCACGCGCTCGAGCGCCGAGCCACGCCCCGGCCCTCCTGCCCCAGCTTTCAAACCCTCTTCCTCACCTCTTCTCAGGGCACAGCACCATCTCACATGCAGCCACATTGGCCGCAACCTCCGTCCCAGGCACTAAGGCCACCACTGCCCCAGAGCTGTGAGTCACTACCCTTCCCTTTCAGGACCTCTGCCCTGAAATCAGGGACTCTAGCCTCCAGGAGCTGCCCTCAAGGCCAGAGCTGCTGTGCCCTGTCTGGCAGCCTCCTCTCAGACCAGGTCAAGACTCCTCTGGAAGGACAGGGCTCCGAGTCCTGTGGTCCAGCCGCTCCTCAGCACCTCCAGCCCAGGGCCTCCTCCCATCTGCAGATGGGGCCGGGGAAGCTGCTCCTCGCGGGTGAAGCTACTCCCCTGGAGGCTGCCCAGCCCAGAGCACAGGGAGCAGCTGTCTCCAAGGTTGGCCGCACTCCAGTGGGGGGGGTCCAGCCAGGAACTCAGGGGGCTGAAAACTGCCAGGCATGGCCGGCTTTGTTCCTGCCCAACTGCCCCACTTTGATCAAGCCTCCCGCCAGCGCCAGGGAGGGGAGGGTTCCTCCCTCATTCTGCTCGGGTGCTGGAGTGCTAGGAGTCCGAGGGTGCGCCCGGGCGGCCAGAACCCGGGGCATCCACCTCCTGGAAAGTAACTGATTAAGCTGCCCCTTCTGCGCTGGCTGAGGATCTTCCACGCGGCTATCGGTTTACCTTGCAGAACCAGTTCCTTCCCTTTTAAGAATGGCTTGGTGAGTGGCCGGTGGGAAACCAGACACCCCTGGGAGCGCCTCTGTTCTTGGGGAAATGAAGCGCTGGGAAAAGACACTGTGCTCCCGCAGATTATAAACCATTTTATTGTCAGCTCTGCTTGGGAACAAGGGCAGGGACCGGGAGCCGAGCCTCCCGTGGAGGACACGCACCCAATCCAACAGTTGCAGGAGAGAGGAGGCCTGTTTTTCCCACAGTGAGACAATCGAGTTCATCTGTGTGCAACTTCTCCAGGAACAGGTGATGTGGGGGACCTGCAAAGGCACCTCCCTGCCTCCGGGGTGAAGGCCACAACTGCACCCTGCAGGAGGGGAGAGCCTGCGGAGCACCGCCTGGCACAAAGGCACCAAAGACAGCATGAGGGCACCTCCCTGGGTACCAAGGGGACAGTGCATCCAGCAAAACTGAAGTGGGAGAGTCGTCTACCGAAGTCCAAGGCTCAAGAGTCAACCGGATGCCCAAGAGCTAAGACTGAGACCCACAAACTGGCAAAGGGAGGAAGGGGTGGCCCGCCCACCCCTGCCAAGGTCTCCTGTGCTGGCGGCTACTCCGGGGGGAGCTGGGTTTGGCAGGGTGGGGCGGACAAGCCACAGGCTGGATGCCGAATCCTGGAGCCCTCACTTCCCTGTCTGGTCACCCCCAGCCCGCAGAGTGGACCCAGGCCCACTGGTGCACCCCTGGTCACCCAAGAAGCCCAGGGGAGGTCGCACAGCTGCATCTCCTGATGTCCGAAGCCCTGCCTCTCAAATCCAAGGCACCGGGCAAAGGGGCAGCTCTCAGGTCCCAGACGCCCAGCATCAAAGGACAATGCCTGTCCTCTGAAGATGACAAACGCCTTCCTTGTTTTCTTTCACAGCAGCTTCTCCCCACAAGGAGACGGAATGTGAGCCCTCAGACCACCAACCCTCCGCTTCCTAAGACCAGGAGGTGGGCTGGGAGCAGGGCTCCCTGGGCGAGTTTGATGTGAGGTTCAGATTCGCAGGACTGCAGAACCTCAGAGCAACAAAAGCCCAGGTGGAAAGAATAGGCCATTCTCCAGAGGCCCCCCAGGGTCTTCTGGGTCCCAGCATGGCCACAGTTCTCCTGTCCCACAGAAAAAACGAGCAGAAGCAATGTCCCTGTGGCTGCACTCCACCCGCCCCCACCGTCAAAGCCACCTGGAGAGCAGCACAAAGGCTCCAGCAGCCTCAGGCAGGCGGGAAGCGCACAGCACCACCATCCAGCCTTTCCGGCCCAGGGGTGGGGGCTGCCATGCCCACTTGGCCCACAGAAGACCTGGGCTTGGAGATGAGCTGCAGGTCACAAGGTGGCAGGAGGCAGGACCACGCTGTGAAGCTGCAGTTGGGCCCCTCCGGAGTAGTCCCAACAGGGCTCTGTGTGCTCTGAACGGGGTACAGCTTCACTTTCTAGAAGTTTCCATGTCATTTTTGCTTCAGAGGCCACACAGCACAGAGGAAACACTGTGTGGGGGGCACAAAGGCCTGAGATGGGATTTCAGGTCTGACACCATTAGTGTATGACCAGAAGCAAGGACTATCCCAGGGCCTCATCTGTCATCTATAAAATGGGGACGCTAATTCATGAGCCATCCACCTCACACTTTTTATAGATTCTCTGATGACCGCGGGCACCCTCCTCTCTCCTATGACAAACCTATGATTAAAAATGTAAATGCTCGAGAGGGAGGAAGGGGGGAGGAAAGAGAGAAAGAACTTAACAGAATCCCAGTATATGCATGTATGAATACTGCACATGGAATGTCATTTCTATGTATGTGTAGAAAGTACCAATCAAAAATAAATAAACGAGCCAAAGGAAGATCTGCAGAGGAGAGGAAGAACAGGGGAGGAGGAGGGGGGACAGGGGCCAGGCCTGAAATCAGATTCCACGCATGTGTGATTTTGTCAAAATGAACCCAACGAGGGGTAACTATAATGCTCTAATAAAAAAGAGAGCGAGAGAAAAGAAAAGAAAATGCAGAGCTGTGCAAACACCCAGGGCTCGCACCCTCAGGGGGCTCACGGGGCTTCGCCGCCTTGATTTGTGGCCCTGCTCTGGTGGCCGACCAACACTGTCCCTGTACGGGATCTAACTACGTGTCCTCCAGCCCTGCAGCCCACATGGCAGGTTTTCCACGATGCCCGCAAGGAGACTGGGACGTGACTGTTCAAATGGGAGGGAGGCCTCGCCCAGCCCCGGGGGGCTGGCAACTTCCTCCCTGCGCCTGGTGCTCTGCTGTCATGGGTGTGAGCCAGTCTAGACCCATCTCAGGGGCCTGGAGCCAACGACGGCAGCGCTGTCAGAGGCGGCGGCCAGCGGCCACAACAGGCCAGGCCGAGTTCCCTCTAGATCAAACGCTGCACCCGAGACTGCTGGTACTCGCAAGGTCGGGCCCTGTCCTAAGTGTTTTAAACACGCCACTTGTTTATCCCGAGCCCAGTCTGTTGTGATTCCCATTTTACAAACAGGGGAACTGGCACAAAGATATGAAGTGAGTGGCCCAGTGGACACATCCAAGACACACAGCCCCTAACACAACGAGGACCCGGGCTGAAGACGAGTCACAGGTTCTAAACACAACACGTTCACACAGACCACCGACGTGACGGACTCCTTCATGGAACCTGCTGTGGGACAGCTTCAACTTGAGTAGGTGGCCGTGTTTCCTTGGGTGAGTTATATTTCCGGACCCCTTGGCTCAGATCCAACTCCCAGGACCTCTCACTCTCCTGTGGAGTGGCCAGGCCCACGGCAGGCACTTGAGGTAGGGAGGACCTTCTGAGAAGAGCCAGAGGAGAGGAGTGATGGGCACCGACAGGCACCTCCCCACAGGACCAGCACCCCACACTGTCTCTGGATGATGGAAGCTACGAACAGAAGGCGCTCCACCCTAGAGGAGAGGATCACTCAGCAGACTCCAGGAACCCCACCACCCGGGCCCCCTGACAGGCCAGTCTGCTGGCTGCCGGGGTGTGCCCAAGGCCAGGCCTGCACCTCAGCTCCCACACCTCCATGCTCCCCTGGATGCACTGACAGGATGCAGGCAGAGGAAGCAGGTGGCCAGGCCGCACAAGTCTGGCCAAGTGCTCAGACGATGGCCACGCTCCACAGCGTCTTCCTCCAAAGGCCAGCCCGGGCCAGGCCACCTCCACTAGGAAACCCGTGGGCTCCGGGCAAAGCTGAACCCAGGAAGGTGCTGGCAGCTGCAGCGCCTGTGAGCTCCCCGTCCCCAGATCTCCAGCCAGGTGCAGACGGACAGGGCCCCGAACAGGGCACTGAGAAGCAGGTTCTCCCCCGTCCCCCGTCCCCCATCCCCCGGAAGTCAGCAGCAAGTATCTGTCCACAGGGCTCTGTGAGCTCAGGAGATGCAGCAAGGAGGAGGGAAGCACCTGCGGGGCCACCAGCTGCCTTGGAACCGCTGACAGGGCGGAGGAAAGCTAGTCCTGCCCCTGGTTCTGCTCTCCTGGTGCTGCGTGAGGAGCGGGCTGGACGGGGCCGCTCTCAGCCTGGCTGCGCACGGTCATCTAAAGGGGGAGGAGCATTGACGACACTGACACCCTGCACCGCTGGGACCAGCCTTCCCAGCCAAGCTTGCTCTGGGGGGAGGCGTCCCGGCAGATCCTCCGGGGTCGCTGGGCAACACGAGCTCCTTGGAGCTTGGACACTTGAGCCGTCAGGACAGCACAGCCACGTGCCATCAGGCCTTGTTTCCTGAACACCCCACGGGGGACGCTGGGGTCTTGGAAACACGCCGGGACACTCACCAAGCCTCAGGGGCGCCGGCAAGAGGGAGAGAATGGGGTGTCAAGCGATCCCTAACCAACGCAGGGCCAGACTCCACCCTCCCTGTCCCGCAGGATCAGGGTCCGGCTCTGCCACGAACATTTTTTTGACATATTTGTTTTGGGGTGCTGGGCGTTGGTGCCCAGCAAGGCTCCACCACTGGGCTACACCCCAGCCAGGCACTGCTATCTATCAACTCTGTGGCCTCAGCTGACCCCCCACCACCTGTGACGGGCTGGGCCTTGATGTTCTGGGCTGTGCTGGCCCTTGCAGCTGACCCTGACCTCTGGGCCTCACGCACTCTGAGACCAGGCAGCGCCTGCTCTGGAAGCCCCGGTGGCTAAGGTGTCCACCACCAAGGCCCTCGATCCTGGTGACACCCCATGCTCCTGGGCGAGGTAAGCTTCAGCCACCAGAAGATCGGGGTGACTGTTTCTGCTGCCCAGGGCTTAACTCAGCTGCTCCCAGCAAACCCCAAACTGATGTGTAAACAAGAAATACACATGGCAAGCTGTCAGCTCCACGCAGAACACGGAAAATTACTAAAAAAGGAGCGAAACGCTGGAACATATGAGGTGCCTCCAGACAGCGATCTGGCCCTGACTCAGAAGCACACCAGGGAGAGCTGTTGGCTCCTCCCCTGTGGGACCAGGCAAAAGGACTTCCCCGGGTATTAATAGCCCTCAGCTGTCCCACAAAAGCCACAGATTCCCTTCCCAGGCAAGGGCCACCAGCTCAGAGGACAGTGAACTGTGAGCCACTTTAACGTGCTGAGGTGGCAGGACGGTCAGCGCACCTCTGTCATCTCTTGTCATGCACGGCTTTAGTCACACACTGAACATTTAGGTGATAAACACAGAAGGCGGGAAATGAAGCACCAGGCTCCTGGCTCTGCTCAGCCCAAGCAAGGCAGGACGTTGGTCTGGCTGCCAGACCAGCATGCAGCCCAGGTACAGCTGAGGTACACAGGGCACACGCCCGTCCTCCACCTCGACCAGGGTAACATTCCTTCACTTTAAGGCCTGACGGGGCCCCCAGGGCCTCAGCAGCTCAGGCCTCGTGCAGTGAGGCCTCAATGAGCCAGGCAGGGGCGGTGGGGAAGCAAGCATGTCCCCTCCACCTTCCCTCCCAGTCTGGTCTCTAAACCGGGAGTGAAGGGCCACCACCCCTGCTCCACCTTCCTCCTAGCCACAAGGGCTCCAGGAGAAAGTTCCCATCTACTCCAATAGCTGTGATGCCAAGTTCAAGGCCAAGGTCACTGACCCAGACCCAAGAGGTTTCGAGCGGAAAGGGAGGCTTCTGCGTCCGACAGGTTAATCCTGGTTTGATTTAAACATGAACTTCTAAAAAAAAAACCCTGTATCCTAAGCCTATCCATCATCAACAGGAACCCGCTGGCTTCTGGGACTTAAGATGAATGGCTTCAACGTGGAAAAATCCCCATGCTGACTCCACATGAAAAGGTTTTTCTTTAAAAAAAAAGAAATAAAAGAAATGCGGGCAAATTCTGCTCAACCAGCAGGTGTCCTCAGCCCCCTCAGGGCCCCCCCCCCCCCCCCCGCAAGGGGAGCAGGGGCTTCCTGTCCTGCATGGGCAGCACCATGTGTGTCCCTATCAGATGCCACTTCACTTCAGAAACGATGTGAACGCAGCCCCTGGCACACAGTCAAATGTGCCACAAAACTGTATTCTCTTTATTTATGCTTCTGGCTTCTCCACCTCGTCATCAACCTGAGAAGGCGGGGACCAGCTTCCTCGGTGTGACACCCACAATGAGCCACATGCTCCCTGATAAACGGAGGGAATGCGCCCTCTCGGCCCCGCCCTCATTAGAACCTCCCTCTGCAGAAGCCTCAGCCGGCCTGGAAGGGCTCCCCCAGAGCTCACGCTTTGGTAGCTTAGTGCCCAGTGCCCAGTGCTGAGAGGTGGGGATGCAGGAGCAGCTGAGTCTGGGAGGGCTCTGCTGTCCCTCCGAGATGAAGGCTGTTGTCAGGGGAGTGGTCCAGCCAGGGCAGGTGCCTGACAAATGGATGTACTCAGGCCCCTTCCCCTCTCCCCTTGCCTGTGATGCCTCCTGCCAGGCTATGCCAGAAGAAGGTGCTCACCAGATGTGCCCCCAGCCTCCAGAACCAGGAGCCAGACAGACTTGTATTGCTAATAAATAGCCTGGTCTACGGTACTCTTTGGTAGCATCACAGGACAGACTAAGAAACTGAGAAGGTGGAGGGTGGTCCCCACCCAACCATGGGATCTCCTAACCAACAGTTCCACATCAGCGCTGCTGGACCCCAGGAGGCAAAGTCCACATGAACCCACATGTCCTCCTGATGGTGGCACACATGTCACCAGCCAGGTACTGTGCCAGAGGACAGCTGGTCTCATTCTATCACAAGAGTCTTGGCTGAGCGTAGTGGTGTATGCCGGTGACGCCAGCAGCTCAGAAGGCTGACAGGGCAGGGGGATCACCAGTTCAAAACCAGCCTCAGCAACTTAGCAAGGCCCTAAGCAACTCCGCGAGACCCTGTCTCTAAATAAAATATTTTTAAAAGGGCTGGGGATGGGGTTCAGTGGTTGAGTACCCACAGTTGGTTCAATTCCCAGTACAAAAAAAAAAAAAAAGGAAGTTTCTCAAAGGTTCAGTGAAGTTTAAAAAAAAAAAAAAAAAAAAAAACCTGGGCATGGTGGCACATGCCTAGAATCCCAGTAACTCAGGAGGCTGAGACAGAAGGATCACAAGTTTGAGGCCAGCCTGAGCAACTCAGCGAGGCCCTAAGCAACTTAGCAAGACCCTGTCTCAAATACACATAAAATGAGGCTGGAGTGCAGCTCAGTGGTAAAGTGTCCCTGGGTTCAATCCCCAGCACTGCAAAGAACACCAAAAAAGTCAAATTTCCACAGTCCAAAGAACCAGGGGAAACACCTGGCTTCCTTTGCCTGGTCCAGCACAATGGGAGGCAGGGAGTGGGAAGAACGGGGCCTCCAGAAGGAACGGGCTCAGCCACTTACTGCTTTAGCTCCTAGGCTGTGTGACAAGGTTCTGGGGATGCCTGTTCTCTGAGCTTCCCTCTCGCTTTTGAGATGGGACTAAACGCCACCCTTCTGAAGGTGAGACCGAAGAGGAAGGTGCAGCAGCCCCAGCAGCAGCCCACTGAGCCCCACGGTCTTCAGACACAACAGACGCCCCTCCTGACCTCTGCTGAGCGCACAGCTCGGTGGCACTTGGTGGCATTCTGCATATGCACACTGCTGGGGCAGCCATCCCCACCCTGCTCCAGGAATCTTTTCATGTCATAAAACTGAAACATCTCAAACAAAAACACTCTGGGTCCTTGCTTCTTAAAAATGAGATGATTTCTAAAATCAGGCAGCCTCCTAAAAGATCAAAAGTTAAATTTTTCTGAGCATACTAAATTCTTTTTTCGTATTTTTAAATTCTGGCTCTACTCTGGGGTTTAAAGACCAGCCACCATCACACTCTGCACTTTTCCAACCAAATCTGAACACACTCGGGTTTCAACATCACATCGGGACTTGGCCTCCTAACTTCTGACTGCTTCTCACCTTCTGGGGCCCTGCAGGTTGGCAGCCACCCACCCAGCCACCAAAAAGCGGTTCCCAGTTGACCCTCTTGCCTGCCTCCTGGCTGTGCCTGGTGGCTTGAGCTCGCCCTACCTGCGATGCACCTGGGAGGATTTCAAACAGACAGGACCACCAGCCCTTGCCACCAGGTGCCTCTCACTAATCCCAACCCAGTAAATCCCGAGGCGGGTGGGCTGTCCTGCCTTCCACCTCCAGGGGCAGGGGTGCAGCCGGGTCCCTCCATTAGTCAGTCAGAACCAGAGAGAAGCGGGGAGGGGCTTCGCTGGCCACATTTCCAGGTACTTTCTGTTGAAGAACACTGAGTTTTGACAAGTTCAAAAGGCCTGAGGCAGGGCTTTGCCTTGAGAAACCTGGGGTGGACAGAGAGGCTGCTGCACAAGTCACAACCACTTCAGAGTTCACTCCAGCTCTGACGCATCACCCTGGCGGGGGACTTCTGGGCCAGCTGGGCCACTTTTAGGAATGCCAGCGAGGAGGGGGAGGGTGGCCCTTCAGCCTGCACCAGAGTTCCTGCCCTTGGGACATGGAGGGAGCAAGTGGGCAGGGAGGAGTGATGAGCTGATTACGGAGGCCACCGCTCCAGTGCAGAGAGCCTGCGTGGGCTTCAGGGAGTGGGCAGAGGAAGGGGCGGGGCCGGAGGCCCGCACAGGCAGGAGCCAAAGCCAGCTCCACTCACGGCCACCACCAGCCCCACTGAGCACCTCTCCCTGAACTGTCAAAGCCCAGGGAACTGAGTCCAGCTACCACCAGAGGACAAAGGGCAGACAGCCCCGAGGGGGTGCCAGCCCACCTGTGCCCTGCGTGAATCCCACTGCTGCAGAGGACATGAGGAGCAAGCAAGGCTGAGCAGGCGGACCCAGGGGCTGCTGTTCTGCCACAGTAGCAGGGAAAGCCACTTCCTGAGGCCCACAGGGCAGAAGAGGTAGAGGCAGCCTGAGCAAATCTCACCTCCCCAAGAAGAAAGGAGGCTTGACAGGAAAGAAGGGGCAGATCCAAGCAGCTCTGGTGACTGCCACCTCGGCCCCAGCTGGCCCCCTGGAAAGGCGAGGACGGCTGGTCTTGTATCAACTCCCCAGAGTCACCAGAAGCCACGACTCTTCCTTCCTCCTCAGGATCTCAAGCTTAGGACACCACATCAGCAACAGGGCCCACTTCCAGCTGAAAACCTCAATCCTGTGGACTCTACCTGTAAAAGTCAAATGCCACAAATTCTCAGCCCCCCAAAACAGGAGCCGTACGACCAACTGAGCATGCACAAGAAGCACCCCACGTGCCCACAACAGCACGGCCACGTTCCCCCCTTGCAGGGCGCTACCCTACCTGACCTGATGCAGACAGATGAGCCCGTCTCATTACCAGGGGTGGGAAAGGAGGCACAGCTTTTTCCTTTCTTTTTGTTTAATTCTAAGGTCATTAAGCCCAAACCTTAGAAAGCTCAGGGGAGCCGAGCTGGCTAGACAAAGTTGAAAACAATCAATTTAATTTCCTCCCCCAGGAATCAGGCCTCCCCTCCCCATACCTGACATATGGCATTTCCATCAACAAAGCAAGCAGCACATGAAAAGCCCCAGGTCAGGTCGGTGTGAAAGCCAGCAAGCCCAAAGGGTGGGACTCAGAGGCTCCAGGCCCCTCTGCACCTCCACCCAATTTGTCCCCAGTCGCCCCCACAGAGCCTGCACCTGCCCTGGGCCAGGACAGGGTGAAGAAAACAGGCCCCGTCGCCCACATTCCAGTAGGGCCCTGGGCAGGGTCACGGCAGCCTACAGCGAGGCTCCCGGAGCAGCCAGGCCAGTACAGTGCTCCCAGAACGGAAGACCTGCTCTGAACCATCTGCTCCACCAGTGGAGGCTCACATTGTTGATTCCCACGTCACTTTGTCGATTCCCACGTCACTAACGCAGGCTGAAGGCAGGTGTTCCACACTGCTGGAGGGAGACACAAACAAAAGTAGACAGGGGGCCTGTTTCGGGGGCAGTTCCATTGCTGGTGGGAAACAAAACTGCACTGTTTCCTTCCACAAAACAGAAGGTCAGGCCGCCCCGCACATGGCCAGCACAAGAGAAAAAATCCCGCAGGGCGAGGCGCAAGCACGTGTGTGCACCCAGCCAACTAAGCCCAGGGAATCGAGAGCGCTATCCTCTATCCTCGGAAGGGCCCTTTGATCACCCACCCGCTCAGTAATAAATGAGCGAAGCTCGACCGAAGCCAGCCTGCCCTCCACCCCTGGCCAGACGTGCAGGCACCGTGGCCTGCAGGCAGCACATGGCCTTATTTAACCTCCAAGCACCCTCCCCTGGGCGCTGGACTCTCAGAGACGAGGGCTGGCCAAGGCCACCAGCTCCAGGGTGAGCTCAGAGGAACCAGGGCTCGACCTTGGACTCTGCAGACAGGGACTTGCAGCTACTCTTCTTACTCGGCCTTTTATTTGGATCTGTGTCTCCTGCCTCCCACATCCTCCACCTGCAGGGTACAGTCAGCAAGAGCCCCTGGACTCGGTTGGCCTGGGATGTGAGTTATCACTGTTATGGTTTGCTGGCTCCAGAAACTTCTGCTACTTCATTTGAGCCTCAGAAGCCACAGGTAATTATTACTCACGTATAGGTGAAGCCAACAATGTACCTAAGTCACACTGCTACCAACAGTGACACACGCGTTTCTCACTCGCATGAGTGAGTGAAATGCCCCACGGTGATGCCTCATTGCTGCCCGCCCACCTCCCATCTTCCTTCACCCTCCGGCTTCACCTCCCTGTCCTTCCAGTGACCAGAGAGGCCACCCCCCCGCCAGGCCAGCACACAGCTAACTTTAAACCCTCCACTGAGAAGGGACTGCATCTCCCCTGCAGCCGAGGCCAGCGCAGCTGGTGGAACCCAGGAGGGATTCTCTCCAAAGCTGCAGCCACCCCACCTGCCTTCAGAATGCACCCAACGCACACACCACCAGCCTCACCCTAAACCTGCTGAAACCCAAGTGCACACCAAAAGACCCCCTGCTGTGTATACCTGGTGGCCCAAGTTCCCCAAAACTCCCCAACACACTCAGACTGGGGTTCAGGGTGTGGCCAACTCAACCTCTCCACAGTCCTGGTAACACCACCAATTTAAGAGGACAACTTCCCATCCTCATTACTAGAGAAATAAATCTGAAATGATCTTGGGAAGGACCCAGCCCTGGATGCCATGGCAAAGGGGAAAAAATCTCCGCCTTTCCAAAAAGAACAGTTGAATAACAAAAACTGTTATTAGCCCTGGACACGCGCCACGCAGCCGGCTCTGCGCGCAGCCCAGCTTGCCCGGGCAAGCTCCCGAGGCTCCCTCCGACGAGCCAGTCAGAACATCAAACAGCTGCTCCTGGCACCGAACACCCGGACTGAGGCGGGAATCACGGGAGAGAACCTTCTTTTCCGTTTTCATTTTAAAACCTTGAGAAATCCATGTCTCTGTTGTGTCACAAAAGGAACTAGTACCTCTCACCACTTCCTCTGGTTCTTAGGGCCCCGCTATCCACCGAGTAAGTCACTTCTGTCACTCGGCCCAACATGTCTTGACCCTCAAGTGGCTGACCACTCAGGCACCGTCCTCACCATGAGCTGGACAGGGAGCCCCAGGGACCGGACGCCTGGCGCACTGCCGGCGTTGGAGGGCGGACCCTCGTGGTTTTAGCCATGATTCCGCTGGCAGCCCATGCCCGGAGCTCTCGCCCTGCGATGGGGTGACCTCCGCTCCCTCCGGGCACAGCACCTCCCGTGACGGCCGGAGAACAGGCAAATGAAGAGAACGCCTGAGCACGCGGCGGGAAGCCAGCGCTTTACGTGGTGAGAGAACATGTATCAGAGCATGATCCTGAAAGGAAAGCGCTTCAGAGGACCCAGAGGACAGCCAGGGCTGCAACACAGGGCAAGCAGGGCCTTGGGCCCAAGGCTGCAGGTGGACTTCTGGGTCAAGAGCTCGGTGCTGTCTGCGCAGAGCGCTGGAGTGAGCAGCCGCCACGGGCCAAACACAAAAGGCAGGACACCCATGCCAAGGGCTCCTTCCTACCCTGATGGCAAGGGCAGCTCCCAGGGAGAAACGGAGCCCCAGGGGCCAGGCAGACGGTCTGCGCTCACACAGTGCACGCAATCTCACACGCTCTCCAGCTCCTCGCCTTGAAGCGGGGCCCTGGCAGGAAGCCAGCTCTGCTAATTGCACCAGACCCACCTTTCACCCCCCCACCTGCTGCAATTAGCCCGACTCTCAGCTTCCTGCTGCTCTGAGGCTGAGGCCTGAGGCCTGCAGCTCCCTCCCGTCCCTCCGCCCAACTCCAACCCCGGAAGTGCTGGTTTCAGGGGTGCCTGTAGCAACCCAGACCCTTCCTGAGGCTCCAGGCTGTTGAGAACTTCAGCCGAGGGGGAGCCCGAACAGAGGGCCCACCCAGGCCGGCCTAACACAGGTGGCTTCTGGCTCCAGATCCAGCCCGGCCCCCTGTGATGAGGGTCCCCAGCCTTCACAGGACAGTGGGTCCCACCCATGGTGAGCCATCACCTACTCTAGAGGCTTGGCGTTTAGAAGTTTCTCTAAGCAGACAACAACCAAGCCAATGTGCAGCCTTCTGGGGCCGCCTATCCAAAGCCACAAGTCTCAGTTTCCTAAGCTGTAAAATGGGGTCAGCAACTTCCACCCAAGGAGGTGGGGAGAAGTGGGGACGAGCAAGGACACGGCCTGGTGGCACCTGACCTGCAGGCAGCACTCCAAGGCCTGCGACCTGCTCACCTCCTCCCAGCCTTCACAGGCAATTCACGTGCCTTGAGGGCATTTATTCTGACAACAAAAAGGAGAAAAGAGAGGAAACCAAGTGCGACTGGCAGTGTCACATCTTGCAGAAACAAATCCTGCCTCCCAGAAGGTCTGGGAATGCAGCAAGCCACTAAGGGTCCTTGGCCCCTTTTGCATACCCCTGGCCAACAGCTGGACCACTGAACTCATAAAATAATACTAGGATGCTGGGTACTGTGACACACGCCTGTAATCCCAGTGACTTGGGAGGCCGAGGCAGGAGGATCGCAAGTTTGAGGCTAGCCTTAGCAGCTTAGCAAGACCCTGTCTCAAAATTAAAATAATTAATTTTAAAAGGCTGGAGATGTAGCACAATGGTGAAAGTGCCCCCGAGTTTCATTCCCAATACCAAAAAAAAAAAAAGAAAGAAAGAAACAAGCACTAGGGTCTCAGGCAGGGAGAAGATGGAGGAGCGTGGAGAAGGGCCTCGCCTCTTCTGCCCCTGCCTCCGTCCGGGGGGATGCCACGCACAAGACTTACAGCTGTCAGGGTGCCTGGCCTGTCTCCAGCCTTACACGACGGAGCATCTCAGGCCTGGAGAAGAGCCTTCGGAACCAGGAGGAACAGAAAGGAAAGAACCAGGTGGCCCAGCCAGTCACACCCCCCAAGTCCGCACCTGCATTTTACTACTCTGCACACACAAGTGAGGGGAGGGGCCCTGCAGACCCAGCCCTCCCCAGGCCACTTCCCCACCGCTCGCTTTACAAACTTACATGAGACTGCGGGGAAGCCACAGAAGAGTCCATCTGTCATGTCCATGGGGAGACAAGGGGCCCGCACTGCCCACATGGGACAGAGCCCAGGCCAGGGACTGGACTGCCCAGCCCAGGCAGGTCCTGACCACGGTGATCTCCACCCTCCAGCAGCGCTGCTACAGAGACCCCAGAACACTGTCCAGGGACAGCTGAGCACTCTGATCGCTGTTCCACCAGTAATGTCCAGGGCACGCTGCCGTCTGTCCTTTGGACAAAGGGCTGCCATTCTCCAAACTGAGCGCACACGTTTCTCAAAGTAATTCTCATCTGCGGCAGCCACCCAGGCCTATCCATTAGACCCCCACGGGGGGCCGGCCATCCCCAAAACCAAGGCTGAGCTTGCTCAAGGGAGCGATGCGCAGCCCACCGCCGCTGACAGATGTGAGGTCCATCGGTCACACACAGCAGGGCTGGGGTGAAGCCGGGGTGCACAGCCTGCCTACACAGCCCAGCCCTGGGTTCCCTCCCCAGAACCCCAGAAAAATGAAGTCACGCAAAGCCAAGCACTGTCCGTGTGCATGTGAAAACGTGTGCACACACAGGGACACAGAGCAACAGCACAAAAACGTGACCCAGATGTAACCATGTTAGTGACAGGAGGACGCAGGGCGACGCCGGGCGCCACCCCCAAAGATGAAAGCGAGCCTGCGGCTTGCTGCGAGGGGGGGGTTCTGCTCTCAGATGGACCCACGTTCAAGGTGACTACCTGAGGCTCTGAGTGGAACAATGTAAGTTAAAAAAAGAAAAGTCGGATGAAAACGTGGCTGGGCATCGAGGGAACAAGCCAGCAGGGGCAGCCGCATCCGGCCACCTTGCAGGGGCAGCCGTGTCCGGCCAGCTCACTCTCCCTTGGGCCGCTTGGATCAAGTCCTGCCCCGACGCTTGTCCTGGACCTGCTGCCCCGCCTGACTGGCCAGCTTCCCTGTCAGAAAGCAGCGGCAGCCCTGCCCACTCTCCAAGACCAGATCCAACCGGACCTTCTCCACCCCTTCCCGCAGCAGCTCCCTTGATGGCACGCCCGGCTCCCCCAGTTCCCTCCTTCCCCTCCTTGGATACTGCTGGGACCCAGCTTTCCCATCCAGGGAGCACGAATGGGTAGGTGGAGAAGAGTCCCTGGGGGAACCCAGCTCCCTCGCCACAGGAGGTCGGGCTGAAGTGACTGAGACCTCTTAGAGATGCTGACCCCCAGGTTTCCAGAGGAGGACGCCGATCACCTGGGGCTGGACAGAAACACACTCCTGGGCTTGCGTGGCAGATGTGGGGCCTACAGACCTGCACTGCTAACCAGGGCCAGCTTGCCCGTGCTGACCATCCAGGGACCAGACTTTGAGAACCACCGTCATTATCTGCAGAGCCTCAGTCCTGTCCAAGCAGCTGGGGAGCGTTCAAAAATGCAGATTCCAGAGCCCTGACCCCGGCAGAGCCCAGGGCAGCAGAACAGGAGGAGGAGTGAGGATGGCACTCGGGGTCCCAGCCACGCTGCCCTGAACCCAAGAGAAGGGTCAGGAGCCCTTCGTCTCAGCGAACTGTCAGAGGTTAAGTTCAGCTTTGTTGCAAAAGAAGGCCATGTTCTTTAGGAGAGACCCCACCTTCCAAAGGTCCCTGCCCCCCCTGGGCCACAGAAAAGGAGGGAAGAGCAGGGATCAGAACAGCCTCCTGGAGGACAAGACCCAAGGCTGGTTGGTGGCAGGACATGTCTGCCAAAAAGCCTGCGGGGAGAGTCCTACCCACGGGCAACCTCTTCCCCACCTGCCCACACCAGGCAGCGCAAGGAATGACATGTCACTTCATTCCGCCCTCCAATGGGGGTAGTCCTCTGGGAAGTGTCTGTGGTATCCCCTGCACACTCACACCAGGTCAGGTGGACAGGAAACAGCAGGGTGTGCAACTGTACGCAAGGCAGGGCCACAATGGCATAAAACAAAAACCATTCACTGGAGATTGGAGAGGAAGCGCTCAAAGAGGAGGGGGGCTGGGGGGTTTTGGATTTCTCACTACTTATTTTCCAAGCTGTTCATAAAGAGGACCTGCTACTTCCATCACGAGAACTGAACTTTATTTTGCCATAAATACACAGCAGACCACTGTCTATTCCGAGGGCAGAGGTCTCTGAACGCACACATCCTGCTGGTTGCTCTAGGCCAGCAGGGAGGGGGTGACCACTTGGGATCCCCTTCACCAACACACACACAAGCCCTGCCCTTAAAGGGGCAGAGGGAGGACCAGGGTGCAGGGTCCTGTCTCTCACTTCTCAGACCCTCCGGGCCCGAGCCTGGACTGGCTTTTGCTTCCTTCCTGTGATCATTTCCCATCTTCTGCAGCTCAAGAGCAGCAAACTGCCTCTCAAACTGACACTGTCTTGCTGGGTCCAGCCCAGACCTGGACCTCAGAGCGGCTGACCACCAACAGCATGAGCCTGCACAGCACCGACATGGCCCAAGACTGCACAAGAACTGGACGCTCCGCACGGTTCAGGGAGGGCTGCAGCATCCTCACCTCCACCTGAGCCTGGCAAAGCTGCAGAAGGAAAGAGGTTTCCACCTACCAGGTACACCTGGGCCAGAGATGCACCTGTCTAGCCATGTAGCCCCTCTGAACCCTGACTTCATCTCTCTCATGTCCACATCCTGCCCAGTTTTGATGCATCTGACATTTGATAAGCAGCCTTCATCCAAGTAGTCGGAAGATGCTGACAGCACCAGGAAGAGACCCTCCTGCACCTCCTGGCTCCTACCCAGACGCAACGTCCCCCTCTCTCCTTCTCCTGACACTGTGAACTCAGAAACTCAGTCACCCACAAAATCCCACTCAGGTGTTACCTCCTCCAAGAAGCACTCCAGACCCCCCGACACACAGAATGGTCAGGGTCTCATCTCTTGAACCTCAGCACCAGCTGCTCTCCTGGGCACTTGGCACAGCAGTGGGAGTGCCTGCTTGCCACAAATGGCACTCACGCACAGGGACACGCCCTGACCACCAGCTGGAAGCCAGTGCAGCCCCCAGAGCCTGCAGCACAGATGCCAAGTTACAGGCAACACAATCGCTTATGCCCACTGGGCACAAGGGAGGCCTTAGCTGCAATGCCCCTGCCTATGGCATGCCTAGCCAGAGCGCAGCTCCCACACACAAGGCAACGATCCCACTCTGGTGCCCAGAACCAACTCTCCGGGGCCTCTGCCTAAGCCCATCTCCTCCTCAGTCATCGGTAAGGGTGGAATGGTTCCATGCCTCCCGAGGTGATGCTCAGAGAGCCACAGGGCCACACTCCACAGCCACGGACACATACGGTGGCTCGCCACCTCACTGGGAGGAAGATGGAACAACCTTCACAGAACACAGGGAACCCTGATCCCCCTCCCCCTCCCATCCTGCTTCAAATCTGGGTTGAAAGAGAAGCAAGGGGCCCTGCAGCAACCGCAGCCCTCAACGACAGCTGGGCCAGCACAAGCCCTCGCCACGGCAACCTTGCCTAGCAGCCCGCCCGGGCCCTGAGCTGACCCCAGAGCCAGCAGCCCAAGCACAGAGGACCAGGGCTCCTCAAGCCAGCAGAGACCTCACAACAGCTGAGGATGCCCCAAATTCCAGCAGCAAGACGCGGTCCAGCCTGGCCACGGGTGTGGAGAAACCCTGGTACGAATCTGCAAGGAACAGAGGTTCCCAAACTGTGTTCCCTGGGGTCCTAGAGGGAAAGGAGACTGAGCAGAAAGCACTTGGGTCCCCCAACCCCAAGACAATCAGAGTGACTACAGCCTCCCCTGGGGCCTCAAGAAAAATCATACAGGGAAGAGTTTCATTGCTTAAAAAAAAAAAAAAAAAAAAAGGCATGAAGACCAGGGTTCCAAGGTCACAGCTGCCATGCTTCCCCTCGATGCTCACGAGGCACAGATTCTCAGTCGACCTTCCTAAGGCTGGGGCAGATCCGCAGTCACTGACCTCACCCCTCGAGCACACACTGACCAGACACAGGAACCAGAAAGCGGATTCTCCCCTGCAGGCCCGCTGCTCCAGCGGGCAACCTGGAGGCACACTGGCCCTGTACGCGGCCCCTTCACCCGTCCGACCCTTGAGTGGCTTCTATAAGAGTCACAGAGCCAGGGGCGTGAACGCAACCCCCTTCCAGCAAGCCCCCAATGACACGTGGGGCCAAAGCTGCAAACCCAGGCTCCCAGCCTGTGCAGAAAGTGGCACGAACCTGTCCAGGGCTCAGAGAACGCTCGCTGGGCCAGGTGAAGCAGGACGGCAGCGCACCCTCACACCACGCCCGCAGCAGGGCTCGGCAGGCAGCACCCTCACCGCTGCCCTGGGCTTCCCGCGGGGGAAAGGACGGCTGCTTACCTGGTAGTAGGTCTTGATGCTTCTCACTAGGATGGTCAGGTTCTGAATGCGAAGGTTCACATCATTGTTGACGTGCCTGTTGATGCGCTGATTGGTGGGCCGGGGGTCTCTGCGGGAAGAAACAGGACAGTGGAAATTGCACTTCCCAGCATGCACCGCACTGCCTTCCCAGTCCTATAGTCCCCTGAGCCTGTTAGGCCCCCAGTGACCATGAGGTTGTGACAGTGTGGTTCAAGTCAAATCCTAACTGCCACTGCCCTGCAGGACTCTGGGAGAGCCCACCCCTGCCCGGCCCACCCAGGCCCTGGGCCACCACGGCCCTTATCAAGGCTGCTTCCGTTCCTACTGTTAACAGCACCCATACAGGACGGCCCACGTCAGTGCAGACCAGACCCACCGTTACACCGTATGAAAATCAGAAACCTAAACTGGGTACAGCGGCGCACACCTGTAATCCCAACAATACCAGAGGCCGCGGGCAGGAAGGCCATAAGTTTAAGGCCAGCCTCGCCAACCTAGGGAGACCCTCAGCAACTTAGCAAGACCCTGCTTCAAAACAAAATATAAAAAGGGCTGGGGATACAGCTCGGAGGTAAAGTGCCCCTAGGTTCCATCTCCAGTGCCAAAAATAAGTAAATAAAAAATAAAAATAAAAAACAGCAAAGTGGGCTGGAGATACAGCTCAGTTGGTAGACTGCTTGCCTCGCATGCACAAGGCCCTGGGTTCGATCCCCAGCACCACAAAAGAAAGAAAAGAAAAGGAAAAAAAAAAAAAAAAACTGAGTATGTGACATCAAGAAAAATAAGAAACAATTATATCTAGAAAGTGACAAAAGCTGTTTATGACACTGCATGTTGTACAATGCACCCGTGAGAAACACTAGGAGACAAGTCACCTATGTTGGCGTGGGGACTCCCAAGAGTCATCTGTTTTCCAACCTCAGGCAGAGGAGAGGTCTGGCCGGATGGAGCTAGAAGTGATCTGGAACTTCTCTCCTCTACTCGCAGGGCCTCCGTGTTGGCCAAGGGCTCCTGGGAGAAGTGGCTCAGAAGCCAGAGGCAGCTCCCACCTTCCTCAGCTGCACTGCTTGTCATGACAAAGGTCTCCCCTCCAGTCCCTGTCCCAAGACACCTCCAAAGCCTGACATCTAACTTGAAGGCCCACCTATGGGGTTTCATCTGTCATCCTCCCCATGATAAAAGGGCAGAGCCTCCTGGGGCTGGCGTGGGCGTCAAGGAAGCGCGTCTCAAATTGACTGACTCCTTAAAAAATCAGCAATTAATCCAAAATTGAGAAACAGAAGGAAAAAATCCTATACATCAAAATCATGTCAAAAGCTGTTGGCAGTACAATGCTTTTTTGTAACACAAGCTGTTTAAAGTTTAACCTTTAAGTAAATATTTGACGTATACACGACACAGCGTCTTGAGCGCACAGACCCCTTGCACACAATAACCAGCCATGGACTTATGCGGTCATCCCACATCTGCCACACTGGGCACCCAGAGGACCTCCGTCCAATTGTCACTGTCCCCACACAGTGACAGAGTCTGGCCAAGTCGTTTACATGTCCCACGTTCCTCCTGAAGCCATTCGCTATTGAGAAAATAAAGGTTTACAGTTCCCTTGAAATTAATTTAGGAAGAGGTGGCATTCAGAATTTCAACATAAAGGCATGTTAGCTACAGAGGGTTCTAGCATTCCAAAATAATTTTTCTTATAGGTGCAACTCCCCTCCCCTGACTGTAGTAGCCACCTTGAAGAGTTGAGAGGCAATTCCACAGTGACAAACGTGCTGCTTAACATAGCAGCACCTGGAGAGCGTGTGGGGCTTTCTTTGCCGAACGCTATTACAGTCCCAGATTCCAGGTAGGTCCGACGGGCCAGTGCCAGCGTGCCAGGAGCCCAAAGCTCGGCATACACTACGCATATCCTGCACGCCTAGCAAGGCACTGTGCACGCCCAGGGCCAGGGACCCGGGCGGTCCTCATAGCACATGGTGTTTGCCTCAGACCATCCCTGCTTCCATTCTCCCCAATTCTGGGAAGAAAGAACTAATTGAAACACCATCCGAGGAAACCCTGACATTTGCTATATGACTAATTAGACTAATTATTGTGATCATTAGTACTCCCTCATTTAACCAAAGCTCCCTGGGTACAGAAAGGTTATTAGGAAACAAATGAAAAACAAAGGCTCACCCCTGGTGAAGGAAAGCGTGTCTCAGGCACCACCGCCCAGTGCCCCCGCGACCCCGTGTATCTGGGCTGCACAAAATGGGAGTCAGAGGCATAGACAGATTTCTATCCAGGCTCCCAGGCCAGCCAAAATTCTCGGGGCCTCAGTGTGCTCATCTGCAAAATGACCACAGGGTCCTTCCAGCCCTGAAGGCCATCATTCCATGAAGCCCAAGGCTGGGTGGCCTGCACTTGGCTTTGATGCCAGGAAGACTGGATCATAACTACTGCATTTCCCCAAAGCCACAGATCTTTACACCACAGCCCCAGACACAAAAGCCCTAGTCCTGCATCAGGACCTCAGAGGACAGGAAAAAGACATGTGCCTGTGGGGCAGACAGTTGGGGAGTTCCAAGTTCAAGGTGTGGGGCCCCCAGGGCTTCCTTTGCATAAAAACTTCTAACTGGAAAAAAAGGAAGTCAACTCTTGCTAGACTCTAAAGAGGATTAGAATTTAGGATTACAGCAACCTTGTCCCCTCCTTTGGGAAAGGCTGCTTCTAACTTCTGGTCATGTTTGAAAGACTTCCCAAATTTTAAGACCAAGTCAAAAAACTACTGGGGCTGGGGTGGTGGCTCAGCGGTAGAATGCTTGCCTAGCATGTGTGAGGCACTGGGTTCAAGTCTCAGCACTGCATATATATAAATAAAATAAAGGTATGAAAAAATCAAATTGTTTAAAAAAAAAACAAAAGAAGCAACTATGAATTGCCAATAGAGAGAGGTCTGCAGAATATTACAGGTTAAAAAAAAGATGCTAGATGACAACAGCATGGGCCCATATGCATATAAAAATATATCAAAGACGTATCAATGTACACCTTACACACATTTGGGAGGCACCAGAATATTAGCACTGCTACCACTACACATCACAAAATTACAGGCAATTTTTATTTTGCTCCTCTGCATGCTACTATTCTCCTACAATGAACATAAATTTTTTGTGTAATTTTTAAGGACTCAAAGCCCTCTTGAAGATTGTTATTTATAGGCTACAACCAAAAAAGGAAATTACTGGGCCAGGGATGTAACTCAGTGGTAGAGCACTTGCGGAGGCCCTGGGCTCCATCCCCAGCACCGTGGAAATAAAAGGGGTTGGGGTGGGGCTGCTTTCGATCCTAAGGAAATATCTTTTTGCTCCAACATTTTTGCACAACACAACTCATTCAATCAACAAGTATTTGCCCTTTTATCCTCAGCTTCTGCATCTGCAAAATGGGAATATTGGAGCAGGGGCCAGGGGATAAGCCTTCAAATGCCTTTTAGAAGCTGAAGAAATTCATCACTGGCCTGAGGGTGCTTCCAACCTCTGAAAAGTTAATAAATTACCCTGATTTTGCAGCCAGCACCAGGAAACGGGAAGGAGCTTGAACAAAGAGTTGACTTCACTGCCACCCGCACAAGGGCACAAGCTCCCCACCTGAGCCCCAACTTTCCCACTGCACTGAATAGTGACCACATCAAAACCAGCAGTACCTCCCCCTGAGCCCCAGCAGATGCACAGGCACAGGTAAGCCCACATGCCCGGACAGCTGCGAGCTCCCAAGGACCACGACTGACATCTGTGGTGCATTTCACGTACACATCATCTCACCCACTACTCTCCCATCTCTGATCTTCTAGCCCTCACTACACATCAGGGAACGGGCTCAGAGGGCTAGAGTCATTTGTCCGACCTAACAGAACTAGTAAGTGGTAGAGTGAGGCTACACATTTGTCTGTCTGACACTAAGGTCAAGACTCTAAAGCAATTTCCTACAAGAGAATCCAAACCGCAAAGTGAATCCATCCTTGGGGATGGGGATGCCCAGAGAAGGGTGCTCACTGAGAACTCAAGGCCGTCCGGGGCATCCCCTGAGAGGCCACTGAATGTCACTCTCACTCAGGAACTTTCCTGTACCTGGGCCTCCCCTGAAAGCTGAGCCCACAGGGTTTTCCTGCTTCCAGGTGACACTGATGTCACCAGGAGGCCAGGGCCAAGAGACTACTACCACAGCCTTCTAGGGTTGCCAGAGACAATGGCCAGGTGCAGTCACATGACCCCCACCCCCAGCCAGCCTCCAGATGGCTCTGGAGTGTTAAGTAACAGCCTCTTATCTGCCACCCCCTGTGCAACCCAGCCAGCAAAACTGCTCGCCATTTCCTGGGGCCTACCACCTTGGGGAGCATTGACCAGAGTGGCCCAGCACAGTCTCGGCCTCCAGCAAGGGATATAAGGCTTACCTGCTCCTTGGCCTGAAGGGAAAACTGAGGCCCTGCTGACGTACGGAATCGGCCGTGGGCCAGGCCTTGTGCCCAGGGCCCAGCTTCCCTACAGACCTCGTCAGGACAGCTGGGGCTGCAAATCATAGTCATTTAGGGACTGAGCACGTGGGGAACAGGAGACTGAAAAGCAAACTCCAATGGGGAGCCTCTCGTCTTTTCTGGACAGTAGGTGAGTAACTGAGCAGGAGCCCTGGGCCCAGGGCTGGCACGTCATCTCACCCAAGCCAACAACCAGCACTCCAGGCTAGAGAAGAGCTGCATGTCCCATGCTACAGATGGGAAATGGAGAGACCACGTGGCATGTCCAATGTCACAGTACTAGCAGGAGGGAGACCTAGGGTTCAAACCCAGGCTGGCCACCCAGGCTGGCCAACAGTGGGGCAGGAGTTCTTTTATTTACTTAACTTCTATGGTACCAGGGATTGAACCCAGGGCCTGGCCATGCTAAGCAAGTGCTCTACCACTGAGTCTGAGTCCCAGCCCCTATTTCTTTATAAATCACAGTAACTTCTACAGAGTGAAATTGTGGGGGGTTGTTTTTGTTTATTTGTTGTTTTTTTGGTAACGGGGATGGAAACAAAGGACACTTAACCACTGAGCCACATCCCTAGCTAGCCCCTTTTATTTTTTATATTGATACAGGGCCTTGCTAAGTTGCTAGGGCTGGTCTCAAACTTGTGATTCTCCTGCTTCAGCCTCCAGAGCTGGGATTACAGGCATGTGCCACCAGGTCCTGCAGCTGTTGTCTTAAGTCACAGCTTGAGGAGTTTAGGAAAGTAAAACATATTCTATAGACCATTTCAAACACGACCCCCCCAACCCCCACAAAATGCCCCAATCTACAACCACTTCCAGACACAACTCTGACCCACTGCCTGGAACTGGGTTTTTCTGATCCCCCTGTAGGCAACCTGGTGCTGCGGTGGTCCTGTGCCCACCCACTCTCCCCTCTCTCCTCCTTCTGGAAAGCCACTCCTCACCTTCCTCATGCCGACTCACCTGGAGGGACCCAGGAGAGCTACAAGCATGCCGGGTTCCCACTTGCAGAATGATCACCTTGGCTGATCACAGAGGAGAAAATATCCTTTAAAACTGCCAGGAGAGGGACGCAGCCCTTCAACTCAATGTAGCCGCAGGCCAAATGTGAACAAGTGATGAGCTGGCATTTCTCAAAGGAATGGCCCAACAGGCTTCCCTGATTTACAAGCCAGTGGTAAACGCTTCAGGAATTCCAAAGGTCAGGGAAGAAGAGAGAAGCGGTCCTGGGGCCTTTGTTCTCAGGCTGCCTGGGTGTAAAAGCTGAATGAAAAGGCAAGGGGACACTGCTGCTTTTTTAATTAAACAGTCTCAGGCTCGCTTGGGTAAGGACAGGTTGAAGTTTGGTCATTACACCAACGGAACCCAGCAATTTGGGGAGTCTAGCAGAATGTGGGGAGAACTGCCAGAGCTCTTCGGCCCCAGGAACACTCGTTTTCATCAACGTTCTGAGAAACGCAGTCGAAGCTGACGGCAGATTTGTCTTTTTAGAATCTACTAAATACTGACGATCAGTGAGATTAGAAGCACCTTAAAAAAAATCTTAAGATGGCAGGGTCTCTCCCACAGCATGACACCAAATGACAGGAAAACAAAAGAAACAATGCAACAGGAAAATGTTGTGAACAGACCTTTTTAGGCAGGATCTATCACCTAGCTTTCATTTATACCTTCTGGATATGCCAGAGAGAACTGCTCAATCTCCTTCACAGGCCACAAATTGAGCAGTTAATGGGTTTATGCTCAAGTATGACAACTTGCTTGGTCGTAGGCAAGTAGGTGAGCCAAGGGGCTGATCCACAGGGAACATGGGATGTTTCACTCTGCTTAAGAGCCTGTGAATCACACTGACACTCAGTTCCAATATGTTCCTTGCAGTTTCTGAGTTAAAAACAGAATGCAGCTGTAGGAGCCAACACCTACATCGTGACAGGCTGTCAATCAGATGCAGACAGGCGCTGAAGAACTCAGCAACAGGCATAGGATGTGGTCAAACATACACATTAGCAAGTCTAACTGCTACCAAGACGCTGCTTAAGTAACATGCTTCCACACAAAGAGTACCCCAGATCTGACTCTCCTGTGCACCTCCGAACATGGTGACTCTAAATCCAGTTCATGCAAAGGGACCTAATAAAATGCACTTGCTCCTGGAAACAACTGATAAAGGAAACCTAAGGGAACTCAGGCAGAGTCCTAACCTAAAGCGAAACCTTATAGTCACCCTCAGATGCTCCCAGCCCACCCCTGACACTTCCTGTAACAAGACACTCTCCGCTACGGTTCAGGGCCCCCCAAAAGAAAGGGGGCTTTTTTCATTTCATTGCTCAAACCACAGTGAAGTCCTTGAGTCTGAAGTCAATTGCACTATCTACACCTCATGAATGACAGCCCACTCCAAATTTCCTTCATCCAACAAGCTGCCAAGAAAGCCAAAAGTACGTGTACCACGGAGATATGGGTGTCCCTCCAACACAGAGCCCCTCCCTTGCCACCCTGCATTCCATGTCTACAGTCTTAAAACGTTCTACAGCATCGTTCCCCCAACTTACATTTGCAACATGATTTGGTTCAAAAAGATGCCATCCACTAAATCCATATACAAAGTCAAGTCGTCCTGGTCGCCGCTTCCAAACGAGCCAAAAGTTTTCACCTGCGGGGAGGTGGAAGAGCAGAGAAAGGCAGGCAGTCACCCACAGGCACAAACCATCGAAAGTTCCGTGGGCAAAGGTGGGCTAGGGCAGTGTGGACACAAGCGGGTCACCCGCACACTTCAGCACGCACCAAGCCTACCCTTCTCCCAGGCCTCTGTCCCCTCCCGGCTCCGGGCAACGGACGCAAGGCAGGAGGAGCAAAACTTCCCAGTCACTTTTCTCCAGCGTCCGAGAGCGCGGGGGAAAAGGGGGGACTTTTCAATAAATTTCTCACGTCTCAGATCCATTGGAAAGCAGTGTGCCCACCCCAGCCTGTTCACGTTCCCACTTGGCGTCCCCCATTCCCCACCCGTCACCGCCACCCACCGGCTGGTCTAGGGGTTCAGAAACCCACGAGGGTATTTTGCGGAGAGTAGGGTCCTTTCCGGAAGGGACCACTCGGACCCCGTCGGTCCCGGGGCCGCCAGCCCAGCACCCAGCGGAAACAGGTGTACCCGCTGGGCCCCGGCCCAGCCGCGAGCGCGCAGTCCAGCGCCCCCGGACTGCAAGACACCCGCCCGACCCCGGCCGGCAGCCACTTGCTGTGTCCGCTGCGTCCGGGTGGGCACCCCAGCCCGGCGGGAGAGGCGCGGGTGCACCAACAAAGGGGCGGGGAGGCGGCGCACTCACCCAGGTCACCAGGGGGCTTTGTAGGAAGAGCTCCATGAGCTCCGAGACGGTCACGTCCATGCTGAGGCTGCGCCCACCGGCTCCGCGCCCCGCGCCCGCGTCCCCCGCGCCGCGGCACAAAGCGGCTCCGGCAGCGAGCGGCCGGCGGGGGCTGCGGCGGCTCGCGCCCGGGAGACAAAGGCGGGGCGCGCGAGCCCACGTTCCGCGGCTCCGGCGGCCCCGCGCCCCGCCCGGGGCTGGGGGAAGGGGAGGGCCCGCCGCTCGGGGAGGAACAATGCGGGCGGCCCCGCCCCTCGGCGGCCCTGGGCGACCGGCGCGCCGCCTCGCGGTGCCTGCGCCCGAGCCCCGGTGTGGGGAGGCTGCGCGGGCCGCGGGCGGCCGGCAGGCGCGCGGACGTGGGAGTCCCGGCCCGGCGTCCCGCACGTGGGCCCCGCCGAACGCAGCCGTCCCGCGCGTGGGGCCCCAGCACGTGGCGCCTCCCTGCGCGCGTGCGCCTGCGGCTGGCCCCGAACGCCACGTGCTGGCTGGGGTGCGTGGGCACCGGTGCGCGCCCGGAGCTGGACGCCTGCCCTGCGAGGCCGCCCCCGGCCGCCGCCCGCACGCACCCGGCGCAGGGTCCCGGCAGGTGCGGCCCCTAGATGGCTGCCAAGAGGCCCCGCCCAGGCTTGTGGCTAGAGAGCCGAAGCCGCGCGCCCCACGGCTGTGCCAGGCGCGGGAAAAGTGCTGGGGTTGACCCAAGGGCAGGCGGGGCGGGGCTCGGGCCCAGAGAGCAAAGAGGAAAGTTTAGGTTGAGTTTAGGCTGTAAGAGTGCTGCCTTTGAACCCCACCTGTGCCACCTTCCGGGCTACCTGTCTTCCGGAAGCTCCTGCAGGAAGCCCAGGATGTGGCCGCACAAACCTGGACACACCCCTGCCTGTGACTCTACCCACCTTTCACCCCACAAACCACCTGCATAACAGTTTAGTTGGCAGGAGACAGGAAAAGGGCAAGGATCCCTGGCTGGATGGAAGGCAAGCCCTCAGGACCCCCATGCTAAGACAAGTGCTTTGCGGGACGATGCAGAGCGAAGATCGAGGCCCCAGAGCCCTGATTCCAGGCCAATCTCTGCCACTAGACCTCCACCTGTAATAATGTTCACACCACTATCCAGTCGTTGTTAGAAGCACAATATGCGACTTGACGAATTTAATCCTGACTGTAAACCGTTTCTCAGATGAGTCAACTGGTGAGAGGTTGACTTGAAGCGCCTAGCGTAAGGCTTAGCAAGTATACAGAAGGCACTCAATCGCTGCCGGTTAGCTCCTTAGTCATTTTGTAAGTTGGCCCCGTCAAGTGTTGAGGCTGCGACATCTGCTGGTGACCTGTGGCATTACAGCCTACTTCTGGCGGTGAGGGTGTGAATGTGAGATTTCCCCGGAGGCCTAGGGCGCACTTGGGAGTCTCTGAAGTGTGCAAGTCAAGGTAACAGAAAAGACAGAGACTGCCGAGGCACTGAAGTTTGGGGACTACTTGTTTGGGGGGCGGGCGTGCATCAGAAATTCATTAGAAGAGTTCCTTAATTGTCCACAAAGCAACTCGGTTAGAAAACAAATATTACGTGTGTCCACATCCATCTTTCTTGTCAGTCCCTGTACTGAGAAGTAAGCAGTGCTGGGTGGCCAGGGTTTTTCTCATACTAATCTCAATTTGTAAAGGTTATTTATCTAATAAGCCTAAGAAATGCTTTGGACAAATGCTTTGTGACAATTGTAAGACATTTCCCATCGTGGTGTGGAAATTTCTCCCTGGGGATATTGACAGTCCTGGGCCGCAGCCACCTCAGGAATTTCTCTTCTGGGTCAGTTCGCTGTGTGGTTCATGATCATAGATGTGTCCACCCACCACCATTCCCTGGCTGGGCTGCTTCACCCCATCAAAGGATTTAATCTGCTCCCTTGTTCCCTGTGAGGCAACCAGGCAGGTGAACTGGATGGTACCCAGGTTAGGTGTTGAAAGGCTTCAAAGGACAGGGTGACCTGGGCCAGCTATTTCTTACAAGTCTTTAATCTGTGAAATCAGAATAAGAACATTTTTTCCTGTACTAGGGCTTCACAAGGTAAATTTGAAGTTCAAGGTGATGCATAAGAAGGGGTGCAGACACCGGGCATGGTGGCACACGCCTATAATCCCAGCAGCTCAGGAGGCTGAGGCAGGAGGATCACAAATTTGAGAGCAGCCTCAGCAACTTAGCAAGGCCCAAGCAACTTAGCAAGACCCTGTCTCAAAATAAAAAGATTAAAAGGACTGGGGATGTGGATCAGTGGTTCAGCACCCCTGGGTTCCATCCCCCACCTCACCCCATACAGAAAGAGAAGGAGGAAAAGTTGAATAGGTATTTCAAGTTAGTCACAAATGTCCTTATTCTCTAAATGGTCAGTTCTCAGTTGGATTCATTTAACTTTGTCATTTAACTATGAGATTTAAGTAAGGCTTTATAAGAATACATTCCTGCATAAATCAGTATAAAATAATGAAACAAACCTATGACAAATATAATATTCTATGATGGTTTTATATTCTGTCACAGATTTGACATTTTAGAAAATTCTTAAAATATTGAAAAAAGTTAATATTGTGAAATTCAGGAACAAAATCAAGGATTTGGAGACTTTGGGGATGGATGCATTAAGAGAACATCTATGTTCCAGCCAACTGCTTTAAAGGCTTTTTTTCAAAGAATAGGCAATAATACACTAAAACATGGAAATATGGAAGTTTAAATATAATATGGAGGGCTGGGGTTGTCGCTCAGTGGTGGAGTGCTTGCCTAGCATGTGTGAGGCACTGGGTTTGATCCTCAGCAACACATAAAAATAAATAAGGGGGCCTGGGGAGTTAGCTCAGTCGGTAGAGTGCTTGCCTTGTAAGCACAAGGCCCTGGGTTTGATCCCCAGCACCCCAAAAAATAAAATAAAATAAAAATAAATAAGGCCCATCAACAACTAAAAAAATTTTTTAAAAAAAGTAAATAAATGTGATATTGAAAGACAATATGCTCAAGTAAACATTTTAACCATTTTCTTCTGCCTCTTACTTTCTCTGAAAGATACAGGTTGAGCCATGTGAAATTGCTGCTATTTGTCAAACTTTGGCCTATAAAAAATCACCATTTCAAATGGTTCAACTTAAAGGCTAACAATAACTTACAGCGAATACTAATGGAGTATTTATTCTTTTAGTCAGTATTCTAAGCATTTTACTCATTTAATAATCACAACAATCCCATGTGATAGGTGCTATCATTATTCCTATTTTAGAGTTAGGACTGTACTACTAATGGATTCATTATTATTAGCTAGACACTGTGTTAAGCACCTTGAACAAGACATGAACTGTGTAAGAGGCCCTGGCTTCTATCCCTGGCACTGCACTCACACACAGACACAACACAAATCTTGTTATGGTTTGGGCATGAGCTGTCCCCTGAAAAGTTCATGTGTTGGGTGTCTCCCTCCCGCCTCCTTCCTGGCTGCCATTAGCTGAGCAGCTTCCCTCTGCCATGCCTTCTGCCATGATATTCTCTGTCATCTCAGCCCCAGAACAATGGAATCAGCTGACCATGGACTGAACCTCTCAAACTTTAAGCCTGAAATAAACTTACCCTCCTATAAGTTGTTCTTTTCAGGTGTTTGGGTCACAGCAATGCAAAGTCAACTGACACCAACCTATTCTCAAAAAGGAGTAAGAAATGAACACAAAGTTAAATTTCAGCATTTTTAATACCTACCTACCTACTGATAAAAATGATTAAAATTCGGGGCTGGGGATGCCGTTCAGTGGTGGAGAGCTCACCTTGCATGTGTGAAGCCCTGGCTTCAATCCCAATAGTGAAAAAAGAAAAAATGAAACAATTTATTATTAAGCTGGATTAGTAGATGAGACAATATAATTTCGCATGAGGAAGGTTTACATGCATCAGTTTGGAGCCAGCAGACCTCTGGGGCTGAGTCCGGACTCTGCCCCATTGACAGTGTAACTCAAAACAAATTTCTTGGCTTCTCAGCCCTGGTTTCCTGTCAGCACAATTTGGCTATTACTGTCAATCTCCCAGGACTGTAGTGAGGACTCGGAACCATCTAGGTGAAGTGCCTGGCATGTCCTAAATGATTGTTAAAGCTACTAAATCATTAAAATTCCCATAGCACTTGACATTTTTTCAAAGCATCCTCGTGTAAATAATATTGCTGGTTATCATAGCATTTCAATGGAAGAGGCAGGTGACCTACCTAAATTTTCTCAGCCAATTTGGGACTGGGTTGAGCCAGCCATTCTGAGCAGGTCCAGACTCTCTCTTGCTGACTACACATTCTGAGACACAGGCTGTGTGGTGAAGCTGTGTGTTGGCTCAGAACTGTGTTCTCTGAGAACGTAGTGAAGACCAGGTGGCCCCGACTTGAAGAGGCTTGGGATGCATAGCACGACGTCATGCTTCTAAATTATCATTATGGTGGTGCTGGGTTTTTTTGACATAGGGTCTTACTATGTTACCCAGGCTGGCCTGGGCCCAAGTAATCCTTGCGCCTCAGCCTCCCGAAGAGCTAACTCAGGGTACACCCCGCTAGAAAGCATCTTGGGAAGCTTGATAAGGTCCAGAAATAGTGTAAAGGAGGGTGTGTTTGACTCGTGCTTCTTTTAGGGATTCTGGAGAGGCTTTGAGGCGATATTTTCCCAGGACATAGAAGGATAAGTAAGAATATTCCTTGCAGAGTTGAGCACAATATTCCAAACAGAGGGCACCCATGGGCGAATATGTATGAAGGGAACCCCAGGTGATAAGATGCAGAGGGAGGGGATGCTGGTGGGGCAGGCCGGAACCTCTTGCAAGGGGCCTCTTGGGCCCAGGCAAGAGTTTGGGCTTTATCCTAAGAAGGGGAGTCAACGGAAGTGCTGAGACTGAACTAGACCTTAAGTGGGTTTGTGTTTCAGGAAACTCATCTCTGTACAACCTCGAGAAATGCATTAAAGGGGGAAAGGTGCAGAGATAAATCAGGAGACTTCAGCAGTGATCCCTGTGAGGGACGAGCAGAGCCCGCTTGGAGCTGTGGGCGGGGAAGAGGGCTAGGCACTGCTCTAAGGGGGGTGGGGATGGGAGAGGAAGAATGAGTTGCCACCAGCCCTGGGGAGCCCACCCATATTTCTCTCTGTCTCTGTCTCTGTCTCTGTCTCTCTCTCTCTCTCTCTCTCTCTCTTTGATACCGGAGATTGAACCCAGGGACCTTAGCCACTGAGCCACATCCCCAGCCCTTTTGAATATTTTATTTAGAGACAGGGTCTCACTGAGTTGCTTAGGGCCTCACTAAGTTGCTGAGGCTGGCTTTGAACTCTGTGATCCTCCTGCCCCAGCCTCCTAAGCAGCTGGGTTCATGGCGTCCTCTACCACGCCACCACTCATATTTCTCTAGTGGCCACCCACAAGATGGAGATCCCTCAAGCCCTGTTTGAATCAGAATCTGCATTTTAACAGGATCTCTTGTTGATTCCTGGACACTTTAAGAAAACTCCAGAAAACTTGCTCCTATTCACCCTTTCTTTGCCAGCCAGCCTCCAGCATGAGCCTCAGTTTGGTAACACTTGCTGTAAATGCACGGGGCTAGAGGACACATCCAAACTTGAACATGTTCATGGTGCCTGGCATCAGACATCTGCAGGGAATGGAAGGGAAACAGGTTTGCAATGGCGGAAACACCCAGGTGGCCCTGGGTGAGTTAGTAAATGACAGGAAGAAGCAAGGAAAAGGAAAGAGGGTGGTTCCTTCCAGAACTCCAAACCTGTGCTGTGTTTCCACGTGTGACATCAATAGGTGAGGCTGAAGAGTTTTGTGGAACACCAAAGCAAGGGCACATGTTCAACAGAGCTTTAAAAGGGGATTTTAAAAACTCCAGAGAGTGGACTCCAAGTCCTTGCCCTCAAAACAGCGACCTCAGACTCTCTGCTCACAGCCAGTACTGAACAGGACCAAGCATTTTCAGGTTCTGGTGCAGGCTCTGAACCGGGATCCTAACTATGGGGTTCTGAAAACACCTTTTATGCTGGAGCAGAGGATCTGATTGAAGCATCAACAGTAGAGGGCAGCCGCACTTCACCAGTAGAGGGCACCCTTGGGCTTCCACGACTCTGTGATCCCATCAAGGAGAAGTGGAGACTCCTGCAGTTGTAATTTGCTGTTCCCTAATTGTGAGGG
This sequence comes from Sciurus vulgaris, assembly GCF_902686455.1. Classification (NCBI taxonomy): domain Eukaryota; kingdom Metazoa; phylum Chordata; class Mammalia; order Rodentia; family Sciuridae; genus Sciurus; species Sciurus vulgaris. Next base: position 14,394,770 of record NC_136462.1, on the reverse strand, counting down.
AATTTCGGCATCATGGTTATAAGCCACTTTTCAATATTTCTATTTGAGAACTGAGTGTTCCAATGCCTTTTGTCCATTTTTCTGTAGGATTTTTGGACAACCTAAACATTTTTAAGGGTTCTTCTTAGAGATTAGGGGGTTTGCCCTTTCATGCCATATGTTGCCATATTTTCTGCCCAGTTTATGATTTGTCTTCCTAGTTTGCTTTTGGTGTTTGTGTTTGTACAAAAATTTACATATTGTTATATAGTCACATTTATCATTGTAGTGAATTACATTAATTAACTTTCAGATGTTGAACCAGCCTTGCATTCCTGGGATGAACCTTGGTTACCATCAGGATTTATTACTTTTATGCATCCTTAGATTCAATTTGCTAGGAATTAGTTGAGATTCATTGAGAATTTTCACATGTATATTCATGAGGGGTGTTGGTCTATAGTTTTCTCTTTTTGTAATGTCTTTTGTGGGGGGGGGTCAAGTAATGCTGACCTTCGTAAAATAAATTGGGAAGTGATCCCTCTCAGTGCTGGGGTTGAACCCAGGGCCTTGTACAATTCCTTCCTCTTGGTATCCTAGAAGACTTTGGTACAGTTGCCATTATTTTCTCTTGAATATTTGGTAGAATTTGATTTATTTGATTTTTCAGTAAAGACATCTGGACCTAAAGTGTTAGTTGCTTTAGTTGCTGGAATTTTTTTTTTTTTTTTTTTTTTGTACTAGGGATTGAACCTAGGGGCACTTAACCCTTAAACCACATTCTCAGTCCTTTTTATTTTTTGAGACAGGTTTTGCTAAGTTGCTTAGGGCCTCACTAAATTGCTGAGGCTGGCCTCAAACTTGCCATCCTCCTGCATCAGCCTCCAGAGCTGAATTTATGGGTATGTGCCACCACGCCCCATGCTGGATGGTTTTTTAACTGCAATTGAGCTGAGATAAAGGACTTATATGAAGGCATGATTAAAATTTTGTTTTTTTGCAGTACTGGGGATTGAACCCAGGGGTGCTCTAGTCCTGGGCTGTGACCCCAGCTCTTTTTATAGTTTATTTTGAGAAAGGGTCTGACTTAATTTTCCAGGCTGGCCTTGAACTCACAATCTTCCTGTCTCAGCCTCCTGAGTAGCTGGTATTATTGGTGCAGGCCACCAGGTCCGGTTTACAAATTCAATTTCTCTAACAGAGACAAACCAATCAGATTACCTGTTTCTTCTTGATGAAGCTTTGGTAGCTGGTACCCTTTAAAGAATGTCTCTATCTGATCTTAGCTGTGAACTGTGTGGTCATAGACCTGTTCCCACTACTCCCGTATTGTCCTTGTAACATCCATAGTGACTGCTGGTGTTCCGTTCCTCTTTCACTTTTGCTCTTTTTAATTGTGTTTTCTCTCCTTTTCCCCTGTGGTCAGTTTGCTAGATGTTTTATCAACTTGATTTTTTTTCCAAAGAAAAAATATTGCTTTTATTTTTCTTACGTTAATGTCATTGATTTCTACTCTTTATTTTATTCTTTCTGCTGGTTTGGATTTAATTTCCTTTTCCTCCTTCCATTTTTTTTGTAGTGCTGGGGATCAAACCCAGGCCTTGTGCACACTAGGCAAGTGTTCTGCCACCCACCTCCCCTGCCCTCATGTTTTGATTATGTGTCATACCTAATAATCCATTTCCAACTCCAAGATGATAAACATTTGCCTCTTAGCTTTCTTGTAATAATTTCATGGATTTGATCTTACATGGATTTGGTCTTTCATCCATTGTGAGCTAATATGCGTGAGGCAAAAGCACAACATCATTCTTTTGCATTGACTATTGTTTTAGCTCCATTTATGGAAAAGATTATTGCTTCCTTATGGAATGACCTTCACAACTATATTAAGGTTGTCCAGAGGAACAGCACACACACATACACACAATACACAGTACCTCTATGGTTCACTTCTGTGGTTTTGGTCATCCATGCTCTGAAAACATGGAAAATTTCAGAAATAAAATTTTTGGAAGTTTAAATTTCCTGATGTTCTGAGTAGTGCAGTAAACTCTGCGCCACCCGTTCTCATCCAGAGCGTGAGTGGTCCCTCGTCCAGTGTATCCACACAGTATACGCTACCCACCCAGAAGGCACTGGGTAGGCACCTCAGTTATCAGATTTACTGTTGTGGTACTTCAGTGCTTGTGTCCCAAGTGATCCTTTTTTGGGCTTAATAATGACTTCAAAGTCAAAAGTTGGGATGCTGGCAATTCAGAGGTGTCAAAGGAAGCCATAAAGTGCTTCCTTTCAAAGAAAAGGTAAAAGTTCTCAGTAAGGAAAAAAAAAAAAAATGTAGGCTGAGACTGCTTCTGTCTGTGACATGGGAGAACAATTCGTGCTGGTTTTGCTGTCACATCCCGCACTGTGGCAGTTACACTGTGACCAGTGCTTAGTCAAGATGGAAAAGCGTTAAATAATAGAACATGGTACCAGCCAAGGTTCCAGGCATCCACTGGTGGTCTTGGAAGGCATCCCCACGCAGAGGGGACTAGGGTTGTCTGTTGGAGTGCAGCCCACCTTCTAAGGGGCCATCCTTGTGCCTCACCTTTACAGGTTTGCTGGAACGAGTCTAGTGATGGGGTTAAAAGCAAAGGTGGACGTGGGGGTGGGTCCTGAAGAGAATCGGAGTATCTGGTATGGAACTACCCAAAGCGGGGTTCATCTCCTCAGACACCTCAGACACAAAAGGCCACAGATGGGGGTGTTTAAGCAACAGAAATGTACTTCTCACAGTTCTGGGGCCAGAAGTTGAAGACCAAGTTAGCAACAGGCTTGCAGATGGCCACCTTCTGGCCCTGTGCTTGCATGGCCTTTCCTTTGAATATACAAGGATACGCAAGAGTACCAGGGTCTCTTCCTCTTCTTGTAAGAGCACCAGACTTACTGGAGTATGACTCGTTTAACCTTAACTATCTCCTAAAGGTTCCTTCTCCAAAGAGTAGTCCCGTTGAGGGTTGCCACCAACATATGGATCGGGGTGGACGCAGTTCTGTCTGCAGCACCCATCAATGCCCTTGGGTTGACACACTGCAGGGTTGAGAGCTCCACCTGCATTTTAATTCAGTCACTCACAGGATGATGCTAGAGATCCGGGTGTTAGCAATCGCAGCTGCAGCAGCTACAGATCAGGGTCTCAGGACAAAACGAGAAGCTTTCCATTCATTTATGTAGCATTTGTCTGGAAATTGAAATGCCAGAGTCCATCTTTTCTAGTTCCACTTTGCTCAATGAGCTTAGGTTCAGTCAGTCAATCTTCTTATTGTTAGTTTGGTGAAAATGTTCAAATATCAGAACCTTGCTTCTTAGAAGGATCTGATTAGGAGTAGCCAATGGTCATATTCCAATATCTTCACTTTGCATTATGCCATGGACTATCCATGCTTTCTCTGCTACTGGGAAATCATTAAAATAATTTAAATAAATTGCTTAAATCATTAAACTCATTCAAAGTCATTAGTGCCTTTAAATTTAATCGTATTAGAAAAATCAATTCCAGAAATCCCTTAAAATTAAGATTCCGTTCTCTAGAACCAGTCTTGGTCCTAAAATCTGTGAGTTTGCTAGAGCTAAAATAATAAAATATCACACATTGGGTAGCTTAAGCAACAGAAAAAAAATTTTTTTCCCCACGATTCTGGAGGCTCAAAGTCCAGCAGGCTTGGTTTCTTCTGAGACATTTCTCCTTGGCTTTAGATGGTGTCTTTTCCCTGCATCTTCACGTGATCTTCCTTCTGTGTCTGTGTACCAATTTCTTCTTCTTATAAGAACATTTTATGTTGAACTGAATGCTACTCCAATGGCTCATTTTAGTTGGTGGCGCACACCTGTAACCCCAACAACTTGGAAGACTGACGCAGGAGGATCACAAGTTTGAAGTCAGCCTCAGCAATTTACCAAGGCCCTAAGCAACTTAGGGAGAGCCTGTCTCAAAAATAAAAAGGGCTGGGGATGTAATTCACTGGTACAATGTCCCTGGGCTAAATCACCAGGGTCTTTAAAGATCCTATGTACAAAGGCAGTCATGTTCTGAGGAGTGAGGATTAGGGCTTTCATGTATGAATTTTGGGTACATACAATTCAGCACATAATAGTATCTGTTGAAAATTGGCTGACTGTGGACTCAAGATTTTCCTTTTAAAAATTCAGTTCTACTCCAGTTGATCTCTGTCTACATGCCAGTACCCACTGTCTGACACTGCTTTCTAGAGTTGTTGTTTCTGTGTTGTAGTGCTGGGTATGGAACAGAGGGCCTGAGCACGGAGGACAGGTATGCCACCACTGAGCTCCATCTCCAGCCCTAAGTTTTGAAATCTGAAAATGCAAGTCCTGGGGATGAACCCAGGTCTGTGCACAGGCCAAGCATGTACTCCACCCCTGAGCTATACTTCCAGCCCATGTTTCTTGTTTTTTGTTAGTCTAGTGTTTGTTTGTTTTTTGGTGCTGGGCATCAAGACCAACCACAGAGCTGTCTTCAACCCATATGAATTTTAGAAGCAGTTTTTTCAACATCTCCATAGAAGCCAACTGGGATTCTGACAGGGATTGCGATGAGCCCGTGGATTAATGGGGGAGTATTGCCACCTTAACAATACCAAATCTTCAATCCATAAGCATTGGAGATAGTCCATTTACTCAAATCTTTTTCAGTTTCTTCCAAAAATATATAGTTTTCTGGATATAAACATTGCACTTCTTTTGTTAAATCTGTTTCTAAGTATTTTCCCATTTTTATTTACTTTGCATTCCTTTCATTCTTCGAAGAGTACAGCAGCACACAGATTCTGTGTCCAGGGGCCTTAGCAGGAAGGCTGCTTCAGAACTTGGCACAAGCCACGCCACTGTGTCCATGGGCATGAGAGTTACCTCTTCCCAGGCTACTCTGGCTGTTTGGTTTGTCACCAGGAGTCACTGTTGTTCTTTGCTTTGTATACATAAACACATCTTTTGCCCAAACAAATAAGTTCCCTGGGCTCCTGGTTTGGAGATTCCTCTCTCAGTGAGACCAAATCAAAACCATAGGTTAGTTTAGTTGTTATCTCATCACCTTCCTCTAGGGTAGTGCTTTAGAAGTGATAAGAAAATCTAAAGCAGCAAGTTCTTCATGACTTAAAGTAGTATCAAAGTAAAATGTTGATCTGTATAAGATGGGCACAAGGACACGAATCTGCAGGGCCAGCTACCTGGGAGGCTGTGAGAAATGTGAAGTTCAGAGGTCCATTTTCACAGTATAGTATCTAGCCTGAATTGGGAAGTTAGGATCCAATTATAGCCATTTTAACTGTGGCCCTTCTCTCTGCCGCCCCCATTTTGAAATTAGCTAACCACATAGGCTGCAACTCGATTCCTCCTCTTGGATGGAAGCAGGCAGACTGCCTGCCCAAGTGTGCTCGCTAGCCAGGGCCAAAGGCACGCCCTTCTGGCAGTAGTTTGCTCTGCAGACCTGCTCTGACCACTTGTTTGATTTGTTACCACTCCTCGGTATTTCTTTTTTTTTTTTTTTTTAGTGCTGGGATCGAACCCACAGCCTTGTGCTTACAAGGCAAGCACTCTTCCGACTGAGCTATCTCCCCAGCCTGACTCCTCGGTATTTCTAACAGGCTGAGGCAGGAGGATGGCTTCAGCCAGGAGTTTGAGACCATGCTGGGCAACTTCCCTTACTGTTCTCCTTCCTGCCCTGCCTTAAATGAGCCCACCACCAAAACTCCTCCCATGACCTGGCTCTGCTAAGGCTCCATAAAACCTGGACCCTCGTGGTGCCCCTCCGATGCCTGACAGCATGATTCCACTGCTTAATAAAAGGCATTGCTGATCCGTCAAGGAGTGTAGCCGTTTCGGACATTTTTGCTTTCAGTGATCGCTTTTTGGGGGGCTTTTAAAATATGTGTGTTCTTTTCAGAAATAAACATATCCCTGTTATTATTACTATGGCAAAGTGCCTACTGCATCTACACAGGGAATCCACAAAGCCAACCCATCTACTGCTGCATCTATGCACCTAGTCACCATCTGTGGTGTGGGAGGATCTGCCTTTTAGGGACTCCTATTGCTGTAAATCTACCAAGGCGTAAAAGTTTAAGAGCCCAAGATTTAATAATTATCATACCAATTGATGAGTGGTCTCTGAAATCTATAACTCATGCCTAGGACAGTTAAGGAGTTAGAGGTACTGGAACCAGGGATGAACAGACCAGGAAAAGCTTGAAGAATCGTGATTTTAAGTACTGTTGAAATTATTCAAGACATGTTCGTAACACCAACCACTCCCTGGTGGTTACATACCCCCTACCTTAGTTACACAGAATTATCAAAAATACAAAGGACAGAGATCTTGAGTCCTCCCTTTATATCCCCCTGGGTTCAATAACCAGTACCAGGGGAAAAAAAGAAGGGGCGGGTAGGAGTTCACACATTATGGCAGAGTCCTTTAGAACACAGCATGATTGTCAGGGACACAAGAAATGTGGCCTGGCTAGAGCCTAGGAAGGAGGAGTGCCTGATGACTCTCAGCATTTAAGAAGTAAGAAGAGCTATCAGAAGGCAAAGCAGGACGTTAAAGCACAGTGCTATTATAGAAACCAGGAGACGGTCCCAAGAGTGGGTGGGAGCCATGCTGCCTAAGTGTCAAATAATGTGAAACAAGGGGTCATTGGATTTGCAGGGAGGATGTGACCTACACCAGAGTAGTTCCTCTGGAATGGCGGTGTGGAGTTTCAGGTGTAGAATGAAATTAAATAAGTGAACATAAACACATCTAGCATCATGTCTAAGTACCACTATTTCCTTTAAGTCCACCTTAGAATTTATCTGGGAGATGGAAAAGGTCAAAGAAAGTTGTTTCCAGCAGAGCTATTTTAAGAAACCAGACATCTGATCTAGTCATTAAGACATTTAGTATCTGAAAAGTATCTCTACAGTTTTCTTTCAGATTTATCACTTGAAGACCCAAGAGGAGATATTAAGGCCAATGAGAAAAATCAATGTGATTACCAGGAATTAAAACATACTGATGACTACCCTTTTACCATGTCTCTGTAGGTGACAATAATCCATCCCATGAAAAATTCTATAATCCTTTTGCTTGAAAAACATAGTATTACAGCAGTAAAGGTTAATGTAATCCATATATAAAAATTCTGAGGTCCTAACTTGTCCCCTGATAAGGGATTTTTGACAATGCTTTTAAAACCTCTCTGGGCTGGGGATGTAGGGCAGTGGTAGGCTTGCTTAGCATGTGTGAGGCCCTGGGCTCTGCCCTCCAGCACTTCAGGGGTGAGGAGGGAATCCTATAAATCTGTTGATGACCTCAAGTTTTCCACTTAGCCCTTCCAGCTTAAACTTGTTACTGTTTGATCTTGTAACCTTTACAAAGACTACAGCTTAAATCAGTCAAGAATAAAAACAGTGGCAACATTCTTCCCTGCTCTTTGCCTTTTAATTTCCAAATTTACTAAGATTGAATTGCAAATTAGAATTCTGGAGAAAATTACATGCAGGTCTGGGTAAACTGAGTATGGAAAAAAAAAATCAGACATCATTCCTACTAAAAAATGCCAGGAAAGCGTTTTTGGACGAGAGGACAAAGGTGTTTCCCGCAGCAATTACAAATCTTTTTTAACTGTTGGTCACTCTGAGAGGTCTTTTTTTTCTTCTTCCGATTTAAACATTGCAAAATGAGAAAAAGAACTAACTAGTATCACTAAGGTGAAAAATAACATATAAATAACAATGTTCATGTCCAAAATGTTATTTATGATTACATGTGGACTTTCTCTTTCGTGCTGGGGACTGAATCCAAGCCCAGGATATGCTAGCTTTAGTGCTCTACCAATGAGATACATCTCAGTCCTTTTTATTTTGAGGCAGGGCCTCACGAAGTTGCTGAGGTTGGCTGGGAAGTTGTGATCCCTGCCTTGGCTGGGATTATAGGTGAGCACCACCATGATTGACAAGACTATGAACACCTGGTCTGGAGGTATACTTGGTGGTCGAGCATGAGATGCAAGGTTCAATCCCACCCCCCAAAAAAATAAGAAAGAAAAAAATGGTATGGACTTTGAGTCAGATGGAACTGTGTGAAGACAAAAGTTAATTTCTTGCTAATGGCACACCTCCTCGAGATGACAAGCTATTTCAGACCTCGCTTCTCTAATTACAGCATTTGTGTCATTTTTGTTTACATAGACGTAATTGCTAATGACAAAGGAAATATAATAGTCCACCAGGACTGTTATAGGCATCTCTTAACTGAGGAGGCCAAGAGTTAGCATCTATTTTTGATAGACCACAATTCATGGAGGCAAGTGGACACTTCACTCTTCAAGAATCCTCAGAATACCAAAGCAAGTGTTTAAAAGAGTCAGAAAGGTCAGTTTAAATTAATCCATACTTGATATGGAACTTTCTTTCTAGGTAATGTGGAAAACAATTCACTTAACTGTTTTTTTTTTTTTTATTCCCAAGTTGACGAACTTTAATTGTAACAACCAAAATATGTGACTTTAGAGTAGCTTTATACTTCAGTGAAGTAAACTTCTCTTACTGTCAATTATGCTTTCAACATGTTATTTACTGAGGAATAAGCCAAAGAAAAGTTAAGCTAGAAGCACACAGTGCTTTGTTAGATAACAAATTAAAGCAAATGATACCTTCTATGCTCTTCATTTTAAATAAAGAAGGGCAGGTAGAACTGAGATTCCAATTTTCTTGAGTTTGCTATTCCTTCTCACACACCCTGCAGTCTGGAGACTGCCAGGCTTTCAGCGTCTCCTTATTCAGAAGGCAGCTGTCCTCAGAGGATGCTGGGATAAATCCAGGGTCTCATGAATGCTCGGCAAGTGTTCTACACTAAGCTATATGCCCAGCCCCGCAACACTGTTTTAGCAAGGTGCTATCTGATGGTCCTCAGATATTTATTTAGGAACCACCTCTTACAACTTAAGCTGGTATTCCAAAGGGAGTACTTAAAAAAAATAAATGAATAAATAAATAAATAAATAAATAAAGGAAAAAGAAAAAAGAAACATACAACTAATACAATTTCTCTTACTCTTTACTTTTCTTTTTATTATTCAAAAGTCAAATGTTATTTTTAAATCATCCATCCTCAATTTTGATTTAATGTACCGTCATTTCCCCAAGATATGAAATTTCAGAATCTCTTTGGAATACTAATTTCATGTCTCTAGGTTTAACAAAACTGTTGAAGTTTTAAATTCCACTCTATTTCCCTGAAATCTCAAGACAGTTGCTGATGTAAATTTTAATATAAAATATTTAGTCACAAAATAGTATTGCTTTTGTATGCACATAGTTGTAAGATTACTTTGCTTTTGTCAATAAAAACTATACCATCTTTCATAAAACTCTAAACAAATTAAGAACTGTGATGTAGAACAAAAATTACACATGGTAAAACAGGTACCAGCACAACGTCAGGTTATATTACATCAAAAAAAGGTTTAATGGTCCCAAATATATATATTCAACAACTAAGCATACACTCGGGGGAAGAAAAAAAAGTCAAAAATAAAATGAAACAAAAAAAAAATTATGACACAAATGACCACATCTAGAATTCCACTCAATCTTTAATCAAGTAGGGACAAATCCCCACTGTAGGGGGGAAAAAAATCTGCAGTTTGAAGGGCAAAGGGAACAGATAAAAAAGAGGAAACTTTATACTTGCCCCTCCCCCACAGAGGTTTTCCAAACCTGTTGTAGCTTGACTAAAATGTTCAGAATGTACGATTTTAAAGGCAGGTCTCTTTATACAAAGAAACTGCTGGCATTCTTACTAGTGAAGAACGATGGCAGAAAGGCCCATTCTTCTGAGTTTCAAACATGGTCCAAGAAAGCATGTTCTGATTGTAGCAACTGACCAGTCAATCCAGAGTTCCACTTACAAAACCCCCGCCCTGTTGGCTTTTTGTTTCCATTTCCTTCCCTGAGAAAAGGGCAATGTGTGGTCCAAGCTGGAGAGCGCAAAGGCTTAAGTCTTTCCCCTAAAAGTGTGGTTACCCCTCCTCCGGCTCCATTGAATTGGCACTTGATAAGCAGAAGTCAAGTGTGCAAGGCTGATCGTGTCAGTCATTCACAAGAGACCACTGCGCTTTGTTGTGGGCTTTGTAGGGGGGAGGGGTAGAGACCCAGTTTGTCAACAGGTACTGATCACAGGCAGTTGCCATTATTATGACTCAAATTTTGCTTTCTTTGACAGTGGTAGGGTATCTTCCTTGTCTTCATCCTCCTCATCATCTTCATCATCATCTGGATAATCTACCAGACCCACGAGGCCTCCCTGTTCAGAAACAAGGATTATTTGAAGAACAAAAAACTAACACTACATTTAAAAATATCTGTTTGAAGAAAGTATCCATCCTACCCCAACATATTAACTGCGGCTATTTCTGGTTGGTGTGATTGTGTGCAACTGAAATTCATTATTTTTATTTTATATATTTCCTGTATTTCCCATAATTTTTCTCTAAAACAAGAGACAACTTATTTTAATAAATAGTTTGTTACTCTAGCAAATCACCCAGGAGAGAAAAACATTACTGAATTAAAAATGTCTCAAGACCTAACAATACATTATATTTACTTTAAAACATGAAGTCTAAAATGGGACCAAAATGCAAACTCGCAGAAGGTAAACTACCTGAACTGAGGACAGACAGGCCACTGCAGTTAGTAAAGCCTCTTCTCATTGTTTCAAGCAGGCTTCCTTTGAGGTCCCCTTCATCAGAAGCGGACCCACATGCGGCTCACTTTATTGACACAGTCATGGAGACTACACTGCTCTGCCCATAGCCACCCCTGTCACTTCAGAATGTCTTGGATTCATTTCTCAGAACTTAAGGGGGCTCTGCTCATTTGCAGGAAGAGACTGGGGATGGGCATTATATTCCTCATTTAGATCAATGATTCTGAACTGGCAGTCTGCTAACTCCTAGTCCAAGAAACATATTTTACACCTTGAAAGAAAAAAGGTAGTAAAATTGGGCAAAAGAACTGGCTGGCCAGGTGAGGTGGCACATGTCTATAATTCCAGCAGCTCAGGAGGCAAGGCAGAAAGACCACCAAACTCAAGGTCAGTCTCAGTAATTTAGCAAGGCCCTAAACAACTTAGCAAGACCCTGTCTCAAAATTTAAATATTTAAATAAAAAGGGATGGGGATGTGGCTCAGTGGCTAGGCACCTCTGGGTTTAATCCCTGGTAACAAAACAAAACAAATCAACCCAACCAAAACAGAAGAATTGATTAGATTCTGTGAGATTATGGCTTTTCTACATTTTTTGGTGTTAAAAATTTTAAATGAACTTTATTGCATTATCTTCCCCTCACCATCTTTACCTGGGTATGATGGGAAAGCTGATCAAGTAAATAATGATTTAAAAATTCAAAGCTTCTCAAAATGTTTTGATAAACAAATCTGAACCTATAGTTCTAACATGAAAAATACCAAAATAAGAATACATTCAGACTTCTGCATTGGTTTTAAGAAAACTTTCAGAAATTTCTAATCGATAATAACCACTCAGGAGGCTGAGGATTGCCAAGACAGAGGTCAGTCTTGGCAATTTAGTGAGACCCCGTCTCCAAAAAAAGAAAAAGGCAGTTGTGGGGTAAAAGCACCCCTGGATTCAATCTCCAGTACTCTGTCCACGCACGCACACACACACACTCCAGGTGGTAGTAGGACTCATCTTCTAAGTCACAAATGATCAACTGGTTCTGGAAGAGGCAACCAAAGGGAGTCTCAACAATTATTGTGCCCAGTTCAATACTGTGCCTAGGCAGGAAAGGGGAAAATGGGAGTCTGGGAGTCCAAAGTGTACCTTTGTAGTAATAGCTGCCGTCTGAGATGTATTCTTAGGGACGGATCCAGGAGAGCCTGGAGATCCTGGGGATCCAGGTGATCCTGGAGAACCAGGCAGATTTGTTGCAGATGACTGGCTGGTGAGGTTAGTCTTTGTTCCACTGGACAAGGAAAGCTTGAAACTTGGGCTCTGCCGTCCAGAAAGATTTGTTTTCAGAAGCACCTCCTTTTCCTCACTTTCTTTTACTAAAAATGAGAATATGGTCAGGGTTGTCAGTCACACTTATTCTGTTTTTATTTCCCCATAAGAGATGACACTAAAACATAATTAACCAGTTCACTTCTTTGCTGAGAAGCAACTCTCAAGTTCAGTTTAAAAATGACACTTACCAAAGTACTAAACACCATTATCCATTGAGTTTTACAAAGAAGGAATGAAAGTTTTTAGTATCACATTTATTATTTCCACCATTCCTGAAATATATTCCTCCCTTATTCATTTGATTCAAATCAAGCAAACTTAAGTCTATACCTTCACAACAATGCTAAGAATTCAGCTACACCCTCTAAAGCAAGTCTTTAAAATCTGTCAACGCACATTGAACATAATACTCATTATTTTGTCAAGAAATAAAGACTAGACCTAGAGTGAGAAAGCCTTTATTTTTCCTTGCCCATTTGTTCAACATACATTTCTTCCTTTCCATGAATTTACTAATTGGATCCATAATGTCATCGTCATTTTTAGCTTTGTCAGACGGAGACACCACAGCTTCTCCATCTTCTATGTCGTCTTCATCTGTGTTGAACCACATCTCTTCCTCATCTTCTAGTGTTCGGGCATCTCGTCGGTATCTATGATTTCTCAAAATGGAGCGCATACTGTGAATAAAGAGAAAAAAGTAAATGCACTCATAGGATTATTATTATTTTTTTTTTAAGATGGATGGTCTTCGAGTACTTCAAAATTAGGTACAGCTCGAATAGGTTAATGGGGAGAAACAGACATGGAGGCGTCTGATGAAAATCAGATTTTACCAAACCTAAGATTAAAAACAGCTACCATATCTAGTCTTAACAAATGGCATCAAATTTCATACTATCAAAACTTCACTGTTGCAAGCTGGGCACATGCATTTAATCCCAGTGACCCGGGAGGTTGAGGAAGGAGGATCCTAAATTCAAGGCCAGACTAAAAAAATACAAAGGGCAGGAGATGTAGCTCAGTGGCAAAGTGTCACAAGTTCAATTCCCAGCACTAAATAAATAAAAAAAAAAAAGCCTTGTTGCAGAATATTAAACTTATTAACATTAGAACTTGACAAGTAATAATTTAAAGGTTATAAAATAAGCTAAAAATATGAATGTAGGGACTTAGAAAAAAATGTAATTAAAAATAATTTGTAATTTAAAGCAAATAATATTTTGATTTAATTTTGAGCACCTGAAGCCTTACTGCCCCATTAGTGTGTGCTGGTGTTTTTGAATCACACTAGTAACTACCTATGCCTTCAGCAAAATAAGATCAAATAAACAAAAGCCACTGCCACACAACTTATTCATGAATAAAGAGAAGGTAAAAATATATGGTGATTTACCTGTCAAGTTTAGGGTTGTCTTGCCTTTCTCTTTGTTGTTCAAATCTCAGTTTTAATCCTTTAAATGTCTGTACATAATCTACATCTTCCAGTGCTTTCCAATAATTTTCAATTACATGAGCAGTTAATGATTTTATATCTTCCTACAGAAAAGAATTATAATGAAATAAATGATAGGAAAATATCATTTTACCAAGATGAGGTTTTACTGTAGTAAATTCATAAAACTCAACAAGAGTTTAATTCATAAATTATTACACAACCCTAGAGATAATCAATGAAAATGGGAATAATGTATCCCAGCTACTTCAGCAGTCCCTGGTTCTTAGTTTGCCTCAGAATTATCCATGAGACTTTCCAAATCACATGCCCAAGTCCCACCTGAGATACTTTTGATGCTGTTAAGTCTGGGAATATGTACTTCACTACGACTTTTTTTGTGCTGGGGACAGAACCCAGGGACCTGGTGCATGCTAGGTGAGCACTCCACATTGAGCTGTACCCTCAGCCCACAGCAAGTGTATTTTAAAAACATACCACAGAAAAGTTCTGGATGACTGGTGGTGATGGTTGTAGGATAACATGAATGTACTTTAATCCCTTTTTTTAAAAATAATTTTTTTCACAATATCTTTATCCTATTTATTTTCATGTGGTGCTGAGGATTGAACCCAGGGCCTCACATGTGCTAGGCAAGCACTCTGTCATTGAGCTGCAGCCCCAGTACAAATGTAATTACTTAATATTTTTTTTTTTTTTGGTGGTGCTGGGGATTGAATCCAGGGTCTTATGCATGTGAGACAAGCACTCTGCCAAATGAGCTATGTCCCCAGTCCTGTACTTAATTCCTAATGCCAACACATTATACATTTAAAAATAGTTAAAATAAGTTTTACGATTTGAACATTCTAAGAACACGGCACAGATAATTCTGCACACTGATATTCTGAGCATCACTAGATTAAAAATCAAGAACTTTGTTATGATATTGTCCTTCAAATACATATGAAAGTCAATAAAACATTTGAATGCTTATTTGTTTTCTTAAACGATCATCATGACACTGCTGCAACAGTTTCCAACCATCCCATAACTGCCAAGAGATAACATTAGATTTTACTGGTCTGAAGTGACTCTTTCATTGGCTTTTCTTTTTAAAACTTCCTTCCAAGTATAATAATAATCTCAAACCAAAATATTAGTAATGCATATTCAATTTTCTTATACAATTAAAACCAAAATGCTGATAAAAAATACAAAACCTACCACTCTAATAAATTCAAACATTTCTATTATGGCAGAATTCATCAGATTGTAGCGGGATCCATTGTTGAGAAATGCTTTGACTACAGGTTCAAACAAAAAACTTTTCATTATGTAGCGGTTATAAAACTCATCTTTTAATCCAATAATCTTTCTCTTAAAACGAAGGGCACCTGAAACACAGAGGTATTACTGTTTAAATCACATACTACACTTCCATATTTAAGACTTACCAAAACAACACAACAAAACCTGCTTAACAAATATCAGTAATTCTTCGTGCACACTGATATGTTAGCGCTTCCAGAAACGTGAACCTAAAGATAAGGATTTTTTAAAGGTGTTATCAGAAAATGTATTCTAAAAGTAGTGTATGTCATCATAGAACACAAGTCTTAGAAAGCCAGAAAAATTCTGGAAATAAACCTGTTACTAATGACCAAAATGTAATTTACATCTGAAATAACAGCTAAGACAAACGATTTAACCTACCATACACTTAGGATTAAAAAGTTCTCAAGACATCCTTTTATATAAAATTTTAAGACAACAGAAAAACAATTGTTTTATTAGGGCAATCCACTGTATGATAATTTGATCTTCAATAACTTTGGACACTCTTTTATTATTTTGCATCAAGTTCATGGATTTACATTGGTTTAGTTGTGGATGTGGTTGTAGAATGGCTATAAACCCACAAAAATCTGCATGACCCAGAATTTGCCTTCCCATAGTTTATAAATAAATTTAGAGGATGTTTAAAATGTGGTCCTCTAGGCTTATTGCAGCGAGTATGCTTTTTAACTTTTTTTTTTCCTAGTTTTCCTTTTTACAATTAAGTAGGCTTTAACTTACAGATGAAAAGGTATATTTGCATCTTGAGGTATGGGGAGTTACTTAGGTCGCCATTCGTCAAGATCCAAATATACTCAGACAGCTAGACTTCAACAAAGCCCTCTTTACCTATGTGGAATTATCAGTAAGTTAATGCCCCGGTTATTGTAAACAGTTCAAAAAAGCATACTCACTTCATGCAGTCACATCGTCTTCGGTTGGCAAGATTAAATATTGTGTTTGTATTTTGGTTTCTTTGGAGATCATGGAAGTGGCTCGTTAAATTGCCAATTTGTTATTAATCAAGTCCTTCATGAGCAGGTAGCCAGGCAACCATGCTGACACGGTTTCTGGGTGGGAAGGCAGAGGAGTAAAGCAGCTCAATTTTTCTTTAGTTGGCAGAAAAGAGGTCCACAAGTGAATGCCCAATTAGGTACAGTTGATTATAAACTGCCTTAACATTTCAACTTAAGAGTGTATCTTTCTAAAGAAACACTCTGGGCAGGGAGTTTCAAATAGTTTATAGAATAACTGCATTTTATTTTTTAAACTACTAAATATTTTTTAAAACATAAGCAAGGTGAAAACATTTTTAAACAATAAGAGGCATCTTTCTGTGTGATAAGTCAAACTTAACAAGGGTTTATTTTCCAAAATAGGGACTTCAGGTTTGGTATTTTTTTTTCTTTTTATTTTTTTTCTTTTTCTAAATGTTAACCAATAAGGGGAACTTAGTGAGGCAGTTCCACTTTTGATAATAAAAATCAATACTTAGAGCTCATGCTAATTGGCCAAATTTTAAGTTTTTAGTAATGAAGGCAAGAGCTATTATCCTAAGTATTGGTACTCCAACTTCACAGGCTTTGTGGAGACTTGTGTCCTACCAAAACACACACTCACTGACACCTTTGGTCTGCATGCAGTTCCTACATGGGTGAAAAGAAACTCCTCCCTTCCTGGAATTCACTAGGACCAGGGCATGCGGACACTCTTCAAGCACTTCTATCCAGATATTATAGGTGTGGATACAATGTGGGTCTGGTGGTCTTTTTGTTTTGGTCCTCATTTCCATTTGTCCTCACTTAAATCAGTAACTGTCCAATCAAAGCCATCCCCCAGAGGAAATCTATATTAAAAAATATCCAACCACTATTCTATGATATTGAATAAAAAGTTCCTTTTAAAATGTTATTAGTGAAAAGGTCAGACAGTGTTGCATGCCTGTAATCCCAGTGACTCAGGATGCTGAGGAAGGAGGATCCCAAGTTCAAGGCCAGCCTGTGAAATTTAGCAAGATTCTGTCTCAAAATAAAAATTAAAAAGGGTTGGGAATACAGCTAAGTGGTAGAGCACCCCTGGGTAGAATCCCTAGTATGGTTCAAAAAAAAAAAAAAGAAAAGAATTGAGTGAGTTCTATGAAGTCAAGTCACTCAAAGGAGACAAAGGAGGTGAAGTTTTTGGGGTAGGCCAAGTCGACATAACATAGACAGCATTTTAAGTATCAAGTGCACTCACTCTGCTTCCACTCACATCTGCCAGGAACCTCTTGTACTCAATATGCTCAGTTTCAATCATCTCTTTTAAGACAACTGTCTTTATCTTACACAAGGTGAGATTTTGTATTTGAGACTTTTTACCTCATATATAACTAATAATAGCCTCTATAATCAAAAGCTTTTAAAAATTTCATTCCTTGTACATTTTCATATTTTAAATGGAAACAACAAAAAAGTCAGACAACATAAATTATGAGCTTCAGGGTTATAATGTAAGATCCAAGAGTCTTGAAAAGGCCAAGGAAATAGACCAAGAGAGTCAGTATCTAGTCTATAAAGACTGAGTTTAGAAAAAGTGCTGGTCTCACTTATGCTTAGTTGATTTAAATGACAAAGAATATTGAGAAGCAACAGATAAAAAAAAGTTCCTGAAGTCCCTAAACTGTGAACATTAAACTGCTTATTATGTATTATACTTAAATATGTGTAAACTTAATTTATAAAATTCTCCCTTAAAAAATAGTGTACCTAATGTTTATGTGAATGTACATTTTATCAGAAGCAATTATTTCCCCAAATTTATATTTAGTTCTTAAGAAATCTTTGGTAAAAAGATCATAAACCCAGTTCTTCCCAAGGGCTGTTCCTAAGCACTGGTGTCTTCCTAAGAAGAAATTCATATTCTCAACCCTGGGAAAAGGTCCACTGAGAAATCATTTGAGGAAAAATTAGGTTTAATGATGACCTGACTCAGTTTATCAAATATCAACAGCAACTGAACATGAGATTTTTGTCACATAGTTTCCAATAATATAAACATTCGTTTACTTGTAATGATTCTCTCCAAAGATCAACAAATTATGAGAAGTCTCCTTTACAAAAATGCAAGCAAAATAACAAGATGGAACTTTTAAAAGGCCTTTCTTTTCAGCTGCATGTGCTGCCACTCTCCAGGGGACCTGCACGTCCTGCCTATGGCAACAATACAACATACTTCTACATTTAACATCTTAACTATGTATTCAACCAAGAATGTCACACGCTCTCACGGCCAAGGGAAATGCAAGTCACCTCCTTTGTAAAATCTTCTGATCTGTTTCACTAATTTCAAATAAACTGTTTGCACTTATTTTCAATTATTATTCAAGCTTTCCAAAGGCACCTCAATATAGTGCTTATTAAGTGGTATTTTGATTTTCACAGGATTTTCTCCTAATGAATACATTACATTGACAGCTTAGTCCAGTACTTAAATTATCTTCCTTTATTTGTACTAGGTGTGTAAATACAGTATTGAATCAAATCTAAGATGCCACTGATTGCAAAAAACTTTTTTTCCCCAAAGCTAAGGAAACAGAGAACTACCAATTATAATCGCCATGTCATTAATTTTAAGACTCACCTTGATTCACAGACAACTGTGTAAAAATATACATCTTAGAATCAATGAAATATAGCCATAGGTATTTAATATATTTGTTGAAATACAACTACTTAAACTTACTCATTTATTCATGTTTTCCACTCTGTCCCATCTGTTCAAACTCCCTTTCCCACACCCGAATAAAACCCTCTTATCTGTTGACACAAAGAACAATTCAGAGTTATGAGTCTCTTTAACCTTGGTACTCTCCTTTTTCTATTAACAAGGGTATTGTGAAAATTAGTCTGATTCCATATGTGCTCAGCTCACAGATATAAGCAATAGTAAGGCAGAACAGAAATAATGACTATTTTTGCTGTACTTAGAAAGTCTAAATTAAGGCAGCATGGAGGCAATGCCTATAATACCCGTGGTGTGTGAGGCGGAGGCATGAGGATTTTGAGTTTGAAGCCAGTCTCAGAAACTTAGCGAGGCCTTGATAAGCAACTCAGTGAGACCTTGGCTCTAGATAAAATATAAAAAAGGGTTGGGATTGTGGCTCATTGGTTAAGTACCCCCTTATAAACAAACAAACAAACAAAAAAAAACCCCAAAAAACAAAAAACAAAAGAAGAAGAAAAAACCTTAAGTTAATGCCACAGATGCTACTCATTACTTCTGGCTGAAAAAGGTCACTAAAGTAATTTTAAAGATCCTAAATATTTAGCAGAAAATAACTGAACCTAACAGTCACAACTTGAACAAAGAAAATATGCTCTGACCACATGGATTTTCAGTACATGCAGACTAATGTGAAAATTTTAAGTCAATAAAAATGACAACTGTCACCCTGATAGAATTTTTAAGGAACTTTTAAATGATACCATATATATATATATATATATATATATATATATATATATACACAAAACACCCCAACTTACCTTCAAAAACTAAAAGGCAAAAGTTAGTTACCAGCAGGAATCTTTTACTGAGCTTCCAGGACCCCCCTAAACTTGGTCTGCCCACTTCTATAAGAACAGTTTAAAATGGAAACTCATTACCTAAGAAATATGGCTGCTTCATGACAAGAACACTCTGGACCAACCTGTTTCCAATTCAGAAATGTTTTACTGCAACAAACTAGGGTCAAATAACATAATAAGAATAATCTTGTTAAAAGACTCTCTGTTGTTTAGGACAGGGTGTAGCTCTGTGCAGAACCCTTAGCTCCAGCATAGGCAGGGAAAGACACACTATCTGTTGCGCTGAAAGCGTCTGCAAATGTTTTAGTGAAGGTCAGATGGTACATATGACAGGCACTGTGGGCTACATATGGCCTCTGTGGCATATTTATTTTCTTTTTCTAACCACTCTTTAGAATCGTCAAAGTCATTTTTTTAGTTCACAGGCTGTACAAAAACAGGCCATGGGCTAGATTTGGCCAAAAGCTGTAGTTTATCACTCAGGCTCTAAAATACCTGAGGTAAAATGATCAAAGAGACTGTTTTAATACAGATCGGTATAATGTAATGTGTACTCTATCCCATTTGCTATATATGAATGAGAAAGAAGAGAATCCCCTGCTCGATGTGGCAAAACTATATAATCAGTGTACACAGATAGTCTATAGAGCTTAGGTCCACATAATAATATGCAAAGATAATAAGTTAAGACTATGAGAAGCAACACTTACATAATGCCAGAAAAGCGTGTTTGGAGGCCATAAGCACTAACACTCTGCGGAGGATGTCTTTGTTGATGATGTAGTTCTTTATGTGGTAGGTATGGTGCTCCACACAAAACGTTAACAATTCCAATACAAGTGCCAACAACTGTGCAGTTTGAAAATCATCTAAAATAAACAAAATACAATTTTATTTACACACATGCCCCCCCTCAAAGATGCATACACAGCATAGGAGGCTCTGTTAGATACCCTCTCATCTTCGGAGTAATCATTCTTTCTTGCTCCCAATATTTCAGTGCGCTTTGTGCTTCCTTTCCTACATATAGTACATCCACAATGACTTGTAATTATTGGCTTATCTTTATTACTCACCAAGTGGGAAGCCTCTGAGAACATTTTACTCACTGTTTTCATTCCTCCTGTTTAGCCCCATAGATATTAGCAAAGTGCCTTCAACAAAAGGTTTTAATAAATGCTGGATAAACTGAGTGTATGAGTTTGGAAAGAGGCCTCAAGTTTTACCCAGTATGAATAAAATAGGAAAAATGAATATTCTCATTTCCAAGACCTGAATCTAGAGTCATACAAAAAAGCAAATTTTACATGTATTTTTCCCTGGGTTGTGTTTTTTCAGTGAAGACCCTGAGACTACTTTTAAACACATACACATGTAAGCTAAAGCCCTAAGAAATAAATGTAAAGGAATAAATAACAGATTGTTCATAGCTATTTCCTTCTTCATATTTCACCTGTGCCGATGCAAATTAAACACAAATATGATTTAATGAATTTATTTTAAAATTCTGAAAGTAAATCTCATTTCTTTTTCTAGATACTTGTTATATTTTTATAGCACTCTTAAAACAATTTTCTTGAACATCTCTTTTGAAAATATATTATTAGACCTCTATGTTAACCTAATGGTTTGAACTTTTAAAGGCTATTACTTTTCTTCCGAGATGTGCCTGCTGCTCTTGCTTTCATTCCTCTTCCACTATCTCAAAATAAAGACTGTTACTTAACACTAACTTTGAGCTGCAGAATTCAAGAACAGAGAACTTAACCACCAACCTGCATTATCTTACCTTTACTAGGCTTGTCTTCTGTTGTATTTGCTAGTAAGGGAGCAGTGAGAACATGCATACAGTGCTTGTAGAAGAAACCCAGAAATTCAGTCTTTTCTGTTTTCTGAAGAATCAAAAACACTTTCATGAACTTTAACTGCACTGATTCCTACCAGCAATAAACAAAATGCTAGCTATGAAAAAGAGTAAAAATGCCCATGGCTTACATTGGCAGTGGCTAGCATGTTCTCTGGGTCAACTAAAGTTCGAAGCAGGCCCATAAGTTGGACTGCTCCTCCGAGTTCCGGATCTGTGTCACAAATCATATGTTCTATAATGAGGTTGATGAGCAAAATATCCTGATGAGAAAAATACACATTAAGGATCACTTATTACAAGAGAGAATAGGAAAAGCACATACTAAGACACTACAGCATCAGTGAGTTCTAGCTATCATGCTAATGCAAACAAAATGCAGCAACTACCTCACTTCTTTAATAGGATATACTACAGTGCTTCCCCAAAGTGTGATGAAGAAACATTGAATGTAATGAAAAGAAAGTCTGTCTTTTTCTATTATCTTTAAGTAACTCTGATTCAAGCAAAAACAAAGTTTCAGTTTGGTGTCAGTAGATCTGTATGCCTCTCTACCACCTTCTGCAGCAAACTCATGAGATTTATATTCATAACTTTAACAATGGAAATACTTAGGTAGAATTGATGATATCATTCTACTTTTACTACATTTATTTTAATATAGACTTTCTATTTTTGGTAAATGATACCTCTTTTCCATTTATGGAAATCTTTAAAAAGTTTCCTTTTAAAATAAATGTAAGAAAATAGGTAGCACCCAAATGCCTGAAATTGAGGGAAATGAAATTAAGAGTAATAACTGTACACAAAACAACAAGTGGATTATACAGATTCCAAATGTCAAACAAAATAAGACTGCTGGCTTTCCTAATGCCCAATTTTGACTGGTAATCCTGGCCATGGAGTAAATAAATTTGAGAGGCATTCAGTGAGAAAATTCCCTACTCCTGCCTATATATGCAATAGTAGGGTGAACGAGGACAGAAAAACACAGAGAATATATGGAAATGATCATCAAAACCAAATGGGCATGGTGGCTCATGTCTATAATCCCAGCTACTTGGGTAGCTGATGCAGAAGGACTGACAAGGTCTGAGGCTAGCATGGAAAACCTAGTGAGACTCTGGCTACAAAAATAAAGGGCTGGGGGCGTAGGTAAGTGGTAAAGTACTCCTGGTTTCAATCCCCAGTCCTGAAGACAAGGAAAAAAAAAGCAAGAGGTGTAGTGCATGGGAGTGCAGTATTACAATGCTTATTCAACTGGCAGGTTACATGGTCAACAAGAAGAGCCCCCATTTTTAATTATACAGACATACTCGTTCTCAGGACTATTTCATAAAGAAAAATGAGACTTAACATTCAATACTTCAAACTGGCACTTTTCTGTACCTACCCTGGTACAATTTAAAAATAAACCTTAAATATAGATGTTACTAGGCATTCCACTTCATTTTGACACTATACACATTAAGCAGGCTCTTTCCAAATGGTAACAAGGGCTATCTTCTCATATTTCAAGAAACACAACAGGCTAGAATTATGCAGAGATTTATTTTTTAAGGGGATGGCATCTTCTTCCCTCCTTCAAGAAGGCAAGGAGGACAGACCAGCTTAGTCTATTCTTTTTTTCTGGTACCAGGGACCAAACCCAAGGTGCTTTTTGTTTTTATTATTTTTATTATTTCACTAAGCTGCTTAGGGTCTTGCTAAATTGCTGAGGCTGGCCTTGAACTTGGGATCCTCCTGCCTCAGTCTCCCAAGGTGTGTGCTACCACACTCAGTTCAGCTTAGTCTTTTCTTAAGGAAAGAGCTATCTACAAAATTTTAGGGGGTAAGGAGGAAATATCAGAATCACCAGTTATCTGAAAATCAAAAAGAGCACACACATTTATGGCTCCCACATTTATGTTTGGGAGCCATAAACATAGTGAACCATAAAATCTGTAAATGCCCTTCAAATTACTAGAATATTCTCTCTCAGCTATTTTAAAATTGGTGGTTATTTACTGTAATTTTTCACAAATCCTAGTTTGTGTGAGTGTCTGAACAAGATACAGCTTGTTGTTTGATTAGGCAGTAAAAAATTAGTTCCCTTAATACTTTTTTTAAAAAAATATTTTCATTAGTTTTTGATGAACCTTTATTTATCAATATGCAGTGCTGAGAATCGAACCCAGTGCCTCACACATGCAAGGCAATTGTTCTACCACTGAGCCACAATCCCAGCCCATCCCTAAATACTTTTCAAGGGACTGTGTTTTGTCTGTTCTTAATGATTCTCAGAATCTACCCCTAGCAGTCAATGTTTCCTAGGGGTTACTCATAATTCTTCCTATAGAAAAATAATTAAGTGATTAAACAATTTAAATAAAATAATATAGAAGTTAACTTCAGAATTAAAAAAAAAAAAAAAAAAAAAAAAACTCAATGTCCAAAAATTTTAAAGAAACTTAAACTAACAAACAAATGGTTGAAAGACAATAAATTTATAAACTAGGATAGGAGCTAATTTAGGGAAAGAATAAAGCCATCTGATATTACAACTATACTTCCCCCCCAAAGAGCAATAATTTAACTTGTAAAAATGGTAATAAACACAGCTATAGCCTCCTAATGTACAAATACTTACTATTAGCGTAAATAATATTTACCTTGCTGGTTATTTTTTGCTCTGTTAACTTCTTACTTACATCATCATTCTGTTGTGCCTCCTGCATGACAAACTCTCGTACCATGGATGGATTATATTCAACCAAGTATGAGAATATATCAGTAGCAGCACTTCGCACCTGTGTATCATCCATGCCCTACAGAGAAAAAAACTTATTCTACTAAAATTATAAAAACATGGAACTTATCATTATGTAAGTGTCTAAAACCTAACAAAACAAATTATAACAAAACAGTGCAATAAAAAAAAAAGGTCAAATTCTGTTGCACTAAAACCTCTTGTTCTATGGATAAATCATACCTTCTAAATCACCCACTCGTATTTGCCCATTTCAACATTTCACCTAGTGACAGCAAAGTTAAGAAATCATTACTAAAGCTATGGAAAATGACTTTACATGAGCTTTCTTTCAATACAGTGTAAGAATTTCAGTACTAGAATTTATTTCTTTATGTAATATGCAGCTAATATTAAATACTGGAACATCTATGTGTGTGTGTGTGTGTGTGTGTGCAAGCGCATGCACACGTACACTTTTCCCTCCAGGACTGATAGAACCCAGGGCCTCACTCATATTAGGTAGGCATTCTATCACTGAGCTACATAGCTCAAGCCTCTAACACTGGCTATACTAAAATACTTGTGTGTTACATAACATGGCTTTTGTGGTTTAAAAATATAATGGTCATTTAAAATGAGGAGAAACAAACTTACGAGGATGACTTCTAAAGCTGGTAATATGCCCATGTTTGACAAAGTCTTGAAAAAAGCATCTCTGTTTTGAGGTTGTAGCGTTTGGGAAAACGCACAAAATTCTTTTAAAAAGTTAACCTGAAATCAGGACAAAGGGTAAGTGAATATAAAAAAAGGTTTGTTGTTCTATTTTATGCCTTTCTTAATATCTAATTTCTTACCAATTCCTGTCTTTTTTCCTCATCTGTTGCTTCATCTGTTAGTTGTGCAAACAAATCTGTCAGAAATTTTTCATCTTCCTGTGAAATAAGAGAAAAAATTAATTTTATTAGAGATAATAAGAGTATACAAAAATTTCAGTATGCTGTAAGATATATGGAAGATACATATTTTAATAACTGGTAAAAGCAATACTGTTCTTCAAAAGTAAGGAAGAAAAAACAAATTGTTAGAAAGATAAATTGGAGGTTCTTATCAGAAAGATTATTCTTATATTTTGGCAAGGCTCTGTTCCCTAAATCTATTTAAGGGTCAGAGAATATCTACTTTAGGCTCTGTGGACATTCTCTCCTATTCCCCCACTGGGGACTGAACACAGGGGTACCCAACACTGAGTTACATCCCCAGCTCTCCAGCTTTTAAAATTTTGAGGCGGGGTCTCACTAAGTAATCCAGGCTGCTCAGTCTCCTAAGTTTTTACACCAACAATTCTGTTGTAGTACAGAAACAGTAAGACAATATGTAAATGAATGAGAAAAGCTGTGTTCCAATAAAACTCTGTTTACAAAATACAAAGCATGGCCACAGTCTGCTAACCCCTCATTTATATAGGTTCTTACTAACTGACCTTAGAAGTTAAGGTTCCACAACCTCTCAAATGAGGATGAAGATAAAAGCTTTCTTGAGGTTTTATAGATACAGAAAGTGATTCAGTATTTAAAAAGCTAAATTCAGAGCTTTTAAACAAATATCTAATATTCAAAAGTATGCATTACATACACATAGTAATTTAATATATGTTAAATTACTTTAAAAAGGACTCAAAGGATACCCAACAAAGGATATTTATCTAGGTAACTAAGTTAGAGAAGTATAGAACTTGCAAAGAACTTTGGATGTTACCTTATGTCATTTTATAACTGAAACAAAGATTACCCAAGTCTAATCAATTAATAAGGTCCTAGAGCCTCCCTGGTGAACTATCAAATTTTCCTGTGCACTATTTTTCATCAAGATTTAGAAAAAACATTTTAATCCTACATATAACTCAATAACTCTCCAGCCCTACATATGCCTAAGTCTAAACACACTTACACACACACACACATGCAACTTCCTATTACATTAGAAGCTTCATATTCACTACTGTAGGTACTCAGAAAACATGCTTATACACTACACTAGTTGGTCATTCCTACTTTTATTTTTTCTAAAAAAAAAAAAAAAAAAAAAAATACAAACAGTTCATGGCCTCATTATGTGTTTTTTTGGGCCATGTTTGTTGCGAAATGGCATCTAATTTCAAAACACACCCCAAATAGTACAAGAATGACTAACTGTACAAGAGGAAATAGTCAATCATAAGAAGAGGTGTGACTGTGTGTGCTCACAAAAGGGTGGCAGGTACCTGCTTCAAACTGCTCCTCAAACATGCTCTTGTGCCAGGAGCAGAAGTGTGTGCCTACAATCCCCGTGGCTTGGGAGGTTGAGGCAGGACTGCAAATTCAAAGCCAGCCTCAGTGACTTAGCAAGGTTCTAAGCAACTTAGTGAGACTATCTCAATTAAAACAAAAAGGCTCAGGATGTGTCTAAGTACTCCTGGGTTTAAATCCTGGTATAGGAAAGGAAAAGGAAAAGGAAAAGGAAAAGGAAAAGGAAAAGGAAAAGAAAGCTCTTGCCTGAGCTAAGGGTGTAGTTCAGTGGCACAGTGCTTGCCTAGCATGCACTGGGTCCTGTGTTTGGAAACAAGGGCCTAGCATTAAGAAAAACAGATCAGTAACATTGGCAGCCAGTGTTTTAGAGAATACTGCATATTGTAGGGAAGCAAAGACTTAACAACTTGAAATTATTTGCACTTAATGATTAAAACTAGTATTTTACCCATATGAAGACCAAGAACATAGAGAAGTGACAGATCCCTTCAAAACAAAAACAGAAACACACAAAAAGATGAATAGAACTCAGGATTATCTGCAGAAATCAGGAGCCAAAATTGAAATAGAGAATGTGGTTCTGCTAGCCAGCAAAAACTAGCACCTCATCAAAGAACAAATGTAAAATGGAAACTGGTACCAGAATCCTAACTCCATTGTTATCTACTACAATACTCTCCACAGAGGATTACTATTATACTTAACAGATTGTACTGTCCACATTATATGTTCACGTCTGAAATCAATGGAAAACACATTAAACTGGTCAATATGAAATGGAATTATTTCTAGTTCTAGGAAAACAGTTGCAGCTTGAGCACCCCTAATCTGAAAATCTGAAATTCAAAACTTTTTGATGCTGACATGTCAAAAGTTTTAAACTTAGGAGCATTTCAGATTTTTAACTTTAGATTAGGAATGCTCAACTGCCCTCAGCCTCCAGAGTAGCTGGGATGACAGGCATGTGCCAGTAAGGCCAGCTCCCTTGTAATTTCTTCAAACTAGGTCCCCCCCACCCTTTATTGATGGGGGGTGGGAAATAGGGGTGATGTAAACTCACAGCCTCAGGCATGCTAAGCAAGCAACCTACCACTGAGCTAAACCCCTAGCCCAAGCTAGACTACTTTATCACTTACCTTCCGTACCCAACCCACCACCTCTGGTCTCAAGAGTATTATTATTTACCAAAATCTCTTACAGTATCATCAAAATACTTACCTTTAGACTTTAACAAAATCAAACTCAATTTAAGGCTTTAAAAAGAGCGAATTAATTTTTGCTTAAGGCAACTATGAGTTTAAATGGTATTAATCAAGCAGGTACCTTTAAGTAGGAGGAAAATTATCTAACTTACCTGTAACATACCAACAATTTCTACCTTATTGAAAAAGATAAAGGAGTGAAGTGTTGATAACATATTTTCTTCAAAGACCGAAGGGGTAGGGAGAACCATATCTTGTATATACTGAACTCTGTATGTCTGATGAATTTTTTGTTTCAGCTCAGGATCTGATATGGGAATCACTTCTTTAAATTTGGCTGTTTTGGTTAGAAATTCCCTGTGTTTACGTGGTTGTGATAGAGCAGGGTCATATTCTAAACATCCAATGACGTCCATTATACATTCCTCAGAGAACATAACCTCAAAAAGAGCAGTTCGATTCAAGAGGAAGATGCCTTTGATAATTTCATACAAGTGGTGCAGTCCTTCAATATTTTCCAAATCCTCACATACATGAAAAAGCTCTAAGAGCTTCTTAATATAACCCTCATTTTCCAGTGCTAGTGCAAGTTTCTCACGGCGGAGGGGGGAAGGTAAAGATGATGCCACAAGTTCTGCAATTTCCTCGAGGCGACTTAATTCACAAGATGGCAATTCTAAACCTGGCGATGACATATCATCAAATCGCTCCTCTTCAGATTCATCTACAAGGTCCTGAGTGATGTCCACTGAAGGGTCCTTTCCTTGAACCTATGAAGAAGAATTTGTGTAGCTGACAAAACATAAACCAGCAAACCTAAACAATATCCTTCAACAAATACAGAGATATTATAAGAAAACCATAAAAATAATTTTCAAGTTTTAGAATCTTATTTCAAACTTGACACAACTGCCTGCTTTTTCTAAGCTGCTATTATGATTTGGATATGGGGTATCCCAGTAAGCGATCAATGCAGAAATATTCAGAGGTGAAATGATTAGATTATGAGAGCTGTGACATGATCAGTCCATCCTAGTCTGAATGGCTTAGCTGGTGGTAGCTGTGGATAAGCGGGTCATGGCTAGAGGAGGTGGATCACTGGGGGAAGGTTCCCTGGAAGGATGCATCTCTCTCCTTCCTCTGATTCCCATCCCTCCTTTGATTCCTGAATGCCCTGAGGGAAGCAGATTCCTTCTTTCACATCCTTCCCCCATGATGTGCTGCCTCACTTTGGGCCCACTGGAGTCTACCAACCATGGGCTGAGACCTTTGATACTTCCTCTAAGTTGTTCTGGTTTGGTGTTTGGGTCACAGCAATGAAAACACCAACTGAAACACATTTCTTCAAATAACATATACTTTTAATTTTAAACAAGTTTATTCAAAGTTCAGAGATA
Organism: Sciurus vulgaris; assembly: GCF_902686455.1. Lineage (NCBI taxonomy): Eukaryota > Metazoa > Chordata > Mammalia > Rodentia > Sciuridae > Sciurus > Sciurus vulgaris. Next base: position 14,365,908 of record NC_136462.1, on the reverse strand, counting down.
AAATGAACTTTCTCTTAAAGTACAAGATCTATAGACAAGAGTAGTTTTCTAGGATAGGCTAAACCAACCAAGACTGCCCAAGAATCTCTTGGAGACCCACAACACAGAGGCCCAATGCCAAAACACCTATTCATGATCTTCCATTTATAATATATTTTCCAAAAGACCAGGTCTCAGAAACATTCCTAGAACGGCCAGGCTTTTCAATATTATTTTCAATATCAAATATCATACAGAGTGCTGTGATCATAGTAAAAGTATATAACTGTAAAGCAACAAGGAAAACACGTCCATTGATCCTAGGAAAGGGTCAAAGAGTGTGAACAAACTGGCTTTGGACCAAAGTAGGTCAATAATCCCTACAAATGCTAGATGGTAGCCCAAAGACATGAGTAGGAAAAGCTGAGTAGGCTACAAGTACACCTACACAGAAATGAAGCCACATATAAAGTAAGCCCAACCTGAAGTAGCAGAGCTATCCCCCAAGAATATCTGCTGAAAGTTAAGGAATCAAACCTGTGGCCTTTCTAACCCCCCAGAATCCTAAAAGCTGCTATAAATCCCAACTTTAAGTTACTGTGAAAGTTTTATTTATAAAACAGATAAAATGTAGGCTTTTATGAAATAGCCAAATTTAAATTGCTCAGCATGGTTAAGAGGTACCTGTTGATGGATACCTGAAGGGAGGAAGACCTGAAATATTTGTCTTGAAACACATGCAAGGTGATATGGTTTGGACTTTTAACTCCGTAGGCAGCACCAATGAAAGGAGGCCAGACACATTCATGGTTTATATCTGGCAGTTTCAAGCTATAGTTTTAGGTTCTAGTACCAAAGCTATGATTTACCCACAGAAAAATGTTTGTTCTTTCGTTTGTTTTGGGTTGTACTGGGGATTGAACCCAGGGACACTTTGCGGCTAAACTATATCTCCAGTTCTTGCCCAGGCTGTCCTTGAACTTGCAATACTTCTGCCTCAGTCTCTTTAGTTGCTGGGAACGCAGGCTTACACCACTGTGCCCAGCTGATAGATTCTAATTAATAAACCAATCTAAAAGGGACAAGAATAATGAGAAAGACTTCTTGAGTTTAGACCTGGTAATTATTAACTAGGAGGGTAAATGAAAATACGGAAGATTTTTAGCTATTTTGATATACAAAAAAGGAGTGATGAATAGGGTCAAGAAATAAACACAGGGAAAATATAATGTCTTCCCTGGAATGAGCCAGGATCCAGAAAATGATTAATGAATACAGACAGAATTCATTTAAAAAAGTGACTGAGAGCTGAGAACAATGGCACACACCTGTAGTCTCAGTGCCTCGGCCAACTGAGGCAGGAGGATCATAAGTTCAAGGCCCCAAAATAAAAAAATAATAATAATAAAAAGGGCTGGGGGCATAGCTCAGTGGCAGAGAGTCCCTGGGTTCAATCTCTAGGACCAAAACCGAATCAAAAAACAAGGGTAATTGAGAAACAACACTTTGAAGATCAATTATATATAATAAAAGAGGGAAAGACCAGGTGAGAACAACATAAAACACACAGTGGTTCTTAGGTAAGTTACTGCAGAGAAAGAACACAAATATTCACCTGTGTACCAAGTGAAAAAACTGAGACTGCACCTCAAAACAAAAAAAAGACGGGGGCTAGGGCTCTGGCTCAGTGGTAAAGCACTTGCCTGCCATGTGTGAGGCATTGGGCTCAATTCTCAGCACTGCATATAAATAAATAAGTAAATAAATAAAATAAAGGTTCGCCGACAACCAGATAGAAAAAAAAAAGACTAAGAAAAGGTAAAGATCAAACAATATTAAAAGAGAGTCAGGCACGACAGTTACAGAATGAGGCCGGGTTTGATTTACATATTGGCTCAATAGAAAAAAATCCCCAGTACCACAGAACAAAGGAAAGGAAAAGGAAAAAAGAAAGAAGGCATTTGGATATAAATTGAGTCCTTCACATTCTAGAGAAGGAAAAGGACAGCATCAATAGGCAGGTTAATCGATTTTAAAAAAACGCAGCTCAGTTCAATACTCAGCTTTTTTTTTTTTTTTTAATGTGCTCAAGTGACTCAACCCACTGGTTCTCCTTACAGACTCATTTGTGCATTTCCTCCTAGAAAGGTTTTCTCTACCTTCACATTTATTTCATCTGGAGAATAATCGTCAGTTTTTTTTTTTTTTTTTAATTGAGTCTCAAAAATGTGTTCCTCATCAGCAGCAGGAGTATGACCTAGAAACCATAATCTCCAGGCCAGACCCACTACTATCTGAATAAATAAAATGTACAACGTAAGAAAAAGTTAAGAAAAAACTGTGCCTCAAGGGCACTGTAATTTCTATTAAAGCTAATAATTTCTATTAGTGGCTCTCAAACTTCAGGGTGTACCAGAATCACCTAAAGGAGGGTTGACAAAACTAGCCAAATTCTCCATTTGCCTGCAATTTATGGCTATTTATTTTTAGTTATTGATGGATCTTTTATTTTATTTGTTTATATGCAGTGCTGAGAATCCAACCCAGTGCCTCACTCATGTGAGGCAAGTGCTCTACCGCTGAGCCACAATCTCAGCCTCCATGGCTTTTTCTGGATACCAGAGAGTGAACCCAAGGGTGCTAAAACACTGTACATCTCTAGTCAGTTTTTATTTTGAGACAGGGTCTCACTAAGTTGCTTATAGCCTATAAAGTTTAAAATATTTACTGCCTTGCCCTTTACACACTGACCTACAGCGCTTGTTAATACAACATCATAATACCCTAGCTTCTGATGTAGTAGGTCTGGCCTGGGGATCACGGTTTCTAGGTCATACTCCTGCTGCTGCTGAGGGCCACATTTTTGAGACTCAATTTAAAAAAGGGGGGGAAAAAAAAAAGAAAGAGAGAGAGAAAGAAAGAAAGAAAAAACCTGATGATTATTCTCCAGATGAAATAAATGTGGAGGTAGAGAAAACCTTTCTAGGAGGAAATGAGCAAATGAACAAGAACCAGTGGTTGAGTCACTTGAGCACATTAGAAGAAAAAAGAAAAAAGAACAGTGTGTCATGATCACACTTGTATTTTTTAAAAAAGATCATTCTAGTTGTAAAGTGAATGTGGGAAGATCAGTCAAGATGAAACTAATAAACCAGGGAAGAAATGATGGTAGCCTAATAGTGCAGAAAAGGAAGAAAAGTGAACGGATCCAAGGCTGATTATAAGGAACAGAATGGACGCTGGGGCTGAGGGAAGAATGAGAGGTCCCATGAGTCTGTTTCCACAACTACATGGCATTTACTGAGAGGAGGGGGACAGGCAGATAAAAAGATCTAGGTGAGAAGATTGTGCTTGATTTTGGATTATCAAGTTGGAGGTGCTAGTGAACACTCAAAGGAGTTCTCAAGAAGGCAGTAAGATATAAAACTTAAGTTCAGCTAAAGTCTGGTCAGGGTAGTATGGTGTCAATAAATTACACCTTCCTTTAAACCAAGCTTTTCACAGAGATTTAAAAGAACTATTTGAAATTTATTAAAAAAAAAAAAAAACCTTTTAAAAAAGCATAGTGATTTTCTATTTTTAAAATTACCTGACATATTTTCTCCCAAATTTCATCACATCCAGCTTTTTCTTGAAAGCTAAGTGCCAAGTCATAATTTTCTGCTTCAGACCACACAATCAGAGTATCCTTTGGATTAGCGGGGGGGAAAAAAAGAGTCTGAATGATTAACACACATTATTACAAAGTAAAAGGCAAATGAACAAAGCAACAGGAATTCAGAACATCACTCATTTTTACTTTTTGCAACACTGGTAATTACCAATACATTATCAATGTCTTTTATGCTTCATTTTTACCAAATCTAAAAAAGATGTTATCTAAGAACAAAGTTTGACCAATATATGAATTTAAAATGAGTACATAATTTTGTACTAGTAAAAACATACAAATAAATCATTTCACTAATATTGTCCTTGCACTTTAAGTCACGTTTTATGCTCTCACTAAAATGGCCAAAGAGTAAGCCTGAATATACTATTACTAGAGGCATGTCAGAAGACTGGGATTAATAAACAAAACAACTTTTCTTTTCCCTCAACAAGTGTTCTTTACCTGGGGCATGTGAGGTCCATAAAGGCCTTGAAATAAACAGCCTACATTTGTAATATGTGAGCATTTATCTGAACAGTATTTTTAAAATTTCACAAAAGTGCTAGGGTTCACGAAGCAGCACGCTGACAGAACCTACCACACCTTAGCTTCTATTCTTGGACCACTTTATTTTGAGACAGGGTTTTACTATGTGGTGTTGACTTCTAGGCCTAAGCAATCCTACTGCCTCAGCATCCCAAGTAGCTGGGAGTGACTACAGGCACATGCCACTATGACCAGCTGAGAATTTTTTTTAATAGAGAATATAATAAACAGTTCAAGAGGCTTCAATATAATCGCAGCAAGACACTGCATGTATAATACTGAGACCATCTTATATTCCCCATAGTGCAAAACATCTATACTCTACCATATGCATGGTATAATAAAAAAATATATATAGTTTAAGATATTCTTTCAAGTTTATCAGTAGTAAATAAATATATTAGCAATCGCCATTTTTTAAAAGGGTCATTTCATGAAGAGAGGTTTATGAATCACCTCATTTAAGAAACAGCGGCACTAAGGAGAGTCATTTTAAAATAAAGAAACCTAAAAAGATATGTAATAGCGATCTTCAAGCTCTGGAGGGACTGTCAATAAGCATTTTTTTCAAATGCTCAAAAGAGGAGAATGTGAATATGAGTTAGATGTATCTGAGTATAATATAAAGAAAAATATTAAATCTGGCAAGTGCCACGGCACAAGCCCGTAATCCTAGGAACTTGGGAGGCTGAGGCAGGAGGATCACAAGTTCAAGGCCAGCCTGGGCACTTAGCAAACAAAATAAAAAGGACTGGGGGATAGACTAGCAGTAAAGTGCCCCTGGGTTCAAACCCTAGTATCAAAAAAAATTTACAAATCTATGACAACTGCCTGGAGAGGAATTTTCAGTTTGACAGGGTGCACAGTCTGTGCACATCTGGAAATAACCCAGTGGAAATAACTCCCACTCATTTAACAATCAATGCTAATCATTACTATAAAGAATCTGTAGTTAATCTGTAATCCTGGTAGCCTAAATAATTGACAAGGTTATCTGTCCAGCATATTTATTGAGCACTTATGTATAAGGCTCCATGTAAAATAAAATTAAAACTGGTACTTTCCTTCAAAAATACTATGGGATGAAAATACTAAGAAGTTTTAAGAGGCAAAGAGATCAAGGTATAAATTCTAATATCCCCACATACCTAGTGGGTGATCTGACTTCAATTTCCTCATTTTAAAGTAAAATAACACATAACTGTTATGAAAATTCATGGTAAAATTAGGTATCATTTCTTGGTGGTGGGAATAATGTTGGTAAGAAACAATTATTTGGGCAATGGGGAGACAACTTGCCCAAAGCAGATGGCTCCCAAAATTCTGGTTAATATTTATACATATCAGTTCAATAAGGGCCATTAGAATAAGGTTAAACCCAGTATCGTATTAGTATTAAGACAGACTAGTATAACTGAATATAACTGCTTTGTTATAACATATTCAGAATCATTTAGAGACTGATGCTTAAAATCATGGTGGAGACAGACACATGTTCTATGTTCATAATTATCCACTTGTCAAATTTAGTAGGTTTTAACAACTTAGAAATAGTTCTGAGCTGGACACGGTGGCACAAGCCTATAATCCCAGCAGCAACTCAGGAGGCTGAGGCCCAAGCAACTTAGAGAGACCCTGTCTCAAAATAATAAATAAAAAAGGCCAGGGTTGTGGCTCAGTGGTTAAGCACTCCAGGGTTTAATACCAAAAAATAAAAATTAAAATTAAAAAAAATTTTATTTTTTAGTTCTCTTAGGTTTCCTTGAAGAGCTGAATGTTCATTTTATTTACCAAACAACCTACAGGCTGAGTGAGACACTCATTCTCAAGAGGTTATATCTTTCCTATTTTGTAAATGTACTTTTACTCTTAAACTGATAAATTCCTCGAAATCCATGAATTATGGAACCTTAAAGTCCAATATTCAGCCTTCAGCTATTTCAATTAAACCTAAACATTTTAAGAACAGTAAATACAACAAAATGTTAATAGATCAGCAAACTATCAATATGTTTTCTATTATACCAATGTTTGCTGAGGAAATAAATCACCACTCAATAAATTTATGAGTTAATTATCAGTTTTTCTATCTACTACCTTGATGTCTAGCAAGTAACAATTTTTAGGCCTATCTAATAGACAAAATAAAACTAACTTCCTTCTAGTAGTATTTTGTTTTTGTGGGATGTGTGTGTGTTAACCAGGGATTGAACTCAGGGACACTTAATCACTGAGTCACATCCCCAGCCCTATTTTTCTATTTCATGTAGAGACAGGGTCTCATTGAGTTGCTATTTAGCACCATGCTTTTTTTTTGGGGCTGGCTCTGAACTCAAGATACTCCTGCCTCAGCCTCCCAAGCCACTGGGATTACCAGCATGTGCCACTGTGCTCAATCCCCCTTCTAGTAGTATTTTAATGGTCAATGATGAAGCAAAACATTTTACTTATTAACAGGCTGTTAACATTCTTCTAAAGTAATTATTGTTATTACTGGTACTGGGGATTTAACCCAGGGGCACTTTATCACTGAGATATATCCCCAGTGCTTTTTATTTTGAGACAGAAATCTCAATAGATTGCTAAGGACCTCGCTAATTGCTGAGGCTGGATTCAAACTTGAGATCCTCTTTGTCTCACCCTACCAAATCGCTAAGACAGGATTACAAGCATGCACCTCCATGCTCCAACTTAATTATTTTCTCTCTGCACCTTCAAGGCAGCAAAGGAACAGTTTGATTTCACTAGTTTTGTAAAAGCATCCAGTATATTGTAAGTGTGTATGCAGAATAAACATCATTTGATGACAGTGTAAAATATTTACTTTCAGACACTGCTTACACTTTAGAAGGGCATAAAGATGTACTCAACAGAAGTTAACTGTCAAAATGGTATCAACACTCTAAGGCCCTCCTGAGGCTATCTACACAGTGCTGCTCTATAGGGAGATACTAGTGTCCATCTGCACAAGTATCTACAACATCATAAGAAGGAATCTTCACCATTTAGTTGTTAGTAGCTGGTTTGTCAAGTCAGTGGTCACCTTTTTCTTCGGGTAAAAACATGGAAACTATAACTTTAGTTTTAACTTCAGAGAATCAAGACTCAGTTGCTAGGATATCAGGAACATGAATTCATCTTAAGACAAGTTTTTCAAAATAAATTTTAAAATTAAGTGTGGTTGGGGGTATAGCGCAGTAGTGAGCATATGCTTCAGCCTACAGAGGCCCTGGGTTCAATCTCCAGCATTGAAAAAAAACTGCTTTGAACACTAAAGAAATTGGCAGAAATTTTATAACTAGACTGGCAAAATGTGCTGTAAACTGCTGAGTTTCTTATTGTAAGAAAACAGTAAATTTTTATTTTATCACCAAACTGAGAGGATAATATACAAGATAAAACACAACATCTTCAAATTTTACCTGTTGTTTCTGGTATGCAGTATTAGGATTTATTTTGGACTCTAAAAGCAGAGAACCTATGAAAAAGAAAAACAAAACAAAACAAAACAAGACATTCCATTATGTTATTGCAAAACAGCAAAATTATATTCCCTTATATACATATTTCTTTTTTGAACATCAGATGCAATTTACACACAACTTCAGTTAAAGAAAAAAATTTAAAGCAATGTAAGTGTAAACATAATAACTTGTAACTTAAGAAATGTATTTTATACATGCTTACTTTGTTTTTTTGTTTTGCAGTGCTGGGGACTGAGTCCAGGGCCTTGTTCATGGCAGACAGGTGTTCCACCACTGAACTACACTCTCAGCTCCCATATGCTTACTTTTAACAAGACAGATATGACAATCTGAAGAGCAAACTGGATGGTAATAAAAATCTAAAAATTTATATGCAGCACAAGGGTACAGAAAACTGCACAAAGTCAAATGATCTAGGCTTATTTTTAATAAAATTAATTTTCTAAATTATTATTCTAACAATTGTACACATTTATGGGGCAGTGTAATAATTCCATATATGCATATAATGTACATGATCAAATCAGGCAGTTAGCTTTCCTATTGTCAACTTAAATTTTTTGATAATAACTGTACATATTTATGGAATATAGTGTGATATTACAATGTGTGCATACAATGTTTATTGATAAAATCAATAACATTTCCATCTCCTTATCATTGCTTTATGTTTTGAGCCTTTGAGCTCTTTTCAGTTGGTCTGGGTGTAAGTCTGTGACATACTGTGTGATTTGGAGAAACACGTTAAAATATGCAAATAAAGACTGTAACAGCATCTGATCCATGACCTCATACTAAGAATGAAATAAGAATTAATTTGCAAAATTTGACAACATAAAACATAAGCCACTACCCAAGGTTATACCCAAATTATATATCACCTTTAGAAAGTCTCATGTTTCTTTCATTTTTTAAAAATTATTATTGGGGGGTGGGTACCGAGGATTAAACTCAGGGCACACAACCACTGGGCCACATCCCCACACCTATTTTGTATTTTATGTAGAGACAGGGTCTCACTGAGTTGCCTGGCACCTCGCTTTTGCTGAGACTGGCTTTGAACTCGCAATCCTCCTGCCTCAGCCTCCTGAGTCACTGTACAGGTAGGTGTATGCCACTGCACCCAACTCATTTTTTATTCTTTTTTTTTTTTTTCCTCTCTTTTTTTTTGGGATACAGGGCCTCACTATGTTGCCCAGGATGGTCTGGAACTCACAGGCTCAAACCAGCCTCCTGCATCAGTCTCCCAAATAGCTGGGATTACAGGCATGTGCTACCACATCTGACGAATATTACTATTCTTTTCTATTCTTTTTAATGGTACTGGGGATCAAACCCAAGGATGCTCCACCACCGGGGTATATCCCCAGCCCTTGTTATTTTTAATTTTGAGACAGGGTCTGGCTAAGTTGCTGAGGCTGGCCTGGAACTTGCAATCCTCCTGCCTCAGCTTCCCAAGTAGCTGGGAGTACAGATGTGCACCACTGAACCTAACTCAATATTTCTTTTTCTTAATAAAGGACTAACAAAAACAAAACAACAAAAAGAAACAACAACAAGGAACTGCCATACTTCTCCATCTTCAAATAATCAATTTAATTCCTCACAATAAGCTAATTCACACATTTCTCTTTTTACCCTGGCAGTGGAAGGCTCATAATATCTAGAAAATAACCACACTTTCTGAGAAAGAGCAAATTTTGAGACATGAATTATACCTACCTTCTTTCTCATCAACCAGTTCTACTCGGGACACACAACCTGAAGACAAGTTCTGGCCCAAAATGCTTAAGCAGCAGCAGCTTCCTCTGCAGCTGTCTCGTACAGTGCTTTTGTTTCTTCTCATATTACAGCTGCTTTACCCACTCCAAATAGCAGCTAGATAATTGAGAAGAGTCAGTTGCCTTAACATTTCCAAACTTACCTTGCCTTTAGGCTAAAACTAACTTATTAATTTTATAATGCTGCCTATCAGCGAACTACTATTCACTAATTGTTCAGAATTGTTCAGAACAGTGCTGTTAGATACTGAGAACAATAAAACACCAGCATTTACCAAATTGCGATGACTCAATTTGTGAGTGTCCTGTGCACATAAACATCTTCCCACTTTCCACAATTCCTCCCACAGAGTCTGGCACAGGTGACCTGATTAACCCCAAATCTGTCTTATCCTGTCTGTACTTAAGATAACTGAATGTTCTAAGTAATTTCCCCCCCACAGGTACCCTCAAAGTTCCCCTTACTTAAAAATTTTTTTCTTCTTCTGCTCCTGCCCCACAACTATTTTTGGCTTACTAAAGTTCAGACAAGAATTTCTACATTTTAGGAAACGTTTAATATGCCCTTTTCCAAATTTTGCCAGATTAATTACAACAAAATTTCGATTGCTTTTACAATTCTCTTTACATACAATAATCAGGTTTTTAGCTTTGTGATGATTTAACAACTGTGCTATGATAACATCCATAACATGAAAAAGCAGGAGGTAAATTAACAGAACGTGTACAGGGTGAGGGTATAAGTCAGTGGTAAATAAAACACACACTTATTAGCCTATAAGAGGCCCTGGGTTCAATCCCCAGCACCACACACCACAAAAGAAAACACAAAACTAAAAGCCTTCCACTACCTTTGTGAAGTATTGTTTGAACTATTAAAACAAAAACTACGTTGTACTGTTATCCATTATAATCAACCATAGTCAAGTGTGTAATCCCAGCTACCTGGTAGGCTGAGGGAGGAGGCTGTCCAAGTTCAATGCCAGATGGGTAACTTAGCAAGACCCTATCTCAAAAAATAAATAAATAAAAAGGACTGGGGATGTAGATCAGTAATAAAGTGCGCCTGGGTTCAATCCTCAGTACCACAAACAAATAAACAAACAAACAAAAATCATACTAGGGACTTGCAGATCAAACAAACTTTTCAAAGATTAGTCAGGGAACACATGCAATTATACTTTAAACATAACTTTCTTAAAAAAAAGTATTATAGTAAAACCTCACATCCCCCAAAACAATCCATCTCTAGAAAACCACATAAGTAAAAATACAGTGCATAAAAGAACTAGGTTATTTTATAAAATTTTATTTTAGAAGACAGAAGAGGCTCAATGGCATAGAAGCAAACTGAGTGAGTAAATGCCTCTTTATAAGTATTAAAACTACACAAAATTACACGTATACAAAAGAAAAATTTGGACATCCACTGATAAATGATGATAAATTGTACATCACTAGAATGTAAAACTTTTAATTGTTCACACTGCAAACAATGCCATCAAGCGAAAAGCCAATGCAGAGAATGGGAAAAAATATTTGGAAATCATTATCTGATAAAGCATTCACATCCGGAATACATATGAATTCTTCAAATTCAATAATAAAGATAAAACAAAAAATGCACTTGGATAGATATTTCTCCAAAAAAGGAAAATCAAAAAGCATACGAAAAGATGGTCAATAGCACAGGCATTAAGAAAACACAAATCAAAACCACAAATGAGGTACCATTTCAACCTCACTGGGACTCTATAACGGAAGAAAAGATAGTAACAAGCTTTCACAACAATGTAAAGAAATTAGAATGCTCATACTTGCTGGAAGATAAAATGAAGCGATTAGGTAGCTCCTCAAAAAGTTATGTAGAGGGATTGGGGGTGCAATTCAGTGGTAGAACATGTGTTCAGAGTGCTAGATCATGAGGACCATACCATGGATTCAATCCCTAGCACTCCTTCCCCAAACCAAAAAAGTTTATCAGTTACCCTGCTACTCCACTCCTAATTATACACTCAAGAACACGCCCACACAAAAACATACAATGTATATAGCAGAATTTTTTATAATAGTAAATAGTGGAAGCAATTCAAATGTCCATCAACTGAAAATAAGTGGAAAAATAAAATGTGTTACGTCCACCCAATGAAATAGCTCTCAGCTAACTATACAAAGTCATGAAATTCTGACACACCTTAAATGAACATTGAAAACATGCTAACTGAAAGAAGCGTCACAAAAGATCACAAATTCTATGAATGTGTTTATATGAAATGTCCAGAATAGGTAAATTCATACAGATAGAAGAGAGATTAGTGGTTGTTTAGGGCTAAAGGGAAATGAAAATGATGGCTAATGGGAACATGATTTCTTCTAGAGGGGAGAAAATGCTCTAAAATTAGATTACAGTGATGCACACAAACTAATGGATATACAAAAACAACAAAAAAGAACCATAAACTTTGAATGTTTAAATTATTAAGTACATAAAAACTTTTAAAAACTGAGGAAGCAGGATTCTAGAATGCTGGTTATGTTCTGTTATTTCACGTGTGTTGGTTATTTTGGGCACGTTCATCATGTTGAACACATAATTTGCAAACCTTTTGGCGTACTTTTAAAAGTTTTAAGGTTTAAGATAAAAGGTCAACAACACATGGCACAGAGGAGTGGAGTTATCATCTTGAGCTGTGCTTTCAAGAAATGCATGCATGGGGCAGGGCACCACGGGCTTCTCTGCACTTGTAAAGTTTACAGCCACCATGGATGACCTCTTGTATTCCAGTCGGAAGATGCCAGGATCCTGTCCAGGGATGGAATAACCTTGGTAAGGACATTTGGGAATTGGAGCATTGGCACGTGTGGTGCCAAAATTCACCCCAAAGAGGCCCAAGACCACTGAGATAAAGATTGCAAAACTTAAGAAATGACTCTAGAGTCTTATTACATGTATGAAAATGATGTCAGCATTCCCAAAAAGTTCATTTTACACCAAAAAGTTTATTTTACACCAAGAACCCTACAAAAGTGGAAGAAATTTTCTAAAGTCTTATCAAATGAGGAACTACCAAACTTCAGATGAAAGATACTTTGTTACGACTACGTAGATTTTCCTACAAAGGGAAAGATGTCCAATATGTCACAGTATTGTTGACAATTCTCAGAAAGCTACAGATTAATGTTGAAACAATTACAACTAAAGAAAAAACACAATGCTACTGACGTTCCTGTTCTTACTGTAGAAGATAGGTGCCCTGACATGGGAGAATGGCACACTAAATCCTTTGGTTCGGCTTGCTGAGCAACTTTTACCAAAAGGTAAACAAATGGTGGCAGAGTTGGGTGCTGTGGAACATGCTAATAGCCATCTCTCAGCTACTTGGGAGGCCAAGGCAGGAGGATCTCAAGTTTGAGACCAGCCTAAGCAACTTAGTGAGACCCTGTCTCAGAATAAAAAGAAAAAGAAAAGAAGTTGTGGCAGAACCTGAAGTTACAGTCAAGGAAGGATGAGAATTTATTTGACAAGTTCCAACACGGCATCCCTGTGTTCATATTTTCAGCTGGTACCAGTGATGTACCAGAGGAAGTTATAGTCAAGCAGGTATTTACCATCCAAATGTCAAAGTGATAGCCAACTTCATAGACTTTGATGAAAGTGGGGTACTCGAAGGATTAATAGAAATAATCTAAGCATTTAACAAACATGGTGGTACCTTGAAGAATATAGAATATTTTAGTCAAGGGCTGGGGAGATAGCTCAGTTGGTAGAGTGCTTGCCTTGCATTGCACAAGGCCCTGGGTTCGATCCCCAGCACCGGGGAAAAAAGAGAGAGAGAGAGAGAGAGAATATTAGATGATAGCAACATAATTGTGCTGGGAGACTTCCAAGGAGATTTAAGAATGATAGATGGAAGAGTCAATGTTGAACACCTGAACACTGGATACCTACATAAGAACACATGTAGAGCTTATAGAAAAGCACAGGGACTTTTACGATATTTAGTAAAAGATGAATCATTAGAGGTGGCTAATTATCCTTTACAGAAGATTCTATGAAAATGCTTTCTTCAAGAGGACCTCTCCCATTGGTACAATAATTGATGCAATAATTGCTCATCTATTCATTTTGCTGAAAAGACTCTTATTTGTAATATATCCTTTATAATTTATATTTTCGGACATGGTAAATCCATCAACAGGAAGCTTCTTTTTCTCCACTTCTCAACATATTTATATATGAATGACACATTTAAAAAACATAAATCCAAACTAGAAAAATAATTCCTCATTTTTCCAACATGATCTTTGTAGTTCAAAAAGTTGTCATGCAGCTTTTAAAGAGTCTTTTTATACTGTGGGAAAGTTTGTAGACAAAAGACGGTTAAGACGATTTATTAAATAGTGAAACAAGTTGATTTTAACAACTGCTACATTTACAATTTGGGTAAATTACATTGATGGTGTATCACTAAAACTATGTTATATTTGGTTATTTTTTTCTGGGTACAAATCAATATTTACCAGAAAAGACTGGCACTGTATTTAAAGAACACCCAAAGACCTGTCACTGCTCATTACAAAATGTTGTAATTTGAAGCACTAGTAATAAATCTGAAAGGAAAAAAGAGAAAAGAAACACACACCTGACTTTACAGCTACTAAAAGCAAAACCCCAGCAATGGGATGACATTGTCAGCTACCTAATCCCCATTAGAATTATTTTAAGTACCAGGTCCTTTTTTCATTTTCTTCAAAAAACTTTCTCAGTAGTGACACAGAGTTCACATAATTAGAAAGGAAAACATTACAAGTTCCCTCCCAAAGTCCTGGCTAACACAAGAGTATACAAGAAACTTCTGGCAGTGTTAATGTTTTTTTCTGGATAATTCAGGATGTTAGAGGAAAATACCTCTCATGAAACCCATTTCGGCCATCTTACATAGCTTTGGGCTAAGACATTTCAGGAAGTCCAGTTTTGTTTCCAATACCATACCTGCTCTAAGAGATAAGGAGGGGGAAGCAAGGAAAACAGTCTTTCAATTTGGGAGCTAAGTCAGCTATTAAGACACATTACTGGTTTTATTCAGAGTCAATCTAGTAGGTATTCCTCTGCCATCTACTAGTCCCTATAGGGTCAAGTTACGAACACCTCTCTAATGAACTGAAAAAGTTTTACTATGTATTAACAATCCTTCCTCCCTTAAGTTTTTTTTTTTTTTTTTTCCTATCAATTATTATAGCTACAATACTAGGAACAGTAATTCTATCCTAGTAGTATGGCTATGGACGGGAATACAGAGTTCAACTTTAGGTCAGAGGTATTTACCACTCCAATAGGGGGAAAATCAGCAGTATGACCCTTAGTAGAAAACAGAAGGTTCTCACCAAGAGCAGCAAATGGATGCTTCTGATAAGGGGTATGCCCGAAGTAACTTAATAACTGAACACAATCAAGACCTGCCGCGTTCCCCACCCAACTAATTCGTGAAACACATCTATTATCTCCAAGGAAGTTCATGCCCCATCTCCCAAGAGACACCCCCCCAACACACACAAACAACCTCCACTCCTCCTACACATCTGAGAGTCACAAAGACCAGAGAAAGATTCCTCTACAGAAATTCCAATACTGCCAGGCATGGTGGTGTAAATCTACAATCTTGATGACTCAGGAGGCTGGGACAGGAGGATTACAAGTTTGAGGCCAGCCTTGACAACTTAGTGGGACCCTGTCTCTAAATTTAGGGGACAGGAGGAAGGCATGGGTGGGGCTGGGAATGTAGCCAGTGGTAGAACATCGTTGGATTCAATCTCTAGCACTACGAAAACCAACACACAAACTCAAATACCAAGACCGGAGAAAGATCAGGAAGGAAAGAGAGATAAAGCAAACTCAAGAAAATGATCAGGCAGGTGTCCTTAATTCACATTCACTATTTCCATGACTGAAAATTAGCACAATCTTTAGACATTTTATTTACCTGCCAAACACACTTCCAACAAGTCTTCTAAACAATTACCCTACACCTTCAAATAGGCACCAAAGAAGATAAATAGATTTCATTAGCACCGGCTGTAACGGCAAAAAAACCAAATTCTCTATACCATCAGTTCTCAAAGCCTGATCTGGAGACACTAGGTGGGGTCTGGAAAGTCATAATGGCACTAAAAGGTTATTTGCCTTTTTCACTCAATTCTCTCACAAAGCCTACAGAATATATGAAATGCCGAAGCAGATAAGAACATTGGTTTTTTTAAAAAATTCATCCACATGTCAAGGAGATTTGCAAAAAAAAAAAAAAAAAAAAAAACTCACTAAATTGTTTTAGAAAATTATTTTTCTTTAAAAATACTATTTTTCAAAATGTAATATTAAAAAAAAAACTGTTTAAGTAAATTAATGTTTCCAGTGAAGTCTCAGGTTTAATTTCTAAATGGCTGGTATCAATAGATACAACCTAAATGAAAGAGCGTCTGGGGATCCTGAATTTAAAAGTATAAATGCACCCTACGGGGAAAAATTTGAGAAATACTATCAACAGGGTACTACATGAGTTAAATACATGTGGAATACTATGCTACCTCCCCCCACTTTTTGGGGGGACACTGGGGATTTAACCCAGAGCTTGCACGTGATAGGCAAATGCTCCACCACTGAACTATATCCTCAGTCCTTTTAACTTTTTTTTTTTTTTTTTTTTTTTTTTGAGTCAGGCTGTCAAAAAATTGCCCACAATGGTCTTGAACTTGTGATCCTTCTGCCTCAGTCAACTAAGTAGCTAGGAGAAAAGGTGTGCACCACTGCACCCAGCATATGCTTCTTTTAAATGAGACAAATCTGTATATCCTGACTTAAACAAATGCCCAAAATATACTGATAATGGAGGTCTATATACTCAGAATGTTACTAAGACAACTGCAGGTAGGAGGTGTATTATACTGTTAGCAAGAAAAAGTGATACTAAAACAAACTGTACAACTATGAGTATCAATAATTAGGTCTAAAAATGTCCCCCCCTGCTTCATAACATCTTGGTTCTATAAAATGAAATGTGAGGGCCTTTCCTGTAACCTGTTGCCAACCACCAGTAAAACAAAACACTTCTGTGGATTGGTAGCTTGTAGTGCACAGTAAGGTATAATTTACAAAGTCTCAGAGAATTCAAAAGTAGTGGCCACAGCAACTATTTTACAATGGAAAGACTTTACATTAAAAAAAAAAAAAAAAATCTAGCTGGGCATGGTGGTGCATACCTATAATCCCACTACTCATGAGATTGGAGACAGGAGGAGACAAGTTCGAGGGCAGCCTCAGCAACTTACTGAGGCCCTAAGCTACTTAGATCCTGGGAAAAGGGAAGGAAGGGGAGAGGATGGGAAGGGAGAAAAGACGGACAGACAGGGGACAAAGCTCAGTGGTAAATCCGTGGGTTCAATCTCATAAACAGAATAAATAAATAATCTGAATTTTGGGTTGAGTGTAGAAAAACAGACCACTAAAGTAAACTATTCAAAGAATCAATATGGCAAGATTTATGGTTAGTAATAATGATACCCACCTCAGAGTGTTATAATGAGTATTAACTGAAAATTTATACTGAAGCAACTATCCCACTATCTAGTAATAACCAGTCCTCAATATTTGGGAGTTTCAGCGCATATACTATCACTAAACTGTTGTACAGCAGAAAAATGAGCGCTAATAATAGTGATCCAGAAACATATTACAAGTGAAAGATAATCAACATAGGTTCATTATACTGTTTAGAAAAATAATTTATTTAGTAAACATTTCATAAAAATTGTTGACATTTAAAAATTTCCAGTATGCAGTTTTATTTAGCTGGAAAACTCATTTGTATAGATCTGACATCCTTTCACTAGAAAAATGAGTTGGTATAGAAAATGCCTACAATTTTTATGGTTCTCAATCAATAGTGAATCAGATTCAGGTAGTCTGGGAGTATCTGGGGTTGAAAAACTTTGGTCCTGGCATTAGTTTTAATTTGGATAAATACTGAAGGATTCCAACAAATAACTCCAACTGTCACTCCTAAGTAAGCAGTTCAACCTGTCAATTTCTCCAGAATACTGACCTCATCGATAGACAAAGCAAAGGGCAAGGATTAGGTACTATGCTTCAATAGTGGGAAGAAAGTACTAGCCATCAAAAAAGAGTTATTGGGGTGGCGGATAGCTCAGTAGTAGAGAGCTTGCCTAGTATTTGCAGGACTCTGAGTTCCATTTCCAGCAATGCAAAAAGAAACAAAAAACAAACAAAAAACAGAACCTAAAACTATCATCTGGGTTGGAGACTAATGTATGCTTTAAACCTATTTTGGTTCTGCTCTATGTTACAAGCTCCCTTTTTTATTTTTTGGCTCATAATTTACATAATGGCATTTAAAAACTGAAGAGGCTGGGCGTGGTGGTACATGCCTTTAACCCAGGGACTCAGGAGGCTGAGGCAGGAGGACCCCAATTTGAGGCCAGTCTCAACAACTTAGTGAGGTCCTGATTCAAAATAAGGCAAAAAGAGCTGGGGATGTAGTTCAGTAGCAGAGCCTCTGGATTAAGCTGCCACAACACAAACCCCATCAGTCACAAGCAACAGAAAAGTAATGTTTTGGTTATCTGAGGACAATCAATAAAGCTGATGTACACAAGGAAAAAATGTTTAAGTAATCATTTCAAAGTGAAATACCTTCCTTCCCCAGTAGTGACACCCAGCTCTTCTTAGTAACTAAGTATACATTTGGAATGCTTACTGTATGCAAGATACTGTACTGCCCTTACTCAGAAGAACAGCAATAAAACATGCTGATGCTACCTGTTCATTTCTCTCACCATAGCAGCAAAAAATAAAGACTTCTCCATCAAAGGTTTTGTGACCTCCTGTTCTTAGGGGTAGAGGCAGACCCACCTACAATCAAGATAGAGTTCTGTAACTTTCTATCAAGAGACAGCAGCACAGGCTTCTAGTTTTATCGTTAGCAAGCATTTCTACTTTGACTATTTCCCCCATGTCTCACTTTCTTCTTGTCTGGAACAGTGAGAATTTAATCTGTTTAACTATTGAGGCAAGTCAGATCACAGACAAAATTATTTTGAAATTTTAACAGTTTACAAAACTTAAGGTAAAAATCAAATATGAAACACTGTTCTCAAAGTTGGGCATGGTGGCATGTGCCTGTAGTCACAGTTACTTGGAGACAGAGGTGGGAGGCTCACTTGGCCTAGGCAAAAAAGCAATACCTTATCTCAAAAATCACAACAAATTAAAAAGGATTTTTCTTGATTTTAAGCGGGTAATCCAGAATAAAAAGCACGGATGTGATTTTATGTCAAAAGACATCCGGGGCTGGGGAGATAGCTCAGTCGTTAGAGTGCTTGCCTTGTAAGCACAAGGCCCTGGGTTCGATCCCAAGCACTCCCCCCCAAAAAAAAGACAACCTTAAGGAGTTGGGGGAATCATTGCCCATTGTTAGAGTGCCTGCTTAGCATGTGCTAGGCTGTGGATTCAACCCCGAGCACCACTCATACACAAAGATATCCTTCAGGTGGGCATGGTGGTGCAGGTCTGAAATTCCAGCAACTCAGGAGGCTGAGGCAGGAGGATCATAAGTTGAAGGTCAGCCTCCGCAACTCTGCAATTTAGCAAGACCCTGGGTATAATCCCCAGTACCAACACCCCCCCCCCAAAAAAAACCTGCTAGGAATAAAACATTTATTTGTTTATATGGTGGTTTATTCCCCAGATTAAACTCAGGGGCACTGAGTCACATCCCCAACCTGTTGTTTGTTTTCACTTTTTATTTTGAGACAGGGTCATGTTAAATTGCTCAGTCTGGCCTCAAACTTTTGAACCTCTTCCCCTCAGCCTCCCAAGTCACCGTGATTACAGGCATGTGCCGCCACTCCCAGCTTAAACATTTACTGTGTTTAGAGAAACAGACTAAAAACCTACAGAATTGTGGGAAATAGTCAATCCCTTTGATGTGTATTTTGTAAAAAAAATTCAGAAAAAAAAAAAAACTCTTAAAATTAGTAGGGGCTGGGGTTGTAGCTCAGAAGTTGAGCACTTGCCTAGCACGTGTGAGGCACTGGGTTCGATCCTCAGCACTACATAAATATAAATAAACAAAATAAAGGCATTGTGTCCACTTACAAATAAAAAAAAATTTTAAAATACAATTAGTAGGTCTAGCCCAAGCATGGAAAAACTCAATAATTTTAAGTTTCTATTGTGTAAATGACTCATTTATGGAAAATCAGAAATACTCCCATTTTGTTTATCACAATAAAAAAAATTATCACATATCCTCTAGTGGAGGACAGGGGAAGCACATGATAATGGGTGACCCAAACTAGCAATTAACACAGTTAACTTTCAGATGTAGCTCAAAAATATTAAATTATGGGCTGGGGATATAGCTCAGTTGGTAGAATGTTTGCCTCGCAAGCACAAGGCCCTGGGTTCAATCCCCAGTACCGCTAAATAAATAAATAAATAAAATAAACTATAACTTTGAATGTTTGGACTAAAAGTTATTTTCATTTCCTTTGAAATAAACCTTGAGATCAAGAAAAAAACATCAAATGCTTTAAATTTACTGTAGTTAATGAAACTGACTTCCACCATAGGCTAGATTTCTCACTCAAATTTAGACCATCACCCCTAAACTGAATGTTGACCTTGCACCAATTCGGTTAAGTAAATTACTTACCATCTCTGAGCCTCAGCTTTCCTATCTGCAAAATATGACTAATTATAGTACCTACATAAGAATTGTTTTAAGAATTGCTTATGAATTATGTAATTAAGTCAATACAAGTAAACTGCTTAAAGAATACCAGGCACATAGTGGGCACTGGATCAAATTTCACTATTATTATAACTGCTTGAAATTTTCATGTTAGGAAAACAAAAGTTAATCATCAAGCTAAAGATTACTTCACAAGTATCCCGGAACTTTTCTAAATCCACAAATATACAAGAGTAGCTGGGTGCAGTGGCGCATGTCTGCAATCCCAGTGACTCAGGAGGATCATGTGTTGGAGGCCAGGCTTGGCAACTTGTGAAACCCTGTCTTGGAAGGGGAAAAAACAAAACAACAACAAAAAAAAGGGTGGGGAGAGTGTGTCCTGGCATGTTGGCCCTAGGCTGGAATCCCAGCAACTTGGGAGGCTGAGGCAGGAGAGCTGCAATTTGAGGCCAGCTTCAGCAACTAAGCCAGACCCTGTTTCAAAATAAAAATTAAAAGGACTAGGGATGTAAATCAGTGGTAGAGTGCCCCTGGGTTCAATTCCCAGTAAATGGGAGAAAAAAAAAATTGCAAGTTCAGCTTTCTTTTCCTATGAGATAAAAATTAAAGATACTTTGTGTTAGCCATTCAACCTGCTTTACTGCAGAACCCCCAAACTTCCAAATGGAAGGAATTACAAGTTATTTTCTAAGTAGTAAAAACAAATGGGGAGAAAAAAAAAAAACCCTACCAGTTCTTTATAATGTCTTATTAGTAGAGTTCGGTTCCCTGTAATAAGTACTATGACATTATTCTAATGCTCATAAATACCTTTAAAGGCCTCTTTTCAAGAACCAAATAAGACACATGATGTGAAGCTATATACATAAACTCTAACATGAAATTTCAAAAAATTGGTCTAAAATATACATACTTTCATCTCAAAGGTAGCTAACTGGGTGCTGGAGGTGTGGTGCAGTAGCAGAGCCCCTACCCCACTCCAGGCACCGGGCTCTTTTCCCAGTACCCCCCACCACTCCAAAAAAGCTAACCAAACCTAAAAGCCCATACTTCAACTATGTAAAAAGTTTTCCACCTGTACACAGATGTAGAGGCAGAGTAACTTCTGACATTCAAGTTGTATTCTAAGGAGGCAAAAAATAAGTCAGTTCTCTGAAAAGTATATCCATTACATTAAAAACTTTAAATGCCCCTAAAAGGAAATAAATTTTCCCAGGTTTTAAGTTATTTTAAATAACTCTATAAAAGATAAACCGTGAGTCATATAACCCAAATTACCTTTCTCAAATTTGATCAAAT
This sequence comes from Sciurus vulgaris, assembly GCF_902686455.1. Lineage (NCBI taxonomy): Eukaryota > Metazoa > Chordata > Mammalia > Rodentia > Sciuridae > Sciurus > Sciurus vulgaris. The sequence goes on along the minus strand of NC_136462.1, from coordinate 14,344,400 downwards.
ACCAATGATCCTAGGCTCTTCTATAACAGAAGACTCTAGTTTTTTTATGAAATTAAAAGTTCTGGGTAAATCCAACGAAGAAATTTCTTCAAATAATTTGTAACTAATTCAGATACAGAACTACAATCATAATAAACTGATATAATTAGCTACAATAAAATCATAGACTAATGTAACAAGACAGGTGGAGATGGACAATAACTACTTTCACATTTGGAAGAAAAAAAATCTGAAGTTAGTTTTACCCAATTGTGAACATTTCCTTTAACATGAAATTCACAGAATGCCATTGAGGTTAGTGACCATCTCTTAACTCTAAAAGGGAGTTAAGTCTTTTAAAATGCGAAACCCTGTTATTTTCGAACTACTTGTTCTTTGGACCTTGAGGGTTGTTTCAAAGTACCTGCAACAAGGACCTAGTGCAGATTCAAAAGGTTTTAGAAGTAGCTATCAACTTCTCCCCACCTGTTAACCAAATCAAATCATGAACACACATTCGAGCAACCAAAAAAGCTCGCAATAAGATGATTCCAAGATTGCAGGAACCTTACACACATTAAGAAAGAAAAAAAAAATCCTGCATTCCAACAAAAAAGACAGACAACGCTGGTGAACACAAACCTATCCTCACAAAGCAAAACACCATTTTGTTGGCTAAGCGTGGAGTTACCAGACCCACGAATCAGTGTGGCCACTCAGCAACAGGATCAGAAAGATGCAGTCGAAATGTTACAAAAGAAAACGAAAGAGACACGCACTCAGGGAAATGTTCCTCAAAGCGTGCGGCAGCTAAGAACTTTCTTTGCTCAAACCAAAGTTGCCCGCCTGCTTTACAGATGGGTGAACTAAGGCTGGCCGGACTCATCAGTGCCTTTCTCAAGGTCACTCTAGTGCAAAAGAAGAGTGCGCTCGGCCTCCGATCCCAGGTCCCCGACCTCTCCACGCTCACGGGCCGCACAACTCAAAGTACTTGGCTGTCCTCGAACCCTAAAAGCCACCAGGCACTGGGAGAGAGCAGACACCTCGCGCGCGCTCCGCGGAGCCCCCGGTACACCGCCCCTCGGTTCTCGCGGGGCGAGCGCCACTGCACCCAACCACCAGGGAGGTGGCCCCGCGCCGTGGGGTGGCGAGGATCCCGCCGCGAGAGGCTGCACTCACCGTCGCTCTCGGCCCTGACAAGCAGGGACATGCCCTTCAGCCGCTCCACGTAGCCGGACGACACATGCCCGGTGCCCCGGTCGTCCCACTGCCGGTCCTCGTTGAGCGTGTAAACCTTCACCCGCCGCCGGGTGTCGGTCATCGTGCCGACCGGAGGCCGGGGCGGGAGCCCGGCCACAGTCGCCCAGGAACGGGGTCCGGGAGAGGCGGGCGCCCGCAAGCGGAGGACTCCCGGGCCTCACTGCTGCCGGTGACCGCCGCGGGGCCTCGCCGCCGCCCGCATGGCCAGTTCCCGGGCCCGAGCTCTGGGCCGCCGACTTCTCTCGCCTCCGGCTCCGCGGCGCTATTGTCCAGGCCCGGCCGCACGGCAGCCCCGAGAGGGGCACGCGGGGCTGCGGAGCCTCCCGCCCCGCCGCGGTAGGAACGCGGGGCTCCGGTCACTGCCCGGCTCCCGCCTCCGCCATGATCTCAGCCAAGCCGCTTCCCGCGCCGCCACCGCCTCCTCAGGCCGCCGCCGCCGCCATTTTTTCCTTCCTTGTACCTGGCCTTGCCTCCGCGCCCAGTAGCCCCACTCCGCTCCCCCTGCTTCAAATGTCCGAAGCCGACGGGCGCCTGCTCTTGCTGCAACTGCTAACACCGCCCGAGAGACTCCGAACGCCCCCGGCCGCCGCAGCGCCCCTGGCTGCTGAAAGTCGCTTTCCCTTCTTCACTGCCACCGCCTCTTCCGTCTTCCTCACCGAGCCAAAGCCGCCGCCATCTTGGCTCGCCCCTCAAAAGCGGCGCGCGGGGCCACCCAGGCAGCAGCTGCAGGGGCCGCCAGTCGGCCCCACCATTTAAAGAGACAGGAGCGAGGCCAGCAGCCTCGCTGCGGCGGAGGCTTCGCACGGAGGCGGAAGGCGGACGCGGAGTTGCCGAGGTGGCGGGAGCGCCGGGAGCGGAGGAGGCGGGACGCTGGTCGCGCCGGTGACGGCCCGGGACTCCCTCGCGTTTCCCTGCACGCACCGTCGTGTGTGCGCAGGGCGGCGTGTGCGTCCGTCGCGCCCTGTGTTCGTCATCAGCTCCGCTCCGGGGTTCGGAAGGGGCGTGGAATCCGCCTCGGGCCTCGGCGCGTTGGCCGGCGTACGGGCTTGGAGGCCGCACGCCACCTCTGCCCCTGCCCGGCGGGCGCGGGTAGCTTGGGCCTGGGGCTTCCGTGCGCGGTGTGCGCGCCTCGGACAATGTTCTCCGGCCGCCGTGGGCGGGATTCGGCACTCGGGACCTGCCCGGAGCGCGGGGTCCCGAGCCGCCAGCGGTCTCCTTTAGGATGGACGCGATGAGCTTCCGGGATAGGTCAGACTTGTGCAGCGAGGTTCGCGCAGGCCTGGGGAGGTGCCGTGCAGCGCGCACTGGCGTGGCGAGCCTAGAAACTTGTGACGGCTTTCGTTTTCTGGACCTGGGACTGAGCCGCGAGGGCCAGTTCTAAAAGCTCAGTGCAGTGCAGCTGCTGCCTGCGTTCCTCTATCCGTTATTAGAACTGATGTTTCCTAGCCCTCCTTGTTGCAAAAAGACCTCGAAGGCCCCAATTGGTACCGTAATAATCAGGGTAAGTAATTCTCAGCGTTGGGGCCTTCATCCCCCACAACTGCAGAGACAAGTCCGAAACTCAACACTTGTCAACAAAACTGGAAAATTATGAAAACAAAAGTAGTTCATTTTTTTCCTGAAAAGCAAACTCAGTCCTTTAGCTGGGCGTGGCGAAGTCCGGGGAAAGTCGCCCCCGAATGTGGTACCATGGTACGCTGATTATTTAAGTTAAAGGGCCTTGGACATCGGCAGATGCTGGAAGAGGCTACACTGATAGTCCCTCTTCTGCCTGAATTCTGTTCCCACAAACGCCATTTGCTTCACCCCCACCCCACTCCAATATCGCAGGAAAGAAGAGGGGGATGAAACCACACCTCCGTAGGCATTGTCAAAACGACTCATTCAAATTCCAAAAGAAACCGTTGACAAACTAATTTGTCTTCTGGGCCCATTCTTCTCACCTAAAATCATTTATTATTCCAAATTGCCTACACTCTCCATTTCCCTGACTTCATATCAAGAGGGTATTCAAACCCCAACCATCTGCTCTTCTTCCAAGTTTCATATTCTGTATGAAATACAAAACATGCAAATATGTTGCATGTTAAATAGAAGTTGTAGGCTATTGTTTTGGACTAAGCTCATGGATTAATACTCAAAAATGGAACTAAAAATCAAACAAAGGTCCAAGTCACCAGGAGATAAGAGACCAGGATAAGCCAGAGACAATAGCCAAACTTCCCATAGAGGATAGTTTCCATCCACATGATTAATGAAGCTCCTTCTGCTTTAAACTCTTACACAAAAAGAAGTGACCTGAAGTAACCCAATGTTAACCAATAGTTAATTTTCTCTTGTTCTGGCTCGCTGTCCCTGCTTTATAAGGAAAGTTGGAAATGAGCAATTCAATATTTGGTCTTTGTTTCTGCTTTCTTTAGCCTTTGTTTGTAAAACCAATCTCTTCTTAGTTCTTGGAACATTTATTCTGGTTTTTAATTTTGTTTGTTTTTGTTTTTTGTTTTAGTTGTAAGTAAACACAATACCTTTATTTTATGTTTATGAGGTGCTGAGGATCGAACCCAGGGCCTCACACATGCTAGGAGAGCACTACCACTGAGCCACAACCCCAGCCCATTTATTCTGTTTTATAGAATTAAGTGTTGCTTGATTTTAGAATGGAAAATCAATTAAGATATTTCAATTGTAATTTTGTCCTTTCGCAATGTTAATAAACTTGCAATGGCTTTTCTCCTGTTTTTCTATTGTCCATTGATTTTAGTGGAGGACTGAGTTTCTGAACCTTCAGAGGGACAGTTTGAACTGATGTCCAAAATAAACATGAAATAATTTGTCGTACAATCATTTAGGGTAAAATTAAATGTAACAGTGGTCCACTTTATAGTTTGAATATAGCCCTTGCTCTGCCACTGCAAATTAGTTTTAAAATGGTATGTTTCTTTTTCTTCCTCTCTGCTCCTCCCTAATCTCTCCCCCTCCCTAATCCCAGGGGAAACAGGATTACCTTTCTTCCCCATTTTAGGCAGATTTATCTGTCCTTGAACACACACACCTAACCCTAACCATAGGAACAAAGTAATCCAGATTTGGGGGATGGCACCAGAAGACCTCAGAAATAACTGTCTCCCAAATTCACAAGTGAATTACAACTCCAACAGAATGTAGCTTTTGAATCACCTCTTTTGGCAGAATCACAGCCTCTGGGACAAAAGAAGTCCCTTATGTTTATCCTTTTCTAGCAAAGCAATAAGCCTTCTTTTTCCTTTTTCTCAAAACTGTTCTCTTTATTGGATTGGCATCAGGGACAAGGACCAAGTATTTGGCAACATAAACAGTGTGGATTACTTATTAAATAGGACAAGGTTAAAAATCGTATGTTATGTTATAAATAATGCTTAGGATTAGATTTAAATGAGCTTTTTTTTCCTCCTAAGAATTGAACTCAGGGCCTCTGCATGTTAGGCAAGTGTTTTACCACTACACCCTCCAGCTTTAAAAATAAAATTTTTTTTGAGACAGGTTCCTGCTAAGTCCTTGAACTTGCAGTCCACCTGCCTCAGCCTCTTGAGTAGCTGGGATAATAGATGGGCACCTCCATGCCCAACTTAAATGAATTTTAATTTAATATTTTGGTGCTGAGGATTGAACGCAATGGAGTTTTTACCACTGAGCTACGTCCTCAGCCTTTTTTATTTTTTATTTTTGAGACATGGTCTCACTAAATTGCTTAGGGCCTCCCTAAATTACTGAGGCTGGCCTCAAATTGTGATCCTCCTGCTTCAGCTTCCCAAGTCACTGTGATTACAGGTGTGTGCCACCACACCAGTTATAAATAAATTTTAAGCACAATCTTAAATAGCCTTGCATCAGTCAGAGTTCCACCAAGAAATGACTAGCAGGATACATCTACACACACACACACACACACCTCAAGGAATTTATGTAATAGTGGGGTCTGGGGAGGAAAATCTGAATTATATAGGGCAGGGTCCCCAGAGGGCTGCACACTCTTGGGGAAGAGCTGACGTGAGAGTCCACAGTCCACAGACAGAAACTGCTTCTTCCTTAGGGGAAGAGTTAAGTTTCTCAGGTCTAACTGATTAGATGAGACCTTATCCAGATTATCAAGGATTATTTCCTTTTTATCAGCTGATTGCATTGCTACAAATACCCCCACAGTTAGATTAATATTTAATTGAATAACTGGGTACCACAGCCTCACTGTAACAATTACAATAATAACTACTTTAACTTATTCTCAATCATATGCCATGCATTAATGGTGACAGAGTGAAGGAAATTCCCAGTGGAATTCAATGACGAGAGTTGCAAATTAATGGAAGTCGAGATGCATTGGCAGAGTGAGATAGGACAGAAGAAATAGAGGATACAAAGAAGGACAAGGAGGTACAATTTTAACTCAGAAGGTCAGCATACTTTCCTAGGCCTGTCACCCCCTAAGCCAGTCTCTCAGGTCCATCACTCCTCATCCCGGAAAATCTGTAAATCTTACCCATAAATTCACTCCCATAAATGAGTCCACCAATATATAGATGAAGCAAAGAGAGAGATGATATTTGAGAAACCTGTAATTTCCAGCATTATCTACTAATCTGGCAATGCAGACCATGTCAGCCTAAGGATCTCAAGAATGACCAGACCACTGTAAACTGTTTTGAGATCACCAGATGCATGTCCTTCCTATATGCCTTCTCTTACCCACCCCTCACCAAGTTTCCTTTAAAGGAATGGCTGCAAATCCCTCAAGCGTGCTCTCCCTTGAGATGGCCCACATTCTCTCTTGAATGTGTACCTGCTTTCCTAAATACACCTGTCTACATCTCTGGCATCATGCAAGTAAAGACCTTGCTGGTCTTGAGATCCCTTTCTGAGAACTTCTCAGGACCCTCCTCCAGAGACCTCTCTTCTCCTGGGCCAATAGTGATCAAGGGTGTGAGTGTTGGATAGTGACTCTAGTCCTGCTTCTTAGTAGCTGTGTGACATTTGCAAGTTTCCTCACCTCTCTGTGCCTTAGTTTCCTCTTCTGGAAGATAGAAATGATAACTTGTAGGGCATGTTAGGGATTGAGGTAGTGATTCCTTCCATGCAGTAGTGTTTTTCCACTGTGCCTTTGTACTTTGACCTACAAGTTAACACCAACTTATAAAATATGTACCAACGCCTGTTTATTGGGTGGTATTCGTACCTGCCCTATAACACCTGCCTTGTCCTCTCTGCTTTCATCGTTATGTGGTAGTGACTGTTAAACCAAAACCCTGGGAAGAATAGGGACAGGGCACTAAGTTGTGGGCCGTCTTGCTCCAGAATGTGCCTTCTGCACCAATGACCGGGGTATTTGACAGTGAAGGTGAGGGCGGCTCTGTGTATGTGAGAAGAGCCAAGTTCTCCTTTAAGCCACTCGGCTGGTGTCCAGGATGAGACCTTTGACTTCTTTGGGTCTCAGTTTTCTAATTTTTTTTGTTGTTGTTGTTGATGGACTTTATTTTTGTTTATATGCGGTGCTGAGAATTGAACCCTGTGCCTCAAGCACTCCACCACTGTGCCACGGCCCCAGTCCCAGTTTTCTAATCTTAACAAGATGATTTTTAAAGACATTTCCAGCTTTCAAATTCCATTGTGTGCAACGATGAGGGTTAGAACAATAAAAGCCCCTCAATTTTCTCCACAAGGCAGATGCCACCACAAGAACATTTCACGGCGCTCTCAAACATCTTATTACAAAGCAGCAAGAAACACATAAAGAGGGGAAGATAACGGAAAAAGTATTCAGCAGAAAGAGCATTCCAGGAATCATGTTTTTGTTCAATTTTCATGTTATGCAAATATTTAATGTCATGTAGTATTTGTGATAGAATTATTAAAGAAAAATCAATTATGCTATTTGTTAAAGATGGTGTTAAACCAAAACTCTTTAGAACAAGAGTTCTCTAAAATAAAAGGGTTTGTTGAATCATTAGACAGGCTAGTCAGAAAAAGAAAGGACTAAGTCCTGGTATAGGTTTCCATGGCAGCCAGCAGCCAGGCTAGACAGCAGTCGAAAATAGGTCTGGTAGACCTAGAGCTAAGATTCGTGTGTTTCGTTTTGTTTTGTGGTTCTGGGGCTTGAACCCAGGGCCCTGGGTATGCTCGGCAATCACTCTTCCATGGAACTACGCTCTCAGCTCCCAAGAGTATTTTATAATGGAAGTTTGGGGCAGGAAAGCGTAGAGGGTGGACATTGAACCTACCTTGGCTATAGGTAAGAGTGACATGCCGTGCAAAGTGTGGAGTTCGGGAGAGGAGGACTGTCTCTAAGAAGCACATGCTGCTTCTGGATCAGTTGGGCAAGTCCAGAAAGTTTAGGTCAAGGTTTCAAAATATCATCCAGAAATATGAAATAGGCTTTTGTTGATTTGGCTCAAAGCTGTTAGCTGATTAATGTCAACTCCACTCCAACCCTGGTCCTGTGATTAAACTTGGGCCATCACGGAGTTGTTTTTTTTTTTCTCATCAGTGGTAAGGCAGGTTTTATCCAAGGAGCCATGGTGATAGGTGTAGGGACCACTGCAATGGAGACTTCAGCCGGAGGAGAAACTGGACTCAACTGCGACTCCACTAAGGACAAGCTGGGACTTAGACCAAGGAGTGGGTGGGGGTCAGGAGATGGACAATTTTTGAGAAGACATCAAGGAAAGGGTTCTGTCTAAACTGATTTTGAAGGATTCTTGCTGAAGGCAGGCCAGAGTGCTAAGATACTAAGGTGGTCAGACATCCAGGGTAGGAGACTTGATAAACTAACTTAGCAGGGTCCTTGCTTAGAATCTTAAAATGGCCTCAGTGAGGGCAAGGAGAAAAGCCCATTTGGACAGAGTCAAGTAGGTGGCTCAGAGGAGCAGGATAAAGTTTTGGTCAAAGGAGAGGCTTGGCTAATGTTACAGCTTCTCTTATCCCCCCCCCTCCCTTTTATATTTTTGTTAGCTTTTTTTATTTGTTTGGTCCTTTGTTTAATTTATTTATCTACATGCAGTGCTAAGAATCGAACCCAGTGCCTCACACATGCTAGGCAAGCGTTCTTCCACTGAGCCACCACCCCAGTCCTCTCATCCCTCTCTTAACACTGTCATGAGCAAATCAGAAAATGAAGACAATTTTAGATAAAAGCTAGAACAGCAACAAACGGACCCAGCTCAGAATTGATGGCCACCCACAACTCATTTCTTGAAACAGTAAGTCTAGCTCACAAAAGTGCTGACGAGCAACTCTTTCTGTGTTAACAACAAGCAAAACACATGACAAATATATTCAGAAAGAACAAGTTGAACTAAGAAGATGCTGCATAAGGCTAGCATTTGGGTAGCACACTCGGACATTATTTAAGAGACTTCCAAGGAGTGAACAGCCTAAGTGGAAAGACTATGGTCTATTCATCGTGCAGGTTTTCATTTTAAAATTCTTAGAAGAAAGAGGAAAATAGTTTGCCTTTCTCTTGAAAATCTTTCATATGTGTGTTTATCATTCATTTTCTTTCTTTTTTAAAAAAAAATATTTATTAGTGCTGACGATATAGCCCATCTCGTAGGGTAAGGTACTTGCCTCACATGCAGAAGGACGGGGGATCCAATCCCCAGCACAGCGGGATGGGGAAAAAAAAATATTTGTTAGTTGTTGATGGACCTTTATTTTCATTTATTTATATGTGGTGCCGAGATTCGAACCCAGTGCCTCACACATGCTAGGCAAGTGCTCTACCACCGAGGCACAACCCCAGCCCCAATCTTCATTTTCATCATAAATGTGACAAACAAAAGCCCTCCTCAAAGAACAGCTGCTGCAGGAGTGATAAGCATGGGTGTTGGGGACCCGGTTGGTTCTTCGTTGACATAGATCTATAACAAAAGGAGAAAAAGTCTGTGACGTTTAATTTTTTGTTCACTAAGCAACAGCTTTCTTCACGTTCAACTGTCATGATTAATATGATCATCTTAACTTAGAAATAGCCATTTATGGTGACTAATAATATGAGCACAATTGAAAATCATCATTTTACTATGATATGCATTAAGAGAAGCAGATGGCTAGCTTAAATATTTGGTTAATATTTACTTAAGTGCCTCCTCTTCAATCCAGGGAATGCTCTGCACTCAGAATTATGTATTTTTGAAGCATGCATCCTTCGATATAGCAGTATACAGCCTATGCTAGAAGCTCCTCCACAGATTCTACTAGGCCCTGAATCATCTCCCTTCCTGATTTTGGATTTTGTACACCGAGGAATTGACTGCTTCTTGTTTCACGACCACCAGTTTTATGTCTCCAAGTCTTGTGGCTTTGTCTAGAATGTTCTATTCATCTTGTTTTCTGGAAGCTCCTGCACAGGCATCACCTACGCTGTTGGGCTTTCCCTGGCAGCTCTCATCCTAGACAATGTTCATCCTTCCCTCTGCCACGACATGCCTGTTCCTTGTGCCCTTTCCATCCTTTTTGTTGTTGTTGTTGTTTTTGAACTCAGCCCTTTTTATTGAAAAAAAAAAAAATAATAATAAGGGGCCTCCCTAAATTGCCCAGGCCCCCCGGCTCTGGGGTTACTGGCATGCACCCTCACATCTGCACACTTCAATACCTAAACCACCACCTGTGCACTGGGGGGTGTTTCCACGTCTGCTTCTGCTGCTAGCTTGCCATGCTTCTCCAAGGCAGTATGTTCTTATATTCTCTTGCACCTCCATGTCAAGTACGTTGCCTGGAGTTTGGTTAGTGTTAATCTGAACTGAATGCTGAACTGTTTTTGTCGAGGTGGTGACTTAGTAATTTATCTTAGATCAGCTCTAGCAAGAATAGATTTTAAAAGTCATATGCCACCAGAGGTTGTGATAAAAACAGTGAGTGGAGGGATCAGAGAAGAGTTTTGTGGAAGAGGCAGCATTGGAGTGACACCCGAAGGGTGTGATGTCGAAGAATGGGTGTGGAGCATTTGAGGTTGCAGGAGGAAAAAAACCACCAAGGAGATATGAACATGTATGGAAACTTAGGAAACCGTGAGCGGATCAGCATGGCTGGGGAGTGCAAACTGAGAAAAAGCAGGAAATTATGCAGAAAACGGAGTTTGGAGCCAGATTGTAAAAACCTGAAATTCTATTCTGAAATATGTGGGTATTTTTCTGAAAGTGAATGGAGAGACATATAAGCTTTCTGGGCAGAAAAATGGGCACAATAGAAATCTATACTTTAAGAAAAGATATCCATTCACAATTGTTCAAAAGGAATCAAATACTTAGAAATAAACTTAACCAAGGAACAGAAAGACTTGCATTCTGAAAACTATAAAATGCTGTTGAAAGAAAATAAGGTAAACATAAACGCAAAGACACATGTATTCTGGGATTGGAAGACTTAATATTGTTAAGGTGGCAATGCTGTTTGAATAACCCTTATCTGAAATGCTTGGGAACAGAAATGTTTTCTGGATTTTTCTGGAATGTTTGCATATACATAATGAGATATCTTAGGTATCTAAGATATCAAGTCTAAATGCAAAATTCGTTTATGTTTTATGTACGCTTATACACATAAATTAAAGGAAATTTTATAGAGTACTTTTAGTGCACCTGCATTTTGACTGTGACACATCGTAGGAGGTCAGATGTAGAATATTCCTCCTGCAGCATCATGTTGGTGGTCAAAATGTTTTGGATTTTGGAGCATTTTGAACTTCAGATTTTCTGATTAGGAACTTTCCACCTGTACTACCCAAATGAATCTACAGAGTCAATGCAATTCCTATAGGAATCCTAATCCTGTTTTTATTTTTAATCAGAAATTTAAAAACTCTTCTTAAACTTATATGGGAACTCCAGGGATTTCAAACAGTCATGATAAGCGTCGAAAAAAGCAAAGCTAGAGAAGTCCCAGATCCTTATTTCAAAACTTATTACAAAGCAACAGTAATCAAAACAGGGTGGTGCTGGCAGGAACAGAGACATCTGGACCAATGGAGTGGAACAAAGATCCTAGAAATAAACCTCACACTTAGGATCAAGTAAGTTTTAACAATCGTGTCCGACCATTCAGTATGAGATAGGGCAGTCTTTGTAACAAATAGTGCTAGGGAAACTGAATGTCCACATGCAAAAAATAATGAAATTAGACCTTTATGTTATACCATTAACAAAACTTAACTCAAAATTGATCAAAATACCTAAATGCAAGAGCTAAAGCTCTATAACTCTATAAAACAGGGAAATGCTTCATGACATTGAACTTGGCAAGAATTTCTTGGATACAACACAAAAAGTATAGACAATGATGAAAAAGATATATTAGACTTCATTAAAATTAAAAACTTTCATTCATCAAGGCATGCTATTAATAGAGTGAAAAGGCAACCCAGAGGGTGGAAGGAAATCTTTGCAAATCACACATCTAGGAAGAGAATATATCAGCTAAAAAAAATTTAGCTCAATAACAAAAAAAAAAAAACCAAGCAAACCAATATAAAAATAGACAAAGAACTCAAATAGATATCTCTAAAGAAGATGTACCAATAGTCAACAGTGACATGAAAAGATGCTCAACATTACTAATCTTTTGGGAAACTCAGATCAAATCCCAGTGAGATACCACTGTGTTTGCCAGGGTCTGGAAAATTCTGAATCCCTGTACAGTGCCAGGAGAAACATCAAAATCGTTCAGCCAGCATGGACAACAGAGTGACAGTTCTTGAAATATATAAAGCATAGGACTGTCGTATGATCCAGCAAAGCTTCTCCTAGGTATATCCCCAAATGAATTGAAACCAAGGACTTAAACAGCTGTTTGTACCTCCATGTTCATAGGAGCATATTCACAATCGCCAAAAGGGAAAACAACCGAAGGTTCGTGGACAGAGGAATGGATAAACAAACTATTGTACACACTGGAATATTTACACACGTACGCGCACGCACACGCACACGCGCGCACACAGCTGAATATTATTCAGCCTTAAGAAGGAATAAAATTCTGAAACAAGCTACATTATGCTAAATATAAAAACCAGACACCAAAGGACCTGTATTGTACGACTGCACTTCCTTGAGGTATCTAGCAGAGTCACATTCACAGAAGCAAAAACCAGTACAGTGGTCACCTGGAGGCCGGGGCAGGAGGGTTGAGGAGTTACTGTTGTAACAAGTGCAGAATTTTAGTTTGTGATGAGGAAAAAGTTCTGGAGGTGAAGGGTGGTGACATCATCACAATGTAAACGTACTTAATGCCACTTAAAATGATTAAAATGTATGTGGGATGCGCACCTCGAAAGATCTAAGCTACAGCATGAGAACAACAACTAACGATCATGTATTGTGTTCAGGATTTTCCCTAAATGAGTACTTTATGCTGCTGTTGCAGCGAGGGGGAAATGGGTAGCTATGTGAGATAAAGGACATGTTCCTTTTTTCACCATGGTAACTATTGAACACCTTGAGCATACACCACAAATTTATTTTAAAAGTCTGCAGTAAAAATAAAAACATACTGGGGAATGATACTGGCCAAATTATGTGGTTACATTGTATATTATGTGTATGTATGATTGTGTAACAACAAATCCCATCAGTATGTACAACTATAATGCAACAATAAAAAATGTGGGAAAAATAAAAATAAAGTCCACTATACATCCAAGATATGATTAAAAAGGTTAATTTATTTTACATATGTTATCACAACAGTAAATTCTAAATTTTAGAAGTTGAATCCTGGTGGCAATACTAATGGTGGATTGGAGAAGATAAAGACTGGCATCTGGAAGACCTGTTTGGAGATTGTGAAATAGCCAAGTAGAGATTGTTGGAGGAACCAGGGCAGAGGTTTGGATAGAGAAGGGGTGGTAAAAAGCTATTCTAGATGTACATCAAGAGAAATTGCTGGGCACAGTGGTGCACACCTGTCATCACAATGACTCGGGAGGCTGAGGCAGGAGGATTGCAAATTCCAGGTCAATCCAGCACCTTAGCGAGGCTTTGTCTCAAAATAAAAAGTTAAAAGAACTGGAGATGTGGCTCAGTAGTAAAGTGCTCCTGGGTTCAACCCCCAACACCAAAAAAAAAAAAAAAAAAAAAAAAAAGGAGGAATTGACACTAGACATCAAGGTGGTGAGGCCTCATGGAAGATGAGCTTTCTAGGTCACAGAACAGACAGAACAGGAAGAGACAGGGAAAGGGATCACAGGAGATGATTTGGTAGGAATGTGTGTGATCTAAAAAATTTAAAAAAAGAAATCAGTTTTAATTAAGGGAACATGAAGCAATCATTTGTCTTTTTATCTAGGTGCAGTACAGTCAGCTCCTTCTGTTCGGGAGTGTTTGCAGTACCAGAGTTCATTAGTGGGTCAAAGAGCGAAGTTCTGGGTTCAGACTGCATTTTTCCATGTTTTGTTATTTCTATCCTTAAGCCTCTTGACATCCAAGGTACAAGAGATAAGTTTATCAGATGAGACTAAAGTCTAAAGTTTTAAATTATGAAATATGCCATACATAAACAAAGCATACCAACCTATTGTACAGTTCATTGAATAATAAATAATATCAATAAAATGAGCAACTGTGAATTGCCATCTGAAATGGTATCTACAAGTATCTTAGAAATACCCTGAGGCTCATTCCTCTATCTTCCTCAGGAGAATTTTTATTTCTTTGCTCTTCTTTTTACCTCCAAAGTATGAATTTCTAAATAATTTGCTATTTATATTTGAAAATTAAATGGCAATCACAAAGTTAGCTGTGTAAAGAAAGAAGCCAGTGCTGCTATTAAAAGTGACTTAGTCGTTGCTAGGGACTTAATGTCTGTGTCTCCCCAGTATCATATGCTGAAACTGTAATGCCAATCTGTTGGGATGTGGACATGGAGTCTCAGGAGGTAATTAGGTCATGAGCGTGAAGCCTACAATATTGCAATAGTGCCTTTACAAGGGAGAAGGATTGGGCTGGGGCTTTGGCTCAGTGGTAGAGCGCTTATCTAGAATGCGTGAGGCACTGGGTTTGATTCCCCAGCACCATGTTAAAAAACAGAAAAAAAACAAACTAAAGGTATTGTGTCCATCTACAACTAAAAATATTAAAGAGGAAAATTGTGTCCCCCCTCTGTTCTGTCCTCCATCATCTGAGGACACAAGAACGCAATCATCCACCAACCAGGAGGTGAATCCTCACCAGACACCAGATGCACCAGCACCTTGATCTTGGACTTCCCAACCTCTGTAACTGAGCAATAAATGTTCGCTGTTTAAGCCTTCCAGCATACGTGTTACTTTGCTATAACAGCCAGAGGGCACGCAGACAGTTATAGTCTGGGTCATGTCTGGATTCAGCTTTCCTGAGAGTTCAAAATGGACAGTAGGCAAGGCTTCATAAGGGAGTCCTGGAAAACTAAATGGGTTTCCCGTTTGGGGCCTCTGGCAGGGCCTCGCATGGGACAGGCACCGACTCCCGACCCAGGGGGCGGGGGAGTGGCTGCTCTATCTTTTCTGCCTTCAGGGGGTATTCTCAACTTTTCTTTCCTACCCACAATTGCATTTTTTCAGTTTTGTTGGGCTTTTATTCAACAAGCCCTCTCTTCTGTTCTCTGAGTGTTGCTTCTGAAAGTATTCCATTTTTGTTTCATGGGTGCCACATCTTCTATCTCTGAGGATATTGATAGGTTTTTAGGCATTGTCTTTCCCAAGACTAGACCGTGTTGCCTCCTAGTTGCTTTGTTTTACATGTTATGGGCTTCTCTCAACTGTCTGTGATCCCTGGCTGTTCGCTCAGGCTTCAGAATGGGACTGAAACGCTGTTTGGAAACTCTGTGAATGGTTGAATCTGTCAGCTGGGGACGCCCCATAGAGTGATCTGGCTGGGCCCATTTGTTGAGAAACCCAGTGAGTTAGCATTGTTAAAGCCTCTTTCCTTTATAATCAGATTCTGCCTAAAAGAGTCTGCCAATTGCCTGCCTAGGAAGGGGGAAACCTTCTTAGGGGCCCCAAGATTCAATTGAAAAGGATGGGATTCCGAAGGCTGGGACAGAAGGATGGGGCAAGCACGGGAATTACCCATGGGGAACTGCAACATACACATGGCTTCTCAGTGGAGGGCATGTCACTCAGGGCTATGCACTTCCAAATGATCAGTCCTTTTCTGCTGCTTCTTGCTAGTTGTTTGAGTAGCTCTAACTCTGTACATTACTCATGTGCTGGCAGATATGGTGATTGTGAGAACATGCCTTGCAGAACCCTTCCTTGGGATGTAATTCACCAAGAAAGCTGAAAGACTGCTGGGCATGGTGGCACACGCCTGTTATTTCAGTTACTTGGGAGACCGAGATAGGAGGATCCCAAGTTCGAGGCCAGTCTGGGCAACTCAGTGAGATCTTTTCTCAAAATAAAAAATAAAAAGGACTGGGGATGTGGCTCCGTGGTAGAGCACCCCTGGGTTCGATCCTCAGTGTCCCCCCCCGCCACACACACACGCACGCACACACACAACAAAGCTGCCAGGCTCTGAAGTTAGTCATGTGCTTGTGCATGCCTTCCTTCCACGACTGCTCCCTGCTGGGGTCTGGGCAGCAGGACACTAAGGCAGACAAGTTCCTGGAGACATGATTTCCTTTTTAAGCTGACATGGGCTCAAGGACTCCCTTACCTGCTTTGCCAAATCTTTGCTGGAACTCTTCTATAAAATGAGAAGAATAATTTCTTTTCCTTAAGAATTTTGATTTCTGTCTAATACTCAAATTTGGCAACATAAAAAGATGATGAATAGGAAAGTGTTGAAAAATTTTATTTAGCTATTTTAAAATCAAATCAAATGTTTGTGTCTTGGGTTTTGTCATTCCAAATAGTCTTTCTAATTTTGTATTTGAGAAGAATATGGTTATTTTTAAATGATGCCAAAATCTTGTACCTTAACCTTGTTATGGGGCACAATTTAAGACCAGATCGATCACCACTGGGAAGTCCAAATTTGAGAGTCTTTATTAAGCCGGCCAGCTGACTGTCTCACACAATGCCCCAAAAAATGGCTATTGGAAGACAGCCCCGACCACAGGGTTGTAGGGGTTCTTATACCAAAAATCACATTAATCATAAGTGTCTGTTGCTAGGATTCGAAATTACATATTAACATCATGAGATCATCGACAGAGGGGGAAGTGGGTCAAAATGACCTTTACCTATATTCAAACTAAAGAATGGTTGCTAACATCCACACAATTACTGTTCACATGGTACATTGTTTAGGAGCAATAGGAATCAAAAGAGAGCAATTCTTTACTACATAGGAGTTGCCATTGTATATTATTAAACATGTCACACCAAGTAACTGATGATGGGCACAGAGGCGGGGTGTTCCCATGGGAGAAGCTTATTTCCTACATAACATGGAGTCTCAGAGCAAAATGGAGTCTATTTAGTCATTTCCCTTAGAGTCTGGCCTAGAACATTCTCATGGAGTCAGATCTGTTAGCCCATCACAACCTCTGGCCACAGTGTTTGAGACAGTACTTGAGACAAACCAGGCCAATCAAATATATTTTCCAGATTTTCACTAGGAGTTTTGGTTTAGATATAAGGTGTTCCCCAAAAGCTCATGTGTGAGACAATGCAAGAATGTTCAGAGGTGAAATGATTAGATTAAGATAGCTGTAACTTAATCAGTGGATGAATTCACTGATATATATTAGCTGGGCAGTAACTGTAGGCAGATAGGGTATGGCTGGAGGAAGTAGGTCACTGATGTCTTGGAGCTTATATTTTGTCCCTGGTGAGCTGAGCTTTTTCTCTGATTCCTGGTTTCCATGTCCCTAGCTGCTTTCCCTAAATGCCCTTCCATTTAGGGCTCAGAGATCTGGAGTTGGCCAGCCATGTACTGAACTTTTGGAACCATGAACCAAAATAAACTTTTTCTCCTCTATGCTGTTTGTGTTAAGTCTTTTCGTCATAGCAGCCAAAAGTTGACCAAAACACTGGGTGAGAAATATTCTTAACTCCTGAATGGCACAGTTAGAAGGGTGTGGTATAGGGCTGCCAGTGACTCACCCCCCAGTGTGGGCAAATAGACCGCCTCAGAGACAGCAAAGTAGGACATTCTGTAGGAAGTCCAGTTATCTCCCATACCAGACCGTTCCTTCCTGGGGTCTGTTAAGAAGTGAGATGAACTGGTTCTTTCTATCTATACCCTACCTCGCTTCTCTGAAATTTATCTTGTATTATTGGTTGCACATGCCATCTCTTTCCTAGTTATGGGTAAACATCTCAGGCGATTTAAAAAGCTGTTCTCAAATTCTCTGACATTACTCACTTCAAAAATGAAATCTCTGCCCCCTTTTTCTAAAGTCTGGGCTGGACTCAGTGACGTGTTTGTACCCAGCATTTGTACAGCGCATAGCATCACACTTAGGTGACATCAGAACCTACGTCTGAAGAAGCAGGCAACTCCTGCCTGGTTCTCTAGGAAGGCTCTCTGTGGGGAAACCAGCTGCCGTGTGAGTTCAGTGCCCCGCTAGGAGGGCTACATGTGGCTGTCCTGGTGGAGCCCTGGCTGAGCTCCCAGCCAACAGTCAGTTACAACTGTCGGCCATGTGACTGTTTCATCTTAGAGAGTCTTAAAGCCCAGCTAGGCCTGCAGAGGACAGCGTGCAGCTGACACGTGACCGCAACTGCCTGGGAGACCTCAGATGAGTCTGCCAAGCTGAACCCTTTCCTAATTCTTGACCATAACATTTGGATAAATAAAATACCTGCTTTAGATCATGAAGTTTAGAGGTAATTTATTACATAGCTGTAGTGACCAGAACGTATTTTTGCTTGGGTAATTAATTCCAGTCTCAAAGAGGGAGTTAGTACATTTTCCAAGGTTGGAATGGATATTTGAATCACTTATACTGAAAACAAAACAAAAAACTTCCTGTATTTGTTTGTTTTTATGTCTTATAAAATTCTTTTCTGAATAGATACAGTGATGGTAGTATGGTCTAAATCTCTGGTTATAAAATTTGATTTGGCAAATAGCAATTGGATCTTACACCAATCTCATGGGAATTGCACATGTATTTTGTTGGACTGAAAAGCTGTGGCTGCTTTTTCTTTAAAAAAAAACACATAAGTGGCTTTGAAATTTACATTCAGTTGAACTTAACTTCTACTTATGATATTATTTCTATTTGAAGTAGGATCAAAGGAAAAATGAAGGGGGAAGATGACCAAGAATGAGTACAGGACCTTCTTCCAATTCCTGACAAAATGGGAACGCCATGCTTGCTCTGAGCAGCAGCTAAAGGTCAGCATTATTTTCTCAGGCTGTGCGCAGGGCTGAGTCAAGTTGAGAGCAGGGTCTTGCTAGATTGGTGTGGGAAAGGAGAGTTCCTGGTCCAAGAGGCAGGTTCTCAGCCAAGTCTCATCCGGGGAGGCGATGAAGAAACGCCAGAGCTGAGCAAGAGTGCCCAGAGCTCTAGGCGAGAGCAGAAGCCAAGCAGAGGAATCAGGGAAAGGACCCTGTCAACCCAGAGAGAGGAAAACACTAAATCTGGCCTTGGAGTGGAGTTTTCTGGCAAGGGTAAGGGCCAGTGCACCAGGTCTTCCCCGACACGCCCTGAAGACGGTGGCTCCTCCTGCTCCCTCCTCTCGCTAGTTGCAGGTGTGCCGTAGCATCTCCGCAAATCATCTTGTTCCCCACTCACCAGGTTTTAGACTTTGCTCGTATTGATGGGAATTGGCACAGTCCAAATGGCCACTTTGGTTTTCCTGGCTTTTAGTGCACAGAGCTTAGGATGTGGAGCAAAGTGTGGCTTTCCCCTGGGCCACCAGAAAGCCTGGCAGAGATAGGGGAAGCATGAGACAGCCCCTATGATCTAAGATGAGGGAACTAATGGGATAAGTAGAGCATTTGACCTGCTAAGAAATATTCAGACTCTCAAGATAAACTAGAAGAGAAATAATGGCCAGTGCACTTATTTCTAGCATTTAAAAAAATATTCTTTAGTTGTAGATGGACACAATACCTTTATTTTATTTACTTTTATGTGGTGCTGAGGATAAAACCCAGTGCCTCACACATGCTAGACAAGTGCTCTATCACTGAGCCATAACCCCAGCCCTATTTCGAGCATTTTTGAACTTGACACTAACAGCATAATCCATAAGAGGAAAAACAGATAAACTGGACCTCATCAAAATTAAAAAGTTCCTCTGTGGCAGATCCTGTTAATAGAATGAAAGGATAAGCTACACGCTAAAGAATGTTTGGAAACCACAAGTTGACAAAGGAGTTTTTCCTAGAATATGAAAGAATGCTCAAAATTCAACAGTGAAAAAACAGAAAATTCAGTTAGAAAATGGTCAAAGACATAAAGAGACATTTCACCAAAGAGGATATACAGATGGTAAATATTTGTATGAAAAGGTGGTCAGCATCATTAGCCATTAGGAAAATACAGATTAAACCCACAATGAGATATCATTATGCACCTAACAATGGCTAAAAATAAAAAGCATAGACAACACAAAATGCTGGAGGATGCAGCATATAACCACTCAGATATTGGTGGAAAACAACTAGAGCTAAATGTGACCCATCAATTACACTTCCTGGAATTGTAATGTTTCTCATTATCTCTGATATCGCTTTTTATATTAAAGTCAATTTTATCTGATATTAATTTGACCAAACTATCCTATTGATAATACATGTGTGGTCTGCCTACTTAAAACCCCACCCATTTTTAGTACATTTAAAGTTACCCATTTACACCTATTAATTACCTTTTTTCCCTCCCAATTCAGGTCTTCCCTATGGGAAAGGGTATAATTACTGACTTGGTAACAGAGTGGCAACTAATGGAACATAGTTTTAAAAAATTCACACATTAATCATCTGCATGGTATGGTGGTGGCTGCTCTAGACCAAATTGTAAAGTGTTTCAAGTTACTCTTCCTTCCTTCCTTCCTTCCTTTGCTGCTAGGGATCCAACCTTGTGCATGCTAGGCAAGTGCTCTACCACTAAGCTACTTTTTTCTTTTCTTTTCAATTCTTCCATTTCCTTTCTCATTGTCTGTTTTTAAAATTCTGATATATTCTACTCTCACATGCATTACCAAACAAAATAGTGATTATATGTGCACTATATCTTCCATTAAATAATAAGTAAACCTGCATGGAAACTGGCACATTATCTCTGAAATGTTAGCAACCACCAAAGGACCGTTGCTGGGGTAATTGGTTAAGCCATTTGAAGCACATGGAGGACTCTTACCGATTGCTGGAGTGACTCACCTATCAGTGCCTAGTCTCAGGATTGAACCCAGGGGCGCTCTGCCACTCAGTTCCCACCGTCACCAGTCCTTTTTGAGGCAGGGTCTTGCTAAATTGCTTAGGACCTCGCTAAATTGTTGCGGCTGGTCTGAAGTTGGCCAATCTTCTGCCTCAGTCTCCTGAGTCGCTGGGATTACAGGAGTGCGCCACCCACCGTGCTTTGCTTTCAGCCCTTTTAATTTTTTTAAAAAAATTGTTAATTTGAACCCAGAGGTGATTAAGCACTGAGCCACATCCCCAGCCCTTTTTACTATTTTATTTAGAGACTGGGTCTCGCTAAACTGCTTAGAGCCTCGCTCAATTGCTAAGGCTGGCTTTGAACTCGCGATCCTCCAGCCTCAGTCTCCGGAGTTACTGGGATTGCAGGCGTGAACCACACCATCCGGCTCTAATTTCAGAACCTTTATTTGCTCAGTTAGTTAAAAGTTTCCCTACTGAATGAAGTTCCAAGTTAATACTCCTTTCAAAAGGATCCTTGAACTTGAATGTGTCTGCACCGTTTCCTGTTGCACTTCCTACGTGAGCCGGGAGGTGGGGATGTTTCCCACCGTAATAGTCATCCTCATACCACACCCTGCTCCAGCTTCGACCCAGAAATTTAGTACCTTTTTTTTTAAAAGTCAGGAACTCAGTCACTTGGACTTTCAAAAATGGCATTCCTTCTTGAGTTTTAAAACATTAAATATACGATTCGGATGGTTGACGCCGGAGGATCGCAAGTTCGAGCCCAGCCTGGGCAACTAGTGAGACCCTGTCTTGAAAAATAAAAAATAGGCTGGGGATGTAGCTCAGTGGTAGCTGGCCCCTGAGTTCATTCCTAGGACCACCAAGGGGGGGGGGGGGGGCAGCATATGAGCCACATTTAAAGAGGGTTAGCTCGTTTGATAAACTATCTGTGAGAAGGCTTGACAGAGACCTGTATTTAAAAAAGACATTTGAAATTGAAATAGAGTATATCATTAAATTTCCAGAAGAGAAGGAAGAATTATGAGCAGAGTTAAGATCCGACGCACCTTTAGACCACTATCATTTGAAATTTAATCAACATACTTCTGATTTCTGCATGCTTAACTTTTTAGGTGTCTTACCAGAAGAAACAAAAAATTTATCTTCTGATCAGATTGGCAAACCACCAACCTGAGGATCAAATCCAGTTCACCTTGCATGCTTAGTTTAAAACCTGGGAAACTTTAAATAAAAATCAGGATGTTTTACTTTCCTAGAGATACTGAGAAATCCAGTCCCACTGCAAAGAACAAGAGCGGCTGATGTGCAGTGGGAATTGCCCCGGTTTGCACTGTTTACCCTGCCTGTCACCTTCCACTCGTTTTGCTCCATTATTGATGTATGGCCCTGCAGGCCCTGGGTGTCTGCCTGTTCTCAGAGGAATCCGTAAGTGCCTTCCTACTGGTTATGACACAGGTGAGCTGTAGGTGCCTTTGGAGTAGAGTTTGAATTTTTCCCTGTAGGTTCCAAAAATTCAGCAGACTTAAAAAAGATAAAAATTATGGAACCAGCATTTGACCCACTTATCCCACTCCTTGATTTATACACAAAGGACTTAAATCAGCATATTATAGTGACACAGCCACTTCAATGTTTATAGCAACTCAATTCACAATGGCCAAGCTATGGAACCAAACTAGGTGCCCTACCACAGATGACTGGATAAAGAAGATGTGGCATATACACACGACGGAATATTACTCAGCCACACAAGGAATGAAATTATGGCATTTTCCAGTAAATGGATGCAACTGGAGACTATCATGCTAAGTGAAATAAGTCAGTCCCCAAAGCCAAAGGTGGAATGCTTTCTCTGATATGTGGATGCTAATCCACAACAAGGGAGGGGAAGATTAGAGGTTTATTGGACTAGACAAAGGGGAATGAGGGGAAGGGAGAGGGAATGGGAATAGAAAAGACAGTAGAATGAACTGGGCATATCTTTCCTATCCTTATATATGAATATACAACAAATGTAACACCACATCATGTACAACCACAATAATGGGATCCTAAATGGAACAAGTTACCCTTATTCTATGTATCATATGTCAAAATACACTGTACTGTCATGTATATATAGAAAGAAAAAATAAGAGATGGAAATTGCTATAGGTTTGGATAATCTATATTACTTTGAAATTTCTTAATTCTTCTATTAATTCACCCATTTATCCATGTTTTTGTTTAATTTGCTTATTTTTTTTTTTTTGCTAAAAACATTGGAAAATTTCCCTAAAATGAAGAATTAAACCAATGTAGTCTAAAATCTGTATCAAGGTCAATTTTTCTTTCTAAACATGATTTCTTTCTAAAAATGATTTTGTTTTTGACCCACGCAGGCATGTTTCATGATGGTAGAATTTACTAGCAGCTGTTGCTTCTACTATGACTGTTGGTAGCTGTTGCTTCTACTGTGACTGTTGGTATCACTCAGTAATTTTTAAAAATTTATTTTTTTTACTTCAGGCACATTTGGATTTCCAATAAGCCCTGGAAAAAGGATGCGTGAGACACACCAGCAGCTTCTGGGGAACCATGAACAACTATTAGCATCACCTGGTGAGATAAATTTTTTTTTAAAAAGTCAACGTTACACTTATTGGCAAAATTGACAATAGAGGCAGTAAATTGGCAGCCCTACCTTGTCTGGCGTACACTGTACCTCAACATTCACTGTCAGCTACAATGACAATTGCTTCCAGCAGGGGGCTCCAGATCCCATAGCTGAGTTAAATAATAATTCCTGGGCCTCAGGCATTTGACTTTGTGACCAGTGCCCCTGGTCTTCTTTTCCAACTCAGAAATATTACAAGGAGTCCCATTTCCCCTCCTCCCCCAATGTTTTCAAAGTATCGATAATACATCAAAGCATTAAAAAAAAATACAAGAAGCAGCTGTTGAAAATGAGATCATCATTGTATGGGTATAAAATTCAAATAAATTAGTCAACTTTTAGAAAAAATAGGGAGATTTTAGTAGTAGTTAACCTTGTCAACTAGGTGAGGTGATAGATATATTAACTAACTTGATTGTGGTAATCATTTCACAAAATATACATAGATCTAATCAGCACATTGTATATCTTTAATATAAAGTTTTGTTTAAAATTTATAATTCAATAAAGCTGGGGAAAAAAAAACAAAAGAAGATTTAGTAATACTACTGTGAACTAAATACCTGTAAGAATGTGAATAATGCTCAAGCATTTCAGCATGGAAACAATAATTTCTCAGCTCATCTTTTAAAAACTGTGCTCTAAATAGTTTCCTCATCATGTTTATTAGTCCTATTTTATAAAATCACTGTAAACGCTGAGTAAGTATTGATTCATTCTCCGAGGAGAAATAATTTTCGGGTCAAATTATTTTTTGTAAACTGATAGATACATAACCTTTTGTGTGTTTCTGTTTAAAGTCACCTCATTTAATATGTATTGTTAATCCATTAACGATGAACTCTTGGTCAACAGTACTATGTAAGTTATGATTGAATGAAGCTTATTTAACACATGACTTTCCCCTAAGGCACATCATGGCGTGTCATAGCACTTTGGCACTATGCTGGGGATCATTTTAAATGGTGAAATCACCAAGAAAAACACAGCCACGCAAACACCAGGACACTCAGTCGGCCACGAGAAGGACGTGTTTTCTCAGTATGAGAGCCGAAGCGAGAGAGCGGCGCGGCGCCCTGGTTCACCTTGCTGGGAACATGCGCAGCGGCCAACTCAAAGCTTCACTCTGAGGCGCGTATGTCCCAGAACTACCAGAAAACCACTGCCAAGTATCCATTTTGGGATGACAAACACATTTTAGTGAATAGGCGAATTTGCAAATACAGAATCAACAAACAATGAGGGGTGGATGACTATAAAATGGCAAAAACACACAAATTTACAAAAATAACTTGCTTTTTTAATGTAGTTTTTTCTCTTTTCTCTTTGGTTGCTTTCCCTCCTCTTTCTCCTTGGTCTCCTCTACTACAGCCTCCTCCACTTCTACCTCCCAGGCTAATTTATGTGGACAGTTTTGTTTGTACGATTCCCTCTGTTCCTGTGCTTACTTAGCCATATAAAAATTAAACATATACATGTATGCATACATTGCTTTTAAAAACTAGAATCGTATTAAACCCTCCTCTCTTACTTTTCTTATTCAACAATAACGCATGGAAATTCATCCAAGTGAACAGGTTATCTTCTGATTCATCTTTCCAATGTTTGTGTCATATTTCATAGTTGGGGGGTACACCATGATTTTTTTTCAACTATTTTCCTATTGCTAAACATTCGTGGTGTAATTGTTTTATTTTTGCTGGTTCAAACAATGCTATAATAAACTTCATAGCACATATATCCAGAAAAGGTTGATGGCTATTGCTAAATTATTTTCAGAAAAGGCTCTTATAGCTGACATATCTATCTGCAGTAATTATTCTTATCAACAGACTTATAAGGAATAGACATTAAATATCTTCTTATTTTTACCTTCTAGTAAAAGGGTCACCTTAAATCGTTATTTTACTTTGCATTTCTCTACCAGTGAATATGAGCAGTTTGCTTGCTTTAATTCAAATCTGCTTAACTGAGAACAACCCAGTTTTCCATTGGGCTATCTAATCTTTTTGTTGAAATATACTAGTTCTTCGTATGTTAGAGATATTGGTGTTTTGTTTTGTGTTGTTTGCAGTGCAGGTGATCCAAACTAGGACCTTGAGCTTGCTTAGGCAAATGCTCCACCACTGAACTATACCTCTAGCTCTACATTAGAGCTCTTTGCTCTGATTTGAACATGTTTTTCCAAATTTATTATTACATACTTTTTTGGGGGGGTCTCACCCAGGCCTTATTCACTGAACTATATTCCCGGCCCTATTTATATTGAGACAGGGTCCTGCTAAGTTGCCCAGGCTGGCCTCCAGCTTTTTTCCTCCTCCTGCCTCAGCCTCTGGAGTAGTTGGGTTTACAGGTGTGTATCACTCTGCCTGGATTTATATGTAGAGATTTTGATTATGGTATTTTTCCCCCAAATGATTTTCTTTAGAGTCCTAATGTTCATCACTTAAAGGATGTTCTTAACTTTTTTTTTTTTTTTTTTAATAATCTGTCCTACCCTTAGATTAGATATGTGGTATTTTATATTTTCCTAGAAATGCTTATGTTTTTAATCAATATAAAATTAATTTTTCTATATGGTGCTAAGATAGAAATTCAGTTTTATTAACTTCCAAAGGACGAGCCAGATGTGTTAACACCATTAATAATCTACTACTTCTCACCTGTCCGAAAAAAATGCCTTTGTCGACATGAATCCTATGATATTTATATTTCAGACAAGTCCATTTCACCAATCAATTTGTTTATCTTTACATTACATTCAATTGATTACAATGGACTTACTTATTTTTGAGACATGGTCTTGCTATGATGGTCCAGGCTGGCCTCATTCTCCTGGGCTCAAATGATCCTCCTGCCTCAACCTCCAGAGTCTGGAGCAGTTGGGACTAGATGTACACACCACTATGACAGGCGTCTGTTCTTCAACAAAAACTTGAAGATGATCTCCATTCCAGAAATCAAGATTCACAACAAAGCAAAATAATTCAGGCCCTAAACCCTTTGCAGATTTTGATTAAAAATCTAATATTTGTGCTGGAGAATTGACATTTTTATATTTTGTTTTCCCAGGCAAAAAAATGATGTATCTTTCTGTTTGTTCAAATCTTATGACTCTTGAAAAGTTTCTGTAGTTTCTTTTATGTGGGTTTGTAGGTCCTATACCTCTCCGCCACCTTGGCCCCATGGAAGTCCTGGGGGTTAAACTGGGAGCCTTAGCATGCTAGGCAAACTTTCTACCTCTAAGTTACAACCCTGGCCCTAGTCTTGTTACATTGATTTCTAAGTCCCATAAGATTATAAGGGAGCTGAAAATTTCTATCACTTATGATGTGTTTATTTTAAGCTAAGTATTATAACAAAAAAATCAAAAAGTTAAAAGAATACAAAGTTTATAAAGAGGAAAATCTTTAGTAAGCCAAAGTTTACTTATTATTGAAGAAAGAACAAATTTAGAATGAACTTGTGGAACCTAAAGACCCAGTGTTTATAAAGTCTACAATTGTGAACAGTAACGTCCTCGGCCTTCACATTCCCTAACTCACCCAGAGCAACTTCTAGACCTGTGAGCTCCATTCATGGTAAGTGCCCTACCTAGGTGTACCATTTTGTTTTCATCTTTTATACCTCATTTTTACTGTCCTTTTCTCTGTTTACATATGTTTACGTACAGAAATGCTTATCATTGTGTTATAATGGCCTCTGGTGTTCAGCACAGAAACATGCTGAACAGGTTTTACAGCCAGGAGTCATAGGCCATACCACGCAACCTGGCTGTGTAGCAGGTTCTCTTATCCAGGTTCATGGATGCACAGCCCATGTGGTTTGCCCAGAGGAAATCCTCTAAGGATGCATTTCTCAGAACACAGCCCTGTTGTTAAGCAGAACATTATTACATTTGAGA
This sequence comes from Sciurus vulgaris, assembly GCF_902686455.1. Lineage (NCBI taxonomy): Eukaryota > Metazoa > Chordata > Mammalia > Rodentia > Sciuridae > Sciurus > Sciurus vulgaris. The sequence continues at coordinate 14,317,315 of NC_136462.1, read as the reverse complement.
CTGTGTTGCTATTATGAATGAGAACAATATTCACTATTTTTTCTAGGAAATTATTATTAAAAACAGGAGGATTATGTGCATTGAATTTACATCACCTTATGAAGTTTATTAATTCCAATGAATTTTTCTTGTTAGACTATTTTGGACTTCCAGGGTATAAAATAATATCAACAGCAAATAGATAGTTTTTATCTTTGCTTTTCCAGTATAATAAGTGACCTTGTTTCTTGTTTCACTGTTCTTATTATCATTTCCCAAATAATATTGTATATTACAACAGAAGCAGGCAATACTGAGAGTTTCGGTTATGGGGGAAATATTGCTTAATGAGAATTAGGCAGTGCTCTAGGGCCTGAGAACACCCTGTGAAAGACAGAGTTCCCATGTGCCACGTTCTCTCGTCCTAAAGGGATGCTGGGCAGAGAGTTTTGGTGCTCTTCCAGTGACTTTAGTGTTCTACCATTTAAAGATGTCATTTGTGGGCTACAGTGGTAGAGCACTGGCCTAGTATGTGTGAGGCCCTGGTTAAACCCCAGCATAGGGAAAAAAAAAATGTTTTTGCTTCTGATTTTAGAATAAATATTCCTATTTGTAAAAGGAATAGCCATCAAATCTTATCTAGTGCTTCCTAAATGATATGATCATCTAATGTGTTTCTTTTGTTGATGCATCCGTAATGAAATATGTTGATGGGCTTCCTGATGTTGAATGAGTCTCAAATTCCTAGAATATACTACTTGATCATGTTGCATTATTCATTTTTTGTTTTTTTTTGCACTGCTTGATTCTAGTTACTAATCTTTTATTTGGAATATTTTGTTGAGAACATTCTGTAGTGCAGGCTTTCTATTTGTAAATTCTTTTAACTTTTGTTTATTATGGAAGGATTTTATTTCATCTTCAAATCTGAAGGTTAGTTTTGCTGGGTATAGGATTCTTGGTTGCCAACCATGTTCTTTCAGAGCTTGAAATATGTTGGTCCAGGCCCTTCTAGCTTTTAGAGTCTGGGTTGAGAAGCCGGTTGCTATCTGTATTGGTCTCCCCCTATATGTAATCTGATGCTTTTCTCTCGCGGCCTTCAAAATCCTATCTTTATTTTGAATGTTAGGCATTTTCATTATAATGTACCTTGGTGTGGATCTGTTGTAATTCTGTGCATTTGGTGTTCTGTAAGCCTCTTGTATTTGATTTTCCATTTCATTCTTCAGGTTTGGGAAATTTTCTGATATTATTTCATTGAATAGGTTGTTCATTCCTTTGGTTTGTTTCTCTGTGCCTTCCTCAATCCCAATAATTCTTAAATTTGGTCTTTTCATGATGTCCCATAGTTCTTGGAGATTCTGTTCATGATTTCTTACCATCTTCTCTGTTTGGGCAACTTTATTTTCAAGATTAAATATTTTGACTTCATTGTCTGAGGTTCTGTCTTCCAAGTGGTCTAGTCTGTTGGTGATGCTTTCCATTGAGTTTTTTATTTGGTTTATTGTTTCCTTCATTTCAAGGATTTCTGTTCTTTTTTTTTTTTTTTTTTTTTTGCTTCCTGCAGGTGCTCTTTCAGCCTATTGGTATTATCATTCATTGCCTGCATTTGCTCTCTTATCTCATCCTTTGCTTTGCGAATCATCTTAATCATGTATAATCTGAAGTCCTTTTCTGACATCTCTTCTAACATACTGTCATTGGATTCTATTAATATAGAATCTAGATTTGTTTGGATCATTTTCTTCCCTTGTTTTTTCATGTTGTTCATGTATCTTCCCCTCTAGTAGTGCAGATCTGGGGTATTGCAGATTTCCCCCTATAGGCTTATAGTGGCCCTATAGGTTTCCAAAACCCTTTCTTTAAGGGGAGATAAATATTAGCAGTGCCCAAATCAGACACTATGCAATCCTAGACCAAATAGTCCCTATGGGGACAATAACAAAATTGTCATAGTAAATAGAATGAGATCAAATATTATCTTCGGTAAAACAAACAGGTTTGCAATAAGGTCTGCAGTTTCTAATGGAGGACAAAGAGGATGCAGAGGGATGTAGAATGTGGCTGTTAATGGGATAAGAAAAGAATATATAGAAGTTTTAGAAAATAGAAAGGGCGAGAGTGTAATCAAAAGTAATTGGATATTAGCATGCAAAAAAGGGAGAAAGAGACTCTGAGGGAACAGGTAAACAAAAGGAAAAGAAAGCAAGAAAAATAAATAAAAACTTAAATTTTTTAAAAAGGAGAAAAAAGAAAATCTACAGTATAACAGTCATATACTAATGAAACCTCCCAGTGTTCAGTAGCCTGATGCATGAGAGGTACTGGACAATGAGCTTCAAGACACCAGCAGGCGTCTCAGGTTGGGATTTGCCCCACCCAAAGATAGGAGCTCCGGCTTTCAGGATTATCCAAGATGGCTGCTCTGGCTTCCAAATGTGTTGGCAAATGGGGAGCTGCAGCTCAGGGGTGGACATGGTCAGCTGGAGGTCCTGGAGACAGGATGTGGCCGATCTGGCAGGGGTCCTGGAAGTCTGGTGTGTTTGGTGTGGTTGTGGGATCCTGGAGGCCAGGTGCAATCAATCTGTCTGGGGTCCCGGTGATAGGGCGCAGTCAGTTGGTCTGGGGGTCCTGGTGGCAGGGAGCAGTCAGTTGATGTGAGGGCCCCAGAGGCAGGGAGTGATCGGTCGGGCTGAGGGATCCTAGAGACGGGGCTCAGTCAGTCCGGCCAGGGGTCCTACAGGGCCTGGCTGTTGTCTCAAAATGGTGTGAGCCACGTGTAATCAAACCTGCAGGTACTGTCACAGTACTGTCCAGGCAACAGCAGGCAGCTGGTGCTCCACTGGCGGTTGGCGATCAGTTTGCTGACTGTTGTCAGATGATGGGGAGGTGAACCTCATGTGCTGGGTGATGGATAGGTGTAAGGCAGGCGATGGACAGGCGAGAGGCAGGCAAATGGTGGATGATAGACGCCTGACAGTGAGCAATCGGCCACTAATCTTTTATTTGGAATTTTTGTATCTATTTTCAAAAGTGAAACGGCTCAATTTTGTTATTAAAGTTATATTGGCTTTATAAAAAAAATGGTGAAAAGGTTTCTACCTTTTCCTAAGATATATTAGCATTAATTAACCTTGAAATTATTTATTCCTTAGAAAGTAAGCAAATTTCAGCTGTCAACTCCTGTGTCCAGTCTTATTTCCATGGTATTTAACACTCTTTCCAATCTCTTTTATGATAATTGACTTATTCCAAGGTCCTATTTCTTCTTCCTCCTCCTCCTTTTCTTCTTTTTAAGACCATTGTTTTTAAAGAAGTTCAGCTTTTTTCTTTTTGAATTTTATTTAGTTTTATGTGTGGTGCTGAGGATCAAACCCAGTGCCTCACACATGCTAGGCAAGCGCTCTACCACTGAGCCACAACCCCAGCCCCCAAAGGTCCTATTTCTTCTTAGGTTCATTTCAATAATTTAAAATTTGTCAAGAAAGCATGCACTTTTAACATTTGTTTTTTCCACCAACTTATACACGGAAGTCTCTTCCATTTTTTATGATCTTACTAGTATCCATCATTACATCGCCTTTCATGTGTTTCTTAGAGTTTTATGGAAGTTTCACTGAAATATAACAAACTGTGCATAGATAGAATGCTGAATTCCGTATTTTCACAAGTGCCTACACCAGTAAAATGTCACCAGAGTAAAGAGGACGGAAATACCCATCGCTCCCCGAATTTCCTCCTGCCCTTGGTAACCCCTTTCCCACTCACAAAGCCACCCCACCCCCTGACCCTCCCCAGCCTCTTGCCAGTCACTGAGCTGTTCTCCATAGACTGGTTGTCTTTTGTTTATTTGCCATGTTTGTCAGTATTCTGTTGCTATAACGAAATACTTAAGGTGATTAACTTATAAGGAGAAAAGATTAATTTGGCTCACGGTTTTAGGGGTTCCAGTCCATGACTGGGCATAGGCCTCTGGTGGGCATGGCGCTGGGTGGTCACTGCAGGGTGCATGTTCCCGGGCAATCCTGCTCCCTTTGTGTCCAGGAGGCAGCGAGAGGCAGGGGCCAAGTTCCCACAGTCCCCTTCAAAGACAGGTCCTCAGGGACCTAAGGACCCACCACTGGGCACTGTCTCTTAAAGGTGCTGTCATTTCTGAATAGTTCCCCTGGGGACAAAGCCTTCAACACAACACACGGACCTTTGTGTCTGGCATTGCCAATCAAGACCCAAACTGTAGCACCATGCTTCTCTCTTCTCATTGACATCTGTGTTCAAATCATTTGCCTGGTTGAAAACTGGATTGTTTATTTTCTTATTATGGATTTTTGAGAATTTTTAAAAACAGATTTTCTGGATATATATATATATATATATATTTTTTTTTACTGTTAAAATGACTTTCTACTTTAATTTCCTTGATAGACTTTAGAATAGCATAGAAACTACAACTACTCCTTGTTAGTGGGAAATGGAAGATCCCCCCACATAAAGTGACTTAACCAAGGTCACACATTAGGATTTAGTGACTATAACTAACAAAAACAAGACAACAAATCTCTTCCTTCTAACATACTAAAATCTGAGGATCATTATGTTACAAATTTGACTCCATTGCTTAGGATTCTCTCCAAGTCACCTAAATTTGAAATTTGATTGCTGAACTTAAAAAGTATGAGATACACTTGAATCTTTTTTTTTTTTTTTTAATTTTTAGTTGTCGATGGACCTTTATTTTGTTTATTTATATGTGGTGCTGAGAATCGAACCCAGTGACTCACGCATGCCAGACAAGTGCTCTACCACTGAGCCACAACCCCAGCCCTACTTTTCTTTTTTTAGAACATTTTTATTTGTTCTTTTTAGTTATACATGACGGTAGTGAAAGCACCCAGAAAACCAGTCTGGGGGTGGGACTCACCCAAGAGATTTTAATCAGCAGACAAAGAGTGTCTGCCCTTAAGGACAAAAGAGAGAGAAAGCTCTAGCAGCAGGGGAACTACCCTTAAGTAGGGGAAGCCCATGGGCTAATTGGACCAATGATTAACGGGGAAGTTAACAATGTAGATTGAGAAATGGGGGGTAGGAAGGGGGCAGAAATGGCTACCGCCTTGTTCCTTTCAAGTAGAATATTTTTTGACAGATCATACATATATAGAGTGTAGCTTCCCATTTTTGTGGTTGTACATGATGTGGAGTTACACTCATTGTGTATTTATATATGAACATAGGAAAGTTATGTCTGATTCATTCCACTATCTTTCCCATTTAAATCCTCCCTTCTTTCCCCCCACGCCCCCTGCCCAATCTTCAGGTGAACCTCCACTCTCCACTGCCCGCCCCATCTATTGTGAGCCCATCTGCTGACATCTGTTTTTTGGGATTGGCTTATTTTGCTTAGCATGATAGTCTCCACTTTCATCCATTTACTGGCAAATGCCATAATTTCATTCTTCTTTATGGCGCAGTAATATTCCATGGTGTATGTGTACCACATTTTCTTGATCCACTCATTCGTTGTAGGGCACCTAGGTTGGTTCCATAGCTTGGCTATTGTGAATTGAGCTCTTACAAACATTGATGTGGCCATGTCACTACAGTATGCTGATTTTAAGTCCTCTGGGTCTAAACCGAGGATGGAATAACTGGGTCAAATGGTGATTCCATTCCAAGTTGTCTAAGAATCTCCATACTGCTTTCCATAATGGTTGCACCAATTCCCAGTCTCACCAGCAGTGTATGAGTTTACCTTTCCCCCCACATCCTTGCCAACATTTATTGCTATTTGTATTCTTGATAACTGCCATTCTGACTGGAGCAAGATGAAATCTCAGGGTAATTTTAATTTGCATTCCTCTAATTGCTATTGATGTTGAATATATTTTTTTATATATTTCTTGACTGATCGTATTTCTTCTTCTGTGAAGTGTCTGTTCAGTTCTTTTGCCCATTTATTGATTGGTTTTTTTTTTTTAGTGTTAAGTTTTTTGAGTTCCTTGTATATTCTGGAGATTAATGGTCTAGGTGGCAAAAATTTTCTCCCATTCTGTAGGCTCTCTCTTGATGTTCTTGATTATTTCCTTTGCTGTGAAGAAGCTTTTTAGTTTGGGACCATCCCATTTATTAATTCCGATTTTACTTCTCGTGCTTTAGGAGTCTTGTTGAGGAAGTCGGTTCTTTAAATGATATGATGGGGACTTGGACCTACTTTTTCTCCTAGTAGCATAGGGTCTCTGGTCTAATGCCTAGGTCCTTGATCCACCTTGAGTTGAATTTTGTGCAGGGGAAGAGATAGGTGTCTAATTTCATTGTGTTACATATGGATTTCCAGTTTTCCCATCACCTCTTGTTGAAGAGGCTATCTTTTCTCCAATGTATGTTTATGGTGCCTTTGTCTATGAGATAACTGTTTTTATGTGGGTTGTCTCTGTGTTTCTATTATGTATCATTGGTCTTCATGTCTGTTTTGGTGCCAATACCATACCATTTTTGTTACTATAGCTCTATAGTATAATTTGAGGTCTGGTATTGTGATGCCTCCTCCTTCACTTTTCTCCCTGAGGATTGCTTTGGCTATTCTGGGCCTCTTATTTTTACCATGAATTTCATGACTGCTTTTTCTTTTTCTATAAAGAACATCATCAGAACCCAATAGGAATTGCATTAAATCTATGCAATTTGGTAGATTTAATGATTGTTTTGACACTATTAATTCTGCCTGTCCAAGAACATGGAGATCTTTCCTTCTTCTAAGGTCTTCAATTTCTTTCTTTAGAGATCTGTAGTTTTCATTGTAGAGGTCTTTCACCTCTTTTGTTAGATGGATTCCCCAATATTTTATTTTTTTGAGGCTATTGTGAATGGGATAGTTTTCCTAAGTTTTCTTTCAGTTGATTCATCTCTGATATAGCGGAATGCAATTGATTTATGGGTTTTAATTTTCTATCCTGCTACTTTGCTGAACACATTTTGGATATAAGTTCTTTATCAGATACATGTTCTGCAATGAGTATGTCGGCATATACTGGCAGAAGCCAAGAGAGTAGCGATGGGATTACATTCTAAGGTTACTTAGTCATGGGGACCAGAACCTAAAATTGGATAATGGAGAATAAGCTAAGCTCATTGATTAGGATCTTAGGAAGACCCCCAGGGATGGTCCGTACCCTGTGGTAGGGTGGTTCTAACAAAACACTGAGAAGGAAATTGCCCAAAGTAAGCAGGATTGCTAGCAAGGGGAATGACAGAACTCCACAAAAAGTAAGGCCAGATGGCGCCGCCACCATCTGATGGCGGAGGCACGGCGAGCACGGGTGGCGGGGTGCAGGGAGGACCGCAGAATAGAGCTCTCTCCCGCCCGTGTCTGTCCAGGAGCTGAGGCTTCCTGAGCCTCTTCTGCTCCTTCCCTGACAGAAAGCCAGGATCCCAGGGTGAGTCCAGCCCCTGATGTCTGTGCGCTGATGTTGATTTTAATTTTGATGAGTGTTTGATTTTGACGGTTGGTGTGAACGCCCTTTTGGTTTTTCGTTGCTGGCTTTGGTTTAACCTCGCCCTACGCGAAATTCTCAATCTGCTTCCCGATTCCCTTCAGGAACCTCTGCGGGTTATGTGCTTTGTGACTTCAGCAGAAGTTCAGTTACTGTAAAAATGGCAGGCTTTCACTAAAGGAAATTTAGAACTCCTTTGGGAGAGTTGCCTTTGTTCTTTTGGGGTATTTAAGATCTCCTTAGATTTGTCCAGTGGGTAGAGGCCCTAGAATCTTGGGGCCCTTGGATCTCTCCTCATCAATAATCAGCTTATTTTTCTTGGTCAGAGAAGACTATAAAATAAGAAAATGTCTCTGATCTTGGACCCCTTATGCTTCCTCTGTTCCTCCTTCACCTCCAACTAAACCCCTCAACACTGTCCCCACATGTAACCCTCTGTATGTGCCAGCCCCGTTCTTTCCTTCTCTTAGTGTCTCAGGAGAGCTTTCCCAGGAGAGTGTGCCTCTCAGGTCCCTGAGTATCAGTCATCCTCTGGCTCCTTGGAAACAGGTATACCGAGAGCCCACAGAGAGAGATTTTTTTGGGTCCTATATGCCATATGTAGATTTCTAAACTAATACCTCGCCCAGACACCAGGTTCTTCCCGCACTCCTGGACAGGGTCACATTTCCATCTCTTTGAGTTTTGCAGAAACTCAGATGGCTTCCTCTCACTCCCAGCAGGCTCTGAGGGCACAGTGTCTGATGGACCTCCATCACTGTCTGCCTCATCTGGTCCTGTTCCCATAGGAGTCAGCAGGGCTCGAGTTCTGACTACACAGAATAGCTCAGCCAATAATGCTAAAAAATACAGAAAAACCATTCTGCACTAGGTTGGTTGTCACTTTATATTTTTCAAAAAGCATCAAGGAGCATCTTCTCTAGAAGCACTGAAATATGTATTTACAAGAAAATGGAATGGAAAACCTATGGACAACAATGCGAATTATAATGGTGATTCTTTAGTATTTTATCTAGTTTGCCTATTCGATGTTCCAATATATTGTTCTAGGGCTCCTTTAGTGACACTAGAAAATAAAGTGGGTTTAGGATTATCGTGAGTTTGTCATTCAGACTTTCACCTGTGAGCCAGTTAAGGGACATTGGTATTGGATAGGTTGAGGGTATTTCTTTGGATCCATCTTCGGAATGCCCTCCATGGGTGGATGTTACGCAGTTGAAACATAAATGCAGTAAAAATCAACCCCCCCAGCACCACAGCTGCTGCCACAGCAATGAGCGTGTGTCCTGGAAATGGCAATGGTACTTCATCAACATAAATCTGCAACAGAAAGAGCAAGGGCATTAAGCTTTCTGAATTTAGTCATGCAAAATACTGAACACTGCATGCTTCCCGCGATTAATCACTTATCAAAATTTTGTCCAGAGTTATGCAGACGTCCGACCTCCACCAAACCTCCACACCCCCTCTCTCCTCCAGGAGCCCCCGTCGCCCAGCCTGGACCATCACACGAATTCTGCCCATATTTTCTCTTTCGTGACCCTTAGATTGATACTCTTCATGTCCCTTCCCCAGCCATCACCCCCTTTGGTACCTCGTACATTCACTATACCTGAAATTCTTCAACTAAGTTACAAAAAGTGACCCCTGGAACCACGGTCACTCTAAAGTGAAAAAGCTCAGAACCCTGTGGGAAAAAAGGTCTGATCATTAGTGGCACCAACATGTGTGCTCCTTTAAGTAAGAATACATCGAGGTGGCTTTCTCTGCAGCGTTGCATGGAAGGGTTCCAATCCCCTTCCCGAGGACACACGGTTATCATGTATCAAAATAAAAGGAGGGATGGAAATACAGAAATTTAATAACTGGCATATTTCTTTTTAAAACGAAACAAAACCAAAATCTACCTTGGTTTAGATGAGTACTTTGGACTAACCCTCAAAATTTGAAGTTTTGGTATACCCCTAATTGATCTTACAGAGCTTGAGGGTTGTATCAACACCACCCATTCTTACGGGTAGCTGGAACTAGAAGATATATGCCTGGGTGTCTCCCGAAAAGAAAGCACTCAACCCATTTCTTTCTAAATTTTGGAAATATCATTTCTGTTCCACTTTAGATAATCCATCTTGTCCATCAGCTTAAAAAATAGTAAGTTAATGTTAAATGCAACTTTAAGAACCCTTAGGAAATAATAACATCAAGGGAAATGGAGGAAAAGGAAACACTGTCCATATACTTTATTTGTAGGTACTGGGGACTGAAACCAGAGTCCTGTGTATGCTCTACCACTGAGCCACACCCCCAGCCCTCTCCATATAGTTTAAAGTTGGCAACTGTTCCCAGATACCTATACTTGGAGACTAAAATCAATCTTTAGATACATGTTTCTTTTAAACTCAGCACAGTGAAAACAAAAATGCTGTCAACTTACCTTTATACTTAAGTTGAGACCTGATGGATTATACACTGAAGTATGGAGGATTGTTTCTAAATGATTTTTAAGTTTTTTAACATTTTCTGGTACAGAGTGTTCTAAAAATACAAGAAATATATTTGAAGTGCACATATCATTTTCTCAATTTGTGTAAAATATGTTACATATATTAAGGTATAGTGAAAGCGTCCACTCCATGACATGATTCAGTTATATCTTTTTAGATCTGCTGACTTTGTAGAAGATAGCTTTAGGGGACCTTGGCACCCTTGAGAAGGACAAGTTTCTCTGACCACCTTACCGCAGACTGACCTTTCCTCCCATCTTTTGATTCATGACTGATCTTTATCTGAACATTCTTTGTGTTTTTGACAGTGAGATCATCTTGGGACCTCCTGAGTGGTTGGTGAATGATTTTCAATAGGGTGGCAGTGAAGTTTCATAAAAGGATCACTTGAGTCTTTTCCAAAGGAAGTGGTCAGCTATTCTTGTCATTCTCTTTAGATAGTGTAGGGTTAGATAGTAGTGGTATAATGATATGCGGGATCTCAAGGGAAAATACACTCTGATTGAGCAGGAGCCGATTTCCATGGTGTGAATACTCTCACCATGGCGGTACTCATGCTACCAATATTTGAACAATTGGCTTGTAAAATGCTTCAATATTGAACAATCAGGACTCCAACACACCATAGAAAATGGGGATATTAATTAAAGCAAAATATTTGATATTTTTAATTTAAAAAATGCATATGTATTGGGTGAAGCAGGACTCACTGAAAACCAAATGTTGTATGTTTAGTAGGACATTAATGACATTACAATTTATATTTGGTCGATTCTATCTGGTTAGTTAATCTTTCCTCCAAAGTACTCATACAAACACAAAATATGCCACAAAAAGCTGTAGATTCAAGGTAAATTTGAATCCGGGTAAATTTCCTTTTTTGTATTTAAAAATATTTTTGCATCTTTTCTATTATTCTTTTTTCATAATTTTTTGTAGTTGTTGTGGTTTGGTTTAGGTGTTGGTGATCAAAACCAGGGCCCTTCTTGTGCTAGGTAAGCACTCTGCCTCTGAGCCGTATCCCCAGCCTCTACCACCCAATCTCTAAAAAAATTTACTCTTATGATTAGAAGACAGAGTCCATAGATAATCTGGCAACACCCTTTATATCTCCTTTGCCTCACTGAATAAGAGGTGAGACACTAGATCAGCATGTTCAGTCATGGTTGTTACTAATCTCCGTAATGACTCTCAATGTTTTGGAAGTTGAAATTCTTCAAAAATGCTTTTATGCCATAGAATCCATGTCACTGAACATGATGAGGACTTAAGTGGGGGACAATAGAAGCAAACTGCAACATGCCAAAGGATTGAAATCCTTTTCCAAACAACTCTGGCCACCTCTTTGTAGACCACTGATCTTTGTAAAGCAATAATAATAACATAACTTATAAGATACAATAATCATAGAAGACAGCAAACCCTACTGAGTTTCCAGTTTTTCCTCAAGTTCACTTCAGTCACAGTAACCAAATATGGAGATTTCACTGGGGTATGTTCATTTTCACTGAAAATGTCCAAGGTAATTGGATATTGTGTAACTGGAAATTTGAAACGAGGAACCTAAAATGCAAATTCCAAGAATGATTGTAAATTTGGAAAATTCAATAGTCATTTAATTTCCTGGTCAAAAATGAATAGGTACATTGCCAATAGTTTGGTTATTCTAAATGAAATGTGCTTTTTAGGGTTTCTGCCTTTCCAGGCATGAAAAATGTCAGTACGGAATCCATGTGAACCCCCAAGGCAATATGCAAACATGGCAGTAATGAGATTCATAAGTTTCTACCGGTCATTTTCACAGACATTTACTATGATGTCATTCAAACTTTTTTTTTTTTTTTTGGCTAAACCATGTCCCATGAGGCTCTGCAAGAATTGGGTCCCAAGCATTCTCCTTCTCCTTCCACCGCCCCCTCCACCCCTGCCAGTTCATAACTCAGGCTGTGGATTCAGCATCCAAATCCATCTCCAACGCCTGTTAACAGTTTGATCTTCAGCAAGTTGCCTGGTTCTCTGCAACTCTAATTGAGATAAATCGCAAAGAAGGCTTAAAGCAGAGTTCAGGAGATAATACTCAAGAAATATTATTTTAGTTCAGCAAGTGGTATACAATAACAGCCCTCATAATGTTTTTACTGAATGTCCAATCCCATATTATACATATGAAATCACTTCATAAACAGTCTCTCTGACTACATATCTTATCATGTCTAATAGTTATATCGTCTATATAAAATTCATAATCTCTATGATGTCTTACAAGGCCTTTGAAATGGATCTGCTTAAAAATTAAACCAACTGCACATGTGACTGCTAATGCAAACACCAACATTAATTTGATATGCTTTTGGATGCTTTAGTACTAACAGAATGAAATATTATTTGACACAGAACCCATCTCTTAACCAATGTACATACCACCAGACTGAGCTCCTTGTTTAGAAGTACTTGGACTTCTATATGCAAGTATCTGATATATATTAGGGCCTCAAAATTTTTTGAATGAATCATTATTCACTGTCATCTGGTATAGTGTTTTATAGGTAACAAATCGTTTTCATAGAGTATGTGTGTGTGTGTGTGTGGGTGTGTGTGTGTATGTGTGTGTGTGTGTGTGTGTGTGTGTGTATCCCATGAAACAGACAGGGCAGTGCAGACATTTTTATTTTATTTTACAGATGAGTTTAGGTACATTTAACCAAATCTTTTAAATTTTGTATTATATTTAGTCCCATGTCATAAAAGACATTATCTCTATGTCTTGAGTTTTCATGTTTAACCAAAAGACGCATTTCCAAATCTTATTAATATGAAAGTACTCTGTCTTTAGGTGATTAAAAACTTTCTTACTTTTTCTTTGCAATCCGAGAAAGCGACAGCATGTGAAAACTTCTGATCCCATGTACAATTACATTCCTCTCGAGTAGAAACACGAGCACACTGTTTGTATTTACCAGTTTCCTGTGAACAGAAGCAACACAGGTTGACTTACTTTTTTGTGTTGCAGAATTTCTGTGAACCGAGTAAATTTTCAATAAATATTTACTCCTCGAATGAATAAAATTCCTGAGAAATTACAAGGAATCCATTAATAATAAAATAAGAGGGACTACGGATATGGCTCAGTGGTAGAGTGTTTGCCTAGCATGTGCAAGGCCTTGGGTTTGATCCATAGCACCACAATGAGTGAATGAATGAATGAATGAAAGAAAAGTATAACATTTTAAAATTTTATTTATTTATTTTTGTGGTACTGGGGATTGAACCAGGTGTGCTCTACCACTAAGCTACATCCCCAGTCCTTTATTTTGTTTGGTTTTGAGATAGCCTCTTGTTAAGTTGCTAAGGCTGGCCTCGAACTTGAAATCCTCCTGCCTCAGCCTCCTGCGCAGCTGGGATTATGGGCGTACATCACCAAGCTCACCCTGTTCATTTCTGAATTTTCTTTATCTCCTTGAATGTTAATTTGTCAGTTGAGCTCAGTGCAGTTGCCCAGGATCTGTAAATTCTGTGTCATATGGAGCGTGGCATATCAGGACCATCAAACTCCCTGCTCTGAGGCACCAAAACAGCCCCAAAACAGCCTTAAAGGCACTATGCTTGTGATCTCTACCCGTTGTATTTCTCGAGAGTCTGACTCTGCTTGAAAATTTCCTCAAATGTTCCTCAAATGTTCTCTTGGGGCTGGGGATATAGCTCAGTTGGTACAGTGCTCGCCTCGCAAGCACAAGGCCCTGTGTTCGATCCCCAGTACCAAAAAAAAAAAAAAAAAAAAAAAATGTTCCGTCCTCTTAATAGAATCTCTCTCCTCTATCCTGCATGTATCTTCCTATCATCCATTTATTTATTACCCATATCGATACATCTAACAGATACATTCCATTTGAAAATGTTTACTGATGTTTCATGGAGAATATATACATAAGTACACATATGTATTATAAAACTGGTAAAATCATATATTTATTTTGGGGTGTGTTGAGGATTGAACCAAGGGCCCTGTACATGCTAAGCGTGTGCTCAAACACGGAACTACATCCCCGGCCCTGGAACAATGGTATTTTTAAAAACACGAACATAGCATCACCCTCTTGCTTAAAACTCTTGGGCTCTTCATCTCTTTTAGGATCAAATTCAAAATCCCCTGGTTGGCCTTGGAGGCCTGGCAGCTTTAGGGCCTGTTGTTCTCTCTCTTGCTCATTATGCTGCAGGCTGAATGGTTTTCCCTGAGTTTTTCAAAGTCCCTGAGCCCTTCTCCTGTCTCCACCCTTTGTGCACAGTGCTCGCTCTGCCTGGAATATTCCTGATCTGCACTTCCCCCTTTATATGCCACCACCTCCTCCTCCCCTTGCTGGTCAGCCCCCAGCTCATCTGCTGGTCTCCACCGGGATGCCTTTCCTTGTGGGTGATCTCCTAGACTCGCGAATCCTGGCCCACAGCCACACTGCTTGTCACGGGTCTGGCTCTCCTGTTGGTCTGTCTGAAACTGCAGAAATGTTTTAGGAGGCAGATTTCAGGACCTCACACCATAGTTTCTGATTCAGTAGCATGAGGTGAGGTCGAGAAAACTACATTATAAAAATATTTCTGCCGAATTCTGCTTTGGGTTATACAGGGCCACACTGTTCAGAAACTCTGCACTAGGTGACAGTATTTCATTTGTACAGCTTTTTGTTTCATACCTATTCTCTGTCAGGCTAAAAGCCAGGAAGATATCTGGCTTATCTTGCTCAGTGTGGTATCCTTAGAGAATGTGTGGTTAGTGCCCGACGGCACTGGGAATGCTGAAAGTAACATTTGTTGGATGCATACATCGTGCATTTAAAAAACCCCTCTTATTTACTTAGGCATAAATTAGGTACATTTCCTATTTAGCTCCCAAGGGAATTCTGGGGGGGAAACTCCAGAAATCTAAGGATTTCCATGTAAAAATAGTAGAGTCACGTTCCAACACAGGTGGTTCTACAGACAAACAGGGTTTGCGTTTGGTAGAAAATGGAATTGAGGAAGAACTCAGTATCATAGTTGCTCACTACCTGGAGCAAAATTTCTTACCCTTAAATCCAAGATTTGATAATAAGTATGTTAACTCTGTGTGTGTGTGTGTGTGTGTGTGTGTGTATTAATATGCTGATATATGGCTTTTACTTATTTATTTCTTTAGTAGTACTAGGGATGGAACCCAGGGCCTGGCACATGCTAGGCAAGCACTCTACCAGTGATCTACACCCCCAGCTCTGTAGTTTACATCTTAAATGTCCCCCAAAGGTCACATGTTGAAGGCTTGGTCACAGCCAAGGGGGCCTAGATGGTGGAACCTCCAGATGGAATCTTTCAGAGATGCAGCCTAATGAAGGAAGTTAGGTTGTTGGATGGCTGCCCTGCAGGGGAATATTGGTCCCCTACACACTCTCTCTGTCTTGGCTTCCCAGCCACTATGACACGAGCAGCTTTGCTCCCATGTGCTCCTACTACGACATTCTGCCTCACCACAGGTCCAAAGCAAAAGGGCCAAGGGACCAGGGACTGAAATCTCTGAAACCATGAGCCAAAATAGATCTTTGCTCCTTATAAGTTGATTGTCTCAGGTATCTTCTCATAGTGATGAAAAGCTGATTGATATACCATATAAATGTGTATTATTAACTTATCTGACACTCTTCTGGGTACTGGGGATACAGTAAAAAACAGCTCAAAAGCTTGCCTTATGAGTCTACCTTCTTATGGGACCTGAAATATAATAAATAAATGAGTAAAATACATAAAGTATTTTACTTTAGGAAGAGGAGGGGGAAGGGGACAGTGGGGATTATGATTCCAAATAGTGTGTAGGCAGGGAAAGCCTCACTATGATAGTGACATTTAAGAAAAATCTGAAGAAGGCAGTGATTGAGCCCTGTGATATGTGGAAAAGGTCATTCCAGATGGAGGGATTTCCTGAAACTGCAAAGGCCCTGAGGTGAAACATGTCTGGCATACTTGAGAAACAGCAAAGAGGACAGTGTGGCTGGAGCAGATTGCTGAACATCAGGTCAGGTGTAATGCCAGGGCCAAACCAGGAGGGCTTTAAACCATTGTAAGAATGCAGTTTTCCCTCTGACTGAGATGGGAAGACAGTGGAGACTTTTGAACCACAGAAATGCCTATGTCTCTGTGTGAGTTCAAGCAGATATGTATATATGAAGGTGGGTGCATTTTCTGAAGACTGCATGAGCATCTATGAGGTGTCCTCAAGATGTTACCCCATAATGTCCTTTTGCTCTGGACCTGATGGCTCCCTCTATTCTTGCTACTTGGCTTATTCTCTCTCCAAGGAAGCAAGGTGCTGTTGGTGGTTATTTTCTAGACAGAATCTTAGCAGTAGTTTAAATGTGCCTGTATTGAAGCAAACCATCTTCTTTCCTTTTGGACACCATTACTTTCACAGGGCTGGAGACTCGATGTGGGTCTGAGGTCTCTTGCCTCATGGATCATCTTTGAAATCTGACTAGGAGCCAGGGAGAGGTCAAGAGTTCATTTGGATTTCTTGGCTCCAACTCTGTATTTGAGAGTGGCAATTAAGGAAGAGGGGATAAAGCAGTGGGAGGAGAACAGGGGTTACAGTAGTGGTGATAGTAGTAGTAGTAGTAATAATGATAATAATAATCTTTTCATTTAATCTACACAGCTGGGTTCATCTGTAATTTTGCTGAATGATTCCTTGAATACAAATAAGTACTCTACTAGTCTGTTTATAAAAAAAATGTTTACCTTGGACTTGCGAAATAGATTTCTTGGTATAGGTTTGCTAGGATCTGCATTATAAAAATTATCTGTGAGTGGAATGGCAATTCCCATATTAGATGGAGGCCTGTAGTTTGCCTATAAGTGATTAGACAAAGAAAATGTAAAATTTATTTTTAGTTACTAAGTCTGAAAATATCTTTACTTTATAGAAAAGTAATCAATTCAAGTATTTCATTTTTAGCTCCAGGCATTAAAGTAAATTTCCCATCCCCCAACACTCCTAACAGTCATTTGCTGGAATTTCAACCACCCCAACCTATGGTAATATTATTTGGAACTTGTAAGTGAAAAATACTTTCAGTATCTAAAATAGTTGCTATAAAGTCAGTGTAATGATGGTTAAGGATTTTTATAAAAAAGATTTAGTGATTTTTGTCAGTAAATAATTCTTCAAGTTTAGTTATTTACTGTTGTCCCAAAGAAAATTTTAAGTAGTAATTTAGTAAATTTTTATTTAAAAAAGAGTCCCAGATTCTGACAAGGCAAGAGTTAAAATTATTACACTGAAATGGGTCCAGTCAGATACATTAACTTAGGATAAGTCAATTTAAGGGCAGGGCAAAAGTTGTGGTTTGAGGATTACATATTTTTGTCCCTGGTTCCTCCTTCTCTTTCTGCTTCCTGGCTGCCATGAGCTGAGTGAATTTCCTCTACTATGTCCTTCTGCCATGATGTTCTGCCTTGTCTCAGGCCCAGAGCTATGGAGTTAGTTGATCATGGGCTGAACCTCTGAAACCATGAGCCAAAATAAACTTTTCCTTCTCTAAGTTGTTCTCTTTGGTCACACTGATGAAAAACTGACTAGCACAGAAATTGGTACTGAGAAGTGGGGTCATTGCTATGAGTAACCTGACCATGTTATTCAGAAGCCTTTGGCTTGTGGGAGGAGTTTGGAAGAGTTGGAGGTATGGGCTGGAGAAGCCATAGAATGTTGTAAGCAGAACTTAATGGGCAATTCTGGTGGGAGCTCAGAAGAACAGAAGGTGGTTAGAAATGTGGACAGTAAAGACTGTGCTCATGAGTTTTCAAAGGGGCATGGGGACTTTATTGGGAATTGGACTAGAGACATTCATGTTACATTCTGGCAAATAAATTGTTTACATTTTGCCCATGTCCTGAGACTTTCTGTGAGGGTAAATTTAAAGGTATTCAGGCAGTGGCATGAGTGCTGCTGGCAGGTTTTAGCTAGGTTTGTTGTGAGAACTGGAAGGCGAGAGCAGAGAGGCAAGATCTGAAAAACTTTCAGTTTGGTCAGAGAAGAAGCACATGTAAAATTGGGGCCAAGGAAGTTGCTGAAAAGATTGTAATCAATAAAGAGAAGTTAAGTTATTTGCAGTGAAAAAGGAAAGATGTCCTGAGGGCATCTCAGGAATTAGCAAAACCACACCCACTGTAGCTCAAGGATGTAGAAGTGAAAACTTGTTTAAGAGACCTTGAAGCCACCCTGGTTGCCTGGAAAGCAGTTTCCTCAGGATTCGTTTCATTGTGTCCAGTTGTCCAGGCATCCAGAAGTCACTGCAGCCGTGGTCCAAGGGGGCCAAGCTACAGCTTCAGCTGACTTCACATCTCAGCATCATTCACATGGTGCTAGTTCTGCATGGATGCGGGATGCTGGAATTAAGGGGTAATGGAGGCTTACACTGAGATTTCAGAGAAAGGCCTGGGAGGCCAGGCAAAGTGTAGCAGGGTCAGAATCCCTGCAGGCAGCACAAAAAAGGTCAACGCATGAAGCTATGAGAAGGAAGCTGAAGATGGAATGGAGACTCTCTGGATTAAGAGATGCCAACAACATGGAACATCTGCTGAGGACAGATGCTGGTTGTGGCCAGAGTCAGCCTAAGAGAAAGGCCATGTGGACTGCAATTGGCAAGATCACAGGAATGGAGACAAGCACTTTGAAGATCACATCTTACCATTATATGTGCTGAGTACTGGAACATGGAACTACAGGACTTGTTTGCCCAGGTGGATTTTGGTCTTGCTTTGGTCCCATCACTTTTTTCTATGTCCCGTATCTCTTCCTTTTGCAATGGGCATGCTTACTCTGTACCATTATATATCACTCTATGCCACATGCTTTTGATCTTTACAGGGGCTCAGTCAAAAATTTGCCTTGAGCCTCAGATGAGACTTTGGACTTAGACTTTGGGGCACAACTGGAGCTGTTAAGACTATGAGGACTCTTGAAAATGAACTAAATGCATTTTGCACTATAAATGGACATGAGTTTTGGGGGCCCAGAGGTGGAATGTTGTGGTTTGGATGGGCTATTCCCCAAACTCCTATGTTAATACAGGAATTGAAATGATTAGACTATTAAAACTATAACTTAATCAGTGTATTAATCTATTTGCTGGATTACAAATTTGAAATTACTACTTTACTGGGTGGTAACTGAAGGCAGATAGAGGAGGTAGGTCACTGGGGATGTGGCTTGAGAATTTTACATTTTGTATCTGATTCTTCCCTCTTTCTCTCTGTTTCCTGGTTACCATGAGCCATGAGCTGAATGATTTTCCTCCATCCTGCCCTTCAGCCCTGATGTTTTGTCTTACCTTAGGCCCAGAGTAATGGAGCCAGCTGACCATGGTCTGAACTTCTGAAACCATAAGCCAAAATAAACTTTTCCTCCTTTAAGTTGTTATTTTTGGTTATTTTGGTCACTAACTAAATGGTGGTGCTGGGGACCAAACCCAGGGCCTTGCTCATGCTAAGCAAGTGCTTTACTACTGAACTATATCCCCAGTCCCCAATATACTTAGATTCTTACCGGCAAAGTTTTGATCATATTAAAACCCTGACTGTCTTTGTGAACTCCTCTAATCCAGTCTTCCAATGGGATATATATGCTAGAAATATGATGCATAGATCTGAGATAGCTACAGCTACTCTTCAATGTTGGCACCATTGTTGTAACAAAGCACTCCGTTGGTGCTGCCCAGACAATCAATGCTAGTGAAGTTGAGCCCTGAAAATATTCAAACAGATGAAGTTTATTTAAAGTGACTGTTATGGGTTGAATCGTGTCTATGCAAAATCCCCCAATCCTCTAGTACTTCAGGATATGATTGTATTTTGAGATAGGGCCTTTAAAGAGGTAATTGAGGTAAAACAAAGTTATTTGGGCATGCCCTAATTCAATATAACTGGTGATATTGAGACATAGCACACAGAACTAGGGGCAGCCATGTGAAGTCATAAGAAGACAGTCGTCATTGAGCCTCAGAACATGCCAACAGCCTGATAATGGACTGTGCAAAAAGTAAATTTCTGCTTTTTAAGTTACCCAGTCTCAATTATTTTGTTGTGGCAACGCTCTCAGACTAGTATAGTAACCAAGTAAAGAATATAGAAAAAAGAAAATAAATAGGAAAAGAATGATAATATAATGATATAAATTTGACCATGATAATCTGTTTTAGACTAAATCATATCAGAAAACATATTCTTTTACATGAAGAAATATATTCCAAGCTCATTGGTTTTGGAACATATTTGGAAATGACCAAGGATCAAGAAGGACTTACATCAAACTCAGATCCATAAGGCTTCCCTCATTCACTGATGGGCACCTTAATATTTGCTTTGATAATATGAATAAAATAACTTCAGTTGATCTATTCTTTGGAAAAAAATTATCCACTTAGCAATTATTATATTTCATAAAGACAGGTTTTTGGTAGGAATTAAGGCACAGTAAACATATTTGAACCTTGATCAAAATTAAATTGTTAATAAAGTATAATAAAGACTATTTGAAAACTTTAAGTATTTTTGGAACTTTAAAAAAATGTAGAAATACTAGTAACTACTGTAGTGATGTTGGAGACTCTGGAGGTGTAGTTTCTTCTCTGGTTCAGACACAGTAGTCACTACAAATGATATATTTTTTACATACTTTTACCAAACACATTGTGCCTGAATTTAAGCAGAGTTCCAATATAAAAGAAAATACAGGGGGTTAAAGACACAAGCTAAGGGCTGGGGTTGTGGCTCAGTGGTTAGAGTGCTTGCCTAGCATGTGTGAGGCCCTGGGTTCCATTCTTAGCACCACATATAAATAAATAAAATAAAAGGTCCATTGACAACTATTTTTTTAAAAAGACACAAGTTAAGTAAGATACAAGGAAATAAACAGAAAAATACAGAATGTTGGACATTCCATAGTACAATTGACACAGTTTCTACAATTAGATGTCAGGGGAAGAAATGGACTGTACGGGTCCTTGATTAAAACTAAAGAGATAAAACAACTATATAATTTGTGAATCTTATTTGTATTTCAGTTCAAACCAACCAACTGTAAATATTTTTTGGGGGGGGGAATTGGGGAAATATGATTGTAAACTGGGTTTTATATAATACCCAAATATTAGTTTTAAAAATTTAGTGATGATGTGGCAGTGTGTTATGTGAGAGAAGGGAAGTATGTGATGTGAAATGACATGATGTTGGCAGTTCCTTTAAAAATAAATCAGGCCAGGCACAGTGGCACACACCTGTAATCCCAGCAGCTCAGGGGGCTGAAGCAAGAGAATTGCAAGTTCAAAGCTAGCCTCAGTAGTTTTGTAAGGCCCTAAGCATCTTAGCAAAATCCTGTCCCCCAAAAGGGCTGGGGATGTGACTCAGTGGTCAAGCATCTGTGGGCTCGATCAGCAGTCCCTTCTTGTCCACAAAATATATGTATCAGAATATAAATACAAATTTAAATAGCAATGATAAAAGTAGCACAATCTTGACTATTGTTTTATCTGGGTAATGGGTACACAGAAGATCTACTTTTGTCTATTTCTGAAAACTTTTCTGAGAAAAAGTTTTAGAATATGTAGAAAAAGATTTATTGAAAAAAAAAAAGATTTATTGGTTTTGAAATGATGAAAACATATGGTTAAGTGAAATGAGCACATTTCAAAAAGCATATATATACACTTTTATGGAAATAATTAGAAGATATTGTAAATTAATACTGACTGAGCATTTTCTAGGTTCCAGACATTGTTACTTATTTATTTATTAAATATTTTTAGTTGTGGATGAATAGAATACCTTTATTTTATTTACTTGTTTTGGTGCTGAGGATCGAACCCAGTACCTCATATGTGCTAGGCAAGTTCTCTACCACTGAGCCACGACCCCAACACTTATTGATTTATTGTATTTATTTTTACAGTGCTGGGAATGGACCCCAGGATCTCGTGTATGCTGAGTCAGCACTCTACCATGGAGCTACACTCCAGGTCAGACATTGTTTTAGATGCCCTACACGTATTATCACATTTAATTCTCAAAACATGAAATAGGTAAAATTACTATTATTCCATTTTAGAGATGAGAAAACAGCCATTCTAAAGTAACTTTTCCAAGGTCACATAGCACCAGAGTGAGACCTAACCTAGGTTGTCTTCCCCAGAGATCACACTGTTAACCTCTGTTTTGAAACTCTACTTTGCCCTTTTCAATACTCTACATGTAAGAAGTGCTTAGTCAAGCTTGGCATGGTGGCATGTGCCTGTGATCCCAGCTACTTGGGATACTGAGGCTAGAGGATCCTAAGCTTGAGCTCCGCCTGGGCAACATATGAGACCCCCACCTTAAAAAAAAAAAAAAAAAAGAAAAGAAAAAATTACAATCATCCTCGATAGGCAGGTTCAGTGTACTTTTAAAATCTCTTTCTTAGCTTACATTCTAAATTTTCTATAATTTAGACCTTTTTGTAATTAAAAAGAATCTTACTTGATTTTTGTAATTAAAAAAAATCTTACTTGACGCAAAGATCTGCTAGCTACAGAAATTTCCACTAGATAACTATGAGTATCATCGAAGAAACCTTCCACATTAACTTCCAATAACATTGGGTTTCCAACTATTACTTCCACTAGTGGGTAGTCAATTATTTGAAAATCTATGGAAACAATGTCAACAGTGAATAGCACATAATAAAAATTGTAAACACAATTTAATAATGACTGGTTAATCAAGAATTCGGAACATCTACAGAAACTTCTATGAAAGGTAGCAAATATAGTTAGCAATTTATATACAGGTAACTTTAATAATTCTTAGAAAAATGTTTTCTTCATAAATATTTTATTCAAGAAATGTCACTCTCCTCTACTCATCATTCCCGTCAGGTTCTCAAATATACGTACTGGTCACTTGGATAATATGGGCTATGTTAGTTGGTAGGTAGGTACTTTTAAGGACTATCACCTATGCTTGTGGGGTAGTGGAGGAGCTGTGCCCCTTTGAATGACTGTTAATCTTCCTTCCAAGTTGGGTTTTTGTCTGAGATAAGGTCCTATGGAGACCCTTACAGGGAACCAGCCAAAACTGTAGATACACTCTGACTCACAAGAGTAAACTTTGCTCATTACAATACTAAATTCTCTGCCCAGGGGCATTTCTGTCTGCCATTTTTGGACATGTGATGTATGATCTTGAACTGAGCATGCTCAGGAATATGACAGCTTCCACATGTGATGATGAATCTTTCCTATAGAAAAATGTACAAAAGTTTCCCCAATTAGAGTCCCTTGCTTTCTTTGTCTGGGGAGGTAGTGCTTTGGGAATTATCCCGGTGCTCTCCCTACTTGCTGCAAGTAATAAACCTTTTTCACTCACAGTTGCTGATTCTGCATATTGGCTTTGTACTCACCAAGAGGCAAAACTAATGTATTTGGTTACGGTTACACTGAATTGGTTAATTTTGCAGAAAAACTAGAGAATAGATACTCAGTTTAAGGGGCTGCCAGTCAATTGTGGCCAAGAGAAAACTCTTAGGCATTTCAAGCAAAGTACTGTATGTCATCAGACCACTTTCTGCCTATAGGTCACCCATTGGCAACCTTGCCAGACTAAGAACTTTATTGGAAAAAGATATTTGACATACAATATGGTCTAACTGTCATCTTTATTTATCAGTAAACTAGAGTTGAGGAGTAATAAATCATTTGCTGATGGTCCCTATCAGAAGCTGTTTCCCTCAAACCAAAGAAATATGGTAATAAGTGCTTCCTAATCTTTAACGGGGGATTTGGATTAAGTGTGGATTAACTAGGTCAGGCGTGAGGTCTGAGATTCTGCATTTCTAACAAGGGCCCACATAACATTCACGTGGCTTGTCCAGGGACCACACTTTGAATAGCTTGGGCTAGGTTATTGCTTAGAAATAGGCAAAATGAGGCCACTGCTCTATTTTGGGGAAATCTGACTATCTTTCATCTTCCTGATTTCTGGGAAAGTCAAATAACTTAGTTTTGGTCTGGTAACATTTTAGCATGAATGATGCTATTTTGATTTTTAGTTTTGTCTGTTGGGGTGCACTGCAGGAGCTTAGTGTCAAACAATGGCTTCCTATCATTTTTGTTTAGCAATCCTTAATAAGTTTAGTATTACTTGATAGCAAAATTGAGGTGTCCTAATTTAATTACACAGGCAGAAGGTGGAAGGCAGAAGACAAAGAAGTTAGCCCAAAACCAACAAATGGTGGCGCACACCTGTAATCCCAGCAGCTTGGGAGGCTGAGGCAGGAGGATCTCGAGTTCAAAGCCAGCCTCAGCAAAAGCAAGGTGCTAAGCAACTCAGTGAGAACCTGTCTCTAAATAAAATGCAAAAATAGGGCTGGGGAAGTGGCTCAGTGGTCAAGTGCCCCTGAGTTCAATCCCTGGTACAACCCCCCAAAAAACAAACAAACAAAAAAAGATAAACCATACACTGTGCCACCTGGTTACATATAAAATTTCTAGACTATTAACATCAACCAATGAAGGAGACAATTAACTTCAAGTAGCAAGCACTTCTTATGGATTGGCCATCTATCACAAAACCTTTCCGCACTTTGAGTTATTCCACCCCTCTTAGCTACAGCCAATATAAATCATTTATACTTTCTTTTTCTAATTTTTTTTTCAATTTTAAAAGAGTTACTGACTCTTAGGTCCAGCCAACATTTTTACAACTCCTACTCAGCCCTGCTGCTCATGGTTGTGGGAAGATATCTCAGGACTTGGTCCTTCTCTGGTTAGCATCTATAATGGCATAATAGACCTTGTTTTTTTTTTTTCAGAGATTTTTCAGTCTCAAGAGTTTTGGTTTAACATAGTTAAATGAGGAAAAGTATAGAATTCTCAGTAAAAGCTATTTTTGGTTTAAATTAAATACCTAAAATGAATATAACAAAACCAAAGTGATTACAAAGATTTTCATTTCAGAGGGCAGCAAAAAAAATCTAAACTACAATCCGGTGTAAACTTGGGATGGTCATTTAATTTAATTTTCATTTTTAACATGAGGATTGCAATCTAGATTTTTAGGGCCATTATAGAAATTAAATTAAGTAATGTCTAAACAATCATCTAATACAGAGTCTTGCCCACCATGAGTGCCTGATAATTAGAAGCTTTATTTATCTATTTATTTTTTGCAGTACTGGGGATTGAACTCAGGGGTACTTTACCACTGAGCTACATCAAAAGGCTTTTTAAAATTTTATTTTGAAAGAGAGTTTCCCAGGCTGGCCTCACGCTTGTGATCCTCCTGCCTCAGTCTCCCATGTAGCTGGGATCACAGGCCTGCACCATGGTGTCTGCAACTTTGAATTCCATAATGGCTGGCATTCTGTTCATAACAATAATAGCAGAGTCAAGTGTGGTGGTACATACCTGTAATCCCAGCAACTCAGGAGGCTGAAGCAGGACAATGCCAAGTTTGAGGTTAGCCTCAGAAATTCAGTGAGCCCTATCTCTAAATAAAAAATAAAAAGCGCTGGGGATATAGCTTTGTGGAAGAGGGTCCCTGGGTTCCATTCCCAGTACTAGGGTTGGGGGTGGAGGGAGAAACCAAAGTTAAAGTAAACATCAGAATATTTACTTATTTATTTTTTTGGTACTGGGGTTTGAACTCAGGGGCACTCAACCACTGAGTTACATCCCCAGCCCATTTTTGTATTTTATTTAGAAACAGGGTCTCACTGAGTTGGTTAGGGCCTCACTAATTTGCTAAGGCTGGTTTTGAACTGTGATCTTCTTGCCTCAGCCTCCCCAGCTGCTGGGATTACAGGCGTGTCCCACTGTGCCTGGCTCAGAATATTTTTGTGAAAAAGAAGAGTATTTCAAGGAACAACAACAACAACAACTCCTTTTGATCCCCCCTCCAACAACAATAACAACTTACATTTTGAATTAGGTATGACCTTAATTTTGAAAACCTGAGAGTTTCCCAGATCGATGTACTTCACAATGTTGAGGGATAGTGAATCATCAGGTTGTTGAACCCAGTAATTACATGGCTTTAAAAATATAGCCCATTTTCTTCCATGCACAGACCCAAAGTTGTATAAGAACCAAGAGTCTTTTGAAAAGACCATATTAAAGGGGACATTTTCAGGCATGGTAGCAAGAGCCAGAGCATTCTTATTATCCAAAATTTCTGTGATCAGGAAGCTGCTGTAACCAGGAATCACGACAGTCTTTTCTATATCTGAAGTTTTAAATGAGGAATCAGCAGCTGGAGATAAAACAGAAATGATTTGATGTACCAGCAAACAGGTAACGTTAAGCAAGCAAATTGGTGGACTTATCTAACAAGTACACCATTTGAGTTTTAAACTATGATCTTAACAGAAGAGAATGTTTACCAGATTTCAGGTTATAATTCAAATATATGTTATAGAAAGTTTATCATGAATTTGATACACACAAAGCTACTCCTTAATGTTTACTATGAAATAACTCTATAGACTCACAGCAGGAAAAATAAAATGTAGAACTAAATAAAATTGATTCCTCCTCTTTTTCTCTCTCTTTTTCCTGACAAGTTCTTGCTATATTGCCCAGGCATGAAATCCAGGGCTGTAGTAATTCTTCTATCTCAGTTTTCTAAGTATCTGGGACTACAGGTACCATAAGCAGGCACTCTACCACTGAATTATATCCCCAGCAATAAAACAGATTTTATTCACAGATTACATGATAGCCTATGTAGAAGATCCCAAAGAACCAACAAAAATCTGGAATTTATGAGATTGTAGCAAACTTGAGGAGTATGAGCTTAATATATAAGCTAATCAATTCTGATATGCCTGCAATAAACAGGACTTAAAATTAAAAATGCATCTTTACTTATGTAGCATCAAGAAAAAAAGAAAGAAAAAACATATCAAACTGACAAAATCTAAATGACAAAAACCTACAAATTTTGAATTCAAAAATTAAAGGAGATTTGGGCCTACTTCTTCTTCTATTAGGTGCAGGGTCTGTGTTCTACTGCCTAAATCTTTGATCCACTTTGAGTTGAGTTTTGTGCAGGGTGAGAGATAGAGGTTTAATTTCATTTCATTACTGTGGATTTCCAATTTTCCCAGCACCATTTGTTGAATAGGCTATCTTTCCTCCAGTGAATGTTTTTGGCACCTTTGCCTAGTATGAGAAAACTGTATTTATGTGAGTTTGTCTCTGTGTCTTCTATTCTGTTCCATTGGTCTACATGTCTGTTTCAGTGGCAATACCATGCCATTTTTGTTACTGTGGCTCTGTAGTATAGTTTAAAGTCTGATATTGTGATGCCTCCTGATTCACTCTTCTTATTAAGGATTGCTTTGCTATTCTGGGTCTCTTATTTTTCAAATGGATTTCATGATTGCTTATCCTAGTTTTATGAAGAATGTCGTTCACCATGTTGGCCTAGGATCTGACTTCCTGAACAAGACTCCCAAAGCTTAAGAAGTAAAAGCAAGAATCAATAAATGGGATGGTATCAAACTAAAAAGCTTCTTCACAGCAAAGGAAATAATAATGCGAAGAGAGAACCTACAGAATGGGAGAAAATCTTCACCACATGCACCTTGGATAGAGCATTAATCTCCAGGATATATAAAGAACTCAAAATACACACACAAAAATATAACCCAATCAAAAAATCAAATAAGGAAACTGAACAGACTCTTCACAGAAGAAGATATACAATTGATCAACAAATATATGAAAAATTGTTCAACATCTCTAGCAATTAGAGAAATGCAAATCAAAACTACTCTAAGATTTCATCTCACTCCAGTCAGAATGGAATTATCAAGAATAGGAGCAACAATGGGGCTGGGGTTATGGCTCAGTGGTAGAGCACTTGCCTAGCATGTGTGAGGCACTGGGTTCGATCCACACTGGGTTAGCACCACACCTAAATAAATGAGTAAAATAAAGGTCCATCAACATAAAAAAGGATAACATAGGAGAAAGTCTAGATGACTTTGGGTTTGGCAATAAGGTTGTAGATACAAAACCAAAAGCAGGGTCTATGAATGAGAAAATTGATAAATTGAACTTTATTGGAATTAGGAATTAGGTTTCTGTTTTATGAAAGACACTATTAATTGAAGGCAAAGACAAGGCACAGATGGGGACAAAATATTGGAAACCTTTAATAATAGACTGGTATCTAAAATATATAAAGAACTCTTCACACTCATTAAGAAAATAAACAACCAATTTAAAAATGGGGAAAATATCTGGAAAGACATCTCACCTGGATATACTGATAGCAAAAAGGCATATGACAAGATACTTGGCATGCTATGCCTTTAGGGATATGCAAATTCAAACAATATCAATGCATCACTATAAACCTAGCAGAGCAGCTAAAACCAAAGACACAGATACTACCAAATGCTGATGAAAATGAGAAGCATTCATTCTTGGCATGAATGGAAAATAGAATAGTCATTTTGGAAGACAGTTTGCAATATTCTACAAAGATAAGCCATAAAGCCTGGGGTTGTAGCTCAGTGGTAAAGAACTTGCCTAGCATGTGTGAGGCACTGGGTTTGATTCTCAGCACCACATATAGATAAATGAATAAAGTAAAGGTCCATCAACAATTAAAAAAAAAAAAAGATAAGTCATAAGATTCAGCAATCACACTGCTAAGCTTTTCTCCAGATGAGTTGTGGACAGATGTCCACACAAAACTCTTCACAAGGACATTTCTGGTAGACTTATTCAGAACTGCCTTAAACTAGAAGCAAGATGTGCCTTTCTAAAGCTGAATGGGTAGACTGCAGTATATCCATACCATGGAACTTTACTCATGAAACAAGCTAATCTGAAATGGCCTTGTACAATATGATTCCAAGTAAACAACATTCTGGAAAAGGTAAACTATAGAGATTCGAAGAATTCTATGGGTTCCAGGATTTTAGAGGAAGAAATGGAATAGATAAAGGGGAGGAGTGATGAATAGATAAAGCACAGAGGGTTTTGGG
Source organism: Sciurus vulgaris (assembly GCF_902686455.1). Taxonomy (NCBI): domain Eukaryota; kingdom Metazoa; phylum Chordata; class Mammalia; order Rodentia; family Sciuridae; genus Sciurus; species Sciurus vulgaris. The sequence goes on along the minus strand of NC_136462.1, from coordinate 14,288,306 downwards.
ACAGCAAAATTCTTCTGTGTGATACTGTCATGGTAGATACAGGATACAGGTATTTGTCAAAACCACACAACTACACTGTACAAAAGAGTGAACGGTAGTGCAAACTAAGGACTTTAGTTACTAATAATGTACGGCTTCATTGATTATCATCATCAAGTGTAATGTACTGGCTTATGAATTGTAACAAATATACTACACAAATACTAGAGGTTTTTGTGGAAACTGGGACTGGGGAGATAGCTCAGTTGGTAGAGTGCTTGCCTTGCAAGCACAAGGCCCTGGGTTCAATCCCCATTACTGCAAAAAAAAAAAAAAAAAAAAAAAAAAAAAAAGGGAAACTGAGTTGAGGAAAAGGGGTACAAATACAGCCAATGAAAATTAAATTTCTTCAAATCGTGTACCGCCTACTCAATTTTTCTGTAAACCTAAAACTTCTCTGAAAATTAAGGTCTACTAAATAAAAGAGTGAATAAATACCATTCACTAGAGGATCTATAACAACAAAATGAAACAATATTAATTCAGAATGATACCATTTTCATTTAACAACATAAACCCAGAATATTATTAACACAGGGATGTACACGCAGGCCATAAAGCTATGAAGTAAAGCACGGAAATTGACTTATAATCCACAATACTGGCTCCATCTGCAGAGAATTGGAATAAAGTAGTCTTCAGGAATCATTTCAACTGTGAGATGTTGTGGGCAGGCTTTTTCCAAGTCTGGGTTGTCATTGTGAGAAACTCCATCACCTATCCAAGCCCAAAGAATGGACTAAGAGATGCTAGGTACCACAAAAAGAGAGGCTTTACTTTAATGACAGTCTTGCAAGATTGGGTGCCTGGTGGTCAGGGACACACAGACTGGGTACAACCAGTATTTTATCCCCTAGGGTGCAAGGTCTCTCTCCCAGTTCCTCATTGGCTGAGTACTGTGGGGTGCACAGTCTTCCTAAACTCTGCCTAGGTTTTACTGTCTCATATTGGGTTATTTAAAGAAATGTACCTTTAGTTCTCCCCACCTCTCTTTGTTCCTGTGGCTGGAAAGTCCCCTTGGATTGACTGCCTGTTTGTCAACTCTGGGGTTGCCTGCTTGCAACTTTTCATTCTGCTGTCCCATCCAGCTGCCTTTCTTTTATCCAAGTGATTTTATATTTAAAGCTAAATACTGTATTTTGAAAATGGACCACTGGACTTTCTATTTCTCACATCATTAAGTGGATGTTTCCTTTACAGTATCTCAGTTGACTGTGACTGTTTCCCTATTATCTGCATATGTAATACTTGAAATTAAGTTTCCAGAATGCAAACTTAATGTACATTTTAAATTGCTAGCAACAAGTTGTTGAAAGTAATTCTTTACAAGCTAACATAGACTAGTAAGATAGAGTTTTTCAAGGTCTAAAATATGTCTAATAAAGGATACAAATTTATTAAAATAGAAAAAGTATACACTGAAGACATCTAAGTATAATGAAGAAATTGGGAAGATGACAGATGTGCTTAAAAGAAGACAGAACATCACTGTAATAGAAGCTTCCCGAATAGCTGTAGTGTTTTTTTAAATTACGCTAAATTCACAAACAGGTTTGGCTTTCTTTGTTGATGAACTTGAGAAAAACCACTACTAAAAACAGAAATACAAGACAAACGTCTAAGAACAGCCAAGATGTTTAAGAATAGTCAAGATATTGTACAGAACATTGTTAGGAAGTGTTATGGATGGAATGTTGAAATCCTTACTCCTGATGGGATGGCATTGGAAGGTGACAGTTCTGGGTGGTAACTGGGGTTGGACGATCGTGAAGGAGCCTTCACGATGGCATTGGTATTCTTATTAGGACATGTGCCTATCTCCTTCGGCAACGGAGATGTCATTAATTTCCATGATAGTCAATCATTTAGTAACAAATGATCATATCTGAATATTTCTCCTTGTTCCCAGGGTTTGTCCCATAAAATTTAGCATAATCTTCCAAGTCCAGATAACACGAAACAGAAAAAACTAGCCAAAAAATTCTCTACCCTGCAAAGGAGAGGAACTTACGTTTCAGTGATTTTTTTTTTTTTTTTTTGTAATTTTACCCATTTATGTACTACATTTTTGTGAAAATGTATTTATTCTCTGTGGCCATGACGAATGAGAACCCCCTCCTTGTAACATTCTTGAGTCTAAGCCCTGGAATTCCGTTTGAAATCCCCAAAAGAAAAGATCAGAGCTCTAAACCTTAAAGAAATAAGGTAAATGAGAAATTTCAACAAAGAACGCTGGTTCCTTTACTGTGGAATTGCTAAGAGGTTTATAACTGTGATTCTAAAGAGAATGGTAATATAGTCAGTGTTCCCCCAGTACTTCACTGTGTGCCTACTACAGAAAGTGGTCAATTTGTTGAATGGATGAATAATTGGTTGTTCAGGGACAGCATGAGGATTTAGAAGAAAAGAAGTCATAGGGCAGAACTTTAAGGAACACTATCATCTAAGAAATGGAAAGGGGAAAAGATCCCATTAAAAAAAAAATACAAAGAAGAAACAATTGAAGAAATCCATCAGAGAAGACACTAATAAAGCCCAGCAAAGCTCTTTCAAGAAGACCCCATTATTAGGGCATGCCTTTGATAGGTCAAGAAACACATCAGCAAGACTCTCCTCACTCTCGAAAAGTAAAAAGAGTCCTAAGAGAGCCTCATAATTAATTACCTTTATTATGCATGCACTCTGTCTTCCATTTAAACAAAGCCCAAATCCTTTCCAACATTCCTTCGAAAGGCCACATCACCTCTCCCCTTGCCTTTGTAGGACAACTCCCTGAAAGAGTCACCTTTGTATGCTGGCTTCAGGTCTGTTCCTTTCTATAACTTCTTGAACCATTCCAGTCAGACTTAACCAACAGCTTAATAGAAGTCTCCAATGATTTTGCATTTGTTTAGAGTAAAACCCAAATCCTTATAATGAGCAATACTAACTTTTGCTATGTATATATCATATAATCCTTTGAAAGAGAAATATTCTTTAAAAGTGGTTAAAATTATTTATTATGTAGGAAAAAACTACATAAACTTATTTTCTTAATTTTTTCACATTTTAAATTGACATATAATTCCTATCTTCTCTCACTTTTTCTAGGCTCTGTTTATGACAAAATAACCTCAGGGGATTAAAAAATAGGCACTATTATTGATAAATATTAATGAAGCTATATGTAGGTTTATTATATTAGGAACAAACAATACTTTAGGAACCTAAGTGTATGTGAACTTTGGTAGGTTGTTAGACTAAAATTTGAATTTGAAAATTTGAAAGATTTTTTTTTCATTTTTTTCTAACCATTAGAGATGTATTATATTTTTTATACTTACTTTGTAAGTCAAGAGTAAGTTTATATGCAAAACTCGTAGTTTTTTCAATGGAAAGAGAACTGACAAACAAGAGCTTTCTTTTTCATCTTCTAATCCAAAGGGTTTATTGTTTCTGCAATAACTGAGGACATAAATCCTTTGGGAATCTCATGTTGCATTATCTGTTTTATGTAAGCTTTTCCAGTTTTACTAAAAAAGAAAAAAAGAAACATTAAGTAATTTGGATATCATGGTGGCTTAAACAAGCATAATTTAATTTATTCTATTTAATTTACAAATAAAATATACCACCCTTGGCTAACAAATAAACATTCGATTAACATTTGTTTGAACTCATTAGTTGTTAGATGGTACATTTCTGTAATTACAAATACTTGGGAGGCAGGAGGATTACAAGTTTGAGGCCAGCCTGGGCAATTCAGTGAGAAGCTGTCTCCAAATAAAATAAAGAAGGCTGGGGATATAGAGCAGTGGGAGCAGCATGCTAGGCAAGCACAAAGCCCTGGGTTCAATCCTCAGTACCAAACAACAACAACAACAACAACAACCCCAGAACCACCACCAATAAAAACTCATTCGTTTTTTGGCATCTACGACAATGGGATATGATTTTCCATCTCTAAAATTATCAAAGATTTTAATTTTTGTTTGTTTATTTATTTATTTTTGCAGCGTTGGGGATCAAACCCAGGGCCTTATATATACTAAGCAAGCACTCTACCATTGAGTCACACTCCCAATCAATGAGGATTTTTTATTTCTAAAATATTATTTTATTTCCAACAAGTATTTTTAATGGCAGAGTTTCGTAGTGGTGAGAACTCAATCGCTACTGAATATTCAAACACTACTATAGAAGCAATCCAACATTATGAACTGCGCACTAATATTACCCCACCCTGCCTTTCCACTTGTCTACTAACATGGATTCAACCTAAGGAAATAGTTGAAGAGAGGGGAAAACTTCCTATACAAAGACATTCATCATAGTGTTCCGGTAAAATTTAGAAACAGGAAATACTAACAATAAGGAAATTAAGTAAGTGATACTACATGCTTTACTTAGAGAAAATGCAATTATGAAAATGATGTTTACAGTTTTTAATTACATGAGGAAAATGGTCATATCGTAATATTCAAACGAAATGAGCAAAGTGAAAAATGTTAAAATGCCTGGGGGACTGATTGATAGATAATTTAACTGACAGACAATTCATCAAAGTGTTAACACTCATGATTTCAATTTTTACATATATATTCATTTTCATATATACCATGATTTCAATTTTCATATATATTAGTTTTCAGATATATCCTTTTATATATATGAAATTAATTTGGAAGACTTTAAAAATTATATGTCATTAGAGTTCATTATATTTTCTTTCAAATGAGGGTTTGTTCCTGGCAAAAAGGGGTTAGACTGAATACAAATATTGTCAAATATATGAAGCTTTTGTGAGGGAAGTATTTTAAATGCAACCTTAAAATGAGCCTGGAAATAATAAAGAGGCAGGCAAGGAGTGGAGAGAAAAATCTGTGGAAAGGGTTTTGCCAGACCCATCTTCCTTCTTAATCACTAGGGAAGTTGTAGAGGAAGTAGGTAAGGAAAGGACAGAGATACCTGTAGCCTGGTATTTTATTTATTAAAAAAACAAAACAAACAAACAAAAAAAACACCAAACCAACCCCCCCCCCCCCAAAAAAAAAACCTTCTTTTTAAAAAGGAAAAAGGGTTGAAATTTTTAGAATCAGCCAACAATGGGAAGGTAAATAAATGGGGAAACTAATGGAAGACATGAATTATTTCAGTAAGGTTTATTATGTGGATTTTTCTCTGTGCCTCTGGGAGAAACTCCAAATAAATAAATGTAAAAGGAGGAATTAAAATCAATGCCACAGAAATTCAAAAGACCATTAGGGAGTATTTTGAAAACCTATAAGCCAAAAAATTGGAAAATTTAGAAGAAATGAACAAATTTCTGGATACATACGACTTACCAAGATTGAACCAAGAGGATAAAAAAGGCTTAAACAGACTAATAACAAGTAATGAAATTAAATCAATGATTAAAAGCCTCCCAAGAAAGAAAAACTTGAGACCAAGATGGCTTTATTACCAAATTTTACCAAACTTTTAAAGGACTAACACCAAGGCTTCTCAAACTATTTCACAAAATTCAAAGGGAGGAAACCTTTCCAGACTCATTCTGTGAAGCCAACATTATTACCCTGCTACCAAAACGTGACAAGGACACAATAAAAAACTATTGATCAATACCCCTGAGGAACACGGATGTAAAAACCTCGAAAATATTCAGAGATTAAATTCACCAGCACATTAAAGCGATTATACACCGTCTTAGCTATTTCGCTGCTGTGACCAGAGCATCAGATCAGAACAAGGGTAGAGGGAGGAGGAAAGGTATATTGGGGGCTCACGGTCCCAGAGGTCTTGGTCCACAGAAGAGCCTGCTCCTTTCCCTGGGGTTTGAGGTGAGGCAAAGAGCGATGGAAGAGTGTGGCAGAGGGAAGCAGCTCACAATGAGATCAGGAATCAGAGAGAGCGCGTCTCCACGCTCCAGATACAAAACATACCCAGAGCCACGCCCCAATTCCCACCTCTTCCAGCCCCCACCACTTCAGTTACCATTCAATTAATGCCTTCCAGGGGATTAACTCACTTATTGCATGAAGACTCTCACAACCCAATCATTTCTCCTTTGAACCTTCTGGCATTGTCTCACACGTGATCTTTTGGGGGACACCTCACATCCAAACCATAACATTCTGTCCATAGACCCGGTAAGCTCATGGCCCACAAATGACAGAGGCAGGAGACGGGAAGCAAACCTGGGATCAGCAAGCTTTCCTTTATTCTGCAGCGAAGTCCATCTGTCAGGCATGGGAGGGCCCATTTTCTGGGTATGGAGGTGGTTCCCCCCGCCCACCCCCAACCCCCGTTACAGAAGGAGTCTGGGTTTTATAGTAAGTGTAAGAACTACACTAGGAGAATAAAAGAGAAACTATGTCAAATTAAAAACCAGAAATAAGACAAAATGACAGGGAATAAAAATAATTTCTCAATAATAATATACAATGGAAATGGCCTAAACTCATCAGTCAAAACATAGACTAGCAGATTGGATTAAAAAACAGGACCCAATAATATGGTGTCTCCAAGAGACCCCATAGGAAAAGACAACCACAGACTGCAGGTAAAAGGAAGGGAAAAAACATGTCATTCACATGGATCTCATAAACAAGCAGGGGTTTCTATCTTGATATCACATAAAGTGGACTTCAAGCCAAAGTTAATCAGAAGGGACAAAGAAGGCCATTTCATACTGCTCAAGAGAATCACACACCAACAAGACATAACAATCCTAAGTATTTATGCCCCCGAACAATGGAGCATCTACATTTATCAAACAAACCCTTCTCAATTTCAAGAATCAAACAGACCAAAACACAATAATACTGGATGACTTTAACACACCTCTCTCACCATTGGCTAGATCCTCCAAACAAAAACTAAATAAAGATATAGAACTAAAATATACAATTGCTAATTTAGACTTAACAGACATATACAGAATATTTCATCCATCAAAGACTGAATAAACTTTCTTCTCAGTAGCACACAGATCCATCTATAAAACAGACCATGTTATGTAAGCTATCATATATGTTGGGCATACTATTGTAATAGTACCTTAATATATTTTTAGCACCTGTAGGGTTGTTTTGATAGCTCCCTTTGCATTGATATTAATTTTTGTGTTCTTGCTTTTTTTCTTTATTAGATTTTTATCAACTTTAACTGTATTATTTCTTTTCTATTTCATATATTTCTGCCCATACCCTTATTTTTTCCTTCCTACTACCTAATTTGAAAATATTTTGATTGCTAATCTAACTTCTTTCTGATACAAGTACTTTAAGTTATAAGTGTTCATCAGAGTACTGTTTCATCCAAGAGATTCTGATGTTTTAAGCATTTATTATCACTTAGTTCAAAGGACTTTTTATTTAGTTTTCTAGTGCTTTCTTCTTTGACCTGTGAGATATTTACAAGTGTGCTTTTTAATTTTGAAGTAACTGAGATGTGGGGGTGGGGTTCTACATATCTTAAGGTGACTGATTTCTAATGAATTGTGCAGGAAATACAGTCTGTATGATTTCAATATTTTTAAATTTCTCAAGGCTTATTTTATGGCAGAATGTAGTCTATCCTTATTAATTTTCTACTTGTCATTTTTGGGCATAGTTCTCTATAAATAACAAACAGGTCCAGGTGGCTGTTAATGTTGTTAAGCCTTCTATATCATTACTCCTCCCAGCAATGTGGGGGGCCTTAAAATCTTCAAATATGATTGTGGATTTGTCTTTTCAATTTTATTAATTTTTACTTCATGTATTTTGAAATTTTGTGATTAGGTACATACACATTTAGAATTGTTATAGTTTCTTGAAGAAGTTATCCTATTATGACTATGAAATGTTCCCCTTTATCTCTGAAAATACTTTTTCTTGAAATTTTATATTAATATCTCTACTTCAGATTTCTCATGCTTATTTTCTCCATCTTTTGCTTTTAACCTGTTGATGTATTGATATTTAATGTGTGGTATAGGTATAGAGCATATAGTTATTGCTTGCTTTTTACACATGTTGAATATTTATACCTTTTAATTACAATATCTAGTTCATTTATATTTAAATTAATTATTCATACTGTTAAAAAAAAAAAAAAAAAACACCTGACATGAATGTCAGTGGAAAATTGGGTAAATGATAAGTTCGATGATGAAATATTTCTGGGGAACAGGTTGAACAGTCCTGCTGTCAGGCTCAGAGAGAAGACTGTTGGAATGCTTTTGTTGCAATTGGTCATTCTCCATTGATTATATGGTACACAACAACAGATTTATTTTATTGTTAATACTTTTTATTTTGCAGATAAAAATTCTGTCATCAGTAAAAATAAATAAATAAATAAACTTAAAGCCCCCCCACCAAAAAAAAAGTCACTGACTCTTGACAATAATTTAGAAGTAGGAATTCCTAAGAATTCTGTATAACCTATCATGTAATGTTTTATGAAAGTCAGCCTCCATCACGGTAGATGTGCACAGGACATAACCCAATTGTCATGGAAGTGCACCCTGTGGAGAAGTATCCAGGGCATTTTTGATACTCAAGGAACACACATTTATGTAGCTAAGCTTAATGGTGCTGATGTAAATGGGATTGTTTCTAAAACAAGGGAATCATGCAAGATAACCTGGAGTATATCAATGTATTTGGCCTTGTAGCATATCAAGAAAAACTTATTCTGTTGGACCAAGAAAATTACTCAAAGAAAGTAGCCTCAAAATTTAGAGTCTAATAACTGATCTAAATAAATGTGAGGTACCCGGAGTGTATCACTTTTCCATAGTGAATACTACTGAATTTCTTGGTGTATATAGTTTCCTGAGGTTCATTCAGAGGTACATAGGCAAAAAAGATCACGTCACTGATGGTGAGAAACTGTGGTGCCAGCGCGGTCTCAAATCCCATATCAGGAGGCTGGAATTGGAGAAAAGAAAATATTGCACTTTGACTATTTTATACTTCAGTGATGACAAAATTCAAATAACATTTGTTTCCACTTTACATCAAAACGATATTGTTTTACTCATCAGTTGGAGTAATATTCCAATGTGATCTGTTTAGACATCCAGGTATGTGTAAGGGAACATGTATTTTTCTCTTGAGGAGGAAAAGGAATTCCTATGACTAAGACACAGTTTAAGATTCCTGTGCCCTTTGCAAAGTGTTGTAGTGGAGGGGAACACAGACATGTGTTTTTCATTGGGTGTGTGAGGAGTCAGGAGATGCGGGTTTTAGAATTTCAATTTGGGGTTTTATTTAGGAAAGGATCTGTGAAGTGCCTCTCTTCCCTAGAAGGCTGCTGCTCCCAGTCTCATGCCAGAGACTCTGTAGCAAGTTTTTATTTGTGGTGCTGGGGATTGAACCTAGGGCCTCATACATGCTAAGCAAGTGTTTTACCACTGAGCTACATCCCCAGCATCATGCCAGAGACTGCATGACTCCTGACTCTGGATGAGGAGGGCATCTCCCCTGCTTGCTAGCTCTCAGTCACAGATTCTCCTGGCAGTCACCAAACACACTACTTTTCTGCCCTGCAGTTCTTCTTTTCAACACATCCTTCTTTAGCTTGAGAACTTTTTGGGGTGAGAGGAGACATGGGTACCAGCCTCAAAGATGATGTTAGAGTTGTCCTTGTTGCTAGGAGACAAGGAGTGGGTGGTAGATAGTACAGACTGTTTGGGGGCACGCCTCCCAGACAGCATCTCCAAGATTTATTTTATGTTATACTTTTTCCTCAGTTTCTGAAGTATATATATATATATTTGGTACCCAGGATGGAACTCAGCGGCACTGGACCACTGAGCCACATTCCCAGCCCTATTTTGTATTTTATTTAGAGACAGGGTCTCACTGAGTTGCTTAGAGCCTCATTTTTGCTGAGGCTGGCTTTGAACTCTTGATCCTCCTGCCTCAGCCTTTCAAGCTGCTGGGATTGCAGGCATGCACCATTGTGCCTGGCCCAGTTTCTGAATTTTGAGGACCCACCAAGAAGGAGAGAGAGTGAGAAATAGAGTGGCTAAAAGGACATGAAGACAGCCAGTTGCCTGGCATAGAAATCCAATTCCAATAACTAATCAGCTGTGCAATTCGGGGTACTTATGTATCCTCTCTGTGCCTCACTTTCTTCATAATTAAAATGGGGGCATTAGTTTTTAATACAGGCAGTCAGTGCTATAAATTTTCCTTTTAGAACTGCTTTCATACTGTCCCAGAGATTTTGATATATTGTATTTCTTTTCTTTCATTTCTAAGAATTTCTTGATTTTTTACTTTTATTTCTTCTTTGATTCATTCTTCATTTAAGAAAGTACTATTTAACTCCATGTGTTTAAGTATTTTATATTATTTTTCTTGCTGTTGAGTTCTAGTTTCATTCCATTGTGATCTTCTAGGATTCAAGAGATTGTATCAATTTTTTTGTATTTGCTATTTTTTTTTGTATTTTTTGTCTTTTGTTTTGTGACCTAAAATATGGTCTATTTTGGAAAAAGTTGCATGCACTGCTGATAAGAAGGTAAATTCAGCTGTTTTGGGGTGAAATATTCTACAGATGTCTGTTAGGCCCATTTGATTTATAGTATTATTTAGTTTGGAGATATCTTTATTGATTTTATGTTTTGATGACCTGTCTATTGGTGATATGGGTGTGTTGAAATCACCCCATATTATTATGTTGGGGCTGTCTGAGATTTAATGTCATGGATTTTTTAAAATGTAATTGGGTATGCTGTCATTTGGGGCATAAAGGTTTACTATCATTACATCTTATTGGACTGTTCCCTTTACTAGGATGTAGTGGTCTTCTTTGTCTCTTCTGATTAATTTTTGCTTGATGTCTGCTTTTTCAGATATGAGAATAACTATTCTTGCTTGCTTTCAGGGCATGTATGTATAGAATATTTTTTCATCCTTTTACCATCAGCCTGTGGGTGTGTCTTCACCTGTCAGAATGAGTCTCTTATGAACAGCATATAGTTGGATCTTGTTTTTTGATCCATTCTGCTAATCTATGTCTTTTAATTGGGGAGTTGAAACCACTAACATTCAGTGTTAGTGTGGACAGGAGCTTGGGGTTTCATGCCATTTTGATTTTTTGCTATATTTAATTCAGTTTTGATTCTCATTTAATGGATTACTCTTCTATTGATCCTCTTCTGTTGGGGAGCTTTGGGATTTGTTTTTTAGTTCCTCTGTGTGTGGTTCATCCTTGAGTAACCTCTGGAGTCCTGGCTTGGTGCTTTTAGTTTATTCTTTTAGTTATTTATTCTTTTAGTTCTTTATTCTTTTAGTTTATTCTTATCATGCAAAGTTTTTATTTTCCCTTTGAATTTGAAACTGATCTTTGCTGGGTACAGTAACCTTGGCTGGGAGTTGTTTTCTTTTAGAACTTGGAATATCTCATTTGAGATCGTCCTTGATTTTTAAGGTCTGGATTGAGACATCAGAAGTGGTTTGTCTCTAAATGTGACCTGATGTTTCTCTCTTATAGCTTTTAATATTCTTTCCTTATTTTATGTTAGGCATTTTGATTATGATATGTCTTAGAGAGCTTCTCATTTGAATATGTCTATTTGGGATCCTGTATGTCTCCAGTCTATCTCATTTCTAATATGGGAGAAGTTTTCTGTAATTATCTCATTGAAAATGTTCTTAACGCCTTTAGCTTATATCTCTGTGTTTTCTTCTATCATATGTGGAAGCTAGAATAAAATAAAGGAAAGGGGGAGGGAAGGATAGGATATAATAAAGATATAGGGAAGATCAGTAACATAGAAGAAGGAGATCAAGAGGCAGCATGTAGGGATGGGAAAGGGGAGGCAATGCAGAACGATTTGTTTAAAAATCATGTTATGTGCATATATAAATATACCACAGGGAGTTTTGCCTGTATGTAAGTAAAAAGAACCAATCAAATATAAACAAATAGACAACAAAAGGAAGTCTAGTGAAGTAGAGGAAGGAGAACAGAGGAGTGGGGAGGACAGAAGAGAGGAGGGAAAAGGGGGGGGGATCATGAACTGATGGATGAACCCAACTACTAAGTATAACTATGAAATTCTAATAAGAAAAAGAAGACTGGAGAAGTTCCACAGTGGTGCAGGAGACTGTGCACCCTTACTCAAAGTGGAGAATCTAGACCCTATGCAGATCCAGCTAAGTCTGGAACAAGATTCACAGGAGATTGTGTACAAATATGTAACAACAAATCCCACCATTACATATAATTATAATGCAACAGTAAAAATAGGGAAAAAGGGGAGCTTATAATAGTAAGAGCTAGTAATTGTTTTTTTTCCAGTACACATGCATAATTTGTGCAGAGACAGGGGTGATGTTGTTAAATATAAGTTCCTCAAACTTATCCTGAATATAAAAATCCTTATAGATTTTTCATTTTAATAATTTAAACTTTTATATATATAGGAGCTAAACCACTTTCTGAAAAATCGTGAAGTCAGTAAAACATTGAAGAAACTGCTCTTTTGGTTAGTTCTCCCCTCTTGTTACATTCTTCACTTTGTAAAAATGCAGAATCTACACCCCAACTCAGGCAAGTGTGCATGGAGGCATGTGGTGGCATGTCACTCTTACCAAGCAGCATCCTCCTTCACTTTGATGCATATCTTAGACGGGGATGTAAGAACACTATCCTTTCATCCTTAGTCTTTGCTGGTAATTGAAATAATCTTTTTTTTTTGGTACCCAGGATGGAACTCAGGGGCACTGGACCACTGAGCCACATTCCCAGCCCTATTTTGTATTTTATTTAGAGACAGGGCTCACTGAGTTGCTTGGGGCCTCACTTTTGCTGAGGCCAGCTTTGAATTCACATTCCTCCTGCCTCAACCTCCCAAGCTTCTGGGATTACAGGTGTGCACCACCACGCCTGGCTGGAATAATCTATTAAAACTAGATTTGTTCTTTGTTTTATTCCCTTTGAGCCAAAGGGCAGTTTTTATTAAACCTGTCAAAAATGTTTGATTCTTTGCTGACATACTGATGAGTGAATTTTAAGCATCTACTGAGAGAGACATAGAGAGGCTAGAAGGACATTTTTATAACAGTGTGCCCAATGACGAGTACTTCGGAGTATGTACTTTCCCAGATAGCACATTACACATTAGAGTTATTTTAAAAATCTTTACATCATGCAATCTGTAGAGAGGATACAAGTGCCTTTCTTTGTTGGCATTAGGAATATAAACTAGAGGACAAGGGGTTAATATGGAAGAAGAGAGACAAGCCAGAATTTGTTTCCTCAAATATAACCTCGAGAGGTGGAGAATCAACCTCACATGGGCCTGGTTTGAGAATAACCAATCTAGTTTAGAAGATCTGGTGTTTTCTGCTGTGAAGACAATTGCATGCAGGTATCTTGGGTGGAGCCAAAGCTATTAAAGCCCTGTGTGGGACTTGGAGGAGGTTTGGAGATGTTCTGTGGGGATATGAAGGTTTTTCCTTTAGTTAAAAAGAGCAAAGTACATTTATAAGAGTTTGTCCTAAGGAAAATATGTCCCCACTTTCCCACTATGCTGTGTATAGAATGTGAAATCTATTCTTAAAATAAGACAAACCATTTCAATACATTATATCACTCACCAGTCCAAAAATACTTCTAGAATTTCCAAAGCCTGCAAATACCCCACCATCTTCAAAGTGATCTGGAGTCAGTTTATGTATGAATCCCAAGTGATCATAGTATAATGCGGAGATTTTATTGTCAATGCTTCCAATTTCACTATAAACTCTTAATCCTGGTAGGAAACAAACAGAAGTCTCTTGATATTGATATAATACATCTAGAAAAATATTAATATCAGACCTAGTAAAAACTTCTTCACTTAGATTAAGGGGTGTTGTAGGACTCTGAGATGCTTAAGTTTGTTAGTCTGTGTTAGGTCCCAGAAAGTCTTTTTCTCAGCTCCATGTCACTGTAGAAGCTGTTCACCGAGAAGGGGATGTTTAATTAAGGAACCTAGAGAAAAGGAGTTTAGTTCCCCCTGTCCTGGTCTCTCTTCCTGAAACCAGCAAATCAGATTCCTGAGCAGGTAGAAGTGGTGAGAAACCAACCCTCAGTATGGCAGCGGGGATTATCGATAGACACCACGGGTCGTCATGTAGACCCAACTGGGTGTTGCGGGCTTCTCTCATTCCTGAGGCACCATGTCAGAAACCTGGTTGTAAGCAGCATTCACTTAGCCAAAGAGACACTGGTCTAGAGGAAGACAGTCCTTTTCCTGGGTGGAGCTAGAATAAAAGTTTACACCTCCGCTGAGAAAGGCTGATTTCTGCACACCATTCTTGACTGGGGTCCTACTGGCTCCTTTTCATGTCCCCGACTCTTCAACTCTGGAGCACCCCAGGACTCATTCCTAGATTTCTTCTTAGACTAGGAAGATGTCATCTTGGGGATGATACCTAGTTTTAGGACTTTTTAAATCCTTCTTCATGAGGATGATTCCTCAAATATGTCTTACATCTAGTTCTCTTAAGTCCAGGCTGCTAATATCTAACTGCTTACCAAGAGCTCCAGATCAATACTGGTTGGGCATCTTAAACTGAACTCATTCCAAACAGAATTCCTAATCCTCACACAAACCTCCCCCATCCTCAGCCTCCTCCATCCTCAGGTTTCCTTCTGCAACTGCATTATTACTGTCCATCAATCCAAAAACCTTGGCGTTATTTTGAATTCTTCTCTTTCTCTCAGACCCTGCACATATCTAATATATGAGCAAATCTATTGACTATAGCCTTATATAGACAATTGCTTTCTCAGGAAAGAAACCCATCATAAGTTGAAAATACCGTAAGTAAAAAATGCATTTTATACACCAAAGCTTCCGACCATCCTAGCGTAGCCCCAGAGAACACTGTAGAGTATTAGTTGCTTCCTCGTGTAATCTCCAGGCTGACTGCAAGTGGTGGCTCCTGGCAGTTGCCTAATATTGCAGTAGAGTACTTCCTACTGAGTATTGCTAGGCCAGGAAAAGATCAAAATTCAAATTCCAAAGAATGGGTACTACTGAATGCGCACCACTTTCTCACAATCTGTAAAGTTGAAAAAGTATAACTGGAACCATCATAAATCAAGGACCATCTGTATGTAGAACCCAAACACTTCCCACCATGGCTACTGTCGTCAATCGCCCTGAATCAGCCCCCACCATCTCTCTTGTTCCTCCTAACTGGTCTCCACGATTCTGCCGGTAGCACCCTTCAGATTATTCTCAAAAAGGCAACTAAAATATCACTTAAAAAATGCTAGCACTTCAACTACTTTCCTAATCAAAACTCCCAAAGGCTTCGGTCTCTCTCTGAGGAAAAGCTAACGTCTTTACAATGCCCTCCAAGGGCCACCGCGATCTGGATTCTGGTGACCCCTCTGGCCTTATCTTCTAGGATTTTCTGGGCTGCTTCCTCTGGACCAGCCAGACTAGCTTCAGGTTATTGATGACCACAAATGTGTCTGTCACATGGGCAGCTTTGTTTCTTCCTCTCCAATCTTATACTTTTTATATATTGTCCTCAACTTTCCAGGTTAATCTGTCCCTCCAGAACAATGATGGATGTAAGTGGTGGCAGAATCGTTCCTTATTTAGTTGCTGATTATAAGCTAAAAGTTTTTCATGTGTTTCAATGAAATCTGATTATATAATTGCTATGTTCTCCCCTCCCCGCCAGATACTCTTAATGAAGAAGTTATTTTCTTTCTATTTTTGGGCTGCCAACATATTTTGGTTTTGTTTTTAATTTTTTTAGTCATAGAGGGACAAAATACTTTGATTTTATTTATTAATTTTCATGTGGTGCTAAGGATCAAACCCAGTATGTCACACATGCTAGGCAAGTGCTCTACCACTGAGCTACAACAGCGGCCCCATATTTTGGTTTAATTATCATAAATAATTAAAATCGATCATTTAAATCAAATTTTAAGTTTCATCAAATATTTTTCTGCATCTATTGAGTTGATCAAGGTCATTATGTAAAATTATTTTTATATATTGCTGAGTTTCATTGGTTAACAGTTTCTTCAGGATTTTGGCATCAATGTTCTAAAAGTTGTTAAAATTATTAATTCATGATTTGGCTTTGGAATTGTATTTTTCATTACCAAATGATGCATTTCACATTTTTAAGTTAGTAGACCACTTTTTATAGTTTTCTATTCTGTGCAGATGTTCTCGCATTGCCTTTTATTTTGTGAGACATAGTAACTACATCTTTTAAAAACCTCTAATAATACCAGCAGTATTTTTTTGCCTGTTTTTTCTATTTTTCTGTCCTGTGTCACTCGTGGTAGTGTTTCCTTTCATAGTGGTTGCTTTTGGCTGTCTCTACTGGTCGCTATCTTTGACAAAACCGTGGAGGTTAAGTGATGTCTCCCCCGTGAGGACTTGGGCTGCTTTGCCCAGGCGCTTGGGGTGGTGGCAGAAACAAAAACCTCAGCTTTTGCTGGAGCACCCTAACCATGCAATCTGTGGCCTCAGGTCTTACAGAGACCTTCCGAAGGTGACAACTTCTCACGCGGGCGTTTTCCTTCCTTTTCCCCTACCTGCTTAGCAACAGGACAACCTTGCTGGATCTCTTGGGGAGGCACGTGAGCGTGCTTTTAGATCCTTATTCTGAGTAGAGGCTGTCAGCGTCCTGGCCCAGTGAGGCCATCTATTATTCTCACCACCTTGAGTCGACTCTGGGCCATAATCCTTCACCGTCCGATCAATTGGAAACCCGAGTTTGCAGAAATTTGTCAGTTCCTTCAGAGAAAAAAGAATTTGGCATTCGAGTGCCTTGTCTACCTCTCTGAGACTTTGCTATTTTATATTCAGATATTTACTTTAAAATAATTTATCTATTTTAATTATTCTCAGCAGCAAGATCAGGACACTGTGGTGTGGGAACCTCACCCAGTTGCTTCGTGTCTGTCTCTTGACCTCGCCGCATCCGAAGCTCATTTCTATGGTTTCCTTCCGTTGGCCGCTGTTCTCGCCTCACCCAGGGCCACTTCCCGAAGGCAGATCCTCATCATTTCTCTTAAACTTTCAAAACAGACCCTAAACACATTATTGTGCCTAAAACCTCACATTTTCCTCGGTTATCCCTTTTTTTTTGTGTGTGTGGGGCTGGGGATTGAACCCAGGACCTCATGCTTGCAAGACAAGCACTTTACCAACTGAGCTATCTCCCCAGCCCTCCACATTATCTTTCTAAAACACATATGTTATCAGGCTAATGATCTTCTCATGGCACAGTGAAATTCGTTGGCTTGACTCAAAATGGAAGACCGGTTTCGGATGACCTTGTGGTCTTACTGTCAGTGGGTGGTCTCTGAGAAACATACATACCCGGCTGTGACACGCCGCCTGTATCACATAGTTATTTCCCCCCTTTCTCTCTCTCTCTCTCTTTTTTTTTTTTTTATTTTGTGGTGCTGGGGAGCAAACTCAGGGCCTTGTGTGTGCCCTCCAAGTGCTCTGCTGCTGAGCTGAGCCCCCAGCATGCTCCATCTATTTCAGTAGTACCTCTTAATTCTTCTACATGGAATGTTCCCTTATACTCTCACCTTGACCTTCAGGTATTAAAGATTGGCCATTATTAATTTAAGATTTCTTCTATGATAGCACTTCATTTAATTTTCTGGTATTCCTTACAGTTCAAGCTTGTATCATGTTATTTTAGTACATTGATTCAATGATGATGTATTTTTACCATTGATATTTTATCACACAAAGAAGTACTAAGTTTATTCAATATTTTTGGTCTATAAATGTTGCTTTGTGTGAATGCTAACATTACTAGTTATGTTTTTCTTCCCAATTTAATTGGCATGTTTTATCAAGCCTCGATGTTTATTCCTTTTTGCCATTTTTTTGCTTTCAGGTTTTTCTCTCTTGGCAACATATTTTGCGATTTTAAAATCAAAGCAAGACTGCCTTTAATGGAGAAATACAGATTATCCTTGGAGATAGGCAGGGCTGGCTCCCTTCTGTCCTTCAGGCCCGTTCACACTGCTTTATTATAAAGGCAGTGTGGCCACAGCACGCCCCAAGCCCCACGCCCCACAGCTCAGCACCTCCCGGCGGGTCCTGTTTTTCTCCTGTAACATCTGTCTTACATTTTTTTGCGAATTTGTTAATTGTCAGTCTCCCCTGGTCAGTACGCAGGTAACCTCCATGAGAAAGGGGCTGCGACCTCCCTGCCCAGCAGAGGAGTGCTGAGGTGCGGGAGGCCCTCAATGAACGCTCCTCAATCAGGGGACAGACCGGCTCCCTCGGGGTTACTGGTTTACACTTTGTAACATCCCTGCTTTCTTTTCTTTCCTCTTTTTCACATCTATTCTACATGGGTTATTCTGTTCCCCTTTGCTTTTTAAGTGTATATAATACATTTTTATTTTTAAAATTTAAAACTGAAATTATTTGAAAATTTAAATGTAAATACATTAAAAATCTATTGATGATCATAATAAAGGATTCAAAAAAATTCCTAATTCCATGTTTTATTTATACGTGGATAAGAAAATAGTATTTTGGACTGCCTTCTAGGGATGTCAAAATCTGGGAGTTTTGGCTTTAACCTTTTGTTTCATTTCTAATCTTTCAAGTTCTTGATTATTTGATTGTGAGATTTTGAGAATTCACATTTTTATTTCTTGCAGTACTAATACTCATAATTGTTTCCTCAAAACATACATTATCAGGGCTTTTTCATACTGTCCAGTGGACTTTCCTATAGTAAAACTTTGCTAATATAATTGATTAGGTTCAAAATGCCACATTGCATCTATTATTACCCTCATTTCATGTTTTAAGATCTAGGCAATTGAGACATCCTAGAATTGATGTATCTTAATAACCACTGTCCACCAGGTGGCACTCATACCATGGTGGTCCATTGGTATCTGCACGGTACTGGTTCCAGGAACCCATCAGATAACCCAGAGAGAAAGATGCTCAAGTCTGTTATATAAAATGGCAAATATCTGCATATAACCTATGTATATCCTCATGTATACTTTAAGTAATCTTTAGATGACTTATAATACTTAATACAATGTAAATGCTATGTAAGTATTTATTATAATTGTGTTGTTTAGGGAATAATGACAAGAAAAAAATCTGTACTTGTTCAGTACAGATGTGAAATTTTTCCAAATATTTCTGATCCTCAGTTGGTTGAAACCACAAATGCAGAACCCACAGATCTGTAGGGCTGGCTGACTTTGTCCCAATTGTTTATACTGTCATCTCTGAGTTTCTTGAATCATTGGTGCATACTGAGTTTACTGCTATTTAAAATGTCTTTGAAAAATATTACATTATAATTTGGCATTGGAACAGTTATTGTGGGTGTAGCAAGAGAAGAAAACAAAGCAGTAAGGCACTTATTTATGAATAAAGCCAATATTACCGAAGGAACTACCACAATTGCACATTTTCTTATAGAATAACCAGCAACTACTTTACAGGATCTGCTAAAGGAAGAAACCGACAAGTAGAAGAAAATTGCATTATGTTTTACTACCTAGACACACACAAAATGATTGCCTTATACCAAACAAGGGTCAGGGGAAACAATGCCAGAGCAATTCTGCATCACTTAGGACTCTGAAAATATTGTGCTAAACATTTTTTTTTTTCTTTTTTGCACTACTGGGGATTGAACCCAGGGCCTTGTGCTTGTAAGGCAAGCACTCTACCAACTGAGCTATATCCCAGGCCCTGTGCTAAAGATTAACCAGAAGACTTTTCTTTCTGTTAATTGGACACAGAGCAATTTACAATCTATGGAGTTTTAAATTTGATAGAAATAGAGTGTTTACAACCTAATTCTGTTGGCTTTGCATATGAATAATGTGTTGGTTCTAAATTCTTAGGCAATACTATTTTTCTTCCAAGATTCTATAAGAGAATATTTGGTATTCATTGTTGCAGCAGAATTCAAGGTTGGCTTGGTTTTGTTCCTTTTAAATTGACCTATGCTATGGTTTTGATCTGGAATGTCCCCTAAAGTATCATGCCATGCATTAAAGACTTGGGCCCAATCTATGGTGCTATTGGAAGGTAGTGGAACCTTTTAAGAGGTGGGGTCTGCCAGAACAGCCAAAGCAATCCTTAGTGAGAAAAGGGAGGCAGAAGCCATCACAGTCTCAGACCTTAAATTATACTAAGCTATAGTAAAAAAGGAGCATGGTATTGGCATAAAAATAGACATGAAGACCAATGGAATGGAAGACACAGAGACATACCCATATAAATATAGTTATCTCATTCTGGACAAAGGCACCACAAACATACATTGGAGAAAACATAGCCTCTTCAATAAATGGTGCTGTGACAATGGGAAATCCATATGCAGTAGAATGAAATTGAACCCCTATCTCTCCCCCTGCACAAAACTCGACGTGGATCAAGGACCTGGGCATTACAGCAGAGACCCTGTACCTACTAGAAGAAAAAGCCAGCCCAGCTCTCCCTCATGTCGGCTTAGGAACCAACTCCTCAATAAGACTCCTAAAGCACAAGTAGTAAAATCAAGAATCAATAAATGGGATGGTATCAAACTAAAAAGCTTCTTCACAGCAAAGGAAACAATCAAGAACGACAACAGAGAGCCTATAGAATGGGAGAAAATCTTTGCCACCTGCACCTCAGTTAGAGCATTAATCTCCAGGATATACAAAGAACTCAAAAATCTTAACACCAAAAGAAACCAAATAGCCCAATCTATAAATGGGCAAAGGAACTGAAAAAGCACTTCACAGAAGAAATACAAATGGTCAATGAATGTATGAAAAAATGTTCAACATCTTGAGCAATTAGAGAAATGCAAATTCAAACTACACTGAGATTTTATCTCACTCCAGTCAGAATGGCAATTATAAAAAATACGAGCAATGATAAATATTGGTGAGGATGTGAGGAAAAAGGTACACTCATGCACTGCTGGTGGGACTGCAAATTGGTGCAACTACTATGGAAAGCAGAATGGAGATTCCTAGAAAACTTGGAATGGAACCACCATTTGACACAGTTATCCTAGTCTTCAGTTTATACCCAAAGGACTTAAAATCAACATACTATAGTGATGCAGCCACATCAATGTTTATAGGAGCTCAGTTCACAATAGCCAAGTTATGGAACCAGCCTAGGTGCCCTACAACAGATGAATGGATAAAGAAAATGTGGTAAATATATACAATGGAATATTACTCAGCCATGAAAAAGAATGGAGTTATGGCATTTGCCAGTAAATGTATGAACTGCAGAATATCATGCTAAGTGAAATAGGCCAAGCCCAAAAAAACCAAAGGTCAAATGTTCTCTCTGATATGCGGATACTAACCCACAACAAAGGAGAAGTTCATTGTATTAGATAAAGGGGAATGAAGGGAAGGGAGTAGGGAGAATAGGAAAAACAGTAGAATGAATCAGACATAACTTCCTATGTTCATATATGAATACATGACAAGTGCAATTCCACATCATGCACAATCACAAGAATGGGATCCTAATTAGAATGAGTTATACTGCATCTATGTATAATATGTCAAAGTACACTTTACTGTCATGGATGTCTAAAAAGAACAACAACAAAAAGAGAGGTGGGGCCTAGTGGGAGGTCTGAAGGTCATTGTGGGCCATGGTCTTGAAGGGGATCCTGGGACCTCCCCCTCCCCCCCCTCTATTTTGCAACCTGGTCATGCAATTATGCCATGTGTGGCCACTCTCATATGCTGACTCACCACAGGCTCAGAAGCAACAGCCAATCATGGTCTGAAACCTCAAAAACTCTGAGGCAACCTTTTGTTTTCTTTAGCTAATGATCTCAGGTATTTGTTATAGTAACCAAAGCTGACTAACACAATCTACACTTTCTGTTTCAAATAATACATAAAAGTGTTTTTGCTTGTATTGTTGGTGTGCTTTCAGTTTGAAAAAATCAATGTCTTGTTATTGATTCTGATTTCCTTTTCCTATTTTTAGTATTCATTCTTCCATCCATTCATATCAGATGACTACAATGTGCCAGAAACTGTAGATGAAAACACAGCCAATGTTTCCATTTATCACTGGAAATTTCTAGATCTGCAGTTCCATAATCTTCAGCATCTACA